>NC_053393.1:544406542-545152656 GCF_905171765.1 Bufo bufo | reverse complement strand
CCCAGTGGGAGCGCCGTCAGAACCCACAAAGCCACACTCCCGGCGCTCACCGTCCTGCCTCTTTTCCTCTCTTCTTCCATTTGTCCTCCACTCCACCTTCCACCGTGCCGTCATCGCGTTCATCTGGTAGAAGGCAGGCTTCTGTGGCCCAAATGTTCGAGCGTAAAAAGTTGATGATGCCGGATAACCCTCTTGCCCAACGGCTGACCGATGACTTGTCGGAACTGCTAGCCGGCCAACTACTGCCATATAAACTGGTAGACTCGGAGGCATTTAGAAAATTTGTGGCCATTGGCACACCGCAATGGAAGGTCCCCGGAAGGAAATATTTCTCCCAAAGGGCACCCCAGAGCTATATGGCCACGTTCAGCGGCAAGTTAATATATCTCTGGCACACAGTGGCTCCCGTGTGGATTTGGTGTTACCGTCACGGATTGCATGCAGGCCTGCTTCTTCTTCTCCTACTCCATCCTCCGTCTCCTCCTCAGCTGACTCCTCCTTTTTCACTGCTACCGTCTCTTCCGCTGCACCCCCCCAAGCTCCCCAGAACCTATTCGACGTGCCAGGTGAGACGTTGCCATGCTGTGCTGCGGCTGTTGTGCCTGGAAGCCAAGAGCCACACCGGTCCTGCACTGCTTTCAGCTCTGCGGTCACAGGCCGATCAGTGGCTAACCCGGCTCAATTTGACAGTTGGTAAAGTGGTGTGCGACAACGGTGCCAATCTGCATGGCACACGTCCTCAACTTAGTCGTGCAGCGATTCGTTGCCAAATACCCCGGCGTCCAGGACTTCTTGCGGCAGGCCAGAAAAATCTCTAGCCATTTTAGAAGATCTTACACGGCCATGGCTCGCCTTGCTGACGTTCAGCGGCGACACCGCTTGCCCGTCAGATGTCAGATTTGTGACTGCCCCACACGCTGGAACTCCACCTTGCATATGCTTGATAGGCTGCTCCAGCAGAAATGTGCCGTTAACGACTACCTGTACGAACTCTGCAGCAGGACAAGTTCTGGGGGACTTGGTTTCTTTTCACCGCGACGCATGCAGACTTCTGCGGCCATTTGATGAGATCACCAAACTGGTCAGTCGCAGCCAGGGCTCCATCAGTGACATCGTACCTTACGCCTTCTTTCTGGAGCGCGCATTGCGTTGTGTCATTGATCAAGCCGTCGAGGAGCTGGAAGATGAGGAAGTCGCAATGCTGGATGAATTCCCAGGGAGGACTACTCCATCTGAGACAAGTCAGCAGAAGTCTGTAGAGGAGTCAGAGGAAGATGGTGGCTGGGGGGAGGAGGGGGAGCAAAAAGAGCAGGCTTTGAGGGGGACTTTAAACTTTTCGGGGATCCCTGGTGTTGTCCGTGGCTGGGGGGAGGAGACAGAGGATGACATTCACCTGGGCGATAAGTAGGAGCCAGGCCACTCCACCGCTTCCAATTTAGTGCAAATGGGGGCCTTCATGCTCCAGTGTTTGAAGAGGGACCCCCGTATAAAAAGCATAATAGGCAAGGACCAGTACTGGGTGGCAACATACTTAGACCCCCGGTACAAACACAAAATGGCGGACATGTTACCAGCATCCTAGAGGGCTGTCAGAATGCAGCATTTCCAGGCCTTGCTGCAAGAGATTCTGCATTCTTCTGCTGCAGGTGCTGGCAGAGGAATTTCCACCCACAGCGAAACAGTTGCGGGTACCAATCCTACAGCACCTGCAAGAAGAGGGCGGTTTGAAGATGTGTTGGTCACTTCGGATATGAGATCATTCTTGCAGCCAACCCATCGACAGCCGCCCTCTGGATCCAGCTTCAGGGAACGTATAGATCGACAGCTGTCTGACTACATAGGGTTAACGGCCAATGTCGATGCTCTGAGAAGTGAGGAACCCCTGGACTACTGGGTGTGCAGACTTGACCTGTGGTCAGAGCTGGCACAATTTTCCATGGAACTCTTGGCTTACCCCTCGTCGAGTGTCCTGTCCGAAAGGACGTTCAGCGCAGCAGGGGCGATCGTAACCGATAAGCGGACTCGCCTAGATCACGACAGTGTGGACTACCTCGCATTTCTAAAAATGAATGAGTCATGGATCTCGGGGGAATTCAACACCTGTGATGACCACGTGTAATTGAATTTCCTCATGCCAGCCCACACATATCCGCCACCACCCAGAACAAAGAATGGTCCTTGTCTTATGTATATACAGCGGCATAAAAGGCCTTTTCTGTCCGGTGAATGCCTAATTTTTGGGGTCTGCACTCCTGTGGCCTAAAATAAAAAATTTCTAAGCTCCAGCACTGTCACTGTCCATGTTGTGGGACTATTTGTGTACTTCGCCTGCCATTAAAGTCAATGGGGTCCACCTTAAACACGCGGTCGCGAATATTTAATCGTGAACGCGCGTTAGCGTTCGCGAATCATCCCGGCCGATGTTCGTCCATCACTAGTGATTTGTAAAGGGGTAGGACTATGTTCTCATCACCGGCATCTATGCCCTTTTGATGCAAACCATTATCATATTGGCCTTGGCAGCAGCTGCCTGACACTGTTTTTTGCAGCTTAGTTTGCTGTTCACCAAACTCCTAGATCCTTTTCCATTTCAGTGTTACCGAGTGTTTTACCATTTAGTATGTACGGGTGACTTGTAGTGTGTACTGATGATATGTATGTAACGGTGATATGCATTATGTACAGCTGAGATTTAGTATATACTGGTGATATGTAGTATGTGCTAATGACATGTAGTATGTACTGGGGACATGTCTGTCCCCTTCCCATGTGCATGACCTTACATTTATCAGTGTTAAACCTCATTTGCCACAATACAGAAAAAACTAAAATGGCAGAATCCAAGCAAAGCTAAAAAAAAAAAAAGGCCAAACCGCCAGATGATACAAAATTATATTAAACGTCCATACCCATTGTGAAGTGAAGAGATACCTCCACACGCATTTCACCACCAAACTGGCTTATTCAGGAGGCAGCAATATAATAACAAGCCTCCAACCCATCCAGATCCATCTGTAGCTATATACACTCACCTAAAGAATTATTAGTGCCCCCATACTAATACTGTGTTGGACCCCCTTTTGCCTTCAGAACTGCCTTAATTCTACGTGGCATTGATTCCACCAGGTGCTGATAGCATTCTTTAGAGATGTTGGCCCATATTGATAGGATAGCATCTTGCAGTTGATGGAGATTTGAGGGATGCACATCCAGGGCACGAAGCTCCCGTTCCACCACATCCCAAAGATGCTCTATTGGGTTGAGATCTGGTGACTGTGTGGCCATTTTAGTACAGTGAACTCATTGTCATGTTCAAGAAACCAATGTGAAATGATTGGAGCTTTGTGACATGGTGCGTTATCCTGCTGGAAGTAGCCATCAGAGGGTGGGTACATGTTCTCATTCTGTTTACCCCAAATTCGGACTCTACCATTTGAATGTCTCAACAGAAATCGAGACTCATCAGACCAGGCAACATTTTTCCAGTCTTCAACAGTCCAATTTTGGTGAGCTCGTGCAAATTGTAGCCTCTTTTTCCTATTTGTAGTGGAGATGAGTGGTACCCGGTGGGGTCTTCTGCTGTTGTAGCCCATCCGCCTCAAGGTTGTGCGTGTTGTGGCTTCACAAATGCTTTGCTGCATACCTCGGTTGTAACGAGTGGTTATTTCAGTCAACGTTGCTCTTCTATCAGCTTGAATCAGTCGGCCCATTCTCCCCTGACCTCTAGCATCCACAAGGCATTTTTGCCCACAGGACTGCCGCATACTGGATGTTTTTCCCTTTTCACACCATTCTTTGTAAACCCTAGAAATGGTTGTGCGTGAAAATCCCAGTAACTGAGCAGATTGTGAAATACTCAGACAGGCCCGTCTGGCACCAACAACCATGCTAGGCTCAAAATTGCTTAAATCCCCTTTCTTTCCCATTCTGACATTCAGTTTGGAGTTCAGGAGATTGTCTTGACCAGGAGCACCCCCCTAAATGCATCGAAGCAACTGCCATGTGATTGGTTGACTAGATAATTGTATTAATGAGAAATAGAACAGGTGTTCCTAATAATTCTTTAGGTGAGTGTATATATAACTGCGTTCATTAAGAACTTCCCCAAATTTTGTCAGGCAGACAAAACCGAAGGTTTTCAGGTTAGCTTCGGACAAATCCAGTAAAACAGTGCAGAGCGCCATATTACTGCACATGTCGAGGGGGGGGGGGGGGGAAGCACTAGAGAGTAACAAGAGGATGCTCACGTTACCCTGAGAGGAAGTTTGTGTGGGGGGGGCTTGCCATCAAAGGCTCCCAGACTAACAGACAGCCCTAGCAGGACAAGCAGTACGCCATTCTGTGCTGGGCTGTGATTGAGGATGACTGGGTCCAGGGCCGGACTGGCCATAGGGCAGACCGGGCATTTGCCCGGTGGGCCGGGCCGCCTGGTGGGCCGGGCCGAACACAATCAGCCGGGCAGGAGTGGAGCCGGGCCGAACACAATCAGCTGGGACACTCCTGTGGCAGCAGCCGGGCAGGAGTGGAGATGAGCGCTTCCCAGTGGCGTAACTATCAGGGAAGCAGCTGCTTCGGGGCCCAAGCTCAGAAGGGGCCCGGGAGCAGTCACTGTACTTCGTCACCCCGGGCCCCTGTCAGTGCAGCTGACTTCTCCTGCACTTGCACCTCTGTCACTGACCTGATATCAGTGACATTGCTCCGCCTCTCCTCTCCTTAGTTCTTCTTATGATATACAGTGACCAGCAACAGGACGGCCCGATGTGGGCGGAGCTATAATAGCCCCGCCCCCTTTTCTACCCGCGATTCCTGCTGCCTGAACCTTCCCAATCCCTGCCCACCATGCTGAACATCAGTTGGATTGTCACAACTGCACCATTGATGTGAGTGGCAGGGGAACTACTGCGGTTATATTCAGCTTTCCCAGACTGTGCACATGTGACCCGCAGTACAGTAGGAAAGCTGGGTGAATTATATCATGAAATGTCACCCAGCTTCCCTGCTATCCTGCATGGCACAAGTGCAGAGGCATTAGAGTATGGGGGAGAGGTACAGCAGGAAAGCTGGGTGTCTATATATGTGTATTGTATATGTGTGCGTCCATGTATGTGGTGACTGTGTGTATGAGTGCGTCCATTATTAGGAACACCTGTTCTATTTCTCATTAATGCAATTATCTAGTCAACCAATCACATGGCAGTTGCTTCAATGCATTTAGGGGGGTGGTCCTGGTCAAGACAATCTCCTGAACTCCAAACTGAATGTCAGAATGGGAAAGAAAGGTGATTTAAGCAATTTGGAGCGTGGCATGGTTGTTGGTGCCAGACGGGCCGGTCTGAGTATTTCACAATCTGCTCAGTTACTGGGATTTTCACGCACAACCATTTCTAGGGTTTACAAAGAATGGTGTGAAAAGGGAAAAACATCCAGTATGCGGCCGTCCTGTGGGCAAAAATGCCTTGTGGATGCTAGAGGTCGGAGGAGAATGGGCCGACTGATTCACTCTGATAGAAGAGCAACGTTGACTGAAATAACCACTCGTTACAACCGAGGTATGCAGCAAAGCATTTGTGAAGCCACAACGCGCACAACCTTGAGGCGGATGGGCTACAACAGCAGAAGACCCCACCGGGTACCACTCATCTCCACTACAAATAGGAAAAAGAGGCTACAATTTGCACGAGCTCACCAAAATTGGACTGTTGAAGACTGGAAAAATGTTGCCTGGTCTGATGAGTCTCGATTTCTGTTGAGACATTCAAATGGTAGAGTCCGAATTTGGCGTAAACAGAATGAGAACATGTATCCATCCTCTGATGGCTACTTCCAGCAGGATAATGCACCATGTCACAAAGCTCGAATCATTTCACATTGGTTTCTTGAACATGACAATGAGTTCACTGGACTAAAATGGCCCCACAGTCACCAGATCTCAACCCAATAGAGCATCTTTGGGATGTGGTGGAACGGGAGCTTCGTGCCCTGGATGTGCATCCCTCAAATCTCCATCAACTGCAAGATGCTATCCTATCAATATGGGCCAACATTTCTAAAGAATGCTATCAGCACCTTGTGGAATCAATGCCACGTAGAATTAAGGCAGTTCTGAAGGCAAAAGGGGGTCCAACACCGTATTAGTATGGTGTTCCTAATAATTCTTTAGGTGAGTGTATATGGTGAGCGCATGTATGAGTGCGTCCATGTATGTGGAGACTGCATTCATGTATGTGGAGAGTGTGTGTATGACTGCGTCCATGTCTGTGGAGAGTGTGTGTATGAATGCATCTATGTATATGGTGAGCGCATGTATGAGTGCGTCCATGTATGTGGAGACTGCATACATGTATGTGGAGACTGCATCCATGTATGTATGTGGAGAGTGCATCCATGTCTGTGGAGAGTGCGTGTATGACTGCGTCCATGTATGTGGAGACTGCGCCCATGTCTGTGGAGAGTGCGTGTATGACTGCGTCCATGTCTGTGGAGAGTGCGTGTATGACTGCGTCCATGTCTGGGGAGAGTGCGTGTATGACTGCGTCCATGTATGTGGAGAGTGCGTGTATGACTGCGTCCATGTATGTGGTGAGTGCGTGTATGACTGCGTCCATGTCTGTGGAGAGTGCGTGCATGACTGCGTCCATGTCTGTGGAGAGTGCGTGCATGACTGCGTCCATGTATGTGGTGAGTGCGTGTATGACTGCGTCCATGTATGTGGTGAGTGCGTGTATGACTGCGTCCATGTCTGTGGAGAGTGCGTGTATGACTGCGTCCATGTATGTGGAGACTGCGTCCATGTATGTGGAGAGTGCGTGTATGACTGCATCCATGTATGTGGAGAGTGCGTGTACGACTGCGTCCATGTATGTGGAGACTGCGTCCATGTATGTGGAGAGTGCGTGTATGACTGCATCCATGTATGTGGAGAGTGCGTGTATGACTGCGTCCATGTATGTGGAGACTGCGTCCATGTATGTGGAGAGTGCGTGTATGACTGCGTCCATGTATGTGGTGAGTGCGTGTATGACTGCGTCCATGTCTGTGGAGAGTGCGTGTATGACTGCGTCCATGTCTGGGGAGAGTGCGTGTATGACTGCGTCCATGTATGTGGAGAGTGCGTGTATGACTGCGTCCATGTATGTGGTGAGTGCGTGTATGACTGCGTCCATGTCTGTGGAGAGTGCGTGTATGACTGCGTCCATGTATGTGGAGAGTGCGTGTATGACTGCGTCCATGTATGTGGAGACTGCGTCCATGTATGTGGAGAGTGCGTGTATGACTGCATCCATGTATGTGGAGAGTGTGTGTATGACTGCATCCATGTATGTGGAGAGTGCGTGTATGACTGCGTCCATGTATGTGGAGACTGCGTCCATGTCTGGGGAGAGTGCGTGTATGACTGCGTCCATGTATGTGGAGAGTGCGTGTATGACTGCGTCCATGTATGTGGTGAGTGCGTGTATGACTGCGTCCATGTCTGTGGAGAGTGCGTGTATGACTGCGTCCATGTATGTGGAGAGTGCGTGTATGACTGCGTCCATGTATGTGGAGACTGCGTCCATGTATGTGGAGAGTGCGTGTATGACTGCGTCCATGTCTGTGGAGAGTGCGCGTATGACTGCGTCCATGTCTGTGGAGAGTGCGTGTATGACTGCGTCCATGTATGTGGAGAGTGCGTGTATGACTGCGTCCATGTATGTGGAGAGTGCGTGTATGACTGCGTCCATGTATGTGGAGACTGCGTCCATGTATGTGGAGAGTGCGTGTAGGACTGCATCCATGTATGTGGAGAGTGCGTGTATGACTGCGTCCATGTATGTGGAGACTGCGTCCATGTCTGTGGAGAGTGCGCGTATGACTGCGTCCATGTCTGTGGAGAGTGCGTGTATGACTGCGTCCATGTATGTGGAGAGTGCGTGTATGACTGCGTCCATGTATGTGGAGACTGCGTCCATGTATGTGGAGAGTGCGTGTAGGACTGCATCCATGTATGTGGAGAGTGCGTGTATGACTGCGTCCATGTATGTGGAGACTGCGTCCATGCATGTGGAGAGTGCGTGTAGGACTGCATCCATGTATGTGGAGAGTGCGTGTATGACTGCGTCCATGTATGTGGAGACTGCGTCCATGTCTGGGGAGAGTGCGTGTATGACTGCGTCCATGTATGTGGAGAGTGCGTGTATGACTGCGTCCATGTATGTGGAGAGTGCGTGTATGACTGCGTCCATGTCTGTGGAGAGTGCGTGTATGACTGCGTCCATGTATGTGGAGAGTGCGTGTATGACTGCGTCCATGTATGTGGAGACTGCGTCCATGTATGTGGAGAGTGCGTGTATGACTGCGTCCATGTCTGTGGAGAGTGCGCGTATGACTGCGTCCATGTCTGTGGAGAGTGCGTGTATGACTGCGTCCATGTATGTGGAGAGTGCGTGTATGACTGCGTCCATGTATGTGGAGAGTGCGTGTATGACTGCGTCCATGTCTGTGGAGAGTGCGCGTATGACTGCGTCCATGTCTGTGGAGAGTGCGTGTATGACTGCGTCCATGTATGTGGAGAGTGCGTGTATGAGTGCGTCCATGTATGTGGAGAGTGTGTGTATGAGTGCGTCCATGTATGTGGAGAGTGTGTGTATGACTGCGTCCATGTATGTGGAGAGTGTGTGTATGAGTGCGTCCATGTATGTGGAGAGTGTGTGTATGACTGCGTCCATGTATGTGGAGAGTGCGTGTATGAGTGCGTCCATGTATGTGGAGAGTGTGTGTATGACTGCGTCCATGTATGTGGAGAGTGTGTGTATGACTGCGTCCATGTATGTGGAAAGTGCGTGTATGACTGCGTCCATGTATGTGGAGAGTGCGTGTATGACTGCGTCCATGTCTGTGGAGAGTGCGTGTATGAATGCGTCCATGTATGTGGAGAGTGCGTGTATGACTGCGTTCATGTATGTGGAGAGTGCGTGTATGACTGCGTCCATGTATGTGGAGAGTGCGTGTATGAGTGTGTCCATGTATGTGGAGAGTGTGTGTATGACTGCGTCCATGTATGTGAAGAGTGCGTGTATGAGTGCGTCCATGTCTGTGGAGAGTGCGTGTATGACTGCGTCCATGTCTGTGGAGAGTGCGTGTATGACTGCGTCCATGTATGTGGAGAGTGCGTGTATGACTGCGTCCATGTATGTGGAGACTGCGTCCATGTATGTGGAGAGTGCGTGTAGGACTGCATCCATGTATGTGGAGAGTGCGTGTATGACTGCGTCCATGTATGTGGAGACTGCGTCCATGTCTGGGGAGAGTGCGTGTATGACTGCGTCCATGTATGTGGAGAGTGCGTGTATGACTGCGTCCATGTATGTGGTGAGTGCGTGTATGACTGCGTCCATGTCTGTGGAGAGTGCGTGTATGACTGCGTCCATGTATGTGGAGAGTGCGTGTATGACTGCGTCCATGTATGTGGAGACTGCGTCCATGTATGTGGAGAGTGCGTGTATGACTGCGTCCATGTCTGTGGAGAGTGCGCGTATGACTGCGTCCATGTCTGTGGAGAGTGCGTGTATGACTGCGTCCATGTATGTGGAGAGTGCGTGTATGACTGCGTCCATGTATGTGGAGAGTGCGTGTATGACTGCGTCCATGTATGTGGAGACTGCGTCCATGTATGTGGAGAGTGCGTGTATGACTGCGTCCATGTATGTGGAGAGTGCGTGTATGACTGCGTCCATGTATGTGGAGACTGCGTCCATGTATGTGGAGAGTGCGTGTAGGACTGCATCCATGTATGTGGAGAGTGCGTGTATGACTGCGTCCATGTATGTGGAGACTGCGTCCATGCATGTGGAGAGTGCGTGTAGGACTGCATCCATGTATGTGGAGAGTGCGTGTATGACTGCGTCCATGTATGTGGAGACTGCGTCCATGTCTGGGGAGAGTGCGTGTATGACTGCGTCCATGTATGTGGAGAGTGCGTGTATGACTGCGTCCATGTATGTGGTGAGTGCGTGTATGACTGCGTCCATGTCTGTGGAGAGTGCGTGTATGACTGCGTCCATGTATGTGGAGAGTGCGTGTATGACTGCGTCCATGTATGTGGAGACTGCGTCCATGTATGTGGAGAGTGCGTGTATGACTGCGTCCATGTCTGTGGAGAGTGCGCGTATGACTGCGTCCATGTCTGTGGAGAGTGCGTGTATGACTGCGTCCATGTATGTGGAGAGTGCGTGTATGACTGCGTCCATGTATGTGGAGAGTGCGTGTATGACTGCGTCCATGTCTGTGGAGAGTGCGCGTATGACTGCGTCCATGTCTGTGGAGAGTGCGTGTATGACTGCGTCCATGTATGTGGAGAGTGCGTGTATGAGTGCGTCCATGTATGTGGAGAGTGTGTGTATGAGTGCGTCCATGTATGTGGAGAGTGTGTGTATGACTGCGTCCATGTATGTGGAGAGTGTGTGTATGAGTGCGTCCATGTATGTGGAGAGTGTGTGTATGACTGCGTCCATGTATGTGGAGAGTGCGTGTATGAGTGCGTCCATGTATGTGGAGAGTGTGTGTATGACTGCGTCCATGTATGTGGAGAGTGTGTGTATGACTGCGTCCATGTATGTGGAAAGTGCGTGTATGACTGCGTCCATGTATGTGGAGAGTGCGTGTATGACTGCGTCCATGTCTGTGGAGAGTGCGTGTATGAATGCGTCCATGTATGTGGAGAGTGCGTGTATGACTGCGTTCATGTATGTGGAGAGTGCGTGTATGACTGCGTCCATGTATGTGGAGAGTGCGTGTATGAGTGTGTCCATGTATGTGGAGAGTGTGTGTATGACTGCGTCCATGTATGTGAAGAGTGCGTGTATGAGTGCGTCCATGTCTGTGGAGAGTGCGTGTATGACTGCGTCCATGTCTGTGGAGAGTGCGTGTATGACTGCGTCCATGTATGTGGAGAGTGCGTGTATGACTGCGTCCATGTATGTGGAGACTGCGTCCATGTATGTGGAGAGTGCGTGTAGGACTGCATCCATGTATGTGGAGAGTGCGTGTATGACTGCGTCCATGTATGTGGAGACTGCGTCCATGTCTGGGGAGAGTGCGTGTATGACTGCGTCCATGTATGTGGAGAGTGCGTGTATGACTGCGTCCATGTATGTGGTGAGTGCGTGTATGACTGCGTCCATGTCTGTGGAGAGTGCGTGTATGACTGCGTCCATGTATGTGGAGAGTGCGTGTATGACTGCGTCCATGTATGTGGAGACTGCGTCCATGTATGTGGAGAGTGCGTGTATGACTGCGTCCATGTCTGTGGAGAGTGCGTGTATGACTGCGTCCATGTCTGTGGAGAGTGCGTGTATGACTGCGTCCATGTATGTGGAGAGTGCGTGTATGACTGCGTCCATGTATGTGGAGAGTGCGTGTATGACTGCGTCCATGTATGTGGAGACTGCGTCCATGTATGTGGAGAGTGCGTGTAGGACTGCATCCATGTATGTGGAGAGTGCGTGTATGACTGCGTCCATGTATGTGGAGACTGCGTCCATGTCTGTGGAGAGTGCGCGTATGACTGCGTCCATGTCTGTGGAGAGTGCGTGTATGACTGCGTCCATGTATGTGGAGAGTGCGTGTATGACTGCGTCCATGTATGTGGAGACTGCGTCCATGTATGTGGAGAGTGCGTGTAGGACTGCATCCATGTATGTGGAGAGTGCGTGTATGACTGCGTCCATGTATGTGGAGACTGCGTCCATGCATGTGGAGAGTGCGTGTAGGACTGCATCCATGTATGTGGAGAGTGCGTGTATGACTGCGTCCATGTATGTGGAGACTGCGTCCATGTCTGGGGAGAGTGCGTGTATGACTGCGTCCATGTATGTGGAGAGTGCGTGTATGACTGCGTCCATGTATGTGGTGAGTGCGTGTATGACTGCGTCCATGTCTGTGGAGAGTGCGTGTATGACTGCGTCCATGTATGTGGAGAGTGCGTGTATGACTGCGTCCATGTATGTGGAGACTGCGTCCATGTATGTGGAGAGTGCGTGTATGACTGCGTCCATGTCTGTGGAGAGTGCGCGTATGACTGCGTCCATGTCTGTGGAGAGTGCGTGTATGACTGCGTCCATGTATGTGGAGAGTGCGTGTATGACTGCGTCCATGTATGTGGAGAGTGCGTGTATGACTGCGTCCATGTCTGTGGAGAGTGCGCGTATGACTGCGTCCATGTCTGTGGAGAGTGCGTGTATGACTGCGTCCATGTATGTGGAGAGTGCGTGTATGAGTGCGTCCATGTATGTGGAGAGTGTGTGTATGAGTGCGTCCATGTATGTGGAGAGTGTGTGTATGACTGCGTCCATGTATGTGGAGAGTGTGTGTATGAGTGCGTCCATGTATGTGGAGAGTGCGTGTATGACTGCGTCCATGTATGTGGAGAGTGTGTGTATGACTGCGTCCATGTATGTGGAGAGTGTGTGTATGAGTGCGTCCATGTATGTGGAGAGTGTGTGTATGACTGCGTCCATGTATGTGGAGAGTGCGTGTATGAGTGCGTCCATGTATGTGGAGAGTGTGTGTATGACTGCGTCCATGTATGTGGAGAGTGTGTGTATGACTGCGTCCATGTATGTGGAAAGTGCGTGTATGACTGCGTCCATGTATGTGGAGAGTGCGTGTATGACTGCGTCCATGTCTGTGGAGAGTGCGTGTATGAATGCGTCCATGTATGTGGAGAGTGCGTGTATGACTGCGTTCATGTATGTGGAGAGTGCGTGTATGACTGCGTCCATGTATGTGGAGAGTGCGTGTATGACTGCGTTCATGTATGTGGAGAGTGCGTGTATGACTGCGTCCATGTATGTGGAGAGTGCGTGTATGAGTGTGTCCATGTATGTGGAGAGTGTGTGTATGACTGCGTCCATGTATGTGAAGAGTGCGTGTATGAGTGCGTCCATGTCTGTGGAGAGTGCGTGTATGACTGCGTCCATGTCTGTGGAGAGTGCGTGTATGACTGTGTTCATGTATGTGGAGAGTGCGTGTATGACTGCGTCCATGGCTGCAGTATGAAAGGTACAGAGGCTAAAATACTTGCGGATATGGGGATGGGCACTATGGGGCCCTATATACTGGCACAATATGCGGGGGTCGGCACTATGGAGAAGAGGGGACGCACTATGGGGCCCTATATACTGGCACAATACGGGGGCACTATAGAGAAGAGGGGAAGCACTATGGGGGCCCTATATACTGGCACATTATGGGGGGGCACTATGGAGAAGTGGGGGACAAGAGCACTATGAGGGCATTATATAGGGGCATTTAATACTGGCACCCATTTTGATACCACTATGGGGAAGGGAGGAAAGGAGCAATAGTGGCACACAGTACGGGTCATTGGAACACATGAGGGCACTCTGGGGACATTGGCTCTACTGGGGGCACTAAGAGGAGGTATTTCTTTTTTTACTGCCCCACAACGCGGGCATTTTTTGTACTGGTGCACATTATAAGGGGGGGGGGGGGGTTCTACTGTCACACATTATAAAGATAATTATTACTATCGGGGCATTATGGTGGGCTTTATTACAACTGGGGGACTATGGAAGCATTATTACTTGTGGGACACAATTACTGTTGGGGGCGCTGTAGGAGCACTATTACTACTAAATGCACTCTGGCAAAGAAATAATTACTATTGTTGGGACTTTGGGAGCCCCATTACTTTGGGGGCACCCTGGCACAGCATCAGCTTAGCACAGTTCTTTTTGCAGTACAGTTTTGGGGAGCACAGCTTCTCAGTATTGGGGTGCATGATGGGAGGTTAATTGGAGGATGATGGAAAAGTAGGAAACTAAGATGTCTGTCAAACTCTGCAGAGATGAGAGATGGCTGAAAGAAATCATCATGGCGGTCTGGATGAATGGAGAAGATGATGAAAGAGAACATCAGAGGAGACATCACTGGATATAAGAGGTATGGGGCGCTGTATGAGGCTACTTTCACATCTGTGTTAGTGATCCTGCCGGCTGTTCCAGCTGAGAATTCACTGGACCTGCACTGCTGGATGCAGACAGAATGCCCCCCAGTCCCATGAACTATAATGGGGTACGGCAGAGATCCGGCCACAATCTGGGAAAAATGCAGAGAATCAGTGGGACATAAACCGCTGCATACTGTGCTTTGTGTCCAGTCGATTCCTTGCATTTTCTGCCGGATTAGGTGGCCGAATCGTACTAAGACCCCTAATGTCACCTGGGGACCCCCAAAGAAGCTTGTGTGTTGGCTGAAGCCTTCCTATCTTACTGGTGGCTGGCCCTGCCTCTCAACTGTGCTTCTGGTTTTGGCTCCACCCCTAGACTTCAAGGGGGTGGGGCCTGTTGGGGGTCATGTGATTGGGCTGCTCAGTCAAAAATGCCCGGGCCTATTTTTTGTCCCAGTCCGGCCCTGGCTGGGTCTATGCAGTGTCTTCCAGAGAAACGACTCTTTTAGGGAGTCAGGGAGAGTCAGAAAGGGATTCCGAAAAAGAAGCATTGTGTGTAGAATAGGGACAGCAATGCAGCTGTCGACCAGGGAGTGAGAAGTGAGGAGCTGAGGCCGGCTGTGCTTAGCAGTTCCTTCTAGCTGCAATTACTGCCTCATAACCAGCTGCAGCTGCTGCAGAACTTCAAAAGCAGCTACCTACAAGGACCTTTCTTTTTTCAGATTTTAAAAGAAATACAGTAGGTTTTGTTTTTGTGAGGGGAAATAAGCTTCACACTGTACAACACATTTTTTACTGTCCAGAGGATAAATAACATTTGAAATCTCAGTGAAAACACTGTTAATTTTTAATTTTATTGCGGAGGGGGTTGTGAAAACAGTAATATATGTGTGTTGAAATGTCTGAGTGAAAAAGTGAAACACTAGTCCAAAATCTGTGTCAAGGCATCTCCAGACAGTACAGTTCAAGTTTTTTTATTTTTTTTGGGGGGGGGGGGGGGTGTTGGAAAATAGCTATATGCGTGCGTCTTGCAATACATAGCGTTTTAAATCTGAGTGATAACGTGAAATGCTAGGCCAAAATCTGTGTCGGTGCATTAAAATACTAGACCGAAATCGGTGTCAGGGAATCTGCATTTTTTTTTTTTTTTGCTAAATATTGCAATACATGTGCGCAATGTATGTTTGAAAATTTTATAATCCAAAGGGTAGCGTATTAAATCTCTGAATGAAAACATATGAATTACTAGGCCAAAAGCTGTGTCAGGGCAACTCCAGACAGTTAAAAAATTTTGGGGGAGGGGGGCTGTAAAAATAGCAATAAACGTGTGTCTTACAGTCCAGAGGGTAGTGTTTTAAATCTCTTAGTGAAAATGTGAAATACTAGTCTGAAAACTGTATCAGGGAATCTCCAAACAGTTCAATAGTTGGTGGGGGGGGGGGGGGGGGGGATAATCTGATAGTAGGTTTACAACATTTACACTTGAGAAATGTTATTGGCGCCCATACTGCATTATTTCCAAAGTCAACTGTCAGTGGCAGTGTCTTCAGTGTGTTTGTGAAAAGGGAAGGACATCATATTGCGCCTCGCTGTCTTTAAGTTCCAGAAAACAGACTTGCAAACCGTTCCATAATTTGTGTGACTTTGTACATTTAGGCCCAAAAAAGCCAGGAATACAGAAGGGTTCCAAACGAAAGACTCAGAGCTAGAATGTGGCTAGTAGCAGGACCAGCTATCCATCCAGAAGTAGTTAGTGGTGGTAGTAGTAGTAGTAGTAGACCGAAGTTGTCCCTGGCTTTGGAATTGTACAACATGATCATTGAAGAGAAAGAGGTTGAGACTGTGGATTGGGTGGCTCAATCCTCCTCTCAGTCACAGCAGGATGACCTGGAGGTGACTTCTGAGTCTTACACCATTCCTCCTGCTCTTCCTCCTTGCAGCCCAAGAGAAGGCTTTCAGTGGTCCTCTCAGTCTTCACTGCCCCTTCCTAGTGGGGCACCTTCTCTTTTCCTAAGAAGTGGCAAGAAAACCCCACCACATCCTACTGCAGATAGTCAGAGAGTCTCCCTGATAATGACTTGTGTGAGAGCACTAAACATTGCCCTGAGGTGGAGGTGGAGGAGGAAGCTGCATAGCTGTGTTGGTGGTGGTAATAGTGGCACCCATAGCTATTGCATTGGCGTGGGGCAGTGACAGTACGGCAAATGCAGAGCAGAGGAGGGGGTCCAAAGAACCCACCATGATATATCACAGTCTGATAAAAGCAGCAGAGACGATTGTGTGTTGGACAGAAGCTTGATCATGGTGCGGAGGAGGAGGTAACATCAAAGGAGGAGGGTGGTGGCGACAGAAATAAAAAGCAGAGGCCACGTACCTCCCAAAGAACAGCTAGGGCCACGTCTGCTTTGTTATCTGGCGATGCTGCTGACACTTTGGGTGGGTTAGGCCCAAAACATGCCAAAGCTAAGCCCAGATCTGCTGTGAGAATATCGTCCGTCAGAAATTTTTTCTCCACGCTGCCGGAAGACAAAAGCATTGCCTTGTATAAGCTGTGCAAAAACAAAATAAGATGTTGGCAGGCAAACACCAACATAGGCGCCAGAGCTGTATCGAACCACATGAAGTGGCATCAGCCCATCTTGTGGGCAAACAGAGGTGGTAGCCACCCACCACAGCAGAGGTTCCCTCCTTCTCCCAGGCCCCTTGCAGCAGCCATCGTCATCCTTATTTTCTACCTCTCCCGCTCAGACTCCTCCTCCATTCCATCGTCAGCCATCGATAATGTGAGAATGTGTGCCCAGGAAACAACTCTACACTACCAGCAATCCGCTGGTGCAAAAGCCTAATTCCCACCTGGTCAAGTTTCTGGCGGTACAGTCGCTGCTGTACCATTTAGTAGAGTCTGTTGCCTTTAGGAAGCTGATGGCATGTGCTCTGCCTCGCTGGAAGATTCCTAGCCCTGCATTATTTCTCCCAAAAAGCAATCTTTGCCTTGTACCCTCATGTGGTGGAGAACGTGGGCCACTCCTTGCAATTCGCACTGTGTGGCAAGGTTGACATCATGGTGGACACCAGGAGCAGCTGTTATGGGCAGGGGCAGTACATGTCTTTTATGGCCCACTGGGTCAGTGTTTTTTGCAATGAGGCAGCACCCTGGCAACCGGGCCAGGTCCTTTTAAACCCCCACGACTGTGATGGCCTGGCTCCCACAGCAGGTACACATTCCCACATTCCGAACAGCAGCAGGACCCAGTGTCGCTCACACTACCTCTCCTTCCTGCCACATGTGTCAAGTCACACGTTGCCACTAGTGTTGATCGAGCACACTTTGCGATGCTTGGGTGCTCTACCGAGCATAATGGGAGAACCTGAGCAGGGGAGGGTGTCGGAAGAGGGGAGGGTGTCGGAACTATAGTTTGGCTTAGGAGTCCCTGCTCTGACTCCATATATATAGCCATCAGTGCTTGGGGACACCCCAGTGTATTTAAATCTAATTTAGCCTGTATTTCAGAAGAGTTTTTGCCAGGATTCGAACTCACAACCTTCTGTATTAGAGGCAAGGCACTTAACCACTCAGCTATAATAGCTGCATAGCCAGTTACTTAAAAACATAAATAGATAAAAAAATATATATATGAGACCTCTACTATACTGTACTTCTACTGAAACCTATACAGTAGATGTCTCATATTTTTTTTTATTTTTTTTTAAGTGACTGGCAGCAGCTACAGTATACAGTGTAGTGGTTAAAGTTCTGGGCTATGATGCAGAAGCTGTGAGTTCAAATCCCGTCACAAATGTTTTCAGAAATAGAGGTTAAATTGGATTTATATATTTTATATATTTTTTTGTAATTGTAAAAAATCTATGGCACAAAATAAATGTGTAGTTACTAGAAAAAAAATAATAATAATAATAAATAAATAAATAAATTTAAAAAAAAAAAAATATATATATATATATATATATACTTTCCAAAGAACGAGGCAGCACTTCCAGGTTTCGGTGACAGGGTGAAGACCCAAAACTTTATTCCCCAGCAACGTTTCGGCCTACTCAATGAGGCCTTTGTCAAAGGCCTCATTGAGTAGGCCGAAACGTTGCTGGGGAATAAAGTTTGGGGTCTTCACCCTGTCACCGAAACCTGGAAGTGCTGCCTCGTTCTTTGGAAAGTACATATCGTAGAGGAGAAGCCGACCCCTGTGAGGAATTGCACCCAGTGCACACTATCTGACTGTGCTGCTGCGGTATTTGCTATTATATATATATATATATATATATATATATATATACATACATGTAAAAAAGAGAGCAGCACTCCAGTATAGGATAAAACAAAATCCAAAAGATTTATTCACCCATAGTGTGGCGACATTTCGGCTCTACAATTGAGCCGAAACGCTGCCACACTATGGGTGAATAAATATTTTGGATATTGTTTTATCCTATACTGGAGTGCTGCTCTCTTTTTTACATGTGATTATTGGGTAAGCGTTAGCCCTCAGAGCGTGCACCCGGTTGTCTCATAGTATATCGGTGCTGCCTCCTGTTTTTTGTTTTATTATATATATACACTCACCTAAAGAATTATTAGGAACACCTGTTCTATTTCTCATTAATGCAATTATCTAGTCAACCAATCACATGGCAGTTGCTTCAATGCATTTAGGGGGGGGGGCTCCTGGTCAAGACAATCTCCTGAACTCCAAACTGAATGTCAGAATGGGAAAGAAAGGTGATTTAAGCAATTCTGAGCGTGGCATGGTTGTTGGTGCCAGACGGGCCGGTCTGAGTATTTCACAATCTGCTCAGTTACTGGGATTTTCACGCACAACCATTTCTAGGGTTTACAAAGAATGTTGTGAAAAGGGAAAAACATCCAGTATGCGGCCGTCCTGTGGGCGAAAATGCCTTGTGGATGCTAGAGGTCCGAGGAGAATGGGCCGACTGATTCAAGCTGATAGAAGAGCAACGTTGACTGAAATAACCACTCGTTACAACCGAGGTATGCAGCAAAGCATTTGTGAAGCCACAACACGCACAACCTTGAGGCGGATGGGCTACAACAGCAGAAGACCCCACCGGGTACCACTCATCTCCACTACAAATAGGAAAAAGAGGCTACAATTTTCACGAGCTCACCAAAATTGGACTGTTGAAGACTGGAAAAATGTTGCCTGGTCTGATGAGTCTCGATTTCTGTTGAGACATTCAGTAGAGTCCGAATTTGGCGTAAACAGAATGAGAACATGTACCCATCCTCTGATGGCTACTTCCAGCAGGATAATGCACCATGTCACAAAGCTCCAATCATCTCACATTGGTTTCTTGAACATGACAATGAGTTCACTGTACTAAAATGGCCCCACAGTCACCAGATCTCAACCCAATAGAGCATCTTTGGGATGTGGTGGAACGGGAGCTTCGTGCCCTGGATGTGCATCCCTCAAATCTCCATCAACTGCAAGATGCTATCCTATCAATATGGGCCAACATTTCTAAAGAATGCTATCAGCACCTTGTTGAATCAATGCCACGTAGAATTAAGGCAGTTCCTAATAATTCTTTAGGTGAGTGTGTATATATATATATATGGCGCTACATAGAGGATATTTTTCTGATCTGGACAGGTCCTGAATCTTCACTTCTTGAATTTTTTCAATTTTTGAACACTATAGATGCTGATATTAAATTTACTCTTGAATATTCAAAGACACAAATACATTTCCTTGATACATCTATTACATTGACAGGACAGTCACTTTCTACAACATTGTACCGTAAACCAACGGATCGAAATACTTTATTGTGTTTCAATAGTGCACATCCCAGGGCGATGGTTAAGTCACTACCGTTAAGCCAATATTTACGTGCAAAACGCATAGTAAGTGATGAGAATGAACTTGGGGGTACACTTGAGTGCATGACACAGAATTTTAGAGATAGAGGATTTCCATCATCATTGTTAAGTGAACATCTTGAGATCATACAACATAGACCTCGCAATCAGCTATTGGAAAAAAGGAAAGTAACCATAAAGAAGAAAAATAGAATTCCACTAGTCAGTACATATACTGAAAACAGTAAACAGGTCCAACAGATAGTTTTACGGCATTGGCCTATCTTGAGAAGTGGATTTGGCAACATTGAGGCATTTAAATACCCTCCCCTTATGTCATATAAGCGACCAAAAAATTTGAAGGATAAACTAGTGCACACAGACATTGGTCCACAACGATCAATTGGACAAACATATTTACGCTGTCCTAAATTGGGCAGCTTTCCTTGCTTGAACTGTGTGAATTGTCGTTATATGCATAAGGGCAGTGTGTTTACACATCCTATGACACAAAAAAAGTACACAATTAGACATTTCTTAACGTGTGATTCGGTATATGTGATATATGCATTATGGTGTCCATGCCAACTGCTATATATTGGTGAAACATCATTGGATTTTAAATCCAGAATCAACCAACATAGATACACGATCCGTAAAAAACGAATGGACCTTCCTGTCCCCAAACACTTTGTGGATTTGGATCACCATGAACGCGATTTGAAGTGTATGTTGATAGATCATATACCTACCCCTAGAGGAGGTGGCAATCGACAACTCCTTTTGAAACAACGCGAGATTCTTTGGATCTCTAGACTTAATACGTTAAAACCGGCAGGACTGAATGTAGACTTCAGACCGTGGATCTTATCCTAATGGCATTGTGGATGTTGTTGACCTTTTGTTCCTGGGGGGTTATATATACTAGTACCCCCTGTTTAAATACTGTGGGTGATATATTATGTAATCATATAGTATATATTTTTGTCTCTGCAGTTTACAATCCAAGTTTGGTCCGTAATATGAAAGGTGGACATGAAAATATAATCAAATTGGACAAGCAGACCATTGATTGAACATGGAATACTATAATAACAATTGTTTATGATTACAACTTTATGCTTTGAATATTTTTTTAATTTTAATAAATTCATATATTACATTACTTGTTTGGTGACCAGTTGCTTACTGTGGGGTCGCGCCATTTGCGGTCTATGCTTTCGGCTTGGTGACCGTCATGGACAAACGGACTCAGCAGGTTGGGTGTTACATAGTTGGATGTGTTGAAAACTGGGAGTTTTGTCTTCGGTTCGTTAGGATTGAATTTTATTCCCCGTAATCTAGAGGATGTAGCTATCAATTTGCCATGTTGACCCCCAGGGATGGGTGTTCACTGACAATTGCGGCAATTCAATACTGTGGACTTGTGTCACACACACAGGATTCACAGTTACGACTCCTCGTAAGACTAGGGGCATCTACTATATACTTGGCCAGTGGGTCATATACGATACATTGATTTCTTAAGGTATTACCATACGCTTTCACTATTATTGATGTGCAGATACTGTTAAAGATACTAGGTTAAATTTTAACTCTCCCTGAGCTGTTTTCACATCCTGTTGTACTCCCATATGCTTTTTCTGTGATATGCTGTGACTGTGTCCGTGCCGCTGAGTATGTGCCGTGAGGGTTCGATACCTAGTAGCATTTGCTGGTCTCCATGGGGATGCGTGCGCGTCACTTGTTAAGTGCGGCGCTTGGATTCCTCTATACAAGTGGATATTGTGCGCTCCACCCTGGAACGCATGACGCTGTCCTAAGAGAGGGCGTGAACTTTAATATTATGATTTCAGCGATCATGTGACCAAAACATAGATCACATGACGAGCTGGATCTTTAAGGTCCTTTGACATGCGCAGTTTCATTATTGATACGCCGAACTCCATGTGGTCTGTGTCCCATCTCCACCGAAGGACCTTCTTGGATTGTGAATGTTTTTATCAGGTACACCTGCACTATTCACCATCGCTAATCATGATCAGATGGATATAATCATGAATCATGTCGTTGTATATTTGTATTGCACTATAATATGTTATTTTTGATATTAATTCTATATCCTATTTATATGGAACCTATGATTGACACAATCTATGAATTCACGTGTTTGCATTATGTTTTTTTTATCATTTTTTCATTATTTTATTAATATATATCAATTGAGAAATGTTTATTGATTAATGACACTAAGCTGTATAAAAAGCATGCTATGCTAGTATTTGTTCACTGCTTGAGAAAGATCCCAGAGAGAAGGATCGAAACGTTGCTGTCTGGTAAATAAAGAACTATCTTTTCATTTTACGCCTTGGAAGTGCTGCGGAATTTCTTTTTGTTATATATATATAGAGAGAGAGAGAAATAAAATCATACTTCTGATATATATGAATGCATAATATGTGGGAAACTACTACTGATGTTTTAGCCATAATATATTTACACATATTATTATACTGTATATTTAGAATATATAATATATTATAATATATGTAAATATATTATGGCTAAAACATCAGTAGTAGTTTCCCACATATTATGCATTCATATATATCAGAAGTATGATTTTATCTATATATATATATGTATATATACAGTACAGACCAAAAGTTTGGACACACCTTCTCATTCAAAGAGTTTTCTTTATTTTCATGACCTCTTGAAGCTCATCAAGAGAATGCCAAGAGTGTGCAAAGCAGTAATCAAAGCAAAAGGTGGCTACTTTGAAGAACCTAGAATATGACATATTTTCAGTTGTTTCACACTTGTTTGTTATGTATATAATTCCACATGTGTTAATTCAGTTTTGATGCCTTCAGTGTGAATCTACAATTTTCATAGTCATGAAAATAAAGAAAACTCTTTGAATGAGAAGTTGTGTCCAAACTTTTGGTCTGTACTGTATATATATATATATATATATATATATATATATATATATATTAGTTTATTTTTTTCTCTAGTAATCACACGTTTATTTTGAGCCATAAATGTTTTACAATTACAAAAATATATATAAAATATATACAGTATATCCAATTTAAACTCTATTTAAACTCTATTTCTGAAAAAGTTTGTGACAGGATTTGAACTAACAGCTTCTGCATCATAGCCCAGAACTTTAACCACTGCACAGCTGCATAGCCAGTTGCTAAAAAATAAATAAATATGAGACTTCTACTGTATAGGTCTCAGTAGAAGTACAGTACAGTAGAAGTCTAATTTTATTTTTTTAAGGAACTGGCTATGCAGCTATAGCTGAGTGTTTAAGTGCCTTGCCTCTAATGTAGAAGGTTGTGAGTTCAAATCCCAGCAGAAACTTTTCTGAAATACAGGCTAAATTAGATTTAAATACACTGGGTGTCCCCAAGCACTCACTCCATATATGGACATAGCTATATATGGAGTCAGAGCAGGGACTCCTAAGCCAGGGACTCACACTGGGGGATTCCCTCAGCGATCTTCTGCATAGAAATAGAGACTAAATTAGATTTAAATACACTGACTCAAGCATCGCGCAGTGTTCGGCCGAACTCCGCGATGTGCCGAGCATGCTCGCTCAACACTAGTTGCCACATCATGTTGGAGCTGATTAGCCTGGGACAGAGTAGCCACACTGGTGAGCAGTGTCTCAAGTACATGAAGCTGGTGGTACTGGGGGGCAGCTGATGGCACTACGGGGCAAGCTGGTGGCACTGAGGGACAATCTGGTGGCACTGGGGGACAGCTGATGGCACTGGGGGGCAAGCTGGTTTTACGGGGGGGGCAGCTGATGGCAGTGAGGGACAGCTGATGGCACTGGATGGCAAGCTGGTGGAACTGGGGGGCAAGCTGATGGCACTGAGGGGGCAGCTGGTGGCACTGGGGGGCATATAGTGGCACTGAGGGGCAAGCTGGTGGTACTGGGTGGGCAAACTGGTAGCACTACGGGGCAAGTTGATGTCACTGAGGGGACAGCTGGTGGCACTGAGGGGCAAGCTGGTGGCACTGGGGGCAAACTAATGGCACTGGGGGGCAAGCTGTTGGCACTGGTGGGAAATCTGGTGGCACTGGGGGACAGCTAATGGCACTGGGGGCAAGCTGGTGGCACTGGGGGGAAAGCTGGTGGCACGGGGGCAGCTGATGGCACTGGGGGACAGCTGATGGCACTGGGTGGCAAGCTGGTGGCACTAGGGGACTGCTGATGGCACTGGGTGGCAAGCTGGTGGCACTGGGGGACAGCTAGTGGCACTGGGGGACAGCTGATGGCACTGGGGGCAATCTGGTGGCACTGGGGGACAGCTGATGGCACTGGGGGGGCAAGCTGGTGGCACTAGGGTGGCACCTGATGGCACTGGGAGGCAAGCTGGTGGCACTGGGAGGCAGCTGATAGCACTGAGGGACAGCTGGATGCACTGGGGGGTAAGCTGGTGGCACTGGGGGGCACCTGATGGCACTGGGTGGCAAGCTGGTGGCACTGGGTGGCAAGCTGGTGGCACTGGGTGACATCTAGTGGCACTGGGGGACAGCTGATGGCACTGGGGGGCAAGCTGGTGGCACTGGGGGGAACTAGATGGCATGGGGGGGCAGCTGATGGCACGGGAAGGGGGGGGCCTGATTATTTTTTAGAAAGAAAACGTTCTTTTAATTAGTTTTTTGTTATTACAGTACTCAATTAATCATTAGATTAATCTATAGAATACTCGATTACAAAAATAGTCGATAGCCGCAGCTATAACCTGAACCGAACTGAATTTTGACCGCTTCTCTCATTTCTAGAAATAATGTTATGACTGTATAGTTCTGATCGCTGTGGAAACATACTACTGATTATGTCATTTTGATTTAATTTTTATGTAATGGGTGGGGGGAAGTTTTTTTTTATTCTTTTCATTAAAAAAAATATTTGTAAATTTTTTTCTTTTACTTTTTATTCTAGTGCCATTAGAAGATGTCTACTCCCTTCATCACTCCTACATTAAACTTCTGTATTGCAGTGTATTATACCCGGCAGTTGTACACTGACAGGCTGCCAGTCTCTGGCAGGGCCTAATAGGCTTCTGTGATTGGCAGCCCAGAGGCCATTCTTAGGCCCCCAGCTGCCATATTTACCATCAGCAATGGTGTCACAGGAAGAAGGGAGCACTGGGGTGACAGAAGGAGTCCCCTCCATAAACCACGTAGATGCCACAGAGAGCACTGAGTCGTGTACCTCTAATAGTGGCAGACCACGCAGCTATGGGGCCCCTGGGGGAAGGGGGCCTGCAGTGGAGGATAGGCTCTGCCCTCTAATTACAGTTGTATAGCTACCTGTGAAACGAGAATATAAGAAGTGGAGAAGGACCTTTGGTGATGTCATCAACCATGTGACCAGTGCAGGAAGCCAATGAATTGCAGAGCAGCAGAAGTATGAAGGGCCTTTGATGATGTCATCATCATGTGACCATGCTGAGGACTGGTAAAAGACTTGGGGGATGTCGCTGTGAGGGGGCGGAGCTTATGTGTGGTGCCTGGAGGAGAGCTTAGTGGTGTTCTGTAGGGATGAGAGGACCCGTGGATGTTCGGGTTTGCCAGGTTTGGCCGTACTTCGGGTCAAGGTTCGGGTTCGGGACCCGAACTTGAACCCGAACCCCATTGAAGTCAATGGGGACCTGAACTTTGGGGCACTAAAATGGCTGTAAAATAGTCGTAGTAAGGGCTAGAGGGCTGCAAAAGGAAGCAAAATGGGGGTAAGAGCAGGACAGTTGCCCTGCAAACATATGTGGATAGGGACTTAAAATAACATAGCATAGAAGAAAATAATAATCTTGAACTAGGAGGCGGAGGTCAAAGTGGAATAGGAGGTTGAGGAGGCGGTGGACGTGGCGGTGTAGGTGGAAGCGGCGGTGGAGGAGAAGGAGGTAACCATCACTGTTTTTATTTTTAATTTTTTTAATAAATTTGGGAATACCCCAAAACATTAGGAAATAGAAAAGAGAATGCAAAGAGAAAGTGCGCTGTAGTATAACAATGAACATGAGCTTGTCTACATTGTCTGTGATGACGCCCCATGCCGTGCTAAACACACATTCAGGCCAGCACCTCCAAGGCGTAAAGGGCAAGCTCAGGCTATGTGCCCAATTTGGAGACCCATCAGTCAGTACCTGTAGGCGTGTGCACACATACTGTTCCACCATGTTGCTGAAATGCTGCCTCCTGCTAAGACGCTCCATATCAGAGAGCGCCAAAAGCGCACAGACGGCCCGCACTTTATGCAGCAGCTCTGACATGTCGGGGTAATTTTTCAGGAACCTCTGACCCACCAAATTCAGCACATGTGCCAGGCAAGGTATGTGCTGAATTTCCCAGAGCTGCTACGAGATTTCTCATGTTATCGCACACCACCAGGCCGGGCTTGAGGCTCAGCAGCACCAACCACTCATCGGTCTGTTGTTCCATGCCCGTCCACAGCTACTGCGCGGTGTGGGGTTTTCCCCAAACAGATGAGTTTTAAAACTGCCTGCTGTCGTTTACCCCTGGCTGTGCTGAAGTTGGTGGTGAAGGTGTTACGCTGACCGGATGAGGAGGCGGTAGAGGAGGAGGCAACGAGAAAAACTTCCCGCAATCCTTGGTGGTGGACGGCCATGCGCCAAACTGCTATCTGCCTCAGGCCCAGCCGCCACTGCATTTACCCAGCGTGCAGTTACGGAGATATAACGTCCCTGCCCGTGCTTACTGGTCCACGTATCTGTGGTTATGTGCACCTTGTCACAGATGGCGTTGCGCAGTGCACACCTGATTTTGTCCACCACTTGGTTGTGCAGGGCAGGGATGGCTCACCTGTAAAAGTAGTGGCAGCTGGGAACCACGTATTGTGGGACAGTCACCGCCATAAGGTTTTTAAAAGTTGCCGTCTCCACCAGACGGAATTACAGCATTTCAAAGGCCAGGAATTTTGAAATGCTGGCATTTAGGGCCAGGGATCGCGGGTGGGTGGGGGGGGGGGGGTAATTCCTCTTTCTCTCCAGTGTTTGGAGGATGGAGAGCTGAATGCTTCCATGGGACAGTGTGGACATGCTGGATGATGGTGGTGGAGGTGGTGGTGGTGTTGCTGCCACATCCTCTGTTTGCGGGGTGGCAGGTGCCACTGTCACTGCAGAGGGGAAGGAAGAGGCTGAGACTGCAGCAGAAGAGGGAGATAGAGGAGCCAGTTTTTCAGGTGTCTACTCCACTGCAGCTCGTGCTTTGCAGTTAGATGCCTGGTCATGCAGGTTGTGCTCAGGTTTAGAACATTTACGCTTCAGGCTCTGATCGCACAGCGTGCAAACCACTCGTGTCTTGTCGTCAGCACATTGTCTGAAGAACTGCCACGCAGGGAACTCCTTGGAGCTGGCTTTGGTGTGCTCGGTCCCTGGGAGCGGTGGGCAGTAGAAGGTGTACTGTTTAGGGGACTGCCACTCTGCTTTTGCACCCTGCTCCCTCCTTTGCTATGCGGCTTGCGCAATGTGACCACCACATCTTCCTCCGAACTGCACACATCACTCACATGACCTTGATTCCATGTGGGGTCGAGGACCTCCTCATCGTCCACATCATCTTCCACCCAGTCTTCACCCCTGCCCTCCTTGTCGGTCTGCATACTGCAGAAAGCCACAGCAGTTGGCAACTGTGTTTCGTCATCATCCGAGACGTGCTGCGATGGTCCTCCCATGTCCACATCCTGAAACATAAGTGGTTGGGCATCGGTGCACTCAATCTCTTCCACTTCTGGGGCAGGGCTAGGTGGATGGCCCTGGGAAACCCTGCTAAGGCCTCTTTCACACTTGCGTTGTCCGGATCCGGCGTGTACTCCATTTGCCGGAATTACACGCCGGATCCGGAAAAACGCAAGTGAACTGAAAGCATTTGAAGACGGATCCGTCTTCAAAATGCGTTCAGTGTTACTATGGCACCCAGGACGCTATTAAAGTCCTGGTTGCCATAGTAGTAGTGGGGAGCGGGGGAGCGGTATACTTACAGTCCGTGCGGCTCCCGGGGCGCTCCAGAATGACGTCAGGGCGCCCCATGCGCATGGATGACGTGATCGCATGGATCACGTCATCCATGCGCATGGGGCGCCCTGACGTCATTCTGGAGCGCCCCGGGAGCAGCACGGACGGTAAGTATACTGCTCCCCCGCTCCCCACTACACTTTACCATGGCTGACAGGACTTTAGCGTCCTGGCAGCCAAGGTAACCACTCTGAAAAAGCTAAACGTCGGATCCGGTAATGCGCCAAAACAACGTTTAGCTTAAGGCCGGATCCGGATCAATGCCTTTCAATGGGCATTAATTCCTTGCGGCAAGTGTTCAGGATTTTTGACCGGAGCAAAAAGCGCAGCATGCTGCGGTATTTTCTCCGGCCAAAAAAAGTTCCGGTCCGGAACTGAAGACATCCTGATGCATCCTGAACGGATTTCTCTCCATTCAGAATGCATTGGGATAAAACTGATCAGGATTCTTCCGGCATAGAGCCCCGACGACGGAACTCTATGCCGGAAGACAACAACGCAGGTGTGAAAGAGCCCTAACAGTCATCAAAAAGCAGAAGAGACTGCTGCATGACTTGGGGCTCAGACTGCTTGGCTGATTTGCAAGGGAGTGAGGTGAAAGACAGATGCCCATGGGCTGCAGGTGCCAACTCTGCGGTTTCAGCAGGAGACTGGGTGGGAGACAATGTGAAGGAACTGGAGGCACCGTCAGCAACCCAATCTACTATCGCCTGTACTTGTTCTGGCCTCACCATTCGTAGAGCAGTTTTCGGGCCTACTAAATGACGCTGAACGTCCTGTCGCCTACTCGCACCTGAGGAAAGTGTTTCTCTTGTGCATGTAGCTGGCACAGATCGACCACGTCTTCTCCCTGCAACAGGAGCTCCACCAGCATCACCACGACCAGGGCCACGTCCCTTATTTGATGGTCTCCTCAGTCTTTGAGGTTACTCACCGAAACTAACAGACGGATTAACTATATTAATTTCCCTGTCACATATGCAGTGCAGGTGTACCTCAAACCAAAAATGGGTATATGCCACCGGCCGAACTAACTGTCAGATTTACTATATTAATTTCTCTGTCAGGGGTGCAAAGTTGGTGCATTGCACCCACAAAAAATCATTATAGGTCACCCACAAAACAAATAGCCAGATTCCTAACTCTCTCCTTCACTTCTGCTTCCTGTCCCTGCACTACTCAGAGCTGACGGGCGGTGCTACACGTGATCCAGCTTGTATAGAGGCCGGGTCACATGATGCACCGGCCAATCACAGCCATGCCATTAGTAGGCATGGCTGTGATGGCTTCTAAGTGCTCACAGCTTAACAGCTTGTTGATTGGCTGCCCTACAGCCTTTCAAAAGCTTTATTAAATGCTCAAACAGCGAACTTGAACCCAAACTCGCAAAGTTCGGTACGGACCCAAACTTTACAGTTCGGGTTTGCTCAACACTAGTGTTCTGGGACAACCCATAACATCCTAGATAAGCTGGGAGTTGTAGTTCTCTCCTCTTATACCCCCTCTCTGCAATGTATACTGATGCCCCATAATAAGTCTGACCATACTGGGGTGAAACAGCAGCAGGCACAGTCCATGGGGGAAGGATGACACACTGTATAAAAAGGAGCAGCAGCAGGCACAGTTCATCAGTAGTGTTGAGCAAATTTTTATTGCGAATATCGCCACTTTGAGAATTTGCAAATATTTAGAATATAGTGCTATATATTCGTTATATCGAATATTCAGCATTTTTTTTCCATCCGAACACATGATTCCTCTCTGCTTCTTGCTTGTGGGCCAATGAGAAGGAAGCAATGTCAAGTTCACAACAATACTTAGTTCACCAATCAGTAATCTGCAGTCAGACCCGCTAAAATGTGAAGTTGCACGTAGTGCGAAAAAATATTCTAATCACTGCCGATTAGCGCAATCGCGAACATATTGGAGCACTTGATTCTATCTGCATATAAAGCTATTGTAATGTTCTGCCGTGCCGACCATTCCCTCCAGTCTCAGGAAACTTACACCAGCTTGAAAAATGTAGCCAAAGTGACCCACGCCTGTATATCGCGTTACGAATTCACATTACGTGATTTTTACATTGCCGATTTATCGCTTTCAATAAAATCTGTGTTTAGCTCCTTGTTTTTTGCCAGAATCTGCACTGGAGGCTTCTGCTAGAACCTCTGCAGTAGATGTGCACGTACCCTAAGGGGTGCTATGGGTTACTCACAAGGGGGCCCAATTCAAATTCTTGCCATGGCGCCCGGTAATTTCTATGTACGCCCCTGGCACTGACCACAGAAAACAGTAACGTGTGATTCCATTTTACGGAACCTTTTCCCGCCTATAGCGCACATGTACAGTACACTGAATTTTAGCAAGGGTTTATTTTATTTTTTGGTAGCTCTTGTATTTCCAGGCTAGAACGCTCTCAGGGTATTTAGGATGGAGGGCCACTTTACGTAGAGATGTGTCCTCCCAGCATGCATCTCATCAGAGCTTAACCGTCAGTCCACTGCCGAACTTCTCACTAAGTAGCGGCGGGATAACATTGCGGCGCTGCTGGTGTGCTGGGAGCTCAGAGACTTGGTGCCTGCGCTGTCCCCATAGCATGAAGACTCGCACATAATAGGGACCCTTACTGGCATTGAGTGTAATTAGTAGAGATGATTTTAGTGAGATAATGATTCCTTCCATGGTAACGGGATGTTTCCGATTATACACAAAGATGATTGATCACCATGGTTACTATAAGGACTGCTACACGGTATCTTCTTGTTACATACGTTGCCAGCATCAGACTTCCATCACCTATTTTAACCCTTTAAGACCATTTTTGGCCTCAGGGACCACATTTATTTTTCATTCTGGATTTTAGAACTTTTTTTACCTGGAGGCAGCTGAATGTGGCCTTGGGTTTTTTTCTGGCAGGAAAAGTTGGCAAACTGCAGGCTAATCTATTGTGCCCACTGCCCAGGCACCTGATGGACATTTACAAAGGAAAGCCCTGGGGACTTCTGTCAGATCCTGGGTTGTCTCCATGTCAGAACTGGGTTCTCCTGTTTGATCACAGCAATAAAGAGGTTAACCGCTGGGATCTAGGTATTCTCCTCTCAAGGCAGTGCCAATGAGATCATTATTAGGAGGTTGCTCACAGCCGCCTTTGATGTATATTTTTGTCATGGGCAGAGTAAGGATTAATGTATACATTTTTTTTCTATGCTTCTTAACTAGGGTACTTTGTAGATCGAAAAAAGAAATAGCATTGCAGTACATACTTCACGCCACTAGGTGGTGCTGAAAATAATGTTCTACTTGTTTCTTGTTAACAGTACACCCTGTGGTCAGATGTGGTATTACATGTAATAATCTTTATTTATATAGCACCAGCATATTCTGCAGAGCTTTGCAATCAGGGGGTTCATTCATAAACCGAGTCATAAATAGCATAGGAACAAAAGAGTCAACAATTAACAAGAGGAATGAGGGCCCCGCTCTCAAGAGCTTAAAATCTATGAGGGGATAGCGCTGACACAAAGGATAACAAGTGCCCATTTTGTACAATGGTCCGGCCATCTTACCACAATAGGGCTGTAGATATAAAGCTGCATGAGCCGTCACCAGCTGATATCTGTAGTGCTTCTTAGAGCATTGGGTGCGGAGGATACTGATGGATCAGGTTCAGAAGAATGACAGGAGCATCGGAGCAGTTCATGCTCCGATGCTGTCCTTTGCCCTGTGCTAAATCGCGCAGGGCAAAGGCATTTTTTGGAGATCCAATGACCTACCGGGGCTCTCCATGGGGCTGGCAGGAAGCCCGGTGACGTCACCGGCATTAATGGGCGGGATTTAGCGCTGCCCTAGCCTGTAAAACGGAGCGATTTAGCGCAGGGCAAGGGAGCGCATCGGAGCATGAGATGCTCTGATGTTAGCCTCAGGGGGGCTGCCTGGCTGAAAATAAGGGTATGTCCGGGTTCAGCTCTGAACCCGGACAACCCCTTTAAGCTAAGTGCATTTTGTCTTGCATTTTGTTGTTCACTTGTGTGTGTTGTTGTCTAGGCCTCAGGGGGACGCTGGTTCCTTCATCTGGGGAGGAACCAGTAGTCTCATTCCCTGCCACCATTCCTACAGACTTCCAGGTTCTTCAGGCCCTAGGTTCCGGTGTATGAGTATTTCCACCTTCAGGGTCTACTCATACTGACAGGAGTCAGGGAGAGGTCAAGGGATTCCTAGGAGGTCACCATCCCTCTCCCTTAGCTTTGAGGCCTAGACTCCGGTCTATTCCTTTTGTGTGTCATTTGATGTTATCCCCTCCCCATTACCCGTGACATTATCAACCGCCCAAAAAAAACTTAATTTTTTTTGTGTCAGTGCAGCGATGGATACTGTTTCTGCACTGGTCTATCGTATGCAGGGACTGTCTTTGGAGGTGGCTGACCTCCGCACGGCCGTCTCGCAGTTTCAGAGACCACAGGCGGTGGCTTCCAGCAGCGGGAACCAGGCCTGCCCGGAACCTAAGGTTGCTCTCCTGGATAGGTTTTCCGGGGGAAGGGACAACTTTGTTCGGTTCAGGGAGTTGTGCAAACTATATTTTAGACTACGTCCTAACTCTTCTAGGGACGAGAGTCAAAGAGTGGGGATTTTTATTTCGTTGCTGAAAGGTGACGCTCAGTCTTGGGCTTTTTCGTTGCCAACCGGATCACAATCCCTCCAGTCGGTAGATGAATTTTTCAGAGCTCTGGGGCTTATCTACGATGACCCAGATCCGGTTTCCCTGGCCGAGACTAAGCTGCCTGGCTTACGGCAGGGAGAGCGTTCTTCAGAGACCTATTGCTCTGAATTTAGGAGATGGGCAACTGATACTGAGCGGAATGACCCAGCCCTCCATAGTCAATTCTGTCAAGGGTTATCCGAGAACCTGGAGGACGCATTGGCATTTCACGAATATCCAGAGTCATTGGAGGCAGCCATGTCTCTGGCTGTACGTATTGATAGATGCCTGAGGGAGAGATCTAAGGTTCCTCTCGCTCGGGACCAAAGACGTAGCTAGAAATGCATGGGCCCCGTAGCAAAAAAAAATCAAGTGCCCCCCGCTCCCCTCATGGCAGTAACAGTCGGGTATTAAAAAAAATAAATAAACACTTCTACTTACCTCCATGTCAGCGATGCGATGCAGCCTCTTCCTGTGTCCCGCCCTTTATTGTGTCCTGTCCTGTATGTCCATATATGGAGTCAGTGCTTGTATTTCAGAAAAGTTTCTGCTGGGATTCGAACCCACAACCTTCTGTATCAGAGGCAATGCACCTAACCACAAGACCATAAGAGATGCTTTGCTGTTGACTGAAAAAATATGAGACTTCTACTGTTATAGCTGGCTAAGTGTACATCTATACACATGACAGCTGCTCATATATAGAGATATAGCAGAGCTGAGTGTGCTGGGACAGCTGTCATATAGAGATATAGCAGTGCTGGGTGTGTTGGGGCAGCTGTCATGTGTATAGATGTACACTTAGCCAGCTATAACAGTAGAAGTCTCATATTATTTCTATCAGTTGCAATGCCTCCTTTATGGCTGTGAGGGTAAATGCTTTGCCACTGATACATTGGAGGTTGTGGGTTTGAATCCCAGACACATCAGGAGACTTTAGAATACAGTAAGATTAGATCACATTAGCGAGGGGGCCTGAACATTAAGACTGCTGCTGTGAAGGGGCCCTGAACATTAAGACAAGAATCAATATTTAACTAACTTGAAAATAAACTGTCGGGCCCTGAAGCAGCTGCTTCCCCGCCAGTGTCTGTGTGTGTTAAAAAAAAAAAAAAAAAAATGAATGCGGTCCGGACGGGCCCCCAGTGGCGTAGGGCCCCATAGCCACTGCTATGGTTGCTATGGCGATCCCTACGCCACTGCTATGGGGAGGTGACATCTTCCGACACTTTGGGTAGGGAGGCACTTGAGCTCATATCTGATGATGAGCCAATGCAGTTGGGGGAAGTCACTCCTGGACCTGGTGATAAAAACGTTAGGATTAGGAAAAGACAGCTTTTTCTGTTGTAAAGGGGGAAATTTTGTTAATGTATGTCCTTATGTTAAACCTCAAGGTGAAAAAGAGAGAAAGAAAACAAATGTGTTTAGTCCTCTTCTCACTTTTGGTGGTGTGGGTGGGGAATCTGAGAATGTACTTTTGTCATTTACCAGTAGTACCCGATTTCTCCTGCCTGCCAAGGTGGCGCTAGACTCTAAAACTGTGGGAATTTAAGTATTTATTGACAGTGGGGCAGGGGTTAACCTAGTGGATGGCCAGTTCGTCTGTATGCATGGTTTGACTACAAGCTCATTAGACAAAAATATTTCTGTGATTGCGATTGATTCCGTTCCACCATCACAAAAGTATTTGTCACAAATTGTGCAGGACATTCACCTAAAGGTGGGAGATTTTCATCAAGAATCCATTTCGTGTTTTGTGCTGGATGGTCTGCCTGCTCCTCTGGTGCTAGGTTTACCGTGGTTATCCAAACATAACCCTACCATCGATTGGCAAGAGAGACAGATTTTTGATTGGAGTGATTTTTGCATGGACAACTGTCTTAGCACGTCGCTTTCTGTTGTATCCACTAAAATTGTATCTTTTTTTACTTTGGATTTTTCTGATGTATTCTCAGAATGTTGGGCTAAATTACCCAAGTCTCAGTTGTATAATCTTTCTGAACCCGAAAGAGTAGCCATGCGAGACTATATCACTGAGAGCTTGGCTAAAGGTCATATTAGACCATCCAAATCCCCAGTGGCTGCAGGATTCTTCTTTGTAAAAAAGGACGGAACCCTTCAACCATGTTTGGACTTCCATGAGCTTAATCGCATTACTGTCCGTGATCCCTATCCCCTTCCTTTGATCCCAGATTTGTTCAATCTGATTGTCGGTGCCAAGGTGTTCTCTAAGTTGGATTTGAGGGCTGCATATAATCTGGTAAGGATCAAGGAGGGGGACGAATGGAAGACGGCCTTTAATCTCCCTGAAGGTCATTTTGAGAATTTGGCCAATGCACCTGCTGTTTTTCAACATTTCATCATAGACATCTTTTATAATCTGGTGGGCAGGTTTGTGGTGGTGTATCTGATATTTTAATTTATTCCCCCCAACATGGAGAAACATCAGGATCACACGAGACACGTCTTACAGATCCTAAGGGAGAATAAACTGTATGCTAAGATGGAGAAGTGTGTATTTGCAGTTCTGGAAGTGCAATTCCTGGGTTACTTACTCTCATCTTCGGGTTTTCGTATGGATCCGGAAAAGGTCTGTGCTGAGTTGGACTGGGGTCGACCCGAAAATCTGAAAGCACTCATGCGATTTTTGGGGTTCACCAACTGCTACCGTAAATTTATCTTGAATTACTCGACTGTTAAACCATTAACAGATATGACTAAGAAAGGTGCGGATGTCTCAGTCTGGTCTGATGAGACATTACAAGTAGAGTTGAGCGAACACCTGGATGTTCGGGTTCGACGGGTTCGGCCGAACTTCGGAAAAAAGTTTGAGTTCGGGACTCGAACTTGGCCCGAACTTGACCCCGAACCCCATTGAAGTCAATGGGAACCCGAACTTTTGAGCACTAAAATGGCTGTAAAATGTCATGGAAAGGGCTAGAGGGCTGCAAATGGTGTCAAAATGTGGTTAAGAGCATGGCAAGTGCTCTGCAAACAAATGTGGATAGGGAAATGACTTTAAATAACATAAAATACGTAAAAATAAAAAATAATAATCTTGATCTAGGAGTACCAGGTCCATATGGAGTAGGAGGTTGAGGAGGCGGTGGATGTGGCGGTGTAGGTGGAAGCGGCGGGGGAGGAGGAGGAGGTAGCCAACACTGCTTTTTGGTTTTAAATTTTATTTTTAAAATTAGGGTACACCCCAAAACATTGGGAAATATAACCTGTGATAACCCCCGCCAGTCGTGCTAAACACACGTTCAGACAATACACCGGCTGCAGGGCAGGCCAGCACCTCCAAGGGGTAAAGGGCAAGCTCAGGCCATGTGCCCAATTTGGAGACCCAGAAGTTGCAGGGGCTGACCCCTGTCAGTCAGTTCGTGTAGGCGTGTGCACACTTACTGCCCCACCATGTCACACGTCCCCGTGATGTTCACGATCCAATTTGATATCTGCTCTATCACCTTTCGATGTTCTTTTATGCTCCTACCATGGTGATCACGGGTGGCGGGAAATCAGGGTTCCAGGCCGGAGAGGGAGCGTGAGAAAGAGAGACCACATCCAAGGGAGGATTCATTTTTTCAAATTTAAAATTAGAGTTCAAATATGGGAGAAATTATTAAAGCGTAAAAGTGTGACAACTTTTCAAAGTTTAGGCATTGAATAAAAGGATGTGGCGCTCATTAATTACTGAATAATTTATAAAATTTTATTCCCCGTCACCTATGCAGAGCAGGTGTTTATTCACGTCTAAAATTGTATAATGTCAACCCAAGAATGTAACAGAAAAATTATTGAAATTTATTAAGCTGTCAAATAGGTAGAGGAGGGGTATATTACACCCAAAAATTGGTGAATTTCACCAAAAAATGTAACTGACAATTTTTTTTTCCCGGTCTACTAGGTATAGGAGTGGTACATCACACCCAAAAATTGGTGAATTTCACCAGAATATATAACTGACAATTATTATTTTTTTTTTTACCTGTCTACTAGGTATTGCAACGGTACTATAAACCCAAAAATTTGTTTATTTCGCCAGAAAATGTAACTGACAATTTATTTTATTTTTTTACCGGTCTACTAGGTATAGCAGTGGTACTATACACCCAAAAATTGGTTAATTTCACCCGAAAAAGTAAATGACAAAGTATTGAAAATGAATTTATGAGGTGGAGTTCCATATGGAGTAGGAGTTTGAGGAGGCGGTGGACGTAGCGGAGTAGGTGGAAGCGGCGGTGGAGGAGGACGAGATAGCCAACACAGGTTTTTGGTTTTAATTTAGTAAAATTAGGGTACACTCCAAAAGAGTGTGAAATATCCAAAATACAAACATGAGCAATTGCGCTGCAGTATAACAATGGCTGCTTAGTGCCGGTATACATGTCTATTCTGCACAGGGGACGGACAAGTCCTGAGGGATCCATGCCTGGTTCATTTTAATGAACGTGAGCTTGTCCACATTGGCTGTGGACAGGTGGCTGCGCTTGTCTGTGATGACGTCCCCTGCCGTGCTAAGCACACGTTCAGATAATACACTGGCTGCAGGGCAGGCCAGCACCTCCAAGGCGTAAAGGGCAAGCTCAGGCCATGTGCCCAATTTGGAGACCCAGAAGTTGAAGGGGGCAGACCCATCATTCAGTACGTGTAGGCGTGTGCACACATACTGCTCCACCATGTTAGTGAAATGCTGCCTCCTGCTAAGACGTTCCATATCAGCTGGTGGTGCTGGTTGTTGTGGCGTGCTGACAAAGCTTTTCCACATTTCGGCCATGCTAACCCTGCCTAACTTGAATTCAATATTGGTGCACCTAATGGCGGTATTTAAAATCTCTGAATGGAACCCAAATGTATTAAGGGTGTATCTCACAATGACATCTGCATCAAAGGCTGCCAACTAAATTTTTTGTGCCCAAACGAGTGTTTGTTTAACAACTAAATTTGACAGCAGTATATAAGCCTGTAATTTCACACGTGCTGATGCTGCAAGGCCTGAAAATAGTGTTTTTTGTCAAAAGTGTGTTTTTCAAACCCCAGAAAATGATGGGTGTATTAAATTGCCTAAATTGCACACTGACTAATACAGATGTTGCAGATTGCCAAAACAGTGTTTTTTTGGTAACAGAATATGAAAGCTGTATATATTAACTCCTTAAGGACACAGCCTTATTTCACCTTAAGGACCAGGCCATTTTTTGCAAATCTGACCAGTGTCACTTTAAGTGGTGATAACTTTAAAACGTTTTGACTTATCCAGGCCGTTCTGAGATTGTTTTTTTGTCACATATTGTACTTCATGACACTGGCAAAATAGAGTAAAAAAAAAAAACATTTGTATTTATAAAAAAATACCACATTTTCCAAATATTTGGAAAAATTTGCAAATTTCCAAGTTTCAATTTCTATATATATATAATACATAGTAATACCTACAAAAATAGTTATTACTTTACATTCCCCATATGTCTACTTCATTTTAGGATCATTTTGGGAATGACATTTTATTTTTGGGGGACGTTACAAGGCTTAGAAGTTTAGAAGTAAATCTTGAAATTTCTCAGAGATTTTCAAAAACCAACTTTTTAAGGACCAGTTCAGGTCTGAAGTCACTTTGTGAGGCTTACATAATAGAAACCACCCAAAAATGACCCCATTCTAGAAACTACACCCCTCAAGGTATTCAAAACTGATTTTTACAAACGTTGTTATCCCTTTAGGTGTTCCACAAGAATAATGGAAAATAGAGATACAATTTCAAAATTTCACTTTTTTGGCAGATTTTCCATTTTAATATTTTTTTCCAGTTACAAAGCAAGGGTTAACAGCCAAACATAACTCAATATTTATGGCCCTGATTCTGTAGTTTACAGAAACACCCCATATGTGGTCGTAAACCGCTGTACGGGCACACGGCAGGGCGCAGAAGGAAAGGAATGCCATACAGTTTTTGGAAGGCAGATTTTGCTAGACTGGTTTTTTTGACACCATGTCCCATTTGAAGCCCCCTGATGCACCCCTAGAGTAGAAACTCCATAAAAGTGACCCCATATAAGAAACTACACCCCTCAAGGTATTAAAAACTGATTTTACAAACGTTGTTAACCCTTTAGGTGTTCCACAAGAATTAATGGAAAATAGAGATACAATTTCAAAATTTCACTTTTTTGGCAGATTTTCCATTTTAATATTTTTTTTCCAGGTACAAAGCAAGGGTCAACAGCCAAACAAAACTCTATTTTTATGGCCCTGATTCTGGAGTTTACAGAAACACCCCATATGTGGTCGTAAACCGCTGTACGGGCCCACGGCAGGGCGCAGAAGGAAAGGAATGCCATATGGTTTTTCGAAGGCAGATTTTGCTGGACTGGTTTTTTTACACCATGTCCCATTTGAAGCCCCCCTGATGCACCCCTAGAGTAGAAACTCCAAAAAAGTGACCCCATATTACAAACTACGGGATAGGGTGGAAGTTTTGTTGGTACTAGTTTAGGGTACATATGATTTTTGGTTGCTCTATATTACACTTTTTGTGAGGCAAGGTAACAAGAAATAGCTGTTTTGGCACCGTTTCTTTTTTTTGTTATTTACAACATTCATCTGACAGGTTAGATCATGTGGTATTTTTATAGGGCAGGTTGTCACGGATGCGGCGATACCTAATATGTATACAATTTTTTTTATTTATGTAAGTTTTACACAATTAAATTTTTGAAACAAAAAAAATCATGTTTTAGTGTCTCCATAGTCTGAGAGCCATATTTTTTTCAGTTTTTATCTTAGGTAGGGTCTCATTTTTTGTGGGATGAGATTACGGTTTGATTGGCACTATTTTGGGGGTGCATATGACTTTTTGATCGCTTGCTATTACACTTTTTGTGATGTAAGATGACAATTTTTTTTTTTATGGTATTCACCTGAGGGGTTAGGTCATGTGATATTTTTATAGAGTAACTTATTATGGACGCGGCGATACCTAATTACACAATGATTTCATTTTTGAAACAAAAAAAAATCATGTTTTAGTGTTTCCATAGTCTGAGATCCATAGTTTTTTCAGTTTTTTGGGCGATTATCTTGGGTAGGGTATGATTATTGCGGGATGAGATGACTGTTTGATTGGCACTATTTTGGGGTGCATATGACTTTTTGATCGCTTGCTATTACACTTTTTGTGATGTAAGGTGACAAAAAATGGTTTATTTAGCACAGTTTTTATAAAAAAATTTTTTACGGTGTTCATCTGAGGGGTTAGGTCATGTGATATTTTTATAGAGCCGGTCGATACGGACGCGGCGTAACATAATATGTATACTTTTTTTTATTTATGTAAGTTTTACACAATAACAGCTTTTTTAAAACAAAAAAAATTATGTTTTAGTGTCTCCATATTCTGAGCCATAGTTTTTTTTATTTTTTGGGCGATTGTCTCAGGTAGAGGCTCATTTTTTGCGGGATGAGGTGATGGTTAGATTGGTACTATTTCGGTGGGTGTACACCTTTTTGATCGCTTGCTGTTGTACTTTTTGCAGATCTGGAAATTACAGTTTTTTGGGAAAAAAAGGTGTGTTTTTCAAACCCCAGAAAATGATGGGTGTATTTCTACCTTAAATTGCACACTGACTAATCCAGATGTTGTAGTTTGCCCAAGAAATTGTGATTTGCAATGTCCCAAAAGCTCAGATGCAGTGCTGGTGCACTGAGCTTGCATAAAATAGCCGCCGCCCACCTAACTAACAGAATTCTAAAAGTTTTTTTTTTTTGGTCAATGAGCTCAGGGCAGGGTAAAACGATTGTGCCCTGCACCCACACAACTATTTCTCTGTAGATCGCTGAGTTAGATTCTCTCCTATTCTCTCCCTGAAATCACCAGCTGCATCCTCTCCCTACACTTGTAACAGCAGAGTGACGGGCGGCGCTACGTGACCCAAGCTTATATAGAGCCTGGGTCACATGCTGCTCTGGCCAATCACAGCCATGCCATTAGTAGGCATGGCTGTGATGGCCTCTTGGGGCAAGTAGTATGACGCTTGTTGATTGGCTGCTCTGGGTTAGGTGTTCTGTAGATTGTATTATTTTCCCTTATAACATGGTTATAAGGGAAAATAATAGCATTCTTAATACAGAATGCATAGTACAATAGGGCTGGAGGGGTTAAAAAAATCAAATAAAAAATTTAACTCACCTTAAAGGGATTCTGTCACCAGGTTTTGGCCTATAGAGATACGGGCATGCACGGCTAGATCGCCGCTAGCATGTCCGCAATATATCTGTCCTATAGGGCTGTGTGGTTTTAATTTCTTTAAAAAAGGATTTTATAGATATGTAAATGAGTCTTGAATGTGTCCAAGGGGCTGCACTAACCTTACTTGTGCCCAGCCGTGCCCAGCCACGCCCGCATGCGCAGTGCCGGTATAGTGTTCCTTCCCTGTGCTGGCATCAGCCTCAGGGAAAGAACTGCGCATCGCGAGATTACGGCTATCTATCGTTGATGAAAGGAGGAGATTCGGAGGACATAGGCAATGCTGGGCTCCCTCACAGGCGGGCGTGGCTGGGCACGGCTGGGCACAAGTAAGGTTAGTGCAGCCCCTTGGACACATTTGAGACTCATTTACATATCTATAAAATCCTTTTTTAAAGAAATTAAAACCACACAGCCCTATAGGACAGATATATTGCGGACATGCTAGCGGCGGTCTAGCCGTGCATGCCCGTATCTCTATAGGCCAAAACCTGGTGACAGAATCCCTTTAATCCACTTGTTCGCGCAGCCCGGCTTCACTTCTGTCTTCTTTCTTCAGGACCTGGGTAAAGGACCTGTGGTGACGTCACTGCGCTCATCACACGGTCCATCACATGATCTTTTTACTATGGTGATGGATCATGTGACGGGCCATGTGATGAGCCCAGTGACGTCATCACAGGTCCTTTACCCAGGTCCTGAAGAAAGAAGACAGAAGAGATGCCGGCTGCGCGAACAAGTGGATTAAGGTGAGTTAAATTTTTATTTTTATTTTTTTAACCCCTCCAGCGCTATTGTACTTTGCATTCTGTATTCAGAATGCTATTATTTTCCCTTATAACCATGTTATAAGGGAAAATAATAATGATCGGGTCTCCATCCCGATCGTCTCCTAGCAACCGTGCGTAAAAATCGCACCGCATCCGCACTTGCTTGCGGATGCTTGCGATTTTCACGCAGTACAATTCACTTCTATGGGGCCTGCGTTGCGTGAAAAACGCACAAAATAGAGCTTGCTGTGATTTTCACGCAACGCACAAGTGATGCGCGAAAATCAAAGCTCATGTGAACAGCCCCATAGAAATGAATGGGTCCGGATTCAGTGCGGGTGCAATGCGTTCACCTCACGCATTGCACCCGCGCGGAAAAATCGCCCGTGTGAAAGGGGCCTTTGGCTTTTCATCCTCAGTCGAACGGACAGACTGAGCGCACAAATCAGAATCCGGAGACTTATTTGAGATGTTTTGTCTCAGAGAATCAGAAGGAGTGGTCTTCTTTTTTGTCTTTGGCTGAGTTTGCCATAAATAACCTTAGGCAGGAGTCCACTGATAAGTCGCCATTTTTCGGAGCATATGGGTTCCATCCGCAGTTTGGCACATTTTTTGGTACTGAGACTTCTGGTATACCGGAAGAGGAAAGATTTTCCTCTTCGTTGTCATCTATTTGGCGGAAAATTCAAATTTTTTTTTAAAGAAATGGCTAAAAAGTATACAGTTGTGTTCAAAATTATTCAACCCCCACTGAAATTGAGTGTTTTGGCCAGTTTGACATTGATTTTGATCATTTCAGTCGTCTTGTTTACAATTAAATCATAGAGGCCCTTGTAAGTCAGACAAATATAACAGAACATTTATAATGAAATAACCACAAATGTCTTTTCTGTGCTCACATCATTATCAGTTTTATTCAGCCCCCAAGTGACATTCAATCTTAGTACTTAGCACAACATCCTTTTCCAGTTATAACAGCTTTTAAACGTGAAGCATAGCTTGACACAAGTGTCTTGCAGCGATCTACGGGTATCTTCGCCCATTCTTCATGGGCAAAAGCCTCAGTCACATTCTTAGGCTTGCGCGCTGCAACTGCTTTCTTTAAGTCCCACCAGAGGTTCTCAATCGGATTTAAGTCTGGTGACTGCGATGGCCACTTCAAAATGTTCCAGCCTTTAATCTGCAACCATGCTCTAGTGGACTTGGAGGTATGCTTGGGATCATTGTCCTGTTGAAAGGTCCAACGTCTCCCAAGCCTCAGGTTTGTGACGGACTGCATCACATTTTCATCCAATATCTCCTGGTACTGAAGAGAATTCATGGTACCTTGCACACGCTGAAGCTTCCCTGTACCTGTAGAAGCAAAACAGCCCCAAAGCATGATTGACCCCCCGCCATGCTTCACAGTAGGCAAGGTGTTCTTTTCTTCATAGGCCTTGTTCTTCCTCCTCCAAACATAGCGTTGATCCATGGGCCCAAACTGTTCTAATTTTGTTTCATCAGTCCACAGAACACTATCCCAAAACTTTTGTGGTTTGTCCACATGACTTTTGGCATACTGCAGTCGACTCTTCTTATTCTTTGGAGACAGCAAGGGGGTGCGCCTGGGAGTTCTGGCATGGAGGTCTTCATTACGCAGTGTGCGCCTTATTGTCTGAGCTGAAGCTTCAGTACCCACATCTGATCTTTTTTCAGTTCCTCAGCAGTCACACGGGGACTTTTCTCCACTTTGCGCTTCAGGTAGCGCACAGCAGTCGAAGTCAGCATCTTCTTTCTGCCACGACCAGGTAGCGTTTCAACAGTGCCCTTTGCCTTGAATTTGCCAATGATGCTTCCTATGGTGTCTCTTGGTATGTTTAACATCTTTGCAATCTTCTTATAGCCATTGCCCTTCCTGTGAAGAGAAATCACCTCTTCTCTTGTCTTCCTGGACCATTCTTTTGACTTCACCATGTTTGTAAACACACCAGTAAATGTCTAGAAGGAGCTGAGTATCACAGTCCTTTTAAATCTGCCTAATTGGTGCTTATTATGCTTGATTGCTGCTCCTTGACATCCACAGGTGTTTTCAATACCTGATCGAAAACACTTGAATGAACCTCTGTTCTTAAGAGTGGTAGTCTTTAAGGGGTTGAATAATTGTGTCAATGAAGAAATCACAAAAAAAACATTTAATACTGTATTACAAAAACAATTGATGTCATTTTAGTTGCATTTGGTTCTTTAAAAAGTCCTTGTAAGATTTCATTCTGGACACAATTACAAATGTACACTAAATTCCCTAAAACCCTTTACAGCATTGGGGGTTGAATAATTTTGAACACAACTGTAAATGTATGGCTGACATTAGACATATGAGTGGCCCGGACCTGAAAGTGGGTGATTCCGTGTGGCTGTCCACAAGAAACATTAAGTTGAAGGTACCTTCTTGGAAGTTGGGGCCAAGGTTTATTGGGCCATATAAGATCTCTTCCATTATTAATCTGATTGCTTTTCGTCTTGAACTTCCGCAGGCTTTAAAAATTCATAATATTTTTCACAAATCATTACTGAAAAGATATGTCGAACCTGCTGAACCTTACCTCCGGCTCCGGTCTTGGTGGACGGTAATCTTGAATTTCAGATTGCCAGGATAGTGGAATTCTTCGTCGATCTCTTCAGTATCTCGTGCACTGGAAAGGTTACGGTCCAGAGGAAAGAATGTGGGTTCCTGCGACCGACGTTAATGCCAAATTAGGAGGTGGTCAGCACTCGATCCTGGTGCGCGCCGGCACGGGAAGGAGAAAACTCCAAGAAACAATGTAACAAACTTCCTTTATTTGGATATTTATCTGGAATAAAGAAACGAGCATCGTTGAAAGAAACGAGCATCCGTTGTGAGTTTGTTACATTGCTTCTTGGAGTTTTTTCCTTCCCGTGCCGGCGTGCACCAGGATCGAGTGCTAACCACCTCCTAATTTTGACTACTCTGATGCCAGCAGTGTCGGACTGGGGTGCCTGGGGTCCACCATATGGATACATTCAAATATTCCCTGCTCACACAGCAGCAAGAAGCTACCAGATGTTTTAATATGGGGGTCCCTGCAGCAACTGTGAGAAGGTAGGTCCTGGTTGAGGCATCAGAGTAGTGACTGGCACAGGGCAGAGGCATCGGAGTAATGAATGGCACAGGACGGAGGCATTGGAGTAGTGACTGGCACAGGACGGGGGCATTGGAGTAGTGACTGGCACAGGACGGGGGCATTGGAGTAGTGACTGGCACAGGGAAGAGGCATCGGAGTAGTGACTGGCACAGGGTGGAGATATCGGAGTAGTGACTGGCACAGGGTGGAGACATCGGAGTAGTGACTGGCACAGGGTGGAGATATCGGAGTAGTGACTGGCACAGGGTGGAGACATCGGAGTAGTGACTGGCACAGGGTGGAGATATCGGAGTAGTGACTGGCACAGGGTGGAGACATCGGAGTAGTGACTGGCACAGGGTGGAGACATCGGAGTAGTGACTGGCACAGGGTGGAGATATCGGAGTAGTGACTGGCACAGGGTGGAGACATCGGAGTAGTGACTGGCACAGGGTGAAGACATCGGAGTAGTGACTGGCACAGGGTGGAGACATCGGAGTAGTGACTGGCACAGGGTGGAGATATCGGAGTAGTGACTGGCACAGGGTGGAGACATCGGAGTAGTGACTGGCACAGGGTGGAGACATCGGAGTAGTGACTGGCACAGGGTGGAGATATCGGAGTAGTGACTGGCACAGGGTGGAGACATCGGAGTAGTGACTGGCACAGGGTGAAGACATCGGAGTAGTGACTGGCACAGGGTGGAGATATCGGAGTAGTGACTGGCACAGGGCGGAGGCTTCAGAGTAGTGACTGGCACAGGGCGGAGGCATCGGAGTGGTGATTAGACAGGTAGATGACCCTGGCTGCTGCATTCAGAATATATAGGAGACGGGAGAGTCTGGTTAGGAGGAGACCGATTAGTAATGAGTTACAGTAATCCAGACACGAATGGATCAGGGCAACAATGAGAGTTTTTGTTGTTTCCACAGGGGCGGGTTCTAGAGATGTTTTTGAGGTGAAGGCGGCATGAGCGGGCAAGAGATTTAATATAGGGGGTGAAGGAAAAATCAGTGTCCAGCATGACACCAATACAGCGGGCGTGCTGCCCAGGAGTTATGGGAGTGCCACTCATTAGATTAGCAATTATTTCAAAGTTAAAGGTGTTCCCCACCCTCTTCATACACCCTAATAGGAATTTGGTCAGAATGGAAAGTGGCTACAAAGAGCGTCTCTCTCTTTCTCTGGAGGACCTGTCTCGTATTTCACAGACAACCGATTGACAGGAATGGGCACTAGGTAATGCTTCATTTCCCCTGTGGTGGCGCTGCAGGGAAATTGAACACTTACTGCGAAGTTTCCCCTCAGATTACACTTTGGGATCTGCTTAATGTCAAGTGACAGTTCATACAAGTAGGGATTTTCAAAGTGGAGAACGCCTTTAAACATTATATGGAGAGTAACGTAACAGTGCACCATGTGGCCAGACATGGTACTGCAAATAAAGCAACTCAAATATCTTTAATGTGGTCTAGCCATTATTATAGATGAATCCCATAGTGTAAAGCATACTATGAGGTCAGCCTTGTCCATCAGCACTTTCCCACCATTTTATTAACACAACCCAACATTTTCAATTCACTCTAGGCCAAACCCAAATTAACTAGAAGATCCCAATAAATGGTTGCCATCAACCTCTCAAGATTCACAAGAACCAGAACAAAGATAATTGGGATGATCTTGGAGACATCTGTTGACTCGGTGCTCAGTGTCCGTCCCGGGGACATTTCGCTGTAATGTCACCATGAGAACACTGAGACTTTTTTATTGGGCACAATTTCTCATCCTTCTTAATTTGGAGTTGGTTCTTCTTGATGAATAGGTGGTGAGGACACAATGGGACTGATTAGCGCAGCCTCCATGATGCCAAGTTTTAATTAGTTCTGCCTTGTAGTCAACTAACTTCATTTTCAGCCTTTGTCGAGTAAAAAACATTAAGGAACCTTGTGCGTCCTAAGAATGTGTGGGTTATTGGAGTATCTCCTGTAGAAGGAGCCACATATTTGGCCACATATAGGGTGTAGAAAGAATAGTGAGGCAAGAACAGAACAATCTTCCCCTCCCCAAGTAATGATATCCAAACAGGTTTTTATAGAAGAGCAGGTTTGGCATCAGACCTACCTTCTGCCTCATGAGTTGGGTTTTTCCAACCTTAAAGTCTATGGACACATTCTGGGAAATTTTTTAATAATTGCATTTTACTCATCGTGGGCTAAAAATAATTTTTTTCAGTTAGTCTTTACTAAAAACGTTCTGCCATTTCTGAGATACAAGGGTTAAAAAATCAGTCTATTTGCAAGCTTTCACATTCTGTTTCTTTGAATCCTGTCATCTGATGTCTCCTGTGCAGATCAATTCTTATCAAACTGACAAGAATGTGGCTTAACCAAGTGTTCATGAAATCAGAGCTCCACATGAGCCATCAGATGACGGGATTCAAAGAAAACAGACTGTGACAGCTTGCAGACTGATGTTTAGCCCCTGTATCTCAGAAACGGCTGAGGATTTTTAATAAAGACCAATTGAAAAAATGATTTTAGCCCCAAATTAGTAAAATGCAATCATAAAAAAATGCCTCTGAAGGTGTCCATAGCCTTTGAAGGGTTGTGCCAAGGGGATAAGAGTCGTATCAGTGGGGGTCCGACTGTAGGGGTGTCTTTGGAATGAATACAGCGGCAGTCAAGCGTGTGCTCTGCCAGTCTATTCAACTCTGTGGGACTACCGGAGATAGCCACATGCTTGTGCTTGTCTATCTCCAACAGTCCAATACAGTTGACGGACGTGGCAGCGTGCATATGTGACTGCCGTTCCATTCAATCAGCAAACACATGACCCCTCTTCAGTTCCTAAGGTAGAACCCCCACAGATCAGACACAAGACCTGAACATCTTCAGGAGGACATTCGGTTTTTGGAGATTACGATCATAAAGGTGCTGTGTCCCTTTAAGAGACTACCATATGTTTTTCAAAAAATTCATAAATTTTTAGTAGAATAGAGCCGTAAAAAAAATGTCAACCTTAATTTTTTTTTATCGTTACATGATTGCATTGGGGACCCCCAGGTGTCTCTAGTCTACCGTGATCTGACGCCACCTCTTATTTCTACTGCCATGTAGTAGAGCAGATGACAAGCGTAGAAATATATTTATCCCGGCTTATTAGGACTTGTTACTTTAATTGCTATGATTTTCTGAAATAATGTCTCCTGATATGTGTAACTGACAAATCTTTTTTTGTACTTCTCTGCATTTAGCGTTGCCATGGTAATGAGCGCTGTAGCGACTGTGGCCGTCCGCTGCTCTTTTTCCGATGAGAGATTTGCACTTATTACCTCTATTGAATTTTATTTATTGTTTATTTTACCTTTTTTTCCCCCCTTTCTCCTGCAATTATCTCCAAGTATAGCACAACGTGAAATGCAGAATCAGGATTTTTTTTACTATTTATTTATCAGGAATAATAATAATAATAATATTTAAACAATAGTAATTATAATGATGTAAATACATGATATACAGTATGTAATAGTTGTACAGCTCCTAATACTAAGGTCTCTTGCACACAAAGGTTTTGTTTCCGTTTCGTTTTTTTGTGTTCCGTTTGGGGTCCGTATGCGGAACCATTCACTTCAATGGGTCCGCAAAAACACCGGAACTTTCTTCATATGCATTCCGTTTCCAAATTTCCGTTCCGTTCAAAGATAGAACATGTCTTATTATTGACTGCAAATCACGTTCCGTGGCTCCATTCAAGTCAATGGTTCCGCAAAAAAAACGGAATGCATACAGAATGCATCTGTATGTCTTCCATATCCGTTCAGTTTTTGCGGAACTATCTATTGAAAATTTCATGTCCAGCCCAATTTTTTTATGTACTTACTGTTTAAACATTATTGTATGCTTCAGTTTCCGTTTGCGATTTGCAAAAAACGGATCACAAACGGAAACCAAACAGAAAAAACGGAACGGCAAAACTGAACGGAAGCGGAAACACTACTGAAACAAAAAAACTGAAAAACTGATCCTTTTAAAACGGACCGCAAAATTCAGAAAAAGCCATACAGTCGTGTGCAAGAGACCTAATAGTAAAATAATAATATAATAATACTACTACTAATAATAGTAAATTAATAATAATAATAAAAAAATCCTACTACTACTACTAGGAATAATCATAGTAAAATTATAATAATAATATTAATAATAATATAATAAAATACTTCAAATAATACTGCCACTAATAAGAATTATTATAACAATAATAATATAATAAAACTAATATTGTATTATATTGTGTGATAGTAAAATAATAATGAAATATACTTTTGATATATAATAATAATAATAATAATAATAATAATAACAACCGTATTACATTTTTAGTGTTGTGGCAGACCACGGGTCAGTCACGTGAGGATCGAGCCACGTGTTCCAGGTGAATGACGTCGACGGAGGAAAATGACAGAAGTCGGGGCACAGGTAAAATTCTGCCAGGATCCCAATTTGGGCGTGTCCTAGCCCCTTTTTTTTGTACTTATTCCAACAGGGTGGGCCGGGTGTAACTTCTCAAAGTATTGACAACACAAGATGCTGCTGTTTCTTAAACACAGCTATTAGACTGCAGATATTTGAATATTCAAAGGAGGAGGATCTTGAGAACTTGCTAGAAGAAGCAGCAACCATCTTAGACGCTAGCTGAGACTGAGGTACTGTGTGTGAGCAGAGGATCTGTCACAGGGCGCCAAAGGCGCACTCGGTCTCCCATCAGCCGCAGACCTGCTGCTTAGCTTCCGGAGCGAGGATCTGTGTTTGGCCTCGTTCCCAGGGCGGCTTTGCTAGCTGGGAGGCTCCCTGCTTCTAGGTATGCCTTGAGCGCCGAGCTGATCACTCGGTGCTCGACTTGTCTGTCTGTCGGTCATGTGACGCTGGCCACGTCACATGATCCTCAGACCCCACTATAAATACAGGCAGGGGCGGGCTGGGCCGGGGGGCAGGGAGCTAATTGCCCCCCAGGCCTCCCTAAAAAAACGGTAGCTGGGCCATCTTTAACAAATAATATTTTTTTTATTTATTTTTTATTCCTCAGGGCCGCACCGCCGATCACCACAGGCGGCGCGGCCTTGTATGTAATTGCGGTGGGCAGCAGTGGCGGCGGGCATTAGGAGATAAGCGCTTCCATTGTGGAAGCGCTCATCTCCATATTCATCTGTATCGCCGTCCTCAGGACAGCGATACAGATGGCTGTGCTGTGGGGCAGGGGAGGGAGAGGCGTCTCCCTCCCCTGTTCTTCTGATAGGCCGCAGGCACTAATGCCTGCAGCCTACCAAAGGCCGGCTCAGGCAGCGCGATGACGTCATTATCATCGCGCCGCTTGAGCCGGGCAGCACACAGCAGGGACACAGGCCGGAAAAGGCCTGCATCGCATCGCTGCTGATGGAGGTAAGTAGTGTTTTTTTTTTCTTTGCGGGGGGAGCTGTCACTATGGCTATGGGGGAGCTGGCACTATGGGGGGGCTGGCACTATGGGGGGAGCTGGCACTATGGGGGGAGCTGGCACTATGGCTATTGGGGAGCTGGCACTATGGCTATGGGGGAACTGGCACTTTGGGGGGAGCTGGCACTATGGGGAGCTTGCACTATAGGGGGAGCTGGCACTATAGGGGGGCTGGCACTATGGGGGAGCTAGCACTATGGGGGGGAGCTGGCACTATGGTGGAGCTGGCACTATGGGGGGAGCTAGCACTATGGGGGGGCTGGCACTATGAGGGGAGCTGGCACTGAGGGGAGCTGGCACTGAGGGGAGCTGGCACTAGGGGGGGGCACTATGGGGGCATCTCTTACTTTCACATTATGGGGGGCACCATGGGGGAGAGGAGCACTATGGGGGTATCTGGGGGCTCTAAAGGGGATTTTTTAATTATTGGCACATTATGGTGGGCACTATAGGGGAGAGCGGCACTATGGGGCATCTGGTGTCACTATAGGGGCATTATTTGGGGGCACTATGGGGAAGTGGGGGCATTTTTTACTGGCACATTATGGGAGAAACTATAGGGAGAGCGGCACTATGGGGCATTATTTGGGGGCACTATGGGGAAGTGGAGCACTATTGGGGCATATGGTGGCACTAAGAAGGGGCATTTTTTACTGGCACATTGTGGGAGAGAGGAGCACTATAGGGGCATCTGCTGGGGGCACTAAGAAGGGGCATTTTTTTTACTGGCATATTATGGGGGACACTATGGGGAAGGGGGAGAGGAGCACTATGAGGGCATTTACTGGGGCACTATATATAGTATTTTATACTGGCATACATTATGGGGACATTAGCTCAACTGCGGGCACTAAGCGGGGGTATTTCATGTACTGTCATATTATAGGGAGAATTATTACTGCTAGGGGGTATTATGGGGAGCTTTACTACTACTGGGGGGCTATGAGGAACATGATTACTAGGGCACTATAGGGGCATTATTACTACTAAGTGTGCTCTGGCAGAGAATTATTTCTATTGGTGGGATTTTGGGGAGCACTGTTACTTTGGGGGCACCCTGGCATAGTATCAGCTTAGCACAATTATTTTTGGGGGACATTATCTTTATACTATTAGTGTCTGGGCGCAGTTATTTTTTAGAGCACTGTGTGCCAATAATTGTTGAAGGGGGCACGATCTGTGTGGTAGTTGTATTTCCAGGGGGACTGTTTCTGCAGTATAGTATTGGGGGCATAGCGGGCACAGTATTGGGGCACTATCTGTGTGGTAGTAGTATTTCCAGGGGGACTGTTTCTGCAGTATAGTATTGGGGGTGGCAGGAAAGGGTGTTCAGAAGATGTGAAGATGATGGAAATGTGGGAAACTAATGTCTGTTTCTCAATCTCTGCAGAGACGGGAGATGGCAGAAAAATCATCATGGCGGTCTGGTCTGAATGAAGAAGATAAAGAAAGACAACATCTACAACAAAGGTGACATCACTGGATGTAAGAGGTATGGGGCACTATGTAGGAGAAGAGATGCTCCGGCTCCCCCCCTGCCATTTGCAGAAGGAGGATTCAGAGCTGGGTGAGGACGGCCAAAGGGGGCAGCAGGCCACGGGCGGGTGGCAGATGGTGGGGGAACCACAGGGCTTGAGCAGGATCTGGGGAGGGAGGAGAGCGGAGGAGCTTCCCGGCTGTAGCTTGTTGTATAAGCAGGCAGTGCAGCCAGGACAGACCCCCCCTCTCCATATGATGTGTAAAGACAGGCCTCAACTATAGAATGTCAGCTGTACAGTGTTTGTTGGGAATCTATTATTATATTTAGGAGCGGCAATTAATAATGGGTGGGGCTAAAATGGGCCACTTGACTGGATTTGCCCCCCAGGACTAAGGCTGCCAGCCATCCCCTGAATACAGGCAGCCTGCTGGCCACAGGTTGCCTGTTAATTCTAGGTTCCTAGCTATTTGTTGGACTACTGAATACTACATGATCCTGTTACCTGACGATCCTTTGCCTGCTCCTCCTGTACTGCGCATCTCTCCTGGTATCCTGACCCCGGCTTCCACCTGAGGATTCCTTGCGGACTCCTGTTGTACTTCGTTTCTCTCCTGGTATTTGACCTCGGCTTTTCCTGACTATTTTCTGCTCATTCCTTAGTACTGCGTAGCTCTCTAGGTATTGACCCAGTCCGTTCACGTTCCGTTATTTGTCTTGTCTGTCTTCCCAGCACGTATCCTAAGTTAGGGACTGCCGTCTAGTTGTCCCCTGTCATTAGGACTTGCGAGGCAAGTAGGCAGGGCGAGGGGTGAGGGTGGAGCGCAGTGGTCACTATCCTCCCCCCTGTGTGTAGATTAACAGGCCATAACCTAACCACTGTATCATGAATCCTCTGGTGACCCTGACTGACCATGTCTCTAACCTGACGCAGATGGTGCATGAGCTAGGGGAGAAACTCTGTTCTTTTGAGCTAGGACAAGGTACTTCCATCCCTCAGGCCTCCAGTCCGCATTTAGAGCCCCAGATTAAGCTTCCTGAGCCCTTTTCTGGAGATCGGAAGAAGTTTCTTTCTTTTAAAGAAAATTGTAAACTTTTTTTCCGTTTGCGCCCCGTATCCTCTGGCCCGAGAGTCAACGCGTGGGCATTGTCATTTCCCCGTTACAGTGTGATCCCCAGGACTGGGCATTTTCTTTACCTGCTGACGCCAGTTGTTTAACATCAGTGGAGTGGTTTTTTCAGGCCCTGGGTACCCTGTATGATGAACCAGACAGGACACTGGTAGCCGAGACTGCTCTAAAGGTTCTGGTTCAGGGCGATCTACCTGCGGAGGAGTATTGCACCCAATTCAGAAGGTGGTGTGTTCCCTCAGGATGGAATGAACCAGCACTTAAGAGTCAGTTCAGGTCAGGTCTGTCTGATAACTTAAAGGATCTTCTAGTGAGTTATCAGCTTCCAGAGACTCTCAAGGAGATGATGACCCTTGTAGTCCGACTTGACCGACGGGTTAGAGAGAGACGACAGGAACGACAGTTCTCTCCTCAGGTGGTGGTCCAGCCTGAGGTCTATTCCAGAAACAACGCTGAGGTCTCTACCGAAGAACCCATGCAGGTCGGCATGACTCAAGGGAATCTGCGCCGCAGACTTGGAGTGTGTTTTTACTGCGGAGATCCTGACCAATGGATCAACCAGTGTCCTAAGAAGGCCCTCTCCGTTAAGTCTCCCAAGGCAAGGCAACCTAAAGACCAGGTACACCCTGATATTACGAAATGTAAGCTTTTGGTACCTATAACAATATCTCTGGGAGTTAATAAATGGCCGGGTAAGGCCTTTATTGACTCTGGATCAGCTGCCAGCTTTATTGACTCTGAGTACGCCATTAGACTGGGTATTTCAATTTTTTCTCTTCCTACACCTATCCATGTCATGGCTATTGATGCCACTCCCATGGTAGGTCCTATGGTGAGGTCATGTACCTCAGAGATTTCTTTAACTGTGGGGGTGTGCCACCCTGAGAAATGTTCCCTCTTAGTCCTGGAGAACTTACCGGTCGAGGTGGTACTAGGGTTGCCTTGGCTCCGATTACACAACCCCACTATTGATTGGTCCAGGGGGGGAGTTGGTGAAATGGGGACCTAAGTGTGACTCGTGCTTGTCTGTGGTACAAGCTGGGGTCTCAGTAGAATCTGATATATTACCCATGGTCATTAGGGAATATTCTGATGTATTCTCATCACCTACCCCGGAGGTTCTACCACCCCCATAGACCTTATGTTTGCGCAATAGAGTTAGTAGAAGGTACCAATTTTCCTAAGGGGCGTATTTAGAATCTCTCTAAGCCCGAACGCAAGGCCATGGAGGATTATATTAAGGAAAGCCTAGGTAAGGGGCACATTAGACCTTCTGTCTCTCCTATGGGAGCAGGGTTTTTCTTCGTTAAGAAGAAGGATGGTGGTCTTAGGCCTTGTATCGATTACCGGAAATTGAATAAGATCACTATCCAGAATAGATACTCTCTCCCATTGATTCCGGATTTATTTAACCAGGTTCTGGGGGCAACCTGGTTTTCTAAGATTGACCTGAAAAGGGGCATATAATCTAATCCGAATCAAGGAGGGAGACGAATGGAAGACAGCGTTTAATACTCCGGTGGGACACTTTGAATATCAGGTTATGCCTTTTGGACTCAGCAATGCCCCAGCTGTGTTCCAAAACTTTATGAATGATTTTCTTAGAGAGTTTTTAGGTAAATTTATCATTGTCTATCTTGACAACATTTTGATATTTTCTCCTGATTTCAAATCTCATGTGTCTCATGTTAGACAAGTATTAGAGGTGTTGAGGGAGAATCAGTTGTCCGCTAAACAAGAGAAATGTGTCTTTGGTGTACAGGAGATACTGTTTCTAGGGCATGTCCTGACCCCTCACGCCTTCAAGATGGATCCTGGTAAGGTACTAGCTATTAAGGAATGGGTAAGGCCTTTATCCTTAAAGGCCTTACAACGGTTCTTAGGTTTTGCCAATTACTACCGTAAATTTATTAAGAATTTTTCAGTAATTGCTAAACTGTTGACCGACCTTACTAAGAAAGGGGCGGATTTGGAGAACTGGTCTACTGAGGCGATTACTTTTTTGAAACACTAAAAAAGGCATTCAGTAGCGCTCCCATTCTGATCCAGCCAGATCAGGAGAGACCTTTTATTGTGGAGGTGGATGCATTTGAGGACGGCGCAGGAGCAGTCCTTTCACAAGGTCCTGCTAGTCTAACTAACCTGAGACCGTGTGCATTCTTTTCCAGAAAATTTTCTTCCACCAAGAGATACTACGACATAGGGAATCGGGAGTTGCTGGCCATTAAGTGGGCATTTGAGGAGTGGAGGCATTTTCTAGAGGGGGCAAGGCATTGTGTAACTGTTGTCACTGACCATAAGAACCTTATGTTTCTCGAATCTGCTAAGAGGTTGAATCCCGGTCAGGCTAGATGGGCACTGTTTTTTACTCGTTTTGAATTCTCCATTACTTTCAGGACTGGAAGTAAAAACGTGAACGCAGCTTCCATGCTTTTCAGCCTACAGAGGCACCGCCTGAATCCATCCTACCAGTAAATATCTTCGTAGCAGCCTTAACCCAAGATATCTCGGCTCTCAAAAAGGCTTAACAACATCTGGCACCGGCAACCACCCCAACAGATAAGTTGTTTGTCCCCATACAATTTCGTCTCCAGCTGTTGGGTGAGTGTCATGATTCTGCCTTTTGTGGACATCCTGGTTTTGAGGGCACTAAAGAGCTGGTTTCTAGATCTTATTGGTGGCCCACTCTATTTAGGGATGTCAAGTCCTACGTGTCAGCCTGTGAGGTTTGTGCTAGGTCTAAGACACCTAGGACTCGCCCTGCTGGTAACCTACGACCCCTACCCATTCCTAGTAGACCCTGGTTCCATATCTCGATGGACTTTATTACTGACCTGCCGCCGGCGGAGGGTAAGACTGTGTTTGGGTAGTGGTCGATAGGTTTAGCAAGATGGTTCATTTCATTCCTCTGTCTAAACTCCCGAATGCCAAGACCCTGGCGTCTATTTTTGTGAAAGAAATTGTACGGTTACATGGTATCCCGGAAAATATTGTATCTGACAGGGGTGTGCAGTTTGTGTCCAAATTTTGGAGGGCTTTCTGTCAAAGATGTCAGATTTCGTTGTCTTTTTCCTCCGCCTTTCACCCTGAGAGTAATGGGCAGACTGAACGCCTTAATCAGTCTGTGGAACAATTCCTGAGGTCGTATGCTGCTGATGACCAGCAATTATGGGTTAAATACCTTCCGTTGTCTGAATTTGCTTTGAATAACCGTGTCAATTCTTCTGCTGGGGTCTACCCTTTCTTTTGTAACTATGGTTTTCATCCCCGTTTTCATTCTGGGTCGTCCGTCTCCTCCTCTAACCCTGAAGCGGATAAACTCTCCTCCGAACTATGCACCGTTTGGGCTCGGGTTCAATCAAACCTAGAAAAGGCTCAAAGTTCTCAAAAACTCAAGGCCGATAGGAGATGATCCAAGGGGGTGAACTTTCAGGTTGGGGATAAAGTATGGTTGTCCTCCAAGAATCTATCTCTCAAGGTAGCTTCTAGAAAAAAATTTTATTGGACCGTATAAGATCACGGAGGTGATTAATCCGGTATCGTTTAAGTTGGAGCTGCCCGAGTCGTTCCACATTCATAATGTATTTCATAAATCTCTACTTAAAAAGTATTTTGAACCTTTTGTACCGTTGAAAGCCTCGCCTCCGCCGGTTCTTGCTAGTGATGCTGTCGAGTATGTGGTGTCTAAGATAGTGGATGTCAGAAGAGTGCGTAATGCCTTACAGTACCTGATTCACTGGAAGGGGTATGGACCCGAAGAGAGATCTTGGGTACCCGCCAGGGAGGTTCATGCTCCTAGACTTGTTCGAAAATTTCCTTTAGAACACCCTGAAAGGCCATCGCCTGAAGTCTTGGGTCCAGTGGCCCCTCGTAAAAGGGGGGGTACTGTCACGGGGCACCAAAGGCGCACTCGGTCTCCCATCAGCCGCAGACCCGCTGCTTAGCTTCAGGAGCGAGGATCTGTGTTTGGCCTCGTTCCCAGGGCGGCTTTGCTAGCTGGGAGGCTCCCTGCTCCTAGGTCTGCCTTGAGCGCCGAGCTGATCACTCGGTGCTCGACTTGTCTGTCTATCGGTCATGTGACGCTGGCCACGTCACATGACCCTCAGACCCCACTATAAATACAGTCTGCTGGCCACAGGTTGCCTGTTAATTCTAGGTTCCTGGCTATTTGTTGGACTCTTGAATACTACCTGATCCTGTTTCCTGACGATCCTTTGCCTGCCTCTCCTGTACTGCGCATCCCTCCTGGTATCCTGACCCCGGCTTCCACCTGACGATTCTTTGCGGACTCCTGGTGTACTTCGTTTCTCTCTGGGTATTTGACCTCGGCTTTTCCTGACTATTCTCTGCTCATTCCTTAGTACTGCGTAGCTCTCTAGGTATTGACCCAGTCCGTTCACGTTCCGTTATTTGTCTTGTCTGTCTTCCCAGCACGTATCCTAAGTTAGGGACTGCCGTCTAGTTGTCCCCTGTCATTAGGACTTGCGAGGCAAGTAGGCAGGGCCAGGGGTGAGGGTGGAGCGCAGTGGTCACTATCCTCCCCCCTGTGTGTAGTGTACGTGACCGTCACAGGATCTGATGGATCCAGGAGTGAGAGGACCCTTTAGTGACCACAGCTTCAGCTGAGTGAAGTGGATCGTTGTCCAAGACCCAGATCCTGTCCAGGGAAAGTAGGATTCTTTCCAGGAAGGCTGACAAGAGCTGAGGAACAAAGCTTAATACCCTGCGGGACCTCATGTTTGCTGGAGAGACTGGTTCTTCAGTTCAGAGTCATCAGCGGAAGAAGAGCAGATCCAGGTCGATAAGATCGTGCACCACCTCACTGCAGTGTCGGTGCCTAGAGACTGAGACCAGGCCTGTAGTTAGCTAGTTAGGGTCTCTGCTTTGTGTCAGGCTCAAAGTGTTACTACAAGGACTCCATTACTTAAAGGGACATTGCACATTTGAGAGTTGATAAACACCCCCACAAACTCAATCCAGTTCAGCGTTTTGCTCTGGAGTAATACTCAGGCACGTGCTACCGGACTAGTTATGGGAGGGGGAATACTATAGAGCACGGTAAGATTGTAAACTGTTATGTTGCACCGCAGGCTAACCCGTACTAAGCACCCAAACAATTGTTTGTGTTCGCTTCAGGGTAATAATAGGTACGGTGAGGCAATTTTAGTTGTGCCCACCAGTAGGTAAGTTACTGCTAAATTTTCTCCGGCATCCATCAGAGGGCGCCGTGCTGTGCAACACAGGGGTCTCAGCTTTCGAGCTGGGTGTATGTAAATTTATTTTATGTTCTCAGCATGGTCGTGTTTATTACCACGTGTTAGTAAAATTCTGTTTTGGCAACTGAATCCAACTGAATCCATCTAGTGGTTGGTTAAAATTCTACGAGATTTCTCTTTTCTACTAAAGGATAGGATTAGATACACATGAGGGCAGAACCTGTGGACGGTCAGTGATGGGATTTAGACACTGGTGAGAAGTAGATTCCTGTCTGGGTGTAGATAGACACAGGCGTTATAGATGGTGTAGCTGCTGCAGACAGAGCAGTGTGGGGGGCGTGGCCAGCCTGTGACTCATCTCTGTGCAGTGCAGCCAGGCTTGTGTATCAATAAAGTTATGTATTCAACAAAACAAGAAGGGGAGAAAGTAAACAGATCTGCCAGGATAATGTGATGTCTTCCAGAGAAAAGGAAAGCTCAGACATGAAAAACAGGTATTGTGGGCATATGTATGCATGGTGTTATGCCTCACACGTCAGTGTTCGGTCAGTGATTTCCATCAGTGATTTCGAGCCAAAACCAGGTGCAGCTCTAAACCCAGAACAGGTGCAGATCTTTCCCTTATACCTTATGTCTGTGGAGGCTCCAATCACTGATCGAAATCACTGACCAAACGCTGACGTGTGGATGAGGCTTTATCCCATTGCGCAGTGCTACACTGCCGCAGCATCTTCCAGGTCTGACCAACTCCCGATGCATTGCAGCGCCACAGCCATTATGTGGGGCTTCAGTCTGTGTGCCACCCCTGGCATGAGTGATGACCAGGTGACAGAGGCCCCGGCACCTCTGCATGACCTAATCGTGCATGATATCTGGAACTGCCCTTATATATCATGTGCATCCAGAAGAGTTATTCACCATCTCAGACCTCACATCCCGGATGTGGACTGCTGCCATCTACAATGCTGTAATCCGTTATTACAGCTAATGCTATGCTCGGAGGTACGCCCGCTGACATTTCTAATCTCATTCTGTGGAGACATTGTAGACACCAGCAGAAATCCTTCTTTTATGAAGCGGCTGTCGATCAAAAAGAACCTAAAAAACCCCACTAAAATAAGAAATGTAATAAACGTATAACAAACATGTTTATTGTCAGCAAGATAGAAATAATACAGAAATACACTGTCCTCATGTAATGTGAGTCATTGTAGGATACCATAATGAAAATTAAAGAGGACCTTTCACTAGAATAAAAAATCTAAACGAAGCATACAGACATGGAGAGCGGCGCCCAGGGATCCCCCTGCACTTACTGTTATACCTGGGCGCCGCTCCGTTCGCCCGGTATAGCCTCCGGTATCTTCATATGTTTGGCTCCACCCAGTTGAGCCTGCCGGCGTCTCTTTCTCCCAGGCTGTAGCGCTGGCCAATGGCAGCGCTCAGCTCATAGTTTTTTTTTCTCTCGGGCTATGAACTGAGCGCTGCGATTGGCCAGCGCTACAGCCTGGGAGAAAGAGATGCCGGCAGGCTCAACTGGGTGGAGCCGAACATATGAAGATACCGGAGGCTATACCGGGCGAACGGAGCGGCGCCCAGGTATAACAGTAAGTGCAGGGAGATCCCTGGGCGCCGCTCTCCATGTCTGTATACTTTGTTTAGATTTTTTATTCTAGTGAAAGGTCCTCTTTAAGCAATGGGTAGCCTAAATCATTAGGGGCCATCCTTCCATACAGTGAAATGATAAAACCTCAGCTCATTCACGTATGTAGTGAGTTCCCTCTAGTGGTGGCTGTATAATCTGTATGTAGCGAGCTCCCTCTAGTGGTGGGTGTATAATTTGTATGTAGCGAGCTCCCTCTAGTGGTGACTGTATAATCTGTATGTAGTGAGCTCCCCCTTGTGGTGGCTGTATAATCTGTATGTCGTGAGCTCCCCCTAGTGGTGACTGTATAATCTGTATGTAGTGAGCTCCCCCTTGTGGTGGCTGTATAATCTGTATATAGTGAGCTCCCTCTAGTGGTGGCTGTATAATCTGTATGTAGTGAGCTCCCCCTTGTGGTGGCTGTATAATCTGTATGTAGTGAGCTCCCTCTAGTGGTGGGTGTATAATCAGGTGATTTTCCTATTTCATGACGTAAAGTCATGATTTTATTAAAGACACGGAGGCGAGTATTGCTATTCTCCTTCTTTACTTCTGACCAATAGCAGCAAAGAAAACATAAAAATATTGAAACATGTCATCAGCCCCTCCCCATAGTCTCTCTATAACAGGCCACACCGCCTGCAAAACCTCCTCTTTCTTTGTAAGTCCAAACCGAAAAGTCCAACAGAACCGCCAACCAGGAACCGGAACAGCCTGGAACCAAAAGCGCCATCCATCTGGAAGCGAACTGGAACAACAGGAACCACTCTGAAGAATCTCCTGAAGCCGTCCACATCACACGATCGGCTGGAACCAAACTGCCGACCCTCCGAACCAAGATGTAGACCACAGGATACCGCCTATTAGGCCGATCTCAACCTGAAAAAAGGTGAAAAACAGAACCATGATAGAAGCAAATTGTGACATGTATTCACAAAACAAATGGTTGCGATAAACCTACTCAGGAAGAAACTCATAGAGTTAAAGCAATATGCAAATAATATACAGTCAAAATCATGTCTATTTTAAAAACCCCAACAATAGGGAGGGAAAACATAGGGTGGGCAATACTCGCCTCCGTGTCTTTAATAAAATCATGACTTTACGTCATGAAATAGGAAAATCACCTGATTTTATTACAAGACCCGGAGGCTCGTATTGCTAGTTCAAAGTTAAGACAAATTCTCAATAATTGCTGAGAAAACGTGAGGACCTGGCCGAAAATAAAATTCCCTAAACGTGGATACTCTGGACCAGTCTGCCAACTTCAAAATGTCTTCCAGTCTGGCACCAGAAACCGCCAACGAGGTAGCAGATGCCCCCCTAGCGGAATGTGCCGAAAATATAGAAGTGTCCACGCCTGCCAGCTCCATGATCCACTTCATCCACCTAGCCAGCGTGGGAGTGGTCACTGGGGCAAAAGGACGAATGGTAGAAAGGAAAAGCTGGGGACACTCTCGTGACCGATGAAGAGAAGTACGCGCCTCATATTCCTTGAGGCACGCTACGGGACAAAGAGAAGGCGATGCCGGGAAAGCAGGATAAGCGACTGATCGTATGTGGGTCTTAGTCCTCCTAGAGATGTCAAAGGAGACCCCTTCCGGGGTGTACGAGCGTGCATCATAGTCCAAAGCCCGGACGTCTGAAACCCGCTTGCAGGAAATAAGACAAAAAAGAGTGACTAGCTTCACCGACAGTTGCCGCAGGGAAAGGTCCGTATTCTGAGGCCAAGAAGATAAAAAGGAAAGGACACAAGATACATCCCAAGTGGCAGAAAATCTAGGCCTAGGAGGACGAGACATCCGAGAACCGCGCAGGAGACGACATACTAAAGGATGTTGCCCCGCAGGAGTGCCATCAAAACCTTGATGGGAGGCAGAAATAGCCGACCTGAACAGGCTGATTGTGCGATAAGCCTTGCCCTGGTCAAACAAAGAAGATAGGAAATGTAAGATCTCCGTTACAGGTGCCGATACGGGATCCAAGTTCCTAGCCACGCACCAGCGAGCCCAAGATCCCCAGGCTGATCTGTAAGATCTTCTGGTGCCTGGGGCCCATGCATTTTCCAAAAGGACTCTAGCTGTTCCCGAAACACCTGGGACCTCCCAGGGTCCCCTGAAATCCGACACGCCAACAGGCGCAGGGATCCGTCCAGGAGAAGAGGGTGAAATTGGTGATTCGGTCCTCGGAGGAGAGTCTGAGATGTCGGGAGCAGGTACGGGATCTCTATCAACATCTCCAGAAGGTGGGGAAACCATGACTGGGAGTTCCAAAACGGAACCAGTAGCACCAGATCCGCCGAATACCGTCGTACTTGAATCAGGGTCCTGGGAATCAGCTGGAATGGAGGAAATGCGTAGAGCAGATCTCTGGACCAATCCTGCAGGAACGCGTCCACCGCTTCGGCTTCCGGGTCCGGGCGCCAGCTGTAAAAGCGGTCTAGTTGTGAGTTCAGACGGGAAGCAAAGAGGTTGATGCAGAAAGGGCCCCAAATTGACATTAATGAACGGAAAACCGTTGGATCTAACTGCCAGTCGCTGGAATCGGAAAGATACCGAGAACTCCAGTCCGCATGAATGTTCTGGACCCCTGGAAGATATTCCGCTAAAACAACCAACTCCTTGTCTAGGCAATAGTCCCAGAAATCCTTCGCCAACCGAGCCAAGATGGTGGAACGGGTTCCGCCCATGCCGTTGATGTACCTCACCGCTGACACATTGTCCATGCGTAATTGGATGCAGGATCTGGCCGTGTCCCTCGTGGAGCTCTTGATCGCGAAAGATCCCGCCAACAATTCCAGCGCGTTGATATGGAATCCTGCCTCGGCCTCTGACCAACCGCCTCCAGTTGTAATCCCTTCGCAATGAGCTCCCCAGCCTGACAGGCTGGCATCCGAATCCACCACGAAATCCGGACGATGGCCGAAGATAGCCTTGCCATTCCAAGCCTGCAGATTGTGGATCCACCAGGAAGGCTCCTCCTTGGTCTCCTCATCCAGTGAGATCCAATCCGCGTAGGAAACTCCCGCCCGTAGGTGGGAAATCTTCAGGCGCTGAAGGGCCTGATAGTGAAGCGGAGCCGGAAAAACCGCCTGGATAGAAGAGGCCAGCAGACCGATGATCCTGGCTAGTTGGCGTAAAGGAATCTGGGCAGATGACCTGGCTTTGCACAATTCCTTCCGTATTGACCGAACCTTGGCCGGAGGTAGGCTGAGTGTTCCCGCCGTGGAATCCACCAGAAAACCCAAGAACTCCAACTCGCGAGACGGGATGAGGCAAGATTTCTCCTGATTGATGAGGAAACCCAGATCCGCCAGAAGATCCATGGTCCAATGCAGATGATTCAGCAGTACCGACCGATCCTGGGCCATGATCAGGATGTCGTCCAGATATACAATGAGACGAACTCCTCGACTGCGTAACCATGCCATAGCCGGGCGCATCAGCTTGGTGAAGCACCAGGGAGCTGAAGAGAGGCCGAATGGGAGGCATGTGAACCGCCAAATCCTGTCCTGCCAAGAAAAACAGAGAAGATCCCTGGACGCGTCCTCTACTGGGACAGTAAGATAAGCGTCCTTCAAGTCCAACTTGACCATCCAATCGCCCATCTGTAGAAGGTCCCGAAGGAGATGGATGCCCTCCATCTTGAAATGGCGGTATCTGACAAACGCGTTGAGGGCGCGTAAATTGATTATGGGGCGAAGTTGGCCCCCCTTCTTTGCCACTAGAAATATATTGCTGATCACCCTGTAAGGGGACACAGGAGCTGGTTCTATGGCCCCTTTGCGGACAAGATCCGACAGTTCTGAGTCGACCAGTATGCGGCTTTCCGCTGACAGCACCACAGGATGTGGATGTGGGATGGACAGCGGGGTGGACGTCAGCTCGATGTGGAAACCCCTTACCGTGGATAGGACCCATTGGTCTGAGGTGATACGGGACCAAGCTGGAGAAAAAAGACGTAACCTGTCCCCTACACAAACACTTAAAGAATTGGAATGAGTTGGTAGACTCACCATAGGGGCGTCTGGAATTAGGATTTCCTCTGTATCCTCTTGGACGCCAGGAACCTCCTCGTGAGGGGAAAAAAGATGACTGCTCCCGTCTGTGCTCCTGGAAGGTTGATCTCTGCGAAAAGGAGCCTCGGCCCGAACCTCGGGACTGAAACTGGGCACGGCCGGACAGGCGGCCCCTAAAGCTGCCGGCCCTGGTAGAGACCCTACCGTGAAAGACTCTTTTCATGGAGCTCTGGGCCTTGTCAAGGGCAGTGAAAGCCCCAACGAACCTCCCAAGATCCTTAATAAAAGGTTCTCCAAATAATAGGCCCTGGGCCTCTTTACCGGCCTCCGTAAGAGCTAGGTTTGATAGCTTGGGTTCGATTTTGAAAAGAATTGCTTTCCGCCTTTCTATAGCCAGGGACGTATTCACGTTTCCTGCTATGCAACTGGCACGTTGTACCCATTCGCGCAATTCCATAGGGTCAACCTGTTTGTTCTCTGCCTTTGCTACCTCCGCCAGGTCAAATAGTTTGGCTAGCGGCCCAAATATGTCCAGGAGCTTGTCCTGACAGGACCTTAACGCCGACTCCAGACCCCTACGCGGGTTCCAGCCGGTTTTTGCGAGGAACTGCGTCATTTTGGGGTCAACAGCAGGAGTCTCGCATACCCTGTTAGGGATGACGGGTCTGGGGCATTCCGCCCTAAGCTTATTGCGAGCCTCTTTGGAAAGAGGACAGCGCACTCTAGCCTCCAAATATTTGGAGACGTGCTCCAATGGTAACCACTCAGCCGAGCGGGGGTGGTGGAGCGAGTCTGGGTCGAACAAAGGTTCCCCAGAGGGGTCCGTTAATGATGCAGGCATACCTTCTGCAACGGACGTTAGGGAGCTACACCCGGGTAGGGGGGTATCATCTATGACCCCTGATGGGTCCTCCTCTGCCTCATCAAAGGCATCATCCATGGCCTCCTCATCGGATCCGATATCAGAGTCGGAATCCACATCCTGTAGTGCTCTAGCACTTTTCCAATTGCGCGTGCGTTCTGCCTGACGCGTACAGGCTCTCTTGCGCGGACCAAGCGCGCCAACATTGGTGGAAACATCATCACCTTTACTACGTTTTCTGGAGGCAGATGGCCCTGGCCCGGTGGGTGAGGACACCATGACGGGCTGTGGGGTATGGGAGGTAGCAGGATGGGCAGCAAGGGCCTGAGCAATTGTTTGGGAAATGACCGAAGTCATAGATCCCATGGCTGCAGCTATGGCGCTTGACAATGACGCCTGAATATCAAAGGACTGATTACCAGGGGTCAGAGTATGACCATCCTCCCCCGAAGGGGTTAATTCAGCTTGAGGAAATTCCTCCTCTGCAGGGCCCTGGCCACTGTGCACATTGTTTGGCATATTGAGCTTATTGATGGTAAGATATGCAGCAATGGCGTTTGACAGTGAGCTGTGAAAACTGTATCACTAAACAGCTCTGTTATATACTGCGATCGGGGAGTAGAGGGTTAATAGTAGATGTGGAATAAGTACTGGTGATGGGGATTTGCCCCAGGCCAGTAAGAAAGGGGATAAAAGAAGAAACCTGAAGAGGTAGCAGGCAGCCGTACTGAGGTAAGAAGCGGCGGGAAAATGGTCCGACCGGCAAGAGGAACAGAGAAGGTCACAGTAAGGCTAAGATAAGATAAGGGAGCAAGCGCTCCACATACAGAGGGGGGGGGGGCGCCGAGTTAACTCCTTGGTAACCGAACAGGCTATAAAAAACCTAGTAAGAACACAGGGACAAGAAAACCTGTGTAATATACACTCTGTAACAGCCCCAGAAAGGGGGGAAAAGATAAAATACAGATAAAATGAACATTAAAACACTAGATATGTGGGTCACAAATACAGCTCAATAAATCACACTACTTATCTGCGGTCAGCAGCAAAGAAAGAGGAGGTTTTGCAGGCGGTGTGGCCTGTTATAGAGAGACTATGGGGAGGGGCTGATGACATGTTTCAATATTTTTATGTTTTCTTTGCTGCTATTGGTCAGAAGTAAAGAAGGAGAATAGCAATACGAGCCTCCGGGTCTTGTAATAAAATCTGTATGTAGCGAGCTCCCTCTAGTGGTGGGTGTATAATCTGTATGTAGCGAGCTCCCTCTAGTGGTGGGTGTATAATCTGTATGTAGCGAGCTCCCTCTAGTGGTGACTGTATAATCTGTATGTAGTGAGCTCCCCCTTGTGGTGGCTGTATAATCTGTATGTAGTGAGCTCCCCCTAGTGGTGGCTGTATAATCTGTATGTAGTGAGCTCCCTCTAGTGGTGTCTGTATAATCTGTATGTAGTGAGCTCCCTCTAGTGGTGGCTATATAATCTGTATGTAGTGAGCTCCCTCTAGTGGTAGATGTATAATCTGTATGTAGTGAGCTCCCTCTAGTGGTGACTGTATAATCTGTATGCAGTGAGCTCCACCTAGTGGTGGCTGTATAATCTGCATGTAGTGAGCTCCCCCTTGTGGTGGCTGTATACTTTGTATGTAGTGAGCTCCCCCTTGTGGTGGCTGTATAATCTGTATGTAGTAAGCTCCCCCTTGTGGTGGGTGTATAGAAACATAGAAACATAGAATGTGTCGGCAGAGAAGAACCATTTGACCCATCTAGTCTGCCCAATATACTGAATACTATGAATAGCCCCTGGCCCTATCTTATATGAAGGATGGCCTTATGCCTATCCCATGCATGCTTAAACTCCTTCACTGTATTTGCAGCTACCACTTCTGCAGGAAGGCTATTCCATGCATCCACTACTCTCTCAGTAAAGTAATACTTCCTGATATTACTTTTAAACCTTTGCCCCTCTAATTTAAAACTATGTCCTCTTGTAGCAATTTTTCTTCTTTTAAATATTCTCTCCTCTTTTACCTTGTTGATTCCCTTTATGTATTTAAAAGTTTCTATCATATCCCCTCTGTCTCGTCTTTCTTCCAAGCTTTACATGTTAAGGTCCTTTAATCTTTCCTGGTAAGTATAATCTGTATGTAGTGAGCTCCCCCTAGTGGTGGCTGTATTATCTGTATGTAGTGAGCTCCCTTTAGTGGTGGCTGTATAATCTGTATGTAGTGAGCTCCCTCTAGTGGTGGCTGTATATTCTGTATGTAGTGAGCTCCCTCTAGTGGTGGCTGTATAATCTGTATGTAGTGAGCTCCCTCTAGTGGTGGCTGTATAATCTGTATGTAGTGAGCTCCCTCTAGTGGTGGTTGTATAATATGTATGTAGCGAGATCCCTCTAGTGGTGGCTTTATAATCTGTATGTCGTGAGCTCCCTCTAGTGGTAGTTGTATAATCTGTATGTAGTGAGCTCCTTCTAGTGGTGGTTGTATAATCTGTATGTAGTGAGCTCCCCCTGGTGCTGGCTGTATACTTTGTATGTAGTGAGCTCCCCCTTGTGGTGGGTGTATAATATGTATGTAATGAGCTCCCCCTAGTGGTTGTTGTATAATCTGTATGTAGTGAGCTCCCCCTAGTGGTGGCTGTATAATCTGTATGTAGTGAGCTCCCTCTAGTGGTGGCTGTATAATCTGTATGTAGTGAGCTCCCTCTAGTGGTAGATGTATAATCTGTATGTAGTGAGCCCCCCCTTGTGGTGGGTGTATAATATGTATGTAATGAGCTCCCCCTAGTGGTTGTTGTATAATCTGTATGTAGTGAGCTCCCTCTAGTGGTGGCTGTATACTCTGTATGTAGTGAGCTCCCTCTAGTAGTGGCTGTATAATCTGTATGTAGTGAGCTCCCTCTAGTGGTGGCTGTATAATCTTTGTCGTAAGCTTCCTCTAGTGGTGGGATTTTATTGATTAATTAGCTATCTTTAAGATAGGTGACCAATGACAGATCAGTGGGGCTCGATTCCTGACCCCCGCCGATCAGCTGTTGGAAACAGGCACAGTGCCATACACTGTGTAGTGGTCGTGCCTGGTTACTGCAGCTCAGACCCTTCGAAGTGAATATAAGAAAAAGGTCATGTGACAAGCTGAACATCACTGATCTCATACAGTAGAGACATTTGGGATTCATGGACAAAGACTATTCAATTTCTGCAAAACGGGGTGTATAGCTTTAAGACAGGGTTTCTCAACTCCAGTCCTTGGGACCTACCTACCAGTCAGGATTTGAGAATATCCCATAGAATGAATTCCTGTGGTAAGTCCTGATGCATGGGCACTAATTATATCACCTGCTCAATACTAAGGAAATCCTGAAAACGTGACTGGTAGGTGGGTCCCGAGGACCGGAGTTGAGAAACCCTGCTTTAAGAGAAGAGTGTTGTGTGGGAACTCACGTCCCAGAAAGGTCTCTGGACACATTTGCATTTACTCAAGAGCATCTATTGAGGAGAGCTGGTAAAAGCCGAGTCACCGAGCAGCGCCGAGCCAGCAACCATTGTGAGCCACACAATGCACATGGCCAGTCCCTCTCCAAAGCTAAATGCTATTGTGCAGATCCCAAAAATATGTGACACCCGTGCAAAAAGAAATGGCGTGAGACAATTGGGAGAGACGCCTGAGAAGATTAGCCCCTAGCACAATTAGTGTTCAGTCTCATCATTAGATAATCCCCTGAACTAAAACGCAGTAACTAAAAGAGAGAAATTAAAAAACCCACAAAAACAGCAACACAGCAACAGCACGTGCAAGGGAAGCCCGAAAACTTCCTTAAAGGGATCCTCATCCGTCATAGGAAAGTGACCGCCATAGTCAGCGAAGGGAAAATCCAGACGGTTTCCCATCAGTCTTTATTGACTGTTTATTACTTTATACAGTTAAAAACATATGTTGCTGCCAGAAAACCATCAACAAGCAGGCTAGATAGACTATAGGCTAGACCCTTCACTTTTTCACATTTTGTTCTCTTGCTTCTTGTGCTATAAGATTCCCCATCATGAGAAAGAGAGAATTTTAGAATTCTTTACTATAGAATAAAAACTAGAATCTCACATTGACATAAGTCTTCACCCCCTTTATTCGGGACATGAGTCTTCAGCCCCTTTATTCGGGACACAAGTCTTCAGCCCCTTTACCCGGGAAATAAGTCTTCAGCCCCTTTATTCGAGACATAAGTCTTCAGCCCCACCGTACAATATCACCAATTACTAGGCCATAGGCAGGGTAAAGGGAGCTGGTCACCTCCTAAAGCTTCTTTCAAATAGCCCTAGTCTCCTGGCTGTATGAGCCGCCTTCAATGGTAAGGGGGCTCATACCCACGAACCTAGAAGTCTAGGAATCCCTGCATCACCCTCAACATCATGACAGGGCAGAGACCTCAAGTTCATCCATCACCACGGATGAAAGGTGTCTCCAGAGGCCATTATCATGGCTCCAGACCCTCTTCTCATTTGGATATCGGCACCATGTGAGTACTCACTCTATTGTTCGTCTTATGACAACCTGTTTACAGGCTCATCATTTCAGCCTCACTATATACATTTTTAGGTACTTTACGGCCGGTGGCTCTGTATCTTAGGAGCTTCACCATTTGATAACATCTTCACACCGGGATTGAATATCAGGTATTGCGATCTATCTCTACTCTTATTCCTTGGACTTGAGGGGTGTACAGTATTGTGATTATTTTGTTTTTTTCAGTTACACCTATTAGGGGTATTACCTTTGATGCCCTTTACTGCGTATTTTTACAATTCATCAGTTTGTGACACTGGCGCCCTCTGATACTTCAGGTACTCATTGAATTACTTATTCGAGTGCCACATATGCATTTGACAAGGATATACATATTTTTTCTATCTGTTTTTTCTATCTGTTTATATTCTTATCCATGTGTTTTTCCTGTAGAGATTTGAATTTTGCACGAGTTCATCCTACCTCACTTTCCAGTGACCGTATGTACCCCGCCATTCGGCTTCGATTTATCGATTTATTTATTTACTTATATCAGTCTTGGGTCTGGTGTTTTCTACGTAATTTTCAAAACGCATATATAAATTACACATTATTATTGGACAGGGCCTGTGTTATCTACTTTGGGCTCTTTTACCTACCTCGTATTACCCCGTGATGATCCCACTTTGTGGGTGAAACGCGTCGGGGTTGGATTTGTATCTTTTTGTGTATCATTAAACCATCATATTAGTGTTTCTTTGTGCGTATGTTTGTCTGCGTATTTTAACCACTAGGTGTACCCTGTACCTCCTGGCAAATTGTCACGAGGGCTTTATACAGTGGACACCTCTTTTTTCTTTACTTTTTCTATACATTTTTTGTGCTAGTCATCCGTGGAGGGGCCACTTGGACATCATTATCTCCTCACCTGTCACCTTATCAGGGTTAGACAGGAGCTTTAGGTTAGGCACGGGGACAGGGAGTCCCCACCATCAGGAGACGTCCCTGGGCTGAGGACCAGAGCAGGGTAGCAGTGGTAGGGATATCTTCCCCATCACTTACCCGGTATGTTCTATCAGGCTGTGGTCCACTCGACTGACTATACAGAGGTTTATATTTGTATTTTTTCTCATTAAATCTACTCATCTATTATTTTGTAGGGTATAACTGCTGGACTTGTGGTGTCTCCAGAGGCCCAGTAGCTGACAGGGAGAAAGACAGAATGCAGAAAATGCACGGCAGGTAGGTACACAGTGTAACAACAGAACACTAGCAACAACCAACACTTACCTGCCGCAGCAGAGATGGAAAGACGGCACCAAACATCTACCCCGACCTCCATGCGAATACCAGATGCACGGAAGCTCCAGCCAGAGCTGCATTCAGGCTTATGGCTCACCCCTCCGGGAAACCAGCCCCCTTCTGGAGGTAACACACACAAAAGGGGAAAATGTCAAATGTCCATGCAGGCCAGTACACACCTACATGAAACAAACACCCAGACGTATAACAAACCTCCAACTCAAACCCACGCCATAAACAACACACCAGGAGGGGAAGGAAGACAAGGAGGAAACACAGAGTATGACATTGCAGATGACATTGCAAAGAACATCGATGTCAAACATGGATGGCCCTCAGATCTCATCCATGCACAGAGCAAGCATCTCACATGCAAGGCAGACAAACCAAACTGATCTCAGTCTCAAAGCCAAAGTATATAAAGAGACCTGAGACCACACCCAACTCACCACTTTCTACCAGCCAGTGAATTAACCCCACGCACACCAGACAGGGTAGGGAAACAACCAAAAGGGGAATTGCACACACAAGAAAAAGGCAACAGGTTGCCGCAGGCAACAGCATGCGTGACAAGCAAGTCACGGCGCACACAGCAAAACCTGTGACACTGCCACAACATGCCAAAACAGCAACACGTTGCCACCGGCAACAGCAAGTGTGGCAACAGTGTCACAGTGCACACCATAGGCCGTGACAATAAGTCTTCAGCCCCTTTACTCAGGACACAAGTCTTCAGCCCCTTTATTCGGGACATGAGTCTTCAGCCCCTTTATTCGGGACACAAGTCTTCAGCCCCTTTACTCGGGACATAAGAGTCTTCAGCCCCTTTACTCAGGAGATAAGTCTTCAGTCCCTTTACTCAGAACATAAGTCTTCACCCCCTTTACTCGGGATGTAAGTCTTCAGCCCCTTTACTCCCGACATAAGTCTTCACCCCCTTTACTCGGGACATAAGTCTTCAGCCCCTTTATTTGGGACATGAGTCTTGAGCCATTCTTCTCTGCAGATCCTCTCCAGCTCTGTCAGGTTGAATGGGGGCCGTCAGTGGACATTTTCACGTCTCTCTCTAGAGATGTTCCATTGGGTTCAGGGCTTTGGCTGGGGCCCTCAAGGACATTCACATAGTTGTCCCTCAGCCGCTCCTGTGTTGTCTTGTCTATGTGCTTAGGGTCACTGTCTTGTTGGAAGGTGAACATTTGGGCCAGTCTGTGGTCCAGAGCTCTGGATCAGGTTCTCATTAAGAATATCTCTGTACTTTGCTCCATTCAACTTTCCCTCCACCCTGACCGGTCTCCTTGCCCCCCTCCCCCGAGCATGCTGCTGCCACCACCATGCATCACTGCATTGGGCAGGTGATGAGCAGGGCCTGGTTTCCTCTAGACCATTCTTAGTTCCATCAGGCAGAGAATCTTGTTTCTCACAGTATGGGAGTCCTTTAGATGTTTTTTTCTACAAACTCTAGGCAACCCTGACTAGGTGGTACATGAAGCTGTCCGTGCTCCTCATCTCATTGGATGTTTGACCACACACAGAGGTAACAAGAAGAATCACATTATATGTGCAGAGTCTGCTCTCCTCAATGTTTATGCCCAATGGCATAGATAGGTTTAGAGTTGGCTGAGAGTCTCAGATTTTATCATATGAGAATTAGGGCTTAGTCCATATATAATGTTTGCATCTTTTGTATTAGTGCATTATTTTTCGTGATTTTTTTTTATAAATGTAGCCATGAGCATCCACCTATTTCATTATAATATTGTGCAGGCTGCTCCAGGCAGCTTTCATGGGTCTTTCACTAAGGAGAGGCTTCTTTCCGGCCACTCTGCCATAAAGCCCAGATTCTTGGAAGCTGCATTGATGGTTGACCTTCCCAAAGTTTTTCCCATCTGCACACAGGATCTCTGCATCTCAGTCAGAGTGACCATTGGGTTCTTGGTCAACTCTATTACCAAGATCTTCTCCCCCAATTACTTAGTTTGATGGAGGTCCAGTTCTAGGAAAAGTCCTGGTCGTTTTAAACTTCTTCCATGTAAGAATTATGGAGGCACTTTATGAAATTATGGAGAGGAACTTTCAGAGCAGCGGGACTTTTTGTTGTCCTCTTCTCCAGATCTGAGCCTCCACACAATCCTGTCTCTGAGCTCTACAGGCAGTTCTTTCCTCCTCATGGCTTGGTTTCTGCTCTGATATTCATTTTCAGATTTGAGACATTATATAGACAGGGCTGTGTCTTTCCAAAGCATGTCCAATCACCTGAATGAATTTACCACAGGTGACTCCAATCAAGGTGTAGAATATCTCAGAGATGATCCAAAGAAATGGGAAGCCCCAGAGCGAAATGTCAAGAGTCGAAGCATAGGGGCTCAATACTTATGTCCAGGCCAAATGTTGGTTTTTCCTTTTGAATAAATGTGTAAAAATTTCTAACATTCTGTTCTCACATTGTCATTATGGGGGATTGAGGGCAGAATGATTGGGGGAAACACAAGGAGGAACATCACAAAATGTGAAAAAGTGTCTGAAGACTTTCCGCATGCACTGTAGATATATAGATACATAGAACGCTGCAGAAGTGTTAATGATGGTTCCCTGTTCGGCTCAGTGACTACAGAAGAGAGAATACAATGGGGCTGACAGGAGTATTGTGTAACATCTCGTAAAAGATTTCACAAAAGACGATCACAGAAGACGCATGAAATAATTTGACAGGCAAGTAATTAACGTGATCAGACGGAGCAAAACACAATTACACAAATGACTTAAACAAAAGAAATTATCTTAATATTCACCTTATGTTCTGCAGCTGGAGAAATGCATCACATGTGAGACTGCGATAGATATTAGATAGCAAGATAGATAGATATCATTGCATATATAGGAAGATAGACATGGGATGGATAGATGTAAAAAGTTGCCTACAGTGCCACGAAAAAGTATTCATACCCCTTGAACTTTTCCACATTTTTTCACGTTACATCCACAAACGTAAATGTATCTTATTGGCATTTTATGTGTTAGACCAACACAAAGTACAAGTATGTGTGAAGTGAAAAGAAAATGATTCATGATTTTCAAATATTTTCAGAAATAAGAATCTGGAAAGTGTGGTCTGCATTTTGTATTCAGCCCCCTGTACTCTGATACTCCTAAATAGCATCCAGTGTGACCAAATGTGTTCAGAAGTCACCTAATTAGTTAATACAGTCCACCTGTGTGTAATGTATTCTTAGTATAACTCCAGCTGTTCTGTGAAGGCCTCAGATGTTTGTTAGAGAACATTAGTGATCAAACAGCATTATAAAAACCAAGGAACACACCAGACAGGTCAGGGACAAAGTTGTGGAGAAATGTAAAGCAGGGTTAGGTTATAAAAAAAATATCCCAATCTCTGAACATCTCACGGAGCAATGTTCAATCTAGCATTCAAAAATGGAAGGAGTATGGCACAACTCCAAACCTACCAAGACCTGGCCGTCCACCTAAACTGACAGCCCAGGCAAGAAGAGCACTGATTAGAGAAGCAGCCAAGAGGCCCATGGTCACTATGGAGGAACTTCAGAGAGCAACAGCTCAGGAGGGAGAATCTGTACACAGGACAACTATTAGTCATGTACTCCACAAATATAGCCTTTATGGAAGAGTGGCAAGAAGAAAGACATTTCTAAAAGCAAGCCAAAAGAAGTCCCGTCTGTAGTTTGCCACAAGCCATCTAGGGGACACAGCAAACGTGGAAAAAGGTGCTCTGGTAAAGGTCAAACCAAAATTGAACTTTTTAGCTATGTGTGACGGAAAACTAATCCTGAACACACCATCCCCACCGTGACACATGGTGGTGGCAGCATCATGATGGGAGGAGGCTTTTCTTCAGCTGAGACAGGGAAGCTGGTCAGAGGTGATGGGAAGATGGATGGAGCTAAATACAGGACAATCCTGGAGGAAAACCTGGTAGAGGCTGCAAAAGACTTGAGACTGGGGAGGAGGTTCACCTTCCAGCAGGACAACAACCCTCAACATCCAGTCAGAGCTACAATGGAAGGGTTTAGATCAAAGTATCTTCATAAAAACATAGAAACATAGAATGTGTCGGCAGATAAGAACCATTTGGCCCATCTAGTCTGCCCAATATACTGAATACTATGGATAGCCCCCGGCCCTTATCTTATATGAAGGATGGCCTTATGCCTATCCCATGCATGCTTAAACTCCTTCACTGTATTTGCAGCTACCACTTCTGCAGGAAGGCTATTCCATGCATCCACTACTCTCTCAGTAAAGTAATACTTCCTTATATTACTTTTAAACCTTTGCCCCTCTAATTTAAAACTGTGTCCTCTTGTGGTAGTTTTTCTTCTTTTAAATATGCTCTCCTCCTTTACCGAGTTGATTCCCTTTATGTATTTAAAAGTTTCTATCATATCCCCTCTGTCTCTTCTTTCTTCCAAGCTATACATGTTAAGGTCCTTTAACCTTTCCTGGTAAGTTTTATCCTGCAATCCATGTACTAGTTTAGTAGCTCTTCTCTGAACTCTCTCTAGAGTATCTATATCCTTCTGGAGATATGGTCTCCAGTACTGCGCACAATACTCCAAGTGAGGTCTCACCAGTGTTCTGTACAGCGGCATAAGCACTTCACTGCTTATACCTCTCCCTATACATCCAAGCATTCTGCTGGCATTTCGTGCTGCCCTATTACATTGTCTTCCCACCTTTAAGTCTTCTGAAATAATTACTCCTAAATCCCTTTCCTCAGATACTGAGGTCAGGACTGTGTCAAATATTCTATATTCTGCCCTTGGGTTTTTACGCCCCAGGTGCATTATCTTGCACTTATCCACATTAAATTTCAGTTTCCAGAGTTCTGACCATTCTTCTAGTTTTCCTAAATCCTTTTCCATTTGGCGTTTCCCTCCAGGAACATCAACCCTGTTACATATCTTTGTGTCATCAGCAAAAAGACAAACCTTACCATCGAGGCCTTTTGCAATATCACTTATGAAGATATTAAACAAAATCGGTCCCAGTACAGATCCCTGTGGAACCCCACTGGTAACATGACCTTGTTTTGAATGTTCTCCATTGACTACAACCCTCTGTTGTCTGTCACTCAGCCACTGCCTAATCCACTCAACAATATGGGAGTCCATGCTCAATGACTGCTGTTTATTGATAAGTCTTCTATGTGGGACAGTGTCAAAAGCCTTACTAAAATCTAGATATGCGATGTCTACTGCACCTCCACCGTCTATTATTTTATTCACCCAGTCAAAAAAATCTATAAGATTTGTTTGACATGATCTCCCTGAAGTAAACCCATGTTGTTTTTCATCTTGCAATCCATGGGATTTTAGATGTTCCACAATCCTATCCTTTAATAGGGTTTCCATTAATTTGCCTACTATTGATGTCAGACTCACTGGTCTATAGTTGCTCGATTATTCCCTACTACCTTTCTTGTGAATGGGCACGACATTTGCCAATTTCCAATCTTCCGGGACGACTCCTGTTACTAATGATTGGTTAAATAAATCTGTTAGCGGTTTTGCCAGCTCATCACTAAGCTCTTTTAATAATTTTGGGTGTATCTCATCAGGCCCCTGTGACTTATCTGTCTTCACCTTAGACAGCAAACTTAGAACATCTTCCTCTGTAAAGATACATGCATCAAACGATTTATTAGTCATCCTTTCTAGTGGAGGTTCTTCTCCTTTTTCTTTTGTAAAAACTGAACAGAAGTATTCATTAAGGCAGTCGGCTAGCCCTTTATTCTCTTCTACATACCTTCCGTCCTTTGTTTTTAATTTAGTTATTCCTTGTTTTAATTTCCTTTTTTCATTTATATATCTGAAGAATGTCTTATCCCCTTTTTTCATAGACTGAGCTAGTTTTTCTTCTGCCTGCGCTTTTGAAGTTCTTATAACTTGCTTGGCCTCTCTCTGCCTAATCTTGTAGATTTCCTTATCTTCATTGCTCTGTTTTTTTTTATAATTACAAAATGCTAGCTTTTTATTTTTAATGATTTGGGCCACTTCTGCTGAGTACCACAGTGGTCTCCTCCTTTTTTTGCTTTTACTGACAAGTCTAATGCAATTTTCTGTTGCCTTAAATAATGCACCTTTTAAGTAGTCCCATTTCTCCTGGACTCCATGTAATCCGTTCCAGTCTGATAAGGACTCATTTATGACTAATTTCATTTTTGAAAAGTCTGTTTTTCTAAAATCTAAAACTTTTGTTTTTGTGTGGTGGGACTCTTTCACAGTTCTTATATTAAACCACACTGACTGGTGATCACTAGATCCCAAGGTTTCGCCTACAATGACATCATATACCGAATCCCCATTTGTGAATACCAAACCCAAAATGGCCCCCCTCCGGGTTGGCTCCTCAACCACTTGTTGTAGAGATAACCCCAGTAGGGAATTTAGAATATCTGTACTCCTGGTAGAACTTGCTTTTGGTTTTCCAGTTTATATCTGGAAGATTGAAATCTCCCATAATGATAACTTCTCCTTTCATTGTCATTTTAGCTATTTCTTCAACTAGTGGATCATCTAGTTCTTTAACTTGACCAGGTGGTTAGAACGGCCCAGTCACAGTCCAGACCTAAATCCCATTGAGAATCTCTGGAAAGACTTGAGAATTGCTGTTCCCAGACGCTCTCCGTCCAATCTGACTGAGCGCGAGCTCTTCTGCAAAGAAGAATGGGCACAAATTTCAGCCTCTAGATGTCCAAAGCTGGTAGAGATGCGCCCCAAAAGACTGCAGCTGGAATTACAGAGAAAGGAGGTCCTACAAAGTACTGACTCAGCGTAGAAATGCACGCCGCACTGTCCCGGGTTTTATTACTTAAAATTTTTGGAAACCATGTATCATTTTCTTTTCACTTCTCACATACTTGTACTTTGTGTCTATCACATAAAAACCCAATAAAATACATGTAAGTTTGTGGGTGTAATGTAAAAAAATTTGGAAAAGTACAAGGGGTATGAATACTTTTTCAGGGCACTGTAGGTATCTTTTTACATCCATCTATCCATCTAAAAGTAGCAGCAAACTGCTTTATGCACAAAGACACACATGCCAGCATTGGAAACATGGCGAAAAGCAAACTGCATCACTGCTGTACTTACCATATGAAAAAAAAACATCTACCCAGGGCTTCTAATCACAGTGTCCCATAGTTGGATTCTACATCGCCCTGAATTTTATACACCAGTCAAAATATGATACCTCATAAAGAAACACAAATAAGTGCAGATTAACAAAGCTTTATTAATTTACTTATAGAATGTCATATAAACTCAATCACAACAGCGGCATGACCATAAAAAGACAAGAAAAAGGAGGCTACAGTGGTCATGTAGTAAATAAATAGATATAAAAGGTGGGCTTGATTAAGGACATGCAAATCAATCATTGAATTTACTGGGTACATCAACACGTAAAGTGCATAGAGCTAGCAGGAGTCAAAAATATAAGTCCCAGGGTAATAGAGGGTAAGAGCAACAAACCATAAAGACCAATAGTGGTAATGCATAGAAAAAAAACAGAACACAGGCCTACACAGTAGTCAGATACAGACCAGTGTGCCTCCGCCCCGACGTACGGGTCACTGTTCAGGGGATGAGGAATTTTGGGGGCGATTGCCCTGAATTTTGTAGGCCCATTTTCATATAGTAAGTACAGCGATGATACAGTTTACACTCATTCATGTTTCCAGTTTCCAGTGTTTGAATGTGTCTTTTTGCATAAATTATTGTGCTGCGTAGTCCTTGTTTGCATTTAGATAAATAGATAGATAGATAGAAGATAGATAGATAATCAAAGAACTAACCAGCACCTCCAGGGTTAATCGCAGATGCAAGCTACCATGCTATGCTATTAAGCTATACGCATACAAATAAAGTAGTAGCACACCACTAGAAGCACTAAGATACAAGTAAACGGTGAATGTGTGAAAAAAGAAAAACAGGACTGCTATACTCACTATTAGACAAAGTAGAAGCTCTTAGCGCATATTGTTGTTTAAAAATATGTCAGGCCCATCTACCAATCGACAAGGTGGCTTCTAACAGACGCATAGATAGATAGATAGATAGATAGATACATAGGAGATAAATATGATATAGATATATAGAATGATAGATATGGGATAGATAGATCGATAGATAGATAGATATGATATAGATAGATAGACAGGTTGATATATATATATATATGATAGATAGATAGAAGTAGATAGAAGATAAATAAATAGATATATAGATATGATAGATAGAAGATAAATAGAGATAGATAGATAGGAAACACCTCAAATAGGAAACACCAAGATCCGAACAACCCCAAGTCTGAGGGAAGCCTACAACAACATACAAAGGCAATACAAAAATACCCTCAGAAAGAAAAAGCAAAGCAACATCTCAACCAAGCTCCTCCAACTCCAAGACGCTCTCCAGGACAACTCCTTCTGGGAACTATGGAAACACATGGACAAAACCAGCAAGAACACCAACCTCCACATCCAAAACGGCAACATCTGGCTCCAGTACTTCAAGGATCTTTACAAAGCCATCTCGAGGCAGGACCAAATCCCAGAACAAAAATAAATCACGAAAAAGCTGAAGGATATGGAGGAAAAAATTAAAGATTTCCAAAACCCTCTAGACACACCGATCACGCTGCAGGAGATAACAGAGAGGATCTCAATGATAAAGAGTAAAAAAGCCAGCGGCCCAGATGGGATCCTTCCAGAAATGATCAAATACAGCCCGCCAGGTATCCAGGCCGCATTAGTAAAACTCTACAATGTTGTGCTGAGTGCCAGCTACTTCCCCCAGAGCTGGAACCAGGGCATCATCACCCCCATACACAAGAGCGGAGACAGGTACGACCCAGCCAACTATAGAGGGATATGTGTCAGCAGCAACCTGGGAAAGCTCCTCAGCAGTATCCTGAATAAGAGGATCCTCAGCTTCCTCACCCAGCACAACATCCTCAGCAGAAGCCAAGCAGACTTCATACCAAACTACCGCACCACGGACCACATCTACAACCTGCAGAGCCTCATCAAGAGCCACGTCCACAATACAAAGCATGGAAAGATCTATGCCTGCTTTGTGGACTTTAAGAAGGCCTTTGACTCAGTGTGGCATCCGGGCCTATTCCTGAAACTTCTTGAAAGCGGAATAGGAGGAAAAACATATGATGTCACCAGAAGTTCCTACACTGAGAACAGATGCAGCGTGAAGGTAAATGGGAGGAGAACGGCTTATTTCCGGCAGAGCCGAGGAGTCAGACAGGGCTGCAGCCTCAGTCCAACCCTGTTTAACATCTACATCAATGAGCTGGCGGCGTCTCTGGAGTCCTCCACAACACCTTGTCACACCCTCCATGACACCCAGGTGAAATTTCTCCTTTATACAGATGATCTTCTGCTACTATCGCCAACGGAGAAAGGTCTCCAAGATAACCTGAAAATCCTGGAGAAGTTCAGTAACACGTGGGCACTGCCCATCAATCCAAAGAAAACCAGCATCATGGTGTTCCAGAAAAGAAACCGAAAAGCAGCCGGGCGTCCTCCCTTCCTGCTAAACAACTTTCCACTTTTAGAAACCGACAGCTACACCGACCTGGGCCTAGAAATCAGCCAATCAGGGAGTTTTAAGAAAGCCATGGAAACACTGAAAGACAAGGCGAGCAAAACCTTCTATGCCATCAGAAGGCATCTGTATCACCTTAAAGCACCAGTGACCATCTGGCTTAAAATCCTTGACACCATCATCACCCCAATCCTCCTGTATGGCAGCGAAGTCTGGGGCCCAGACATATACCCAGACCGGGCAAAGTGGGACTCTGGGCCAACGGAACTATTCCACCTAGAACTCTGCAAACACTTTCTCCAGGTCCACAGGAGCACCTCAAACAGCGCCTGTCGAGCAGAACTGGGCAGATTCTCACTCTACTTTGCTGTTCAGAAGAGGGCGCTATCATTCAGAGCCCATCTTCATAGCAGCAGTCTCAGCTCCTACCATCACAAAGCCTTGCTACACCAAGAAGCCCCAGAAAGACAAAGCACCCTGCAACAAGTCACCCAAACCCAGCCTGCCCAAGCCACCAACCAATGTAGCCTGACAAAGGCGTAAATCCAGAGGACGATACACAAATACAAAGAGGAGTATATCAGCGTCTGGAGGAACGACATAAGAACATCCCAGAAGCTGACAGTATACCAGAGCCTGCAGAGGGAGTACAAACTGGCCCCATATCTTGAGAAACTCCCCAATCCAAAAGACCGACTGCTCATTGAATCTGGGCGTCACCGACAGAGGTACATGCCCAGGGAGAGCAGACTGTGCCAGCAGTGCGACCAGGAGGCCGTGGAGGATGAGGCTCATTTCCTGCTGCGGTGCCCCAAATACTCACCAGTGAGGGAGACGCACTTCAGGAGACTGTCTGATCTCTGCCCAGACTTGGAGGAGGAAGAGAGACTCTCCATACTGCTGGGGGAAGAGGAGAACACAGCGGCCACAGCAGCACAATATATTACTGCCTGCCATAGACTGAGAGGAGCCTGATATACCATGGAATCCTATACCCCCAACCTGTATATATCCCCATCCCCCAACCCTACCCAATTATTTCCCACTTGCTTTGGCAATGCTAAAATATATTTAGTCCTGACAATAAAGCTGATTTTATTTTATTTGATATGAGATAGATAGATAGATAGATAGATAGATGTGAGATAGATAGGTAAATAGATGTGAGATAGATAGATATGGGATAGATAGATAGATAGATGATAAATAGATAGATGATAGATAGATAGATAGATAGATAGATAATAGATAGATACGAGATAGATAGATAGATACGAGATAGATAGATAGATAGATACGAGATAGATAGATATGATATAGATAGATAGATAGATATGGGATGGATAGATACAAGATAGATAGATAGATAGATAGATATGGGATAGATAGATAATAGATAGATAGATAGATAGATACGAGATAGATAGATAGATAGATAGATACGAGATAGATAGATAGATAGATAGATATGGGATAGATAGATAGATAGATAGATACAAGATAGATAGATAGATAGATAGATAGATAGATATGATAGATATGATAGATAGATAGATAGATAGATATGGGATAGATAGATAGATAGATAGATAGATAGATATGGGATAGATAGATAGATATGGGATAGATAGATAGATAGATAGATAGATAGATAGATAGATAGATAGATAGATAGATAGATAGATAGATAGATAGATATGGGATAGATAGATATTCTGTCCTGGAAGTAATTACAATTTGCTGGATGCCATTGATATTCTGAGATCTGAGCTCTAAAACCCCAGGGTGACTTGTAAATGTGAACGTCTTGGGAAGAGCAGTTTTAATAAGAAACCAATTAGATTTCCCAAAAGCCTGGTTGCATCTGGAGGAGCGTGCGGGGCGTTCTGCTGTCTGTAATGTTCTCTGCTTCCAAAATGGATAAAACTGTTTTGTAGAATTACGTTTTTTTTCCCGCCATTATGGAGATGACACATTATTCACCGCGCTACAAGTATAGAGGTTTTAAAGGGGCGGTGCAGTCATTCACCTGGAGGGCTGTATATTTTATTTCTCCCCCATTCAGCACTACAATAAGTCTTGAGGACAAAGACCAGGGACGAGCAGCGGTGTAGATATAGGGGGTGCAGAAGCAGCAGTCAGGCCCTGGTGTGGTCGGGGGGCTCTTTCCTTCTCACCGCTGACCCCTTTAGGCTATAAAATTGGGATCAGGGGACAGAGATGGCTGTAGCCGGGGGGGGCACACTGCTTATAACCTTTACAGGAATTTTCCTTGTAGCTGCAGCAGCACAGTAATGACGGAGTGGACGGAGCGTTGTACTTCTGGGGCTGGAGCTACACTGGGCGAACCCCCGTCTGTCAGATAGTGATAGATTACAGTGAATGGGGATCTGGCGGTGCACGGTGGGCTCCGGCTATGGTGGGCTCCGGCAGTCTGTTCTTTTGCAGATGTGAACCCACTGTAACTGTATATTTTCTCCCTACAGGATATTGACAACATTCGAGTTGCTAAATTGAACGAGTTGTCATGTTAAGGCCTTGACTTGCACGTTCTTTCCTCTCCAGAGTGGGATGATTGGAATAAAGGGCTCATGTGACTCATTTGTACATTGAAATTGTGTTTTATGACAATTTCTACCTTAGATGTTATGTATGGGATGGCGGTTCTCCATTCCCTTCTTTCGCTTTATTTCCTTTGGTCAACTTTTCACCCCTCCCCATCTTCTTGTCTTCCTTTTATTATGCCTTCTTTCCTCTCTTATTTCTCTTCTCTTCTACCTTTTTCTTTCCTCTTCTCATTGTTCTCTTCTCATTTATTGTATTTGCTATCTTCTCATATTTACTTTCCCTTTTTTTTGTTTATACTCATTATCTTTCTTCCTTTCATTGTTTGCTTATCTTTCCTTTTCTTCTTTCTCCTACTTTCGATTGTTCCTCTCATTATTTCCCTCTCCTTCCTTTTCTTCCGCTCCACTTTCTATCCTTCCGATGCTCCCTTCTGTAATCTTTTCTCACTCCCCTTTCCTGCCCTTCATTGTTTGTTTACCCTTATTTCCTCTCTACTTCCCACTCTTCTCTGCCCTGATTGTTTTCCTGTCATCCCAGCCCTCTACTTCTCTTCCTTTCAGCTCTCTTATTCCTCCTTTCTCATATCTTTCCTTCTCCCCCTTCATTGTTTGCCTCTCTTCTTCCCTTCTCTTTCCTATCCTCACTGTTTGACCCCCTCCCCTGGCTTCCCTGTCCCACCCCACCGCTTTTCATCTTTCCACCCCCTTATTGCCCCTTTCTCGTCAGTTTTATTACCTCCTCTTCCCTTCTCCCTCTCCTTCCACTTCGTACCCTTCCTATTATTTGCTTCTCTTCTCTATCTCCTTCCCACTCCTCCGTGCTCACATTGTTTGCTTTCCCTTGCTTCTCAGTCTCACCCTGAACTTCTCATCCTTCCTACCTCCTCACTGATCCTTCTCCCCACTCTTCCCTTATAGCCCCTCTTTGCTCCCTTCTATTTTCTTCACTTCGTCTTCATTATTTACAGTGGGGGAAATAATTATTTGACCCCTCACTGATTTTGTAAGTTTGTCCAATGACAAAGAAATGAAAAGTCTCAGAACAGTATCATTTCAATGGTAGGTTTATTGTAACAGTGGCAGATAGCACATCAAAAGGAAAATCGAAAAAATAACTTTAAATAAAAGATAGCAACTGATTTGCATTTCATTGAGTGAAATAAGTATTTGAACCCTCTAACAAAAAAAGACTTAATACTTGGTGGAAAAACCCTTGTTTGCAAGCACAGAGGTCAAACAATTCTTGTAATTGATGACCAAGTTTGCGCACATTTTAGGAGGAATGTTGGTCCACTCCTCTTTGCAGATCATCTCTAAATCCCTAAGGTTTCGAGGCTGTCTCTGTGCAACTCTGAGCTTGAGCTCCCTCCATAGGTTTTCGATTGGATTAAGGTCCGGAGACTGACTAGGCCACTCCATGACCTTAATGTGCTTCTTCTTGAGCCACTCCTTTGTTGCCTTTGCTGTATGTTTTGGGTCATTGTCGTGCTGGAACACCCATCCACGACCCATTTTCAGTTTCCTGGCAGAGGGAAGGAGGTTGTCGCTCAGGATTTCACGATACATGGCTCCGTCCATTTTCCCGTTTATGCGAATAAGTTGTCCTGTGCCCTTAGCAGAAAAACACCCCCAAAGCAAAATGTTTCCACCCCCATGCTTGACGGTGGGGACGGTGTTTTGGGGGTCATAGGCAGCATTTTTCTTCCTCCAAACACAGCGAGTTGAGTTAATGCCAAAGAGCTCTATTTTGGTCTCATCAGACCACAGCACCTTCTCCCAGTCACTCTCTGAATCATTCAGGTGTTCATTGGCAAACTTCAGACGGGCCTGCACATGTGCCTTCCTGAGCAGGGGGACCTTGCGAGCCCTGCAGGACTTTAATCCATTGCGGTGTAATGTGTTTCCAATGGTTGGTGACTGTGGTCCCTGCTAATTTGAGGTCATTAACTAACTCCTCCCGTGTAGTTCTAGGATGCTTTTTCACCTTTCTCAGAACCATTGACACCCCACGAGGTGAGATCTTGCGTGGAGCCCCAGAGCGAGGTCGATTGATGGTCATTTTGTGCTCCTTCCATTTTCGAACAATCGCACCAACAGTTGTCACCTTCTCTCCCAGCTTCTTGCTAATGGTTTTGTAGCCCATTCCAGCCTTGTGCAGGTCTACAATTTTGTCTCTGACATCCTTGGACAGCTCTTTGGTCTTTCCCATGTTGGAGAGTTTGGAGTCTGCTTGATTGATTGATTCTGTGGACAGGTGTCTTTTATACAGGTGACTAGTTAAGACAGGTGTCCTTAATGAGGGTGACTAATTGAGTAGAAGTGTCTAACCCCTCTGTGGGAGCCAGAACTCTTAATGGTTGGTAGGGGTTCAAATACTTATTTCACTCAATGAAATGCAAATCAGTTGCTATCTTTTATTTAAAGTTATTTTTTCGATTTTCCTTTTGATGTGCTATCTGCCACTGTTACAATAAACCTACCATTGAAATGATACTGTTCTGAGACTTTTCATTTCTTTGTCATTGGACAAACTTACAAAATCAGTGAGGGGTCAAATAATTATTTCCCCCACTGTATCTCCCCATATTCCTCTCCTTGCTTCTTTCTTCTACCCTGCACTTCTCATGCTTTCTACCCTTTCAATCCTCCCTTTTTGTCCCTTCCATGCATTGTTTGCCTCCACTTCTTCCTTGTCCCACCCCAACTCTTCTCATGCTTCCTAACCCCTCATTTGTCCATCCTTCTCCCTCCTCTTCCCTTCCATAGATTATTTTCCTACACTTCTTCCCAGCCCCGCCGCTGCTCTTCTCATCCTTCCTACCCCTCATTCTTCCCTCCTTGCTTGTCTCCTCTTCTTCCCTGTCCCACCCCAGCTCTTCTCATCCTTCCTAACCCTCATTCTTCCATTCTCTTCCCTCCTTCCCTTTCCCCCCTTCTTCCCTCATTACTTCCCACATCCACTTCCTTCCTTTCATACTTTTTCTAAATGTTATTGCCACATTAAACTCATTTACATCTAGGTGCTAAATAAGTAGCGACACTCATGATTCAGTTTGAAGCTTTGCAAATGATTCTCACGTCTTCCTTCTTCTCGAAATGTGGGATCTGTTTAACCAACATCTTGAGACTCTCGCAGGTTTACACCTCCTTATACTTATCACTGAATAATCAGAGACGTCTATTAGCACCAGTTCAGGATTCCAGTGCGTATCTGTCGCTCTAATTGCCTTCTATTGTGAAAACTCCAGTGACTCAACGGTTGCGAGCATCTTCCATTTTTTTAAGGCTCCTCATCTTCATTTTAAATACTTTTTGATGTTTTGTTGAGGAAATTATTTACAATACTTGTATTTAAAAAAATTGGGATTATATGTCTGCATCTTTATCCTGCAGCTCATGTTGGTGCGGGGCTACGACCGCACCTGGGTCCAGGCAGAAAAGCGGAGGATCGTGAAGGAGATCCGGAACGAGCTGAAAGAAAAATTCAAGCACAATCAACCCAGGATTGCCATCTTGAAAAAATGGTCCGATCTGAAGAGGAGGCACATTGGCTGGATCACAGAGATCCGTGACCGCACGTGCCCAGGTACAATGCTAACATTACTTTTGTGTCTCTCGCCAACACTCTGTAATGTATATATACAGTTAGGAAAGTATTTCATCCCTTTACAAATGATTACTTAGTACCTGGTGTGACATGTAGCAAATCATCCGGTTACATCATACATCTCTACATCGCCATGAGTATATATATATATGTATACACACAGCGAGGTACACATGTATGATGTAACTGACTGATTTTGTGCGTTTTACACACACAGAAATATATTTGTGGTCGCGGCTCATCAGGAAACCGTGAATCCTACGGGTGACTACTTGACCTGCCTAACTAATAGGACTAAGCGGCTTGAGTTGTGCCATAACCACTGCTTCGTAGGGATACCTGAATAAGAGGGCATCCCTAGAGGAATGAAACTGAATGAGGGAGGGTAGGTAGGGTATGTTGAATCCACGCAGGACGAGGTGGCGTGGGTGCGCCTAGCTATATGAAGGCGTGGGGGGAGGGGGGGCGCCCCATCCACAAATACAGGCCAATAAATCGGCCTTAATACTTATGGTCGTGGCTCATCAGGAAACCGTGAATCCTACGGGTGACTACGTGACCTGCCTTACTAATAGGACTGAGCAGCTTGAGTTGTGCCATAACCGCTGCGTCGTAGGGGTACCTGAATAAGAGGGCAAAACACCAGAAATGCAAAATTAGGAATTTATTACATACAATTCTTACATCACCAAGTGCTGAAATGCAAGCAACATTTCTTGCTTAGGTTGGGGAATGTATCTATTAAAGCAGGAGGATCGCCAGCGGCCTAATTTGCGAATAATATGAGCCGGGACCTTGTTTCTGGACGCAGCGTATGCAGCGCCAATCCGGAATGAGTGACCGCACACGGTGGCAGGATTAAACCCTAGATTCGAAACTAAAACACGGACATGCTCAATGAATTGGGAGGTGGTTAATGGCCATGTGGGAAACAGCAATAGCGGCCCCTGATGATCATGACTAGCTAGGGTGGTTAGCAAGTGTTGCAGGACCATGACGGGAAAAAGGTCACCTCTGTAGGGGGACCAGTCTGGGACGTCTTGGTGACCGGTAAGGATAAAACCAGACCATCGGGACTACGGATCAGCTGATTGATTCTGATGAACCTGCTGTTGGAGTCCTTGCAGGTGAACTCTCCTGGTCTAAGGAAGCCGTAGAAGGCGAGGTAGAGAGCTGCTTTTAACACCAAACTGGGGAGAAGTCCGAACGGAGCTCTGTCAAGCATGTCCGATAGGTTTCGGAATAATTTGCCGGAAATGCGGGTACAGCGCGACTGTTCCGCAGTACCGGATTTCTCTAATCCTCTCAAAGCGGCCTTGATAACGTGCGCAGAAAACAGGGAGCCCCTATCCGGATGACTAAGCGAGGTGAAATGCTGGACCCCTGCGAGGTAGGACCGGACGGTATTGTGTGATGGTTTACACTCCGAATGGCAGTAGCCAATGAAGGTCAGGACATAGTTGATGAAATTGGTATCTCGCTGGGGATACTTCTCTTGGAACTTGCAAAACAAGCTCCAGCCCTTGGAGTAGCTTCTGGAGGTATTGGCCGATAGAGATCTGGCAACTAGTCGATGTGCGGTGAGCAGATGGCTGGTTAATACAAAAACAGGGTTGAAAATGGTGGGACTGTGGGAAAAGAGGGAAAAATTAGCCCGAGACAAGGCGTCGGCCGCCACATTTTGGGTACCACGGATATGCGAACAGCAATAACGGAAATTGTAAGTCAGGGAGAGCTGGACCAAGCGTCTAGCGAGAGACATGACGTGTGGGGACTTGGACCTACCCTTCAATAAAATGTCTACTGTGGCAGTGTTATCAGAAATGAAGACAACAGTGGAATGGGACCATAGGTGACCCCAGGCATGAGCAGCTGCTACAATAGGGTAAAGTTCGAAGAGAGCTGACGTCTGCATGAACCCAGGAATCTTTCTGACTTCATCGGGCCAAGTCCCGGCCAACCAGTGGGTGCCAAAAATGGCTGCAAAAACTGTAGTGGCTGATGCATCCGAAAAGACTATAGGGGAAGTATTACTGGCGGCCGGAAAAAAGAAGGAGACTCCATTCCAATGACACAGGAAATGATCCCACATGACTAAGTCTGCCATGGCTTGCGCATCTAATTGAACTGGACTGTCTTGGTTGGCTGCATCGGGGAGGAGGGCTAGTAACCGAGATATAAAAGACCTGCCTTGAGGAATGATTCGCATAGCAAAGTTCAGCATGCCCAAGAGTGACTGCATATCCGCCTTGGTTGTGACTCTGCCTAGCGTGAACCTGTGAATGACGTCTCTAATCATGACTAATTTCTCTTCTGGTAACCTAGCTACCATGTTGTCGGAGTCCAACACAATCCCTAAAAAGGTGATGACAGTGGAAGGGCCTTCGATTTTCTTAGGTGACACGGGAACCCCAAGTTTGGAAAAGACTGTCAATAAGGTGTCAAGGGCCTGCTGAGATCTGATAGGGGGTTCGATCAATAAGAAGTCGTCGAGGTAATTAATGACGTGATTGCAGCGGAATTTAGTTTCTAAGATCCAGTGAAGGCTCTGCGCGAACTGGTCAAAAAGCCAGGGGCTACTCTTGGAACCAAAAATGGGCTTGGTGGCGAAATAGTAAAGGTCCTTCCACTTGATGCCATGCCATTGCCATAGCGAAGGCATGATAGGGAGGAGTTTGAAAGCATCGGATATGTCAGCTTTAGGCCTCATGCACACAACCGTTTTTTTTTAAGGTCCGCAAAAACGGGGTCCGTAGGTCCGTGATCCGTGACCGTTTTTTCATCCGTGGGTCTTCCTTGATTTTTGGAGGATCCACGGACATCCTGGTGACGGATCCGTCCTGAATTACAATGCAAGTCAATGGGGACGGATCCGTTTGACGTTGACACAATATGGTGCAATTTCAAACGGATCCGTCCCCTATTGACTTTCAATGTAAAGTCAGGAGTTAATATACCATAGGATCTGAGTTTTCCCGGAAACAATTGGTGCACACGTGGAGAAGGCGACATTGACCATAGTTACAGGCTGAGAAATTGTAATTATTACATATTTGGGATCTACCTAGAAATTTGACAGGACGATCCAATTTGTCGACCGTGCCAATGCCCTTGTAGGCCTGTGACGGACCAGCAGCAGAGGTACTGGGGGTTATCTCCATACCTCCAGCTGCCAGGTGACACCAGTCGGCAGTGTGAAAAATAGATTGACACCGAAATATCTGCAGAAGAGCTCGGTGTCAATATTAGCCCAGTTAGAGGAGAACTGGAACTGACTAAGGGTTGCCGCGGCTTTTGCAGGAAAAGAGCAATGGTAATCATAAAATGCAGTACCGCCGTACTTATGCCCCAAGTCAATCACTCTGTAAAGATACAGATCTAGCTCGTCTCTTCTATCTGGGCGTACTGAGGAAATGACATCTCGATACAGACTAAATGCAAGAACAAACTCAGGAATGATGAGTTTCCTATTAAGCCTGTGGTCACGACTCCTGAGTACCACGAAAAAAGTCACCACAGGCGTTGACCTTGTTGTCAGAAATGTCCCTGGTGGCAATCAATAAAGATGCGAGATTCACATCTCTGCACTCTAGAATGTCTTTCTTGATGTTAGCTGGGATGAAATGAGCCGGCGTGATAATGGGCACAGAGGGTATAGTACCTGAGTAACCTGCGGCTGAGGTGAAGGCAACTGGGCCTCTACAGTCTCTAACCGTGCCTGGATGTTATTAATCGATGAAGTCAAGTTGTTGACCATTGCATGCAATTGAGTAAGAGAAGTCTGTAGACTCGACATAGACCCCTCCTCTTGCTGTGGGCCTGTGGTACTGGCAACCAGTAAGCGGTACAGTTGCGCCTTCCTAGCCGAAGCCGAGAAGGGGATACCCCTTTTCAATAACTCAAAAGTAAGCCTAGGAACAGTCCAACTCCGGAGCGACGGAATACTGCCTGCTTCAGACATCCTGGTGACATTCTCATCCACAGAATCCTCTACGATATCAGACGCATGTGACATTGCTGACTGTGGCCAAACATCAGTATTTTAGAACGGTACAGCGTTGAGGTGCGCAGTCACCTAAATGAACAACCATGCGTGCCATCATGAGTGGAGCATGCGTGCGCCGGCGCGGAAGCAACTTGTAGAACCGTGACGTGAACCCATGCCCCTGACACAAGAACCACCTACAGTATGTGACACTGAACTCGTGAAGAGGCAAATACCGTGAAGCCGAGACTGAGGAAAGCGTGGAAGTAGGAACTGACAACAACCATGGCAACGTTCGTCATGACGTGGACTTACCGAGACTTCAGAAAGAACCTGCATAAATGAAATAACAAAGAACTTATAATGGACATGATAACAGCAAAATGCAACTAAGAAGTAGTAGCGACCCCTGCACCTGCACATGCTGAGATATTTTTTATATTTTATTTTCTTCTACCTGATCCAATGGAAATACCGAAACCACGGAAAAGGTGAAGCTGCAACCTAAAAGAAGATGATTGGCAATTTTATTTCAAGGCACGGAGGCTCATATTGCGTTAACTTCCTTTACTGATACCACAGCAGCAAAGAAGAAAATCCATGGAATTAACATATCACCATGGCAACAAGCCTGCCCCCCTTCCCTAGACCCTATATAATGTCCATACAGAGGGCAGAACCTCCTCTTTCTTTGCTGCTGCCACAGATAAGTACACCATACTCTGCAGGTTCCTTTATCTGTTACAGTTTAGAATATATATATATTTATATTTCTTTCAGGTTTTTGCTTAGTCAGATATTCTGCCTTTGTTGTTTTTACTGCCTATTCATCTGGCATTTTTCGCCTATTCTGTTGTGTTTTCAGTCTTCTACTTTGCCTCTGGCATTACTTTGCCTTTGCTTATATTCTCGGTTTTTCACTTCCCCCTCCTTATTGGAGTTGTCTTTTCCCCCGTTGTCCCTCCCGTCCGTTCCCCCCTCTTCCCCCTCTCTTTCCCTTGGCTCACCGCCATTGCTGGTAGTCCCGTTCTCTTGTTCCTCACCTCGGCCGAAGTCTCGCGAGACTTCGGCCGCGCGCGCGCGCACGTATTTTCGCCCGTGCGATTTTTCGCGCCTCTCTCTACCCCAGCTCTCCTCTCGTCCTGCGGACACGCCCACTTCCGCCTTTGTCTGCTCTGGTCGGCTCCGACGCTGCTGCACGGATCCCTGCGCTCCTCTGGCCCTGCCATTTAGTTAAGTCTCCATCTTACTATCTCCCCTCCCTTATCCAGCGGCAACTCGCCCCTGGAGAGGTTATTTTTTGCTTCCTACCATGTCTCTTCCCAGCAGGAACCCCATCCATGAGGAGGACTCTGACCCTGAGTCTCCCACTCCTATTCCTCCCCAGGATACCTCTGCTCCTCAGATTAGTCAGGCAGAAGCGCTGCAGCGCTCTGTTTCTGAGGCCATTTTTTCGGCCATGGGCTCCATGTCCCAGTCCCTGTCTAGGTCTATTTCTGATGCCATTAAGGCTATTCCCCTGGTGCCCAGTGGGACGACCCCGGTCCCTCCAGCCGCTCCTCATGCCTCCGGAACCACTAAGACTGGTGTGTCATTTTCCACCACAGATAGCGCACGTATTTCGCGCAAAAGAGCCTTATCCCGCCAGGCTGAAAAGGCGAGGAATTGGAAGTGCGCTAGAGCACAAATGAGTTCTGAGTCCGACTCCGAGCTCGGCTCAGATGAGGAGGCCAGATCAGAGGACCATGAGGTCCAGTATGATGATATGTACCTGCCAGAACCGCACCATTCCGCCCCCACCCCTTCTTGCTCTGCAGCAGGCACTTCCATGACTGAGACCCCTCAGGTGCCCTGTTCCGTTCTCACTGACCCATCGGGCGAGCCTCTATTTGACCCCGACTCCCTACACCACCCCAGGTCGGCGGAATGGCTCCCATTGGACCACGTTGCCCGTTACTTGGAGGCTCGGGTCCGTTGCCCTCTGAGTAAGGAGGCACGGAATAAATTGAGGGCTGAATGCCCCAGGCCTATATTGGCCAACAAATTGTGCGACACCCCAGTGGTCGATCCCAAGATGTCCCAATTCCTGGCAAAATCAGGATGGAACCCCCGCAAGGGCCTTGAATTCGCACTAAAAGCCTGCCAAGACAGGCTCCTTGACATGTTTGGGCCTCTCACCAAAATATTCGAGATGGCTGAGACCGCTAGAGCGGCTAATGAATCAGTCGATCCTGAGGAGCTTAGAGGCTGGATCCAGCGAGCTATCTGTCTCGCTGGTAATGTTAACACATCCCTGTCAATCGAGCGCCGCAAGGCTATTTTGTTTAAAATAGAACCCAAGCTCACCAATCTGGCCCTCACTGAATCTGGCCCAGACGCTCAGGGTTTACTTTTCGGCGATTCCTTTATTAAGGAACTAGGCCGTTTCGTTGGGGCATTCACTGCCCTGGATAAGGCCCAATCGTCCATGCGTAGGGTGTTCCAGGGCCGTGTCTCTTCTAGGGCCGGCAGCTCCAGGGGCCGTCTGTCCGGCCGCTCCGCATCACAGACCCGCTCGGGTCGAGGCTCCTTCGCTCACCGATCCTTCACCCAGAGGTCGACCTTCCCGGACTCAAGACAACCGTCCGGTTTCTTCCCGTCCCGTGGAAATCCCAGCCGTCGCGGCTTCAGAGGAAGTTTCGGATCACGACGACCTTTCGGTAAGTCTCCTATCTCCCCCTTCTTCGCAGGGTTGTGTAGGGGGCAGACTCCGTCACTATTTCCAGACCTGGACCCACATCACCTCCGACAATTGGGTCCTGTCCACAGTGTTGGGTTTCTCCATAGAACTAGTGGGCCCCCTACCCACTCTGGCCCCTCCCTTCCCTCACCCTTTGTCTGGCATGACCCAATCCTGCATAGACGCGGAGCTATCAGAGCTTCGCAGAAAGAACGCCATCGAACGTTCCCCGGTTCCAGAGTCTACCTTGCTAAGCAACATATTTTTAGTTCGGAAAAAGGACGGCCAGATGCGTCCAGTGATCAACTTACGCCCCTTGAACCAGTTCGTCCGGTACCGCCACTTCAAGATGGAGGGCATCCATCTGCTCCAAGATCTCCTGCTCCGAGGAGACTGGATGACCAAACTCGACCTCAAGGACGCGTACCTTACAGTCCCGGTAGCGGAACCTTCTCGGAATCTCCTTGGCTTCCGATGGAACAAAGAGATCTGGCGATTCACGTGCCTCCCTTTCGGCCTATCGTCAGCGCCATGGTGCTTTACCAAGCTCATGAGACCTGCCATGGCTTGGCTCCGCAGCCGCGGGATAAGATTGATCGTGTATCTAGACGACATCCTCATTTTGGCCCAGGACCCCAATACTCTCTTACGTCATTTGGAAATGTCTATCGACCTTCTCTCCCGTCTAGGATTCCTTATCAACTACGAGAAGTCGATCCTCACTCCCTCCAGGAACATGGAGTTTCTAGGTTTCACAGTGGACTCCGTGCAGGAGACTCTCAGCCTGCCTACCACAAAGATCCGATCCATTCGCAAGGAATTGCGCAGGACTTTGACCATGAACCACCTCTCCCTCCGCCATCTCTCTCGGATCATCGGGCTGCTCTCCTCCTCGATTCAGGCGGTGTTCCCCGCCCCTCTACATTACCGGGCGCTCCAACGCCTGAAGACGGCACATCTACATGCGGGTGCATCCTACGCCGACATGATATCCCTCGACCAGGAGACCAGGGACGAGCTACACTGGTGGATCCACAATCTTTCGGCCTGGAACGGGAAGGCGATTTGTGGACCCCGTCCGGACTTCACGGTGGATTCGGACGCCAGCCTTTTGGGTTGGGGGGCTCACTGCGAGGGTGTATCCACCGGAGGGCGTTGGTCGGAGGAAGAATCTACTCTCCACATCAATGCCCTGGAGCTTTTGGCGGGCTCCTTTGCCATCCGCAGTTTTGCCAAAGGCATCGCTCATGCCTGCATAAGATTACGGATGGACAATATCTCCGCAGTCCGGTATGTGAATTCCATGGGGGGCACTCGTTCCCCCATGCTCTCCTTCCTAGCCAAGGAATTTTGGACGTTCTGCCTCCATCAGGACATTACCATCGTAGCAGAGTACCTCCCGGGACTACGCAATGTCCAAGCAGACTGGAGTTCTCGCCATCTTTCAGACTCGAGCGACTGGAAATTGGACGTTCAGGTTTTCGCCTCCGTTGCATCTCGCTGGGGTCCCTTCTGTATAGACCTGTTTGCCTCCCGCCTGAACAGACAAATCTCCAGATTCTTCAGCTGGCGCCCGGATCCAGAAGCAGAAGCTGTAGACGCCTTTTCTTCAGGATTGGTCCGGTCCACTGCACTACGCATTTCCACCCTTCTCCATGATTCCGCGGGTCCTCAACCAGGTCCGACACCAAGAGGCGGAGTTGACCCTCATAGTCCCCTTCTGGCGATCTCAGGCGTGGTTTCCTCCATTACTGGAGCTCCTCATTCTTCCTCCCATTCTACTGCCGCAGTTCACAACGCTCCTAGTGGACCCAGCTGGTCGTCCCCACCCGCTCCTGCTGGACGGATCTCTTCGTCTTCTAGCTTGCAGAGTTTCAGGGTCTCCCAGCAAGGCAATCTCCTTTCGGACGCAGCTAGAAGATTACTGGACGACTCATGGGCTCCCGGCACTAGACGGGCCTACAGAGCAGCCTGGAGAACCTGGGCTGACTGGTGCCTGGCTCGAAGTGTGGATCCCATTTCAGCACCTGTGACGGACATTCTCAATTTTCTTACCTCCCTCTTCGAGGAGGGCAAGGCCTACAGAACCATCAACCTGTTCAGATCGGCCATCTCCTCCCAACACCTAGGTTTTGACGGTCGTACGGCGGGCCAACACCCATTGGTCTGCCACCTACTTAAGGGTTCTAGGCTTTCTCGCCCTCCTAGACCGCGTTTTTCAGCCACATGGGATGTCTCCCTTGTTTTGTCCCTCTTTTCCTCCTGGCCGGCCAATTCGGACCTTTCCTTGCGCCAGTTGTCGGCCAAGTTGGTCACCCTCTTATGCCTCATTTCCTGTAAGAGGGTTTCCGATGTTCGGGCTCTGGATCACGATGCCAGATCCTTTTCCCCTGAGGGTGTCATTTTTAATATCACCCGCAGGACCAAGACTTCTATTCGTTCGGTTTTTTATCCAAGTTTCCCTTCGGTTCCAGCACTCTGCCCAGTGGCATGCCTTCAAGAATATGAGGCTCGGACCATCCAACACAGATCTCCAGAGTTTCCGCATTTATTTTTATCTTATCGTCGTCCGTTTGCTCCTGTGACTACCGTTACGCTGGCACGTTGGGTTAAGTGGACCATGTCCCTGGCAGGAGTGGACACCTCCGTCTTCACGGCCCATTCCACGCGTGGAGCCTCATCCACTTCTATGCTCGTGTCTGGGGCCAAACTGGAGGACATCATGAGGACGGCGGATTGGTCCAGGGTCTCTACATTCAGGGAGTATTATTTTCGCCCACAACAACAACAACATGTATTTACTTCAGTTATTGCACAGCTTTGAACTCGCAATATGAGCCTCCGTGCCTTGAAATAAAATTGCATGATTTTACTATTTTATGACGTAAAGTCATGATTTTATGAAAGACACGGAGGCGAGTATTGCCCTCCCCTTTTTCTTCCCACCCAGTTGGAATTTAATTAATTATGTTGCCGTTGATTGTCTTTATTACTTGACATGGTATTGTTTTTCTATTACTTGGTATCCAAGTGACAATTTTGAACTACCTAATATTACCGTCATGTACTCCATTTTCTTCCAGGGTGAATACCTCCCATGTGCTGATGTTCCAGTCTCTGGGTGAAGACCTGTTCTGCTGCGCCTAGAGTGTTCCAGTGGTTTGTTCTCCGGTTCCGGTTTCAGCTCCATGGTCCGAAGATACGTTGAAGTTGTTCCTGTTATGTTCCGGTTGGTGTGGCATCTGCCAAGAAAGAGGAGGTTCTGCCCTCTGTATGGACATTATATAGGGTCTAGGGAAGGGGGGCAGGCTTGTTGCCATGGTGATATGTTAATTCCATGGATTTTCTTCTTTGCTGCTGTGGTATCAGTAAAGGAAGTTAACGCAATACTCGCCTCCGTGTCTTTCATAAAATCATGACTTTACGTCATAAAATAGTAAAATCATGCAATTACCTTGCGACACACGCTACGGAATCTTAAAGAGTCCCTTGTCTTAGTTTTTTTTTTTTTCCCCCAAACTCCCACTCTGTGCCCCCACCCAACATGCTTCTACTAAATACTATACCCCCTATATATTCTCCCCCCCCTTTTTTTTTTCAAATAGTTCATTCTGTTATATATACCATATTTTTCGCCCCATAAAACGCACTTTCCCCCCCCCAAAAGTGGAGGGAAAATGCCCCTGCGTCTTATGGGGCGAATGCTTCCATTTTACATCGCAGTCTGCGACGCTGCAGCATCGCAGACTGCGATGTATGAGCCGGGAGAGAGGAGGGGCTGGAGTCCGGAACTAGGGGCGGGGCCCGGTGCAGTCACTGTACTCTTACACCGGGCCCCGCCGCTCACCGCAGTATTTATAAACGTGAATCCTTATCCTGTTATTAAGTTTAACTAACGCTGCGCTCTCCCATGTTCCCATGTTCCCCTGTATCCCCATAGCACTTACGAACACACTTCCATAGCAGGCAGAGCGGACGGCACCAGTAACGTCACTCACTGACGTCGAGCACCTGCTCCGCCCACTTTATGAATGAAGCAGGCGGAGCAGGCGCGTGACGTCAGTGAGTGACGTTACTGGTGCCGTCCGCTCTGCCTGCTATGGAAGTGTGTTCGTAAGTGCTGTGGGGATACAGGGGATACAGGGGAACATGGGAGAGCACAGCGTTAGTTCAACTTAATAACAGGATAAGGAATCATGTTTATAGATAATTCGGTGAGCAGAGAGCCGGTGTATTGGGGGACACTGTTATGAGGGGGATCTGTGGATGACATATAGCAGTGTCATCCACAGATCCCCCCCATAACAGTTCCATCCACAGATCCCCACCCCATAACAATGCCATCCACAGATCCCCCACCCCATAGCAGTACCATCCACAAATCCCCCCACCCCATAACAGTGCCATCCACCGATCCCCCCACCCCATAACAATGCCGTCCACAGATCTCCCACCCCATAGCAGTACCATCCACAGATCCCCCATAACAATGCCATCCACAGATCCCCCATAACAGTGCCATCCACAGATCCCCCATAACAATGCCATCCACAGATCCCCCATAACAGCGCCATCCACAGATCCCCCATAACAGTGCCATCCACAGATCCCCCATAACAGTGCCATCCACAGATCCCCCATAACAGTGCCATCCACAGATCCCCCATAACAGTGCCATCCACAGATCCACCACATGACAGTGCGTCATCCACAGATCCCCCATAATAGTGTCATGCACAGACCACCATTAATTCAAAACCCACCAAAAGCACACCTTTTGGTTAAAAATATTTTTTTCTTATTTTCCTCCTCAAAAACCTAGGTGTGTCTTATAGGCCGGTGCGTCTTATAGGGCGAAAAATACGGTATATATATATATACACACTGCTCAAAAAAATAAAAGGAACACTTAAACAACACAATGTAACTCCAAGTCAATCACACTTCTGTGAAATCAAACTGTCCACTTAGGAAGCAACACTGAGTGACAATCAATTTCACACGCTGTTGTGCAAATGGGATAGACAACAGGTGGAAATTATAGGCAATTAGCAAGACACCCCCAATAAAGGAGTGGTTCTGCAGGTGGTGACCACAGACCACTTCTCAGTTCCTATGCTTCCTGGCTGATGTTTTGGTCACTTTTGAATGCTGGCGGTGCTTTCACTCTAGTGGTAGCATGAGATGGAGTCTACAACCCACACAAGTGGCTCAGGTAGTGCAGCTTATCCAGGATGGCACATCAATGCGAGCTGTGGCAAGAAGGTTTGCTGTGTCTGTCAGCGTAGTGTCCAGAGCATGGAGGCGCTACCAGGAGACAGGCCGGTACATCAGGAGACGTGGAGGAGGCCGTAGGAGGGCAACAACCCAGCAGCAGGACCGCTACCTCCGCTTTTATGCAAGGAGGAACAGGAGGAGCACTGCCAGAGCCCTGCAAAATGACCTCCAGCAGGCCACAAATGTGCATGTCTCTGCTCAAACGGTCAGAAACAGACTCCATGAGGGTGATATGAGGGCCCGACGTCCACAGGTGGGGGTTGTGCTTACAGCCCAACACCGTGCAGGATGTTTGGCATTTGCCAGAGAACACCAAGATTGGCAAATTCGCCACTGGCGCCCTGTGCTCTTCACAGATGAAAGCAGGTTCACACTGAGCACATGTGACAGACGTGACAGAGTCTGGAGACGCCGTGGAGAACGTTCTGCTGCCTGCAACATCCTCCAGCATGACCGGTTTGGCATTGGGTCAGTAATGGTGTGGGGTGGCATTTCTTTGGAGGGCCGCACAGCCCTCTATGTGCTCGCCAGAGGTAGCCTGACTGCCATTAGGTACCGAGATGAGATCCTCAGACCCCTTGTGAGACCATATGCTGGTGCGGTTGGCCCTGGGTTCCTCCTAATGCAAGACAATGCTAGACCTCATGTGGCTGGAGTGTGTCAGCAGTTCCTGCAAGATGAAGGCATTGATGCTATGGACTGGCCCGCCCGTTCCCCAGACCTGAATCCAATTGAGCACATCTGGGAGGAGATCCCTCAGGAGGCCGTCCGCCACCTCATCAGGAGCATGCACAGGCGTTGTAGGGAGGTCATACAGGCACGTGGAGGCCACACACACTACTGAGCTTTATTTTGACTTGTTTGACATTACATCAAAGTTGGATCAGCCTGTAGTGTGTTTTTCCACTTTAATTTTGAGTGTGACTCCAAATCCAGACCTCCATGGGTTGAAAAAATTGATTTCCATTTTTAAATTTTTGTGTGATTTTGTTGTCAGCACATTCAACTATGTAAAGAACAAAGTATTTGAGAAGAATATTTAATTAATTCTGATCTAGGATGTGTTATTTTTGTGTTCCCTTTATTTTTTTGAGCAGTGTATATACGTATGTGTGTGTGTGTGTATATATATATATATATATATACATAAACTGCAATCATCATTCTGTATTCCAGAAAAAAGGCCCTGTACATTATTACATTTGATACATCCCCCACTTTACTCCTTAACGACCGATGACGTACATGTACGTCACTTAAAGCCCAGTGACGTAAATGTACTGCGTGGCGATCGGACGGCTTCATGAGCTGCGCCCGTCCGATCGGGGTCAGTGTTCCAGCAGTCACTGATAGCCAGACCGCTGCTGTTTGCGCCGGCATTGGTGAAATCACCGATGCCGGCGCATTTACCCCTGCACAGCCGTGGTCAGGGCTTACCGCGGATCGTTCGAGATTCAGACTGCGCTGCTGTGATGGGGACCCGATGGCAGTGAAGGTAGCCTGATGCCTTCCTTAGGCATAGTGGAAGCCCTCCGGAAGGGCCTATGAGATCCAGCCCCCTGTATTACACAGGTAATACACTTACAGCCAATGCATTAGAATACAGAAGTATAGTAATGCATTGTAAAGGGGATCAGACCCCCAAATGTTGAAGTCCCAGAGAGGGACAAAAACTAAACCGAACAAAATTATTATAAAAATAAATCTTAATTTTTTTTTTACATTTTCAAGTCCCCCAAAAAAATACCTTTTCCCAAAATAAAGTTAAATAAAATTTTTAAAAAATAGGCAAAAAAAAGAAAAGTAGACAACATTATGTATCGCCGCGTCCGTATCGACCGGCCCTATAGAAATAGCACATGACCTAACCCCTCAGTTGAACACCGTTAAAAAAATATCAAAAAATTGTGCTAAATAAAAAAAAATTTGCGACATTACATCACTAAAATTGCAACAGCAAGCGATCAAAAAGGCATATGCCCCCAAAAATAGTACCAATCTAATCGTCACCTCATCCCGCAAAAAATGAGCCCCTACCTAAGACAATCGCACAAAAAATTAAACAAACGGCTGGGGACGCGCCATCTGGGTTGGGCCTGCTCCAACATCTGCCGGAATGGATTGCTGTCCACAAGACTGAAGGGCAGCAGATGTTGGGCGATAACCCTTGCCAGGAGCCCACTGAGTGAACGCACGTGTCGGTCCCCGGGGGCGTAGGGCGCGGTGCGTTTAAATGCGTCGACAACAGACGGCTGGCGCCGGGCGGCAGTGGAGGCGATAGAGTGGGGGGCAGTGGAGGAAGAGGTCTGGCTGCCGGTAGCAGTATCTCTCGGAGAGGGAGTGGGGGAGTGGGTATGCATTGTTGGAAGGGGGTGGGGTGGCTGCAGTACAGTGGCAGGAGCTGCTGTCCCCTGCACACTGCTGGTGGTGCTGCTGCTACGACCACCCTGCATCTGTTCCCACTCCCGCCAGTGGTTTACTCTCAGGTGCTGGGTAAGGGCAGTGGTACCCGGCCGAGCAACAGACCTCCCTCTCCTCGCCCTGGCATGGCACAGCTGACAGATGGCAATTGTCACATCATCTGCTGCCAGGGTGAAGTAAGCCCAAACAGGCGACTTATGCACCGACCTCCTGTCAGATGGGGTGGCCCTGTTCGGGCTCGGTGTGCAGAGGTGGAGGCGGCACCTGCTGCTGCCATTACCAGTGGAGCTCCTGACACTGGGCTCCCTGGTGACCTGGCACACTGTTTGCCTTGGGTGCCTACCTTCCTTATTAGTGCTGCTGTCACCTGACAAGGAAGGTGGCACCCATTCTAAGTCACCCTCCTCTTCATCCCCTGTAATGTCAGACCCAAGGTCGACCAGTGGTTGACTGAGGGGAACAGCAGACATGGAGCCCCTGACCTGGCTCCGCTGTCCCCTCGCTGTCACTGGGTCTGACTAGGTGCGGGGGTTCTGTGGCTGAAACCACCTGCACCAGTTGGAAGGGATGTCACTGGGGTACTGACGGGCAGAACCTCTCCTCTTCCATTCCTTCCAAAATGTCCTGAGCATCCAGACCAAGCTCTAGCTCACTCTCCTGCATAACTTCCCCCAAGATGTCCCTCTCACTGTCAAACAGCATCAGGGTCGATTCTTGGGGGCTGGTCCTGCAGGAGGCGGAGAGCTGCGGCTGCTGCTCAGAGCCGGGGCAGAGGACTCTGTGCTACTGGTCTGGGTCACGAATGAAACTGCCTCGGCGTCATGCGATGAATTAGAGCGTCTGCCACGCCCGAAGAAGTCATGGATGAGGCAGACGCCCCTGCCACCTGTGCCCGCAACCTCTGTGGGTAGAGGAGCGGCCCAGTGCTGGCAGCACTCCAGTACTGGAACCAACTCCCCTACCACGACCACGGCTCATGATGAATATGTGGGTTTATATATACACCCAAAAAATTTTTTAAATAAAGAGGGAATTTGGGCAAACTTTATTGGGGTGGGGACAATGGGGCAATAATGAAATTAAATATACAATAAACCGAAAAACAGTAAAACTATATTTTTTTCACACACAAAAGACGCAGACACTAACTAAAGCCTAAAACACTGAGATTAAAAGATTTTTTATTTTTTTCTCTAACAAAAGACGAAAACACTAATTACTACACAAACCGAAGACTAAAAAACTAAGACTATAAAACTTTTTTTTTCAGACACAAAAGATACAGACTTAATTATTTTTTTTTTCACTGACAAAAGGCGAAAACACTAATCACATTCACTACACAAACTGGACACTAAAACACTAAGGCCTCTTTCACACGAGCGTCATGGATTTGGGCCGGATAAGATGCGGGTGCATCGCGGGAAAATGCGCGATTTTTCCACGCGAGTGCAAAACATTTTAATGCGTTTTGCACGCGCGTGAGAAAAATCGGCATGTTTTGTACCCATGTTTGGGTTAGGTGTTGTGTAGATTGTATTATTTTCCCTTATAACATGGTTATAACATGGTTACAGAATGCTTAGAAAAATAGGGGTTAAGAAAAATAAAATATTTAACTCACCTTAATCCACTTGTTTGCTCAGCCCGGCTTCTCTTTGTTCTTTAGCACCTGGGTAAAGGACCTTTGATGACATCACTGCGCTCATCACATGGTCCATGGTGATGGATCATGTGACGGACCATGTGATGACCGCAGTGACGTCACCACAGGTCCTTTTCCTCCTGTAAAGCAAAGAAGAAGACAGAAGAGAAGCCGGGCTGTGCGAACAAGTGGATTAAGGTGAGTTAAATTATTTTATTTTATTTTTTAACCCCTCCAGCCCTATTGTACTATGCATTCTGTATTCAGAATGCTATTATTTTCCCTTATAACCATGTCATAAGGGAAAATAATAATGAACGGGTCCCCATCCCGATCGTCTCCTAGCAACCGTGTGTGAAAATCACATTGCGGATGCTTGCGATTTTCACGCAGCCCCATTCACTTCTATGGGGCCTGCGTTGCGTGAAAAACGCACAAAATAGAGCATGCTGCGATTTTCACGCAAAGCACAAGTGATGCGTGAAAATCACCGCTCGTGTGCACAGCCCCATTGGAGTGAATGGGTCCGGATTCAGTGCGGGTGCAATGCGTTCACCTCACGCATCGCACCCGCGCGGAAATCTCGCCCGTGTGAAAGAGGCCTAAGACTAAGAAACTTTTTTTTTTTTCACAGACGGACACTATCCTATATCCCTATCTAACCTAAAGTACACCCTGCACTGGAAACTATCAGCTAAACTATTTCCTAACTCCCACTAACTAACTATATGGATTATATATTTAAGCTAACTATCTCTATAACCTACACTACACCCTGCGCTGGACCCTATCAGCTAAATAAACTATTCACTAACTAACCTACACTATCTAGCACTATCTGCATTATATATTTCGGCTAACTATCTCTATAACCTACACTACACCCTGCACTGGACCCTATCAGCTATTCAGCTACACTACTCCCTATTACTATCTAACACTAACTATCAAGAGTATTTATATTCGATTTGAAATGATATCAGACAAAGCACAGCACTAGAATCAAGCTCCTCTCTCTCTCACATCAAACTCCACAAAATAATCTTCATTTATATAGTGAAGGGGCAGGCAACTTTCCGATTGGTTGCTAGGGATGTTGCTAAGCTGTGACAAAGCCTTCTCATTGGCCATTTAAGCTAGGAGAAGGGAGGGATGATCACCTGATGTGTAGTGTGTTAAAAAAAAAGCGAATATTCGTCATTACGAATGTATTGCACTATATTCTAAATATTCGCAAATTCTCAAAGTGCCGATATTCGCCCAAAATATTTGCTTTTCGAATATATTCACGCTCAACACAATTAATCTATTAACCCAGCGTCTCCATTGGGTTTGAGAAACTGAAATCCTGCGATCAGCTGCAATCTGCGGGGAAAGCTTGACCAAGGGTTTAATTTCCCTACAGCACCACCACAGGAGAGATGATGTATTACATGGTTCCCACTGAAATCAATGGACTGTCTGTGTAGTGCATGGATGTGTTGGGTCCTCCGGACAAACAGGTGGCCTGTGCAGCCCCTCTCTTCCCTGGCTAATAGATGGAGCTAGAAAAAATTAATCAAGAATTTCCTAATAGGGTATTTCAGAATGGGCTTTTAAACTAAAGTTTATGTAGGGATTTGAACGAACTTTAACCACCTCCGGACCGCCTAACGCAGGATCGCGTTCCGGAGGTGGCAGCGCTGCGCACAGTCACGCATATACGCGTCATCTCGCGAGACGCGAGATTTCCTGTGAACGCGCGCACACAGGCGCGCGCGCTCACAGGAACGGAAGGTAAGAGAGTTGATCTCCAGCCTGCCAGCGGCGATCGTTCGCTGGCAGGCTGGAGATGTGTTTTTTTTAACCCCTAACAGGTATATTAGACGCTGTTTTGATAACAGCGTCTAATATACCTGCTACCTGGTCCTCTGGTGGTCCCCTTTGTTTGGATCGACCACCAGAGGACACAGGTAGCTCAGTAAAGTAGCACCAAGCACCACTACACTACACTACACCCCCCCCCCATCACTTATTAACCCCTTATTAGCCCCTGATCACCCCTAATCACCCCTGATCACCCCATATAGACTCCCTGATCACCCCCCTGTCATTGATTACCCCCCTGTCATTGATCAACCCCCTGTAAAGCTCCATTCAGACGTCCGCATGATTTTTACGGATCCACTGATAGATGGATCGGATCCGCAAAACGCATCCGGACGTCTGAATGAAGCCTTACAGGGGCATGATCAATGACTGTGGTGATCACCCCATATAGACTCCCTGATCACCCCCCTGTCATTGATTACCCCCCTGTCATTGATTACCCCCCTGTAAAGCTCCATTCAGATGTCCGCATGATTTTTACGGATGCACTGATACATGGATCGGATCCGCAAAACGCATCCGGTCGTCTGAATGAAGCCTTACAGGGGCATGATCAATGACTGTGGTGATCACCCCCCTGTCATTGATTACCCCCCTGTAAAGCTCCATTCAGATGTCCGCATGATTTTTACGGATGCACTGATAGATGGATCGGATCCGCAAAACGCATCCGGACGTCTGAATGAAGCCTTACAGGGGCATGATCAATGACTGTGGTGATCACCCCATATAGACTCCCTGATCACCCCCCTGTCATTGATTACCCCCCTGTCATTTATTACCCCCCTGTAAAGCTCCATTCAGATGTCCGCATGATTTTTACGGATGCACTGATAGATGGATCGGATCCGCAAAACGCATCCGGACGTCTGAATGAAGCCTTACAGGGGCATGATCAATGACTGTGGTGATCACCCCATATAGACTCCCTGATCACCCCCCTGTAAAGCTCCATTCAGATGTCCGCATGATTTTTACGGATGCACTGATACATGGATCGGATCCGCAAAACGCATCCGGTCGTCTGAATGAAGCCTTACAGGGGCATGATCAATGACTGTGGTGATCACCCCCCTGTCATTGATTACCCCCCTGTAAAGCTCCATTCAGATGTCCGCATGATTTTTACGGATGCACTGATAGATGGATCCGATCCGCAAAACGCATCCGGACGTCTGAATGAAGCCTTACAGGGGCATGATCAATGACTGTGGTGATCACCCCATATAGACTCCCTGATCACCCCCCTGTCATTGATCACCCCCCTGTCATTGATTACCCCCCTGTAAAGCTCCATTCAGATGTCCGCATGATTTTTACGGATGCACTGATAGATGGATCCGATCCGCAAAACGCATCCGGACGTCTGAATGAAGCCTTACAGGGGCATGATCAATGACTGTGGTGATCACCCCATATAGACTCCCTGATCACCCCCCTGTCATTGATCACCCCCCTGTCATTGATTACCCCCCTGTAAAGCTCCATTCAGATGTCCGCATGATTTTTACGGATGCACTGATAGATGGATCGGATCCGCAAAACGCATCCGGACGTCTGAATGAAGCCTTACACGGGCGTGATCAATGACTGTGGTTATCACCCCATATAGACTCCCTGATCACCCCCCTGTCATTGATCACCCCCCTGTCATTGATCACCCCCCTGTCATTGATCACCCCCCTGTCATTGATCACCCCCCTGTCATTTAGCACCCCTCTGTAAGGCTCCATTCAGATATTTTTTTGGCCCAAGTTAGCAGAATTTTTTTTTTTTTTTCTTACAAAGTCTCATATTCCACTAACTTGTGTCAAAAAATAAAATCTCACATGAACTCACCATACCCCTCACGGAATCCAAATGCGTAAAATTTTTTAGACATTTATATTCCAGACTTCTTCTCACGCTTTAGGGCCCCTAGAATGCCAGGGCAGTATAAATACCCCACATGTGACCCCATTTCGGAAAGAAGACACCCCCAGGTATTCCGTGAGGGGCATATTGAGTCCATGAAAGATTGAAATTTTTGTCCCAAGTTAGCGGAACGGGAGACTTTGTGAGAAAAAAATTAAAAATATCAATTTCCGCTAACTTGTGCCAAAAAAAAAAAATTTCTATGAACTCGCCATGCCCCTCATTGAATACCTTGGGGTGTCTTCTTTCCAAAATGGGGTCACATGTGGGGTATTTATACTGCCCTGGCATTCTAGGGGCCCCAAAGCGTGAGAAGAAGTCTGGTATCCAAATGTCTAAAAATGCCCTCCTAAAAGGAATTTGGGCACCTTTGCGCATCTAGGCTGCAAAAAAGTGTCACACATCTGGTATCGCCGTACTCAGGAGAAGTTGGGGAATGTGTTTTGGGGTGTCATTTTACATATACCCATGCTGGGTGAGAGAAATATCTTGGTCAAATGCCAACTTTGTATAAAAAAATGGGAAAAGTTGTCTTTTGCCAAGATATTTCTCTCACCCAGCATGGGTATATGTAAAATGACACCCCAAAACACATTCCCCAACTTCTCCTGAATACGGCGATACCACATGTGTGACACTTTTTTGCAGCCTAGGTGGGCAAAGGGGCCCATATTCCAAAGAGCACCTTTAGGATTTCACAGGTCATTTACCTACTTACCACACATTAGGGCCCCTGGAAAATGCCAGGGCAGTATAACTACCCCACAAGTGACCCCATTTTGGAAAGAAGACACCCCAAGGTATTCTGTGAGGGGCATGGCGAGTTCCTAGAATTTTTTATTTTTTGTCACAAGTTAGTGGAAAATGCTTATTTTTTTTTTTTATTTTTTTTTCATACAAAGTCTCATATTCCACTAACTTGTGACAAAAAATAAAAACTTCCATGAACTCACATTGCCCATCAGCGAATACCTTGGGGTCTCTTCTTTCCAAAATGGGGTCACTTGTGGGGTAGTTATACTGCCCTGGCATTCTAGGGGCCCAAATGTGTGGTAAGGAGTTTGAAATCAAATTCTGTAAAAAATGACCTGTGAAATCCGAAAGGTGCTCTTTTGAATATGGGCCCCTTTGCCCACCTCGGCTGCAAAAAAGTGTCACACATCTGGTATCTCCGTAATCGGGAGAAGTTGGGGAATGTGTTTTGGGGTGTCATTTTACATATACCCATGCTGGGTGAGAGAAATATCTTGGCAAAAGACAACTTTTCCCATTTTTTTATACAAAGTTGGCATTTGACCAAGATATTTATCTCACCCAGCATGGGTATATGTAAAAAGACACCCCAAAACACATTCCTCAACTTCTCCTGAATACAGAGATACCAGATGTGTGACACTTTTTTGCAGCCTAGGTGGGCAAAGGGGCCCACATTCCAAAGAGCACCTTTCGGATTTCACAGGTCATTTACCTACTTACCACACATTTGGGCCCCTAGAATGCCAGGGCAGTATAACTACCACACAAGTGACCCCATTTTGGAAAGAAGAGACCCCAAGGTATTCGCTGATGGGCATAGTGAGTTCATGGAAGTTTTTATTTTTTGTCACAAGTTTGTGGAATATGAGACTTTGTATGAAAAAAAAAAAAAAAAAAAAAAAATCATCATTTTCCACTAACTTGTGACAAAAAATAAAAAATTCTAGGAACTCGCCATGCCCCTCACGGAATACCTTGGGGTGTCTTCTTTCCAAAATGGGGTCACTTGTGGGGTAGTTATACTGCCCTGGTATTCTAGGGGCCCAAATGTGTGGTAAGGAGTTTGAAATCAAATTCAGGAAAAAATGAGGAGTGAAATCCGAAAGGTGCTCTTTGGAATATGGGCCCCTTTGCCCACCTAGGCTGCAAAAAAGTGTCACACATCTGGTATCCCCGTACTCAGGAGAAGTTGAGGAATGTGTTTTGGGGTGTCTTTTTACATATACCCATGCTGGGTGAGATAAATATCTTGGTCAAATGACAACTTTGTATAAAAAAATGGGAAAAGTTGTCTTTTGCCAAGATATTTCTCTCACCCAGCATGGGTATATATAAAATGACACCCCAAAACACATTCCCCACCTTCTCCTGAGTACGGAGATACCAGATGTGTGACACTTTTTTGCAGCCTAGGTGGGCAAAGGGGCCCATATTCCAAAGAGCACCTTTCGGATTTCACAGGTCATTTTTTACAGAATTTGATTTCAAACTCCTTACCACACATTTGGGCCCCTAGAATGCCAGGGCAGTATAACTACCCCACAAGTGACCCCATTTTGGAAAGAAGAGACCCCAAGGTATTCGCTGATGGGCATAGTGAGTTCATAGAAGTTTTTATTTTTTGTCACAAGTTAGTGGAATATGAGACTTTGTAAGGAAAAAAAAAAAAAAAAAAAAAAATCATCATTTTCCGCTAACTTGTGACAAAAAATAAAAAGTTCTATGAACTCACTATGCCCATCAGCGAATACCTTAGGGTGTGTACTTTCAGAAATGGGGTCATTTGTGGGGTGTTTGTACTGTCTGGGCATTGTAGAACCTCAGGAAACATGACAGGTGCTCAGAAAGTCAGAGCTGCTTCAAAAAGCGGAAATTCACATTTTTGTACCATAGTTTGTAAACGCTATAACTTTTACCCAAACCATTTTTTTTTTACCCAAACATTTTTTTTTTATCAAAGACATGTAGAACTATAAATTTAGAGCAAAATTTCTATATGGATGTCGTTTTTTTTGCAAAATTTTACAACTGAAAGTGAAAAATGTCATTTTTTTGCAAAAAAATCGTTAAATTTCGATTAATAACAAAAAAAGTAAAAATGTCAGCAGCAATGAAATACCACCAAATGAAAGCTCTATTAGTGAGAAGAAAAGGAGGTAAAATTCATTTGGGTGGTAAGTTGCATGACCGAGCAATAAACGGTGAAAGTAGTGTAGGTCAGAAGTGTAAAAAGTGGCCTGGTCTTTCAGGGTGTTTAAGCACTGGGGGCTGAGGTGGTTAAAGGGGTTGGCCCAACTGGGACATTGATGGTATAATGCTAGGATTCGCCATCAATGTCCGATAGATGTGGGTCCAACCTGTCTCCAGAATGGGGCTCCCAAAGTGAACAGAGAGCAGCTGTGCAAGCTGGGCTATTGCCAGCCGTCCCATAGAAGTGAATAGAGGAGGGGCTGCGCATGCGCAGCATGTTCTCCAGTCACCACTATGGGACTTCTGAAGACAGTTGAGCATGCTCGTTCAGCTGTTTTCAGAATTTCCACAGCAATGAATGGCGAGCACGCTGCGCATGCGCAGCTGGCTCTCCTTCACTTTCTGGACCCGATCTGAAGATAGGAGCGGATTCACGATGGTGGGATCCACACCTATCTGACATTGATGGTGTATCCTAGCGATATGCCATCAATGTCCTAGATGGAACAACCCCTTTAAGTCATATAGCAATAACAATGACATTACTACTGTATATAACCAGGCAAATTTATCGGAAAATATTCCTGACAACCCATGTAGGATGTGTAATAGGGGTGGGGGGGAGTTGACAACTATTTCTTCTGTAAAAGGGTAATAGATAAATAATGAAAACTATTAAATTGTACTTGTAGTGCCACATCTGGCCACACGGTGCGCTGTCATTAGAGTCTCATTTCTTCGACTATAGAAGACGTTCCATTTAAGGTGAATTAGGTCAGTCACCTGGACATGTCTGACGTTTGCTTTCAGTGAATAAAGTTGTGGATTATATTCACTGTGGGGTTGGATTGGACATATAGACAGAGCAACAAATGCATAACTCAGAATGGATGCAAACTGATGCAGTGATGACAGTATCAACCCCAGAAGGACACAACTAAATTGAACCTTCAAGGCAGCATATTTTTCAATATTTTTTTTGCATTCCAAAAGCCATAACTTTTTAATTTTCCGCCGATATTGTGTGAGGCCGTTTTGTATTCTGTGAGATATTATTTTTTTGTACAGAAAAAAAATTGCATTTAATGCGTAAAATCAATTCGACCATTTTAGCAATTAAAGTGAAATGTGTGTTTTATGGCTTTTATTCAATAAACCAGATTTCATAAATTTTTTATTTTTTTTTAGATAATATTTTTTAAACTCTGAACACCCCCCCCCCCCCACACGTGGACTTGTAGGATTGGCATTATAGTATATGGCCATAACCATGTATTCCGGTGTATTGCTGGCAGACTACATGCAGTGATTCACATGGACAGCTCTTGGGAGTTCATTAGACCCATGGCTGTTCCCTAAAATCTTTAGCCCCTGAGATCACCAGTGTTGACAGTCAGATGATTGTGTGATGCCGATCGTGGAATCACAAGGGTTAAATGTCAAGGATCACAGTTTCCTCTGGGACATCCCCCCCCCCCCCCCATCCCTGAATGGTCAGTTGCAGGCACTGAACCGCAGGGTCCATGCAATCACACAGGGAAATATTGCACACAAGTAAATAGATCTGATTGATTCGATACCAATCCCAATTTAAAAATAATAATTATTATTTTGCAGAAAAAAGCACATTAAGCGGCTGAAAAGTGGATGTGGTGTATAATGTGAATAAGTCACGATGACAAAGACGCGGCCTTCACATGATCTATAATTTCCTTTTGCAGATACAAAGGAAGACAGAAGGAACATCCACTGGACACCGGAACATTGGGCACAGAGAAGTACCAACGACAAGCAAAGGCTGATGTCACCACCTGCTGTCCACACACATGATGTCACCACCTAATATTCACATACCGTATTTTTCGCCCTATAAGACGCACCTAGGTTTTTGAGGAGGAAAATAAGAAAAACAATATTTTGAACCAAAAGGTGTGCTTTTGGTGGGTTTTGAACTAATTATGGTCTGTGGATGGAGCACTGTTATGGGGGATCTGTGGGTGACGCACTGTTATGGGGGATCTGTGGGTGACACTTATGGGGGATCTGTGGGTGACACTTATGGGGGATCTGTGGGTGGCTCTTATTGGGGTCTATGGATGACACTGTTATGGGGGGGATCTGTGGATGACACATATATAGCATCTTATGCTATGTGTCATCCACAGATCCCCTCCATAACAGTGTCCCTGTAGTGAATGACCCTCAATACAAGGGGTGGGGGTCGCATCTGCTTTTATAATGACAGCGGGGCCCGTGCAGTGACTGTATTCTACTACACGGGCCCCACTCACTGTATAATCGTATCTGTAATAGGTAATTGTTATGTATATAATCGCATAATCAGCGCCTGTATACTTACAACTACAAGCGCTTGGTAGCAGAGAGGAGGGAGGAGGCAGGCCGGGCGCTGGCAGCGTGGGTCACTACGTCATGCGCTCACGCCGCCTGCTTCATTCATAAAGTGGGCGGCGCAGGCGCGTGACGTAGTGACTCACGCTGCCAGCGCCTGTCCTCCCGGCCTGCCTCCTCTCTCCTCTCTGCTACCGAGCGCTTGTAGTTGTAAGTATACAGGCGCTGATTATGCGATTATATACATAACAATTAACTATTACAGATACGATTATACAGTGAGCGGGGCCCGTGTAGTAGAATACAGTCACTGCACGGGCCCCGCTGTCATTATAAAAGCAGATGCCGGCCCCCAGCCCCTCCTCCCTCACAGCTGATACACCCGCCGCGCGGCATCGCGACGGGTGTATCATTGAAAATTCGGCAAAATCAGCAGCATTCGCCCCATAAGACGCACTGCTATTTCCCCCCCACTTTTGGAGGGGAAAAGTGCGTCTTATAGGGCAAAAAATACGGTATATAAAATCACCGCCTGCTGTACACATACATGATGTCACCACTTGTTGTCCACATATGTGATGTCACTACCCGCTCCCACGTATATGATGTCACCACCTGATATTCACATATATGATATCACCTCTTGCTGTCAACACACATGATGTCACTACCCGCTCCCACACACAGTGAGGAACAGAAGTATTTGAACAGTTCCCACTCTGAGAGACAGAATAAAAAATAATTCAGAAAATCACATTGTATGATTTTTAAAGAATGTATTTGTCTTGCACGGCTGAACATAAGAATTTGAACACCTGAGAAAATCTGTGTTAATATTTGGTCCAGAAGCCTTTGGTCAAGCGTTTCCTGTAGTTCTTGACCAGATTTGCAGACACTGCAGCAGGGATTTTGGCCCACTCCTCCACACAGATCTCCTCTAGATCTGTCAGGTTTGTCAGAGTTTCATCTCCCTCCAAAGATGTTCTATTGGATTTAGGTCTGGAGACTGGCTAGGCCTCTCCAGAACCTGGATATGCTTCTTACGGAGCCACTCCTTGGTTATCCTCGCTGTGTGCTTCGGGTCGTTGTTATGTTGGAAGACCCAGCCACGACCCATCTTCAATGCTCTGACTGAGGGAAGGAGGTTGTTGCTCAAAATCTCACAATAAATGGCCCCATTCATCTTCTCCTTAATACAGTGCAGTCGTCCTGTCCCCTTCGCAGAAAAGCAACCCCAAAGCATGATGTAACCCCCCCATGCTTCACAGTAGGGATGGTGTTCTTGGGATGCAACTCATCCTTCTTTTTCCTCCAAACACGACGAGTGAAGTTTAGACCAAAAAGTTATACTTTGGTCTCATCTGACCACATGACTTTCTCCCCGGCCTCCTCTGGATCATCCAGATGGTCATTGGCAAACTTCATACGGGCCTGGACATGTGATGACTTGAGCAGCGGAACCTTCCGTGCAAACCATGACGGCGTAGTGTTCTACCGACAGTGACCTTTGAGACTGTGGTCCCAGCTCTCTTCATGTCATTGACCAGCTTCTCCCTTGTCGTTCTGGGTTGATTCCTCACCTTACTTATCATCAGTGATACCCCACAAGGTGAGATCTTGCATGGAGCCCCAGTCCGAGGACTGACAGTCGTCTTTAGCCTCTTCCATTTTCTAACAATTGCTCCAACAGTTGATCTAATTTCACCAAGCTGCTTGGCAATTGCCCCGTAGCCCTTTCCAGCCTTGTGGAGGTCCACAATTCTGTCTCTGGTGTCTTTTGACAGCTCTTTGGTCTTGCCCATGGTAGTAGTTGGCGTCTGACTGACTGTGGGGTGGACAGGGGTCTGTAAAGAGTTCAGACAGGTTCTACTAAGTTAGAGAAATGAGTGGAGTAGAGGTGGACTTTTTTAAAGGCGCAGTAACAGGTCTTTGAGAGCCAGAATTCTTGCTGTTTCTCAGGTGTTCAAATACTTCTGTTCAGCAGTGCAAGACAAATAAATTATTTAAAAATCATACAATGTGATCTCCTGCATTTTTTTTTTTTTATTCTGTCTCTCAGATTGGGAATGTACCTACAATGTGAATGTCAGACCCCTCCATGATTTCTAAGTGGGAGAACTTGCAAAATCGCAGGGTGTTCAAATACTTCTGTTCCTCACTGTATATGATGTCACCACCTGCTGTCCACACTTGTTGTCCACATATATGATATCACCACCTGCTTCCAAATACATGATATCACCACCTGCTTCCTCACATATGATACCACCAGCAGCTACCACCTACATTCATGATGCCACCACCTGCTGTCCACATATATGATATCACCACCTGCTTCCACACATATGATACCACCAGCAGCTACCACCTACATACATGATGCCACCACCTGCTGTCCACATATATGATGTCACCACCTGTTTCCACGTCCATGATATCACCACCAGCTACAACATACATGTGTGATGTCATCACCTGCAGATGCTGACGTACACGATGTCCACATTTTTTGTAAACAGATTTTCCTTTATTTAGAATTTAATAATTAAGCTGAAAATTATGCAGAAATGAACCCCATATGTAAAATGGAAGGAACCAACCAATAGTTGTATAGAAGTAAACAAAAATATCTGCATCACATGTACCATCAGCCGGAGCCCCTGTGATAAATCTGGTGCAGTTCTAGACTGCTGGGCTATAGAGCCCACATCAAGTCATGGAGTACCCAAATAGTACATTCATAGGGTGCCAAAATAATAGTCATACAGTGCTCAACTAATACCGTCATGCAGTACTCAAATACTGCAGTCATACAGTAAATAAACTAGAGGATATATTTTGACTAGTGCAGCTACAGTGCCATAGGCTTGGACCTCAAGTGAAGGATAAAGAATTCAAGCTGTGGGTACGAGATCCTCAGGGCGTAGCAGGGACGCTCACAGGTGACGGTCACACACAGCCAGATGGCGGTGTGTTGGATGAGCAAAGAACCACCTGGTGGCCACAATATAACATCCAGTCTGAAGGTTTTACAACCAAACAGACCTGTCCGCCTGTGGCTTCTACTGAAGAGGGGTTGTCTGCCCCTTATTTTAACCCCTTAATTTACCTAGACCACCGGAGATGCAAAAATTAACCATTTGCCTGGCCCAAACCACAGAGGGATTATTTTCTTTAACACCTTCAGTACTCTGCACCACGAGTCATTACTATTATTGTGAAGAATGAAAGATCATAGATAAATATATAGATAGATAGATAGATAGATAGATATGAAATAGATAGATAGATAGATAGATAGATAGATAGATAGATAGATAGATAGATAAATAGATAAATAGTATTTTCACAGCTTCATGTTCCTCCAGGCCCCTATTGTCTTGTTAGCATTATTTTTGCCCGGAGTTGTCAGGTCTCGGCTGCTGCATCTGATTACGCATTCACTGCGCGTCCGCTCGGCCGTCTGGACTGGAGGCCGCTGTCAGAAGATTGCGCACATTAATGCTGAAACACACAACTTTCATTTCCCAGAAGCAGATGGCAGAGTAATCAGTGAGTGTGACCCGGTGCGGCCGGTATATATGACACCGCACAATGGATGAGCCGCCGCTCACATCATACATCACTCATTACATCACCGCACGGCTTCACCTGATCACGGGGGAAATTACATGAAATCTCATTTCCGCCTCCGCCTCACATCACACATGGTGACGTCTTTTGTTCCTGCTCCTCATCTCCTTATCTTGATTGTTTTTACTTTTTGCTGAATCTGCTTCCCCACCCAAGGAATCCATTCACAAAATATAATGTAAAACTGCCCGCCTTCAGACACCACTAGGGGGAGCTCAGTGCATAGGAATTTATACAGTTACCATTAGGTGAGCTCCCCCTAGTGGCCGCTGTGTGAAAATGCAGCATCTTCATGTAGGGAACAGAATAAAGCACCGAGCTCTGGGCCCTGTAGCCAACTATACCAGGGTATAGGGACTGAAGATACATAGATCAATAGGTAGGTAGATATATAGATAGAAGATAGAATAGATAGATAGATATGAGATAGATAGATAGATAGGAAATAGGAGATAGATAGATAGATAGATAGATAGATAGATAGATAGATAGATAGATAGATAGATAGATAGATAGAAAGAAGATAGAGATGATAGATAGATAGATAGATAGATAGATAGATAGATATTAGATAGATAGATAGATAGATATTAGATAGATAGATATTTATACACTTTTTGCACTTAACTTGCCAAGGGGTGTGGTTTAATATAAAAGGGGGTGTGGTCTGCGATTCATCACCTTCACCATCCAGCATTGGGTCTGTCTTTGGACTGTCTGCTCTCTACCACACAGAATTTGTAAATCTAGCCCTTCATGTTTCAGTTCTTTATCATTTTCACCGCTTTCTTGCTGTCAGTGAATGACTTCACATTTGCTCACATTCAGATCATGAGCTCCATCTCTGAGTCTTAGATGCCGGCGGCTATAACTGAATCCGCCACCTATGAGCTCAGTACATCCACAGCTCCAGAAATCTCCTGATGGCTACAGTTTGCTACACTGTATCGGTGCAGGTAAAATGTACTATTTAGTAAATTTATAAAAGAAAATGAGCCGGGATGCGACATGTTAAAGGGGATGTCCTCTTTAAGTTAAAGGATATGCTGTACCTGAGTGGGCGCAGCATGACACAGGGATGATCTCATTGGTGTCCTTTAAATGTCTGTGTCATCCCCTAACCCCATAGACCCTGTCTTAGGTTCGGCGTAGTATATCAGCTTAACTTGAAGAGTTTGCTTAAAGAGCACTTGCCAGCAGAATCAACCCTATTGCATGAGGCATACTGCCTGCTAGGGTTGACCCTGCTGATTAAAACGACACCTGTCTTATGAAAATCGGTTGTGGCGTTCCTGGGAAAAGAGACTTTTATTGTTAGTGCAAATGAGCAATTCAGTGCACTGAGGGGCGGGGCCAGCACTGGAAAGCTGAGGCTAGACCCCACCCCTCAGTGCACTGAGGGGCGGGGCCAGCACTGGAAAGCTGAGGCTAGACCCCACCCTTCAGTGCACTGAAGCCCTCTTTTGCATAAATAATAAAAGTCTTTTTTCTCAGGAACGCTGCATCAGATTTTCACAAGACGGGTATCGTTTTAATCAGCAGGATTAACCCTGATGGGTAGTGTGCCTCATGTAATAGGGATGATCTGGAAGACGGGTGCCCTTTAAGTTGTTGGATCCATGCTGAGATCAAGAAATATGTCAGAATTTTTTATTTATTTTTAATTAAGAACTTGCTACATTATTATTATGTTCTGCTGTGATTTTCCTTTTATATTGATATGTGATATTAGTGACCGTTCTCAGATAAGAGACATGATTGGGGCGTTATCTGGTTCTCCTCCTGTCCCCGCTCATACCTGCCGGCAGGGAGTGTACGCAGTGTTCACGGGCAGCGCGGACGCCACGGTGTGCGCTGAACAGAACATTCTGTAATAATTAATGAAAAGGCTGCAGAGGAAGAATCTGCTCATTACCACGAACATGTAAGAGACACGACTGGTGCCGCGGCTGCTCGAAATAAAGGGGCCGATGGAGAAACTCTGTTACCATAGCAGCAATCTGCACAGTTCAGAACCCCGTATTCTGCATCCTGATTGCTTCCCCGAGGAGGTAAACAAACAGCTGGCTCACTTCATTTCATAGCAAATGCCTCCGAAAATGCAGAATCCACCTACACGGGGAACGCAGAATACAGATACTTTATATTTTATGCTTGATACATGAAAAATGCAAAGGAGAATTTCTTTTTTTTAAAGGGGAGAAATCTGATAATAATAATAATAATATTCATAATATAAAATATAATTAAAAATAATAATGCAAAATATGACAATAATAATACTAATAATAATAAAGTAAAGAATGCTAATAATAGAAAATACAATCATAAAATAGAATAGAAAAAACAACAAAAATAGTAATAATAATCTGAAATATAGCAATAATAATAAAAATGGTAGAAAATAATAATAATAATACAATATAATACTACTACTCATGGTACTAGAAATACAATAATAAGTACTGTATTACGCTAGAAAATACAATAATAATAATTGTAATATTGTTACTATTATTAGTGTATGTTCACATCTGCGTTTGAGGGTCCCTCACAGAAATTGTCAAAAATATTCTCCAAAACTCCAAACGAACGGATCCCATTATAGTCAATGACATCTGTTTGGTTCCATTCGAGTCAGATATGTGTCGAATCCGGCACTTCCGCTACTTGTAGGAGCAGAAGAACGGAAAATAATAGAAAATAATAGCGCTAATGTGAACGACCCTTTAATAATAATAATAATAATATAAATTGCAATAAAAAAAACACATAATAATGTAAAATTGTTTATTTATTTTTTTTCTTGCTGGAATTTGACTCCCGCTTACCATCCCCAGAAAACCCCTGTTTGTCTCTCATGGAGATATCTATATGTGAAAATTAAATGTGGTATAACTTATATTGAAAAATTCAAGATGTCTCTTTGAGATGACATCCCAATGTTTAGGGGATTATAATCAGTGATGAGCGAAGCATTAAGAAATTCGATTCGGCTGCTTTGCCGAAGTTTACAAAAAAATCTTCTGGGTGTAATGATAGAGAGAGGGATTGCGCCGGTCCCCTTAGATGCCGCATTCATACATGATCGCGGCATCTGATATGAATAAATGAGTGTAAAATAAAAAGAAAAAAACATAATGATACCTGATCCATTTGCTCGCTACGGGGCGGCCGCCACCATCTTGCTTGAATGTCTGGCGCGATATGTCACGCGACCCGACATGACGTCATCATGCCGGCCGGCATCTTTAATCAAGATTGTGGCGGCCGGCCCATCATAAGCAAATGGATCAGGTATTATTATTATTTTTATTTTTTTTAGACTCTTTTTCTAATATCAGATGCCACGATCATGTATGAAGGCGGCATCTGAGGGGTACAAAGACGGGGAACGGCGCAATAGCTGCTCCCTATAATTGCACCCACTACTTACAAAGAAATGTGCTTCGTGACGAAGTAGTTTGTCACAAAGCAGATTGTTTTGTAAAATTCGGCACATTTTTTAATACTTAAATATTATTATTTTCAGTTTAAATCGATTCGCTTCTTTAAAGCACGGGGAAATTCAGCCTTGCAGCAAATTGAATTTATCACTTTGTGGAATTTGATTCGCTCATCACAAATTATAATGTGTTTATTATTTCTTTCATCGACTAATAAATAAAAAAAGGAAAAAAAAGACTTTACTAATACGTTACCATTTCTCCAATCCCCCCTGCGCTCTGTGTACCTCCTGATCCCTCTCAAGGACCTGTGACTCCTGCAGGAGCGGGTGCAGATTTCAGCTGTAATTTTCTCCCGTTTTCTAGTGTAATGCTAAAGCATTTTGGGCTCTGTAGACTGTGCTCCCTCCCACCCGCGCCCTGCCCAGTTTTCAGAAAAGTGGTCCGCATGACGTGACCGAGCAAAAATCTGACGAGAAAAGTGTGCTTGTACAGATGTTTGCACATGGGGCTTTCATAAATTCTTCCTACACGTGTAGATCATAAATATTAAATATCGCAGAAAGCCAGAGCAAAAAAATGCAGAAAGAAATCTCTAGAACAATTTCCGTGAGATAAATACAAAGTAACAGTACATATTACAGTCATATCCTTGTGCCACCCATCATAGATAACAACTACAACATGACATCCTTACTACAGTAAACAGCGTCCAATGTTATCAAACATAGCCTGAAAATTTTTTAATCTTATTGTCCAAATTTAAAGGGCTTGTCCATCCACTTAAAGTGTTTAAAAAGGTGCAAAATAAGAAAAAAAAATGCAATACCCAGCTTACCGTTCCCCTACTACTCCCGTTTTGGCAGTTCCCAAGTCCCCCACATAAATTAATAGTACAAAAAAAGATAAGAAACTTTATAATATATCTTATTAAAGAAACATCCCTCTTTTTCCAGTTATGAGATTCTTCTCCTTTTCTCACCCCCTGCTCTGAAATTTCATCCTCAATTCACAGCTAATAATCATTTTGCTAGAGGCAGAGATGAGATGGATATTTAACTTTACTGAGAGATCAAGTTACAGGTGCTGCCCATCGAAGTTTATGGAGAGGGGAGGTGAGGAGGAGGGAAAAGCTAGAGGGAGAGAGATGCACAGAGAGAGACACAAAGAGATGCTGCCAAATGCTCTAGTAAGTTTTCTAATAAAGTTGTCACCCTAGGGCTGGGTTCACAGCTACACTGCCCCCTGACTTGGAGGATCCCCTCTTCTCTGTGTGCTAAGACATCATAGCAGCTAGTATACATCCATGAGCTCAGGAAAAAAAAATTAGAGATGGAGCCTCAAATATACATGTGAACCTTACCATAGCCAGGCAACAATATGCAGAAAAGTAAAAAAAACTGCTAAATAACAAAGTACACTGTAACTCGCAAAACCTGTGCCAAAACTGCTTCCTTCTTGAAAAACCTTACTTTAAAATTTGTAAAATGGCTGCTGTGATTCATGTCCATTCAGCTCCACTAGGTCACCAATGAAGTTGGGTGAGGAGACCAATCTGTATTCAAATTAAACCCAATTGCAGTCACTAGAGTAGAGGTCAGGGCTCAATTCTTCCATTATGGATCAAATTTTGTGTCCAGAGAGGTCAAACAGTCACAGGACAGTAAAAGGTCTTGCTCAAACATGTCCAAAAGTTGTAATCTCATGAAACTAACAAACTCAAGAAACCAAATGCCATGGACTTTGTGTTGTACCGAAACAGGAAAGATCCTTCAAAAAGCAAGACTGGAAGATCAGAGCTGTCTCCAATGTCAGTGTCATTTAGATATCTCATTTGGAACTAAGGGACCCAAGCCTTAAACCCCAACATCCTTCACCTACCATTATTCCTTCCCCACCAGTTGGCACTTCCCACAACATAGCGGACATCCATTGTACCCAGATTTTTACAAGGATGGCCTGGTGATGAAATGAGAGGATGTGTTTCCACCATGCTTGTGTCCAGAGATGGCTTCATCACTCCAGCCAATGCTTGGCATGATCAGATGTGTATATAGCTGTTCAGGTATGGAAACCCAATCCGTGAAGCAACCAAAAACAGTTCTTGTGGTGAACATGCTTGAACAAACAGGTAATAACTTGGTAGTTAGATTTTTAGCCTTGGATATACATCACCATTTGGTCACCATTTTGTCGCTGAGTTGTTCTTGATGTTCCTTCACATTAACCGGGACTTCTCTAACAGACCAGAAGTTTTGGAACGACACATACCCATCAGAATTCTTGAATATTTGAAAGTGTCACAATAACAATTATTGAGCTCCTCAATACTACCCTGAGCCCCATAGTAGATCCTTCAATTGGCTTCTCTTTCTCCCCAGAGCATTGGTCAAGAGTATGGGAAAATTATACAGTCTGCCTCCTTCTTCAGTGGTCCATGGCCACTTTCGTCTTGCTGCTTCCACCGGGCAGCCCCGTCTATGCTATGGCTACTCCATGCAGGCTAAGGCCTGCCTTTCTCCAGCTCTGCAACTCACTACATGATCATTAAGGGCCAGCGCTCGCATCTTAATCTTTTCCAGCCTATGGCTGGCCACCTCAGGGTATATAAGGCACTTTACACTGTGGGAGGTTGCCTGAGCAGTAGGTTCTAGTTAGCTAGATTTCTTCTAATGTGTAGCAAAGTCTTGTTTGCCTGCCCACCTACTTCTGCCTGTTTATGGATTTGACCTTTTGCTGCATGACCTGACCTCTGCTTGTTCCTTGTGTTGGACCCTGTACTGCCCATCCTGACCTTTGGACTGGTTACTTGATGGTTTCGCCTGAACCCTTGGTACTCTGCACCAGTCTCTCTTTACCCACCCTGCAACAGTATTCTGCTGAACAGAGGCTACTCCAAGAGGTAGTGGCCTGGAAGCTCCCTTGCAGCAGAGTCGAGATCTCTGTATAGAGGTTAAAGGGTGAAGACCAAGGAGGCCACTTACATAACGACCTTAGGAATAGCTTAGACAGTCAACCAGACCAATGCAATAAACTCAGACCTCAGAACAGACCCCTCCACCTACTGATCGCTCCTCACTCCTAGGTCCTCTTTACCTATGGGCAGGACCCTATACAGTGTCAGGATACCACCCTTGGTCAGCTCTGGTCTCACTTTGAGAACAAGGGGCATCTATGGCAGTTATGCTGGTTGTTACACTCCATGTAATTTCTACTGGTAATGTTGGTCTACAGGACCAGAGGACTGGACGCTGAAATTAGTTGAGAGGGGGCACATAGGTGGTAGTATATTTTCCCTTCTTAGGGGTTCCAGAACATTACCCTAAAATGATATTTGTCTATTCGATCCTGGAAACAAGGGCATAACATGCTCCTGATCCCCTCCCTTCATATGTATTCACGCCTCCATGAGTGAGTGATATTAACACTGAATATGCTCCCCTAATGAATGTGGTTGCAGTTTTAATCACCGATGTGTTGAGTGAGTGCTGGGAAATATATGAAAACGGCTGAGAGGAATGCTAATACTCTATTAATTAGAGGACTCCGCTCTCCTGGGGTTCATAACATAAGACTAGAAAGGATTACTAAAGCAAATGAATAAAATCACAGCGCAGAGAAGGACACTAGATAAATTAATGATAGACTTCAAGAGGACGGAAGAACCTGAGCTCCTCGAGGAAACCACCATGTGAACCATAAATATATTAACCTCCTCTCTGCTTGACGAACCAAAACATCCATATAGATCTATGCGTATAATACCATATAGAGGGGAATATGGTTCTACACCATGTCCAGGGATTGACGTGTGCTCACTGGTCATCCTGGCTCAATTATACTCTCCTTGCCCTAGACCAGGGGTGTACAACCTGCAGCCCAGGGGCCACATACGGCCATCTATGGCATTCTGTGTGTGTCCCAGCCATCTGGTAACAGACATGTATTCTCTCTCATGTATTTTTGGCCCTCATGTGGTGCACTCTTCATAATGTGGCCCCCAAACAGAAAACGTTGTGCACCTCTGTCATACTGTCCTAGACATGAGGAGTGATGTAAAAATTAACTTTTAATTCATAACTTTAAAACCAACATAACTACTGTGCAATGAGCAGTGCTTTTCACTCACAGGCTAATAGTTGTATAGTACTGCAGGAGAAGGTGCTGACAGGTGTGCATTTATATATCGCCCTACTGTTATAGTAGTTATATTCTTATACATAGGATCAGTATTATAGTAGTTATATTCTTGTACATAGGAGCAGTATTATAGTAGTTATATTCTTGTATATAGGAGGCAGTATTATAGTAGTTATATTCTTGTACATAGGAGCAGTATTATAGTAGTTATATTCTTGTACATAGGAGGCAGTATTATAGTAGTTATATTCTTGTACATAGGAGCAGTATTATAGTAGTTATATTCTTGTACATAGGAGGCAGTATTATAGTAGTTATATTCTTGTACATAGGAGGCAGTATTATAGTAGTTATATTCTTGTACATAAGAGGCAGTATTATAGTAGTTATATTCTTGTACATAGGAGGCAGTATTATAGTAGTTATATTCTTGTACATAGGAGTAGTATTATAGTAGATATATTCTTGTACATAGGAGCAGTATTATAGTAGTTATATTCTTGTACATAGGAGTAGTATTATAGTAGATATATTCTTGTACATAGGAGCAGTATTATAGTAGTTATATTCTTGTACATAGGAGCAGTATTCTAGTAATTATATTCTTGTACATAGGAGGCAGTATTATAGTAGTTATATTCTTGTACATAGGAGGCAGTATTATAGTAGTTATATTCTTGTACATAGGAGGCAGTATTATAGTAGTTATATTCTTGTACATAGGAGCAGTATTATAGCAGTTATATTCTTGTACATAGGAGGCAGTATTATAGTAGTTATATTCTGGTACATAGGAGGCAGTATTATAGTAGTTATATTCTGGTACATAGGAGCAGTATTATAGCAGTTATATTCTTGTACATAGGAGGCAGTATTATAGTAGTTATATTCTGGTACATAGGAGCAGTATTATAGTAGATATATTCTTGTACATAGGAGGCAGTATTATAGTAGTTATATTCCTGTACATAGGAGGCAGTATTATAGTAGTTATATTCTTGTACATAGGAGCAGTATTATAGTAGTTATATTCTTGTATATAGGAGGCAGTATTATAGTAGTTATATTCTTGTACATAGGAGCAGTATTATAGTAGTTATATTCTTGTACATAGGAGGCAGTATTATAGTAGTTATATTCTTGTACATAGGAGCAGTATTATAGTAGTTATATTCTTGTACATAGGAGGCAGTATTATAGTAGTTATATTCTTGTACATAGGAGGCAGTATTATAGTAGTTATATTCTTGTACATAAGAGGCAGTATTATAGTAGTTATATTCTTGTACATAGGAGGCAGTATTATAGTAGTTATATTCTTGTACATAGGAGTAGTATTATAGTAGATATATTCTTGTACATAGGAGCAGTATTATAGTAGTTATATTCTTGTACATAGGAGCAGTATTCTAGTAATTATATTCTTGTACATAGGAGGCAGTATTATAGTAGTTATATTCTTGTACATAGGAGGCAGTATTATAGTAGTTATATTCTTGTACATAGGAGGCAGTATTATAGTAGTTATATTCTTGTACATAGGAGCAGTATTATAGTAGTTATATTCTTGTACATAGGAGCAGTATTATAGCAGTTATATTCTTGTACATAGGAGGCAGTATTATAGTAGTTATATTCTGGTACATAGGAGGCAGTATTATAGTAGTTATATTCTGGTACATAGGAGCAGTATTATAGCAGTTATATTCTTGTACATAGGAGGCAGTATTATAGTAGTTATATTCTGGTACATAGGAGCAGTATTATAGTAGATATATTCTTGTACATAGGAGGCAGTATTATAGTAGTTATATTCCTGTACATAGGAGGCAGTATTATAGTAGTTATATTCTTGTACATAGGAGCAGTATTATAGTAGTTATATTCTGGTACATAGGAGCAGTATTATAGTAGTTATATTCTTGTACATAGGAGGCAGTATTATAGTAGTTATATTCTTGTACATAGGAGGCAGTATTATAGTAGTTATATTCTTGTACATAGGAGCAGTATTATAGTAGTTATATTCTTGTACATAGGAGCAGTATTATAGTAGTTATATTCTTGTATATAGGAGGCAGTATTATAGTAGTTATATTCTTGTACATAGGAGCAGTATTATAGTAGTTATATTCTTGTACATAGGAGGCAGTATTATAGTAGTTATATTCTTGTACATAGGAGCAGTATTATAGTAGTTATATTCTTGTACATAGGAGGCAGTATTATAGTAGTTATATTCTTGTACATAGGAGGCAGTATTATAGTAGTTATATTCTTGTACATAAGAGGCAGTATTATAGTAGTTATATTCTTGTACATAGGAGGCAGTATTATAGTAGTTATATTCTTGTACATAGGAGTAGTATTATAGTAGATATATTCTTGTACATAGGAGCAGTATTATAGTAGTTATATTCTTGTACATAGGAGCAGTATTCTAGTAATTATATTCTTGTACATAGGAGGCAGTATTATAGTAGTTATATTCTTGTACATAGGAGGCAGTATTATAGTAGTTATATTCTTGTACATAGGAGGCAGTATTATAGTAGTTATATTCTTGTACATAGGAGCAGTATTATAGTAGTTATATTCTTGTACATAGGAGCAGTATTATAGCAGTTATATTCTTGTACATAGGAGGCAGTATTATAGTAGTTATATTCTGGTACATAGGAGGCAGTATTATAGTAGTTATATTCTGGTACATAGGAGCAGTATTATAGCAGTTATATTCTTGTACATAGGAGGCAGTATTATAGTAGTTATATTCTGGTACATAGGAGCAGTATTATAGTAGATATATTCTTGTACATAGGAGGCAGTATTATAGTAGTTATATTCCTGTACATAGGAGGCAGTATTATAGTAGTTATATTCTTGTACATAAGAGCAGTATTATAGTAGTTATATTCTGGTACATAGGAGCAGTATTATAGTAGTTATATTCTTGTACATAGGAGGCAGTATTATAGTAGTTATATTCTTGTACATAGGAGGCAGTATTATAGTAGTTATATTCTTGTACATAGGAGCAGTATTATAGTAGTTATATTCTTGTACATAGGAGCAGTATTATAGTAGTTATATTCTTGTACATAGGAGCAGTATTATAGTAGTTATATTCCTGTACATAGGAGGAGTATTATAGTAGCTATATTCTTGTACATAGGAGGCAGTATTATAGTAGTTATATTCTTGTATATAGCAGCAGTATTATAGTAGTTATATTCTTGTACATAGGAGCAGTATTATAGTAGTTATATTCTTGTACATAGGAGCAGTATTATAGTAGTTATATTCTTGTACATAGGAGGCAGTATTATAGTAGTTATATTCTTGTACATAGGAGGCAGTATTATAGTAGTTATATTCTTGTACATAGGAGCAGTATTATAATAGTTATATTCTTGTACATAGGAGCAGTATTATAGTAGTTATATTCTTGTACATAGGAGCAGTATTATAGTAGTTATATTCTTGTACATAGGAGCAGTATTAGAGTAGGTATATTCCTGTACATAGGAGCAGTATTATAGTAGTTATATTCTTGTACACAGGAGGCAGTATTATAGTAGTTATATTCTTGTACATAGGAGCAGTATTATAGTAGTTATATTCTAGTAGATAGGAGCAGTATTATAGTAGTTATATTCGTGTACATAGGAGCAGTATTATAGTAGTTATATTCTTGTACATAGGAGGCAGTATTATAGTAGTTATATTCTTGTACATAGGAGGTAGTATTATAGTAGTTATATTCTTGTACATAGGAGGCAGTATTATAGTAGTTATATTCTTGTACATAGGAGCAGTATTATAGTAGTTATATTCTTGTACTTAGGAGCAGTATTATAGTAGTTATATTCTTGTACATAGGAGCAGTATTATAGTAGTTATATTCTTGTACATAGGAGCAGTATTATAGTAGTTATATTCTTGTACATAGGAGGCAGTATTATAGTAGTTATATTCTTGTACATAGGAGGCAGTATTATAGTAGTTATATTCTTATACATAGGAGCAGTATTATAGTAGTTATATTCTTGTACATAGGAGCAGTATTATAGTAGTTATATTCTTGTACATAGGAGGCAGTATTATAGTAGTTATATTCTTGTACATAGGAGGTAGTATTATAGTAGTTATATTCTTGTACATAGGAGGCAGTATTATAGTAGTTATATTCTTGTACATAGGAGCAGTATTATAGTAGTTATATTTTTCTACATAGGAGCAGTATTATAGTAGTTATATTCTTGTACATAGGAGGCAGTATTATAGTAGTTATATTCGTGTACATAGGAGGCAGTATTATAGTAGTTATATTCTTGTACATAGGAGGCAGTATTATAGTAGTTATATTCTTGTGCATAGGAGCAGTATTATAGTAGTTATATTCCTGTACATAGGAGCAGTATTATAGTAGTTATATTCTTGTACATAGGAGGCAGTATTATAGTAGTTATATTCTTGTACATAGGAGCAGTATTATAGTAGTTATATTCCTGTACATAGGAGCAGTATTATAGTAGTTATATTCTTGTCCATAGGAGCAGTATTATAGTAGTTATATTCTTGTACATAGGAGCAGTATTATAGTAGTTATATTCTTGTACATAGGAGCAGTATTATAGTAGTTATATTCTTGTACATAGGAGGTAGTATTATAGTAGTTATATTCTTGTACATAGGAGCAGTATTATAGTAGTAATATTCTTGTACACAGGAGCAGTATTATAGTAGTTATATTCTTGTACATAGGAGGCAGTATTATAGTAGTTATATTCTTGTACATAGGAGGTAGTATTATAGTAGTTATATTCTTGTACATAGGAGGCAGTATTATAGTAGTTATATTCTTGTACATAGGAGCAGTATTATAGTAGTTATATTCTTGTACATAGGAGGCAGTATTATAGTAGTTATATTCTTGTACATAGGAGGCAGTATTATAGTAGTTATATTCTTGTACATAGGAGGCAGTATTATAGTAGTTATATTCTTGTGCATAGGAGCAGTATTATAGTAGTTATATTCCTGTACATAGGAGCAGTATTATAGTAGTTATATTCTTGTACATAGGAGGCAGTATTATAGTAGTTATATTCTTGTACATAGGAGCAGTATTATAGTAGTTATATTCCTGTACATAGGAGCAGTATTATAGTAGTTATATTCTTGTCCATAGGAGCAGTATTATAGTAGTTATATTCTTGTACATAGGAGCAGTATTATAGTAGTTATATTCTTGTACATAGGAGCAGTATTATAGTAGTTATATTCTTGTACATAGGAGGTAGTATTATAGTAGTTATATTCTTGTACATAGGAGTAGTATTATAGTAGTAATATTCTTGTACACAGGAGCAGTATTATAGTAGTTATATTCTTGTACATAGGAGGCAGTATTATAGTAGTTATATTCTTGTACATAGGAGGTAGTATTATAGTAGTTATATTCTTGTACATAGGAGGCAGTATTATAGTAGTTATATTCTTGTACATAGGAGCAGTATTATAGTAGTTATATTCTTGTACATAGGAGGCAGTATTATAGTAGTTATATTCTTGTACATAGGAGCAGTATTATAGTAGTTATATTCTTGTACATAGGAGGCAGTATTATAGTAGTTATATTCTTGTACATAGGAGGCAGTATTATAGTAGTTATATTCTTGTACATAAGAGGCAGTATTATAGTAGTTATATTCTTGTACATAGGAGGCAGTATTATAGTAGTTATATTCTTGTACATAGGAGTAGTATTATAGTAGATATATTCTTGTACATAGGAGCAGTATTATAGTAGTTATATTCTTGTACATAGGAGCAGTATTCTAGTAATTATATTCTTGTACATAGGAGGCAGTATTATAGTAGTTATATTCTTGTACATAGGAGGCAGTATTATAGTAGTTATATTCTTGTACATAGGAGGCAGTATTATAGTAGTTATATTCTTGTACATAGGAGCAGTATTATAGCAGTTATATTCTTGTACATAGGAGGCAGTATTATAGTAGTTATATTCTGGTACATAGGAGGCAGTATTATAGTAGTTATATTCTGGTACATAGGAGCAGTATTATAGCAGTTATATTCTTGTACATAGGAGGCAGTATTATAGTAGTTATATTCTGGTACATAGGAGCAGTATTATAGTAGATATATTCTTGTACATAGGAGGCAGTATTATAGTAGTTATATTCCTGTACATAGGAGGCAGTATTATAGTAGTTATATTCTTGTACATAGGAGCAGTATTATAGTAGTTATATTCTTGTATATAGGAGGCAGTATTATAGTAGTTATATTCTTGTACATAGGAGCAGTATTATAGTAGTTATATTCTTGTACATAGGAGGCAGTATTATAGTAGTTATATTCTTGTACATAGGAGCAGTATTATAGTAGTTATATTCTTGTACATAGGAGGCAGTATTATAGTAGTTATATTCTTGTACATAGGAGGCAGTATTATAGTAGTTATATTCTTGTACATAAGAGGCAGTATTATAGTAGTTATATTCTTGTACATAGGAGGCAGTATTATAGTAGTTATATTCTTGTACATAGGAGTAGTATTATAGTAGATATATTCTTGTACATAGGAGCAGTATTATAGTAGTTATATTCTTGTACATAGGAGCAGTATTCTAGTAATTATATTCTTGTACATAGGAGGCAGTATTATAGTAGTTATATTCTTGTACATAGGAGGCAGTATTATAGTAGTTATATTCTTGTACATAGGAGGCAGTATTATAGTAGTTATATTCTTGTACATAGGAGCAGTATTATAGTAGTTATATTCTTGTACATAGGAGCAGTATTATAGCAGTTATATTCTTGTACATAGGAGGCAGTATTATAGTAGTTATATTCTGGTACATAGGAGGCAGTATTATAGTAGTTATATTCTGGTACATAGGAGCAGTATTATAGCAGTTATATTCTTGTACATAGGAGGCAGTATTATAGTAGTTATATTCTGGTACATAGGAGCAGTATTATAGTAGATATATTCTTGTACATAGGAGGCAGTATTATAGTAGTTATATTCCTGTACATAGGAGGCAGTATTATAGTAGTTATATTCTTGTACATAGGAGCAGTATTATAGTAGTTATATTCTGGTACATAGGAGCAGTATTATAGTAGTTATATTCTTGTACATAGGAGGCAGTATTATAGTAGTTATATTCTTGTACATAGGAGGCAGTATTATAGTAGTTATATTCTTGTACATAGGAGCAGTATTATAGTAGTTATATTCTTGTACATAGGAGCAGTATTATAGTAGTTATATTCTTGTATATAGGAGGCAGTATTATAGTAGTTATATTCTTGTACATAGGAGCAGTATTATAGTAGTTATATTCTTGTACATAGGAGGCAGTATTATAGTAGTTATATTCTTGTACATAGGAGCAGTATTATAGTAGTTATATTCTTGTACATAGGAGGCAGTATTATAGTAGTTATATTCTTGTACATAGGAGGCAGTATTATAGTAGTTATATTCTTGTACATAAGAGGCAGTATTATAGTAGTTATATTCTTGTACATAGGAGGCAGTATTATAGTAGTTATATTCTTGTACATAGGAGTAGTATTATAGTAGATATATTCTTGTACATAGGAGCAGTATTATAGTAGTTATATTCTTGTACATAGGAGCAGTATTCTAGTAATTATATTCTTGTACATAGGAGGCAGTATTATAGTAGTTATATTCTTGTACATAGGAGGCAGTATTATAGTAGTTATATTCTTGTACATAGGAGGCAGTATTATAGTAGTTATATTCTTGTACATAGGAGCAGTATTATAGTAGTTATATTCTTGTACATAGGAGCAGTATTATAGCAGTTATATTCTTGTACATAGGAGGCAGTATTATAGTAGTTATATTCTGGTACATAGGAGGCAGTATTATAGTAGTTATATTCTGGTACATAGGAGCAGTATTATAGCAGTTATATTCTTGTACATAGGAGGCAGTATTATAGTAGTTATATTCTGGTACATAGGAGCAGTATTATAGTAGATATATTCTTGTACATAGGAGGCAGTATTATAGTAGTTATATTCCTGTACATAGGAGGCAGTATTATAGTAGTTATATTCTTGTACATAGGAGCAGTATTATAGTAGTTATATTCTGGTACATAGGAGCAGTATTATAGTAGTTATATTCTTGTACATAGGAGGCAGTATTATAGTAGTTATATTCTTGTACATAGGAGGCAGTATTATAGTAGTTATATTCTTGTACATAGGAGCAGTATTATAGTAGTTATATTCTTGTACATAGGAGCAGTATTATAGTAGTTATATTCTTGTACATAGGAGCAGTATTATAGTAGTTATATTCCTGTACATAGGAGGAGTATTATAGTAGCTATATTCTTGTACATAGGAGGCAGTATTATAGTAGTTATATTCTTGTATATAGCAGCAGTATTATAGTAGTTATATTCTTGTACATAGGAGCAGTATTATAGTAGTTATATTCTTGTACATAGGAGGCAGTATTATAGTAGTTATATTCTTGTACATAGGAGGCAGTATTATAGTAGTTATATTCTTGTACATAGGAGCAGTATTATAATAGTTATATTCTTGTACATAGGAGCAGTATTATAGTAGTTATATTCTTGTACATAGGAGCAGTATTATAGTAGTTATATTCTTGTACATAGGAGCAGTATTAGAGTAGGTATATTCCTGTACATTGGAGCAGTATTATAGTAGTTATATTCTTGTACACAGGAGGCAGTATTATAGTAGTTATATTCTTGTACATAGGAGCAGTATTATAGTAGTTATATTCTAGTAGATAGGAGCAGTATTATAGTAGTTATATTCGTGTACATAGGAGCAGTATTATAGTAGTTATATTCTTGTACATAGGAGGCAGTATTATAGTAGTTATATTCTTGTACATAGGAGGTAGTATTATAGTAGTTATATTCTTGTACATAGGAGGCAGTATTATAGTAGTTATATTCTTGTACATAGGAGCAGTATTATAGTAGTTATATTCTTGTACTTAGGAGCAGTATTATAGTAGTTATATTCTTGTACATAGGAGCAGTATTATAGTAGTTATATTCTTGTACATAGGAGCAGTATTATAGTAGTTATATTCTTGTACATAGGAGGCAGTATTATAGTAGTTATATTCTTGTACATAGGAGGCAGTATTATAGTAGTTATATTCTTATACATAGGAGCAGTATTATAGTAGTTATATTCTTGTACATAGGAGCAGTATTATAGTAGTTATATTCTTGTACATAGGAGGCAGTATTATAGTAGTTATATTCTTGTACATAGGAGGTAGTATTATAGTAGTTATATTCTTGTACATAGGAGGCAGTATTATAGTAGTTATATTCTTGTACATAGGAGCAGTATTATAGTAGTTATATTTTTCTACATAGGAGCAGTATTATAGTAGTTATATTCTTGTACATAGGAGGCAGTATTATAGTAGTTATATTCGTGTACATAGGAGGCAGTATTATAGTAGTTATATTCTTGTACATAGGAGGTAGTATTATAGTAGTTATATTCCTGTACATAGGAGCAGTATTATAGTAGTTATATTCTTGTACATAGGAGCAGTATTATAGTAGTAATATTCTTGTACACAGGAGCAGTATTATAGTAGTTATATTCTTGTACATAGGAGCAGTATTATAGTAGTTATATTCTTGTACATAGGAGCAGTATTATAGTAGTTATATTCTTGTACATAGGAGGCAGTATTATAGTAGTTATATTCTTGTACATAGGAGGCAGTATTATAGTAGTTATATTCTTGTGCATAGGAGCAGTATTATAGTAGTTATATTCCTGTACATAGGAGCAGTATTATAGTAGTTATATTCTTGTACATAGGAGCAGTATTATAGTAGTTATATTCTTGTACATAGGAGCAGTATTATAGTAGTTATATTCTTGTACATAGGAGCAGTATTATAGTAGTTATATTCTTGTACATAGGAGCAGTATTATAGTAGTTATATTCTTGTACATAGGAGCAGTATTATAGTAGTTATAGTCTTGTACATAGGAGCAGTATTATAGTAGTTCTATTCTTGTCCATAGGAGAGGATAGACGTGTGCTGTTGAGCTCCCTGCAGGGAGGGGGCATGGCTTCTGACCCAGGCGGAGGAGAGGGAAGCTGGGCTGATGATCCTGGGAAAGCCCAGAGCTTGGAGTGTGGCCTGCAGCATGGAGAGGAGAGTTTGGAAATGGTGGCTGGTGAGTCTTCTGAATGCAGCAATGTTTCTGACTTAAACATAAATGTGACCAGGAAAAATGTATTTAAACTTGAACTGAAGATCCACAGATTAAGAGATGAAATTAGCAAAGAGTCTGATCCTAAAACAAAGCTGATGAAGTGTGAGTGTCTGGATGGTTGCAGACGTGAGCTGGCTGTACTGAAGGGGAGTCTGGAGGAAGATAAAAGTATAATATCTAAAATACAAAACTGGGCAAGTGACAAAAAGAAAGAATCTAGAGCCCAAGTTGTGAAAAAGAGAGAAATTCTTAGAATAAAAGAAACTGAATATGAGACTGGTTGCAATGTTGTGAAGCAGAGGAACCCTATAATATATGGGGGTGCAAAGACTGGAGGATCACAGCTCTTGTGTGAACCATGTTTGGGGTCTGAGCCATCAACCTCTGCAAATGCTGCAGAACAAAGTGTGCCAGACAGCAAGGGGTTAAGCACAGTGGACTTTGTTTGTAGCACTGATGAATTGAATTCTAGTGTCAGTCCTGTGATTCAGCAAGAAAACTCTTTATGTGCTGATATGGTCAGTGAGACCCCGCTCAGTGCTGCGAGTGACAATGTACCCCATATTGAACCGACCACACAGCGTGCAGCAGAGGTTACAGACATTGTACAGGACCCTCAGCTCTCCACAGTGCAGACAGCACCATCAGATGACCATAAGACTGCAGCTGAGGAGCGGCCGAGTACTGATCCACCTGCTGAAGAACCTCAGTACAGGAGACTGTTCTCTAATGTCACCAGACCGGCGAACCCCCCACCTCAGAGGAGGAACGCAGTCAGAATCAGGTTCACAGGACCAGAGGAGAACATCCCCTCCAGACTGTACATTGGGAAAGTTCTTCTGAAAGAGTTCATGAAGTTTAAGGCTCCTGAGGTGTACGCTCTGATCCATTTTCCCTCCACCAGGAATTATGACGTCAGCTTTAAGCTTCAGTACAGTCTGGATTTATTCTGGAGCATTTATAATGATACTAAAGAGAACAAGATTTGGGAGCACCTCAGAGTGATCCAGCTGTCTAGGCCCCAGGTGGTCACGGCCACTGTCCTCTTCCAGTCAGAGGTGGTCGCGCTGGCCGATCTGGAGCTCTGGCTGAACAGACAGTGTATAGTAGAAAGCCGGCCAGCAAAAATCTATGATGGGGAGGGTATATGGAATGGGGGCTACACTGTCAGAGTTCAGCTCGTCCAACACAACGGGGTGACCAGCCATCTGCCGCACTCCTTCTACCTGGGCTCTGAGAGAGGGATATGTTATTACCCTGGGCAGCCGCGACTGTGCCATAGATGTGGGGGCAGACACTTCGCCCACAGCTGCTCTCGCACCAAGTGCTCATTATGTGGACAGTTGGGGCATGTAAAGGACGAGTGCACAGGCCCGGTCATCTGTAACCTGTGCTTAGGACAGGGCCACACGTTCCGGGACTGTCTGCACGCAGAACACAACAAGGTCACCGAGGAGATGTTCACAGAAAACATGGAGGAAGACCAGGAGGATGTGACTGCAGCTACAGATGTAGTCCCAGAAACTGTCAATCCCAATGATGCTAGAAGGCAAGGTACCAGTGACCCTGCTGTAGAGACTGATGTGCCACCCATGGGTGCTGCTTCAAAAATATCACCAGCCGCCGAAAAGAAATTCCTTCCAAGAAGCAAAATATTCAAAAAAGTTATGAATGAATTACTAAAACAAAAGCAAACAACGCCTGAAGAACCAGCTACCACCAAACCACCTGAAGAGAGGCCCTGCGTGTCTACAGAACCAGCTAACCCTGCAGGGGCCACACTTGTAGAACCAACTGATCCAGCCACAGAGACTATGTCCACAGAGCCAGCTGGTCCAGCCACAGAGACCATGTCCACAGAGCCAGCTGCTCCAGCCACAGAGACCATGTCCACAGAGCCAGCTGGTCCAGCCACAGAGACCATGTCCACAGAGCAAGCTGGTCCAGCCACAGAGACCAGTCTGGATGATGATGGGTTCCAGACAGTAAAAAGGAAAAACAGCACAGTGAAGAGAACACCTGAGCCATCGGTACTGGAAGTAGCTTCTGGACGTTACAGTGCACTGGGAGAAGAAGATCAGAAGGAAGAGGCACAAATGGAGCAAGTTCATTCACTCAATCCTGAGGATGACCCTCAGAAAGAAGTTGTTTCCTCAGTGTCCACCAAAAGATGGGGCTCTACAGGTCACAGCAGTGGGAGGAGGAAAAAAAGGGCAAAGAAGTTTAAGTGACCTGAATAAAACTGCAAAAAAAAAAAAAGAAACCCTCTTAATGTGAACAGTGTAAAGACTAAGAACAGGTGGCAGACGAGTTTCTCAGGAGAGATCTGATGTCTTCTCCATCCATACAGGAGACTTATCTGAAGAGCAATGCTCATGAGTTTGCAGCCGGGAGACAAGAGTCGTCTTTCTGGTCCTTTTTGCTGGAGATAAATGATTGTGTGATAAGATAGAAGTTGAGAAAAATAACCGCAATAATGTGTAGTGGAGGAACATCCATGTGTCAGCATCTGTATAATGTTTGTGATGTAACTTTATTTCATTTATTTTCGATGACTTTATTGTAAATATATTGTAATATTTTGTTGCTTGATTTTAAATAAAAAGATCATTATAGTAGTTATATTCTTGTACATAGGAGCAGTATTATAGTAGTTATATTCTTGTACATAGGAGCAGTATTATAGTAGTTATATTCTTGTACATAGGAGCAGTATTATAGCAGTTATATTCTTGTACATAGGAGGCAGTATTATAGTAGTTATATTCTTGTACATAGGAGCAGTATTATAGTAGTTATATTCTTGTACACAGGAGGCAGTATTATAGTAGTTATATTCTTGTACATAGGAGGCAGTATTATAGTAGTTATATTCTTGTACATAGGAGGCAGTATTATAGTAGTTGTATTCTTGTACATAGGAGGCAGTATTATAGTAGTTATATTCTTGTACATAGGAGCAGTATTATAGTAGTTATATTCTTGTACATAGGAGCAGTATTATAGTAGTTATATTCTGGTACATAGGAGGCAGTATTATAGTAGTTATATTCTGGTACATAGGAGCAGTATTATAGTAGATATATTCTTGTACATAGGAGGCAGTATTATAGTAGTTATATCCCTGTACATAGGAGCAGTATTATAGTAGTTATATTCTCGTACATAGGAGGCAGTATTATAGTAGTTATATTCTGGTACATAGGAGGCAGTATTATAGTAGTTATATTCTGGTACATAGGAGCAGTATTATAGTAGATATATTCTTGTACATAGGAGGCAGTATTATAGTAGTTATATCCCTGTACATAGGAGAAGTATTATAGTAGTTATATTCTTTGAAAATTCTCTTTTTATTGAAAAGTATATTGAAAATACATACTACAACATTATGCAGTGACATATACAAAGTGGTTGATATCGTACATTGCTTTGAGTATACATAACAGCTTGAAGGACTGTAGATATGGACCTAAACAGAATTCCGTATATAAATAACAGGACAATACTAATTTCCCATTTTTCACATATAGACAGAATAATCCTATCCCATTATACAAGTATTATGCAAAGGTTACAGATGCATCTTACCAGTATATAAAGGTCTTGTAGTATGACTGGTGAACATAATGACGCAGAAATAGAGGAAAAAGGGGAGGGGAAGGATATGGGGATAGGGACAAGGAATAGGGGGGAGGGAAGGATAAAGAGGAATAACCAAAAACAACAATCCATCCATGACACTCGTTCGTATGCAGCATATTAGATATCTAAAGTGCATATTGAATGTATTCATATTCACAGGTATTATTTTGTCAGTGACTCAGACATGGTCTAGAACGCGTACCATTAATGCGCATATATACCCTCTACCCGTGAGCTCATAATGTACCACTACCAGAAGACCCGTGTGCCGTCTGACTATTCGGAGGGTCATCCCTAAACATGAGCCAGGGTGTCCAAAGCTTCACATATTTATTGTGATTCCTGTCCTCCCAACCCGCCAGTTCCTCCATACGACAGATATGGTCCACCTTGTTCAGCCATGCCTCCACAGTGGGGGGTTCTGTACTCAACCAGTGCTGCGGGATGAGCAGCCTTGCCGCCTGGAGTAATTGGGTGGTTAAGCATCTTTTTGAGGGAGAGAAAGAGGGAGTCGGGAGCCACAGGAGCACAAGAGTAGGGGGCACTTCCACAACTACATGTGTTATTTTCTGAATAGTGGATAAGACACCTTCCCAGAATGGACGGATCCTAGGACAAGACCAGAAGATGTGAGACAGAGTACCTGTATCTTCCATACACCTCCAGCATTTATCGTCCTGTCTCATACCCCTGATAAACATCTGCTTTGGAGTCAGATACCACTGGGTGAGGACTTTGTATGTGTGTTCCTGTATCCTGGTACACCTTGAGAAACCGTGGGAGTGCGCATGTATCCTCATAATGTCAGTCTCATTCAGTTCCACCTCAAGTTCAGCAGCCCAATGCCTCAGGTATTGCGGTGTTCCAGGGGAGCGGGGAGTAACCAAAGCTAAGTAACACAGAGAGATCAGTTTACGTGGGATGGACTCAAATGTTAAAAGTTTCTCAAACCAAGACTGTGTAGGTTTATGTCTATTACTCTCTATTAGTGGTCTGGAGACTGAGTTAAGTTCAATCAGTTCTAGAAAATTACACTTTTTTATAAGGTTGTGTAGTGGGTGTTGATCAGATAAGTCCCCCGACGTCGCCCCCAGGAATTCCTCTGTTGTAAACTTGCGTAGTTTATGCCAGGTCGTTGCTATTTGTTTGGTATTCGGTCGTATAGTGAAAGGAAGAAGATCCGCTGGCATAGATGGAGAGGGGTTATTTAGGAGGTTAAGTTTGCCATTTAACTGTTGAATTACTGAGGCGGTTCCCCTAAGCAGAACTTGCGACCTAAGATTAGAAGTAGTAAGACCCCAGAGGCCCGCCCTCTGAACAGGTGAGAGTTGGGCAAGTTCTAAGTCGCATCCCCAAGTCTGGTATTTAGTAGCGTGTAGCTGAATCCATCTTTTTAAATGAATCGCCTGATAGTATAGGTGTGCGTCTGGTAACCCAAACCCCCCCGTGCTCCTCCCCTGTATCAGCCTGCTATGGGCCAATCTAGCGGATTTCCCACCCCAAAGGAACGTTCTAAATAACCTCCTGACCTGACAAAAGAAGGACATAGGGATAAAAACGGGCAACATTTGCATCACATACAGGAGCCTGGGCATGATGAAGGCCTTCAGAAGGTTATTTCTACCCATCCAAGAGACATATGGGATTTTAAGCGAGTGAAGCTGCTTCTGTATATCATTTAAGAGGGGTTTAAAGTTCAAACTGAAAGTTTGGTCCAAATCTGCTGGTAATTTAATTCCTAAGTAGGAAAGATGAGAACCCTGCCAGATAAACGGGGTTGTGCCTTTTAAAGAGGAAATCATTTTGCTTGGCGCTGAGACGTTCATCGCCTCTGACTTTGTATAATTAACTTTAAAGTTAGAGATCCTCCCATATAATTCGAAAAGGGATAGAAGATGCGGAAAGGCCTCGACAGGGTTTGTGAGCATAACCAGTAGGTCATCCGCATAAGCGGCATTTATAAATTCAACAGAACTATCCCTAATTTTGAGACCCTTTATACCGGGGTGTTCTCTTATAGCTTGCAGTAATGTCTCCATTACCATGACGTACAGTGTAGGTGACAGAGGACAGCCCTGACGAGTCCCGTTTGTAATCGGGAACGATTGGGATAATGTACCATTTACCCTTATACGTGCACTAGGTTCATGGTAGAGGGACATGATGGCATTTTGGAATTGCTCTGGAATGCCAAGTTTATGTAGGGTTTTCCTCATGTAGCTCCAGCTTACTCTGTCAAAGGCCGCATCCACACCCAAAAGGACCAGTGAGGCCTTCTCTTTCTTAGCTAATTGCATTGCTGAGAGAACCCTACAGGAGTTTTGATTTCCCTCTCGTCCAGGCACAAACCCGGCTTGGTCCGGGTGAATTAGTTTCGGCAGAAGGGGAGCAAGGCGGGAAGCCAGCAACTTTGCCCATACTTTAACGTCTACGTTGAGAAGCGATATCGGCCTATAACTGCCGCATTGGTTAGGATCTTTACCTGCTTTTGGGAGAATTGTGACCGTCGCTTCCAGGGATTGCCTATGGAGAACAGAACCATTTAATAGGGAATTACACCAAGTGGCCATACGAGGGGTTAGGACAGATGATAATTTTTTATAATACCCCACAGAAAACCCATCAGGTCCAGGGCATTTCCCCATTGGCATGGAGCTCAGAATATTTGATATTTCCTCTATTGTGACTGGGGCAAGGAGTTTTTCCCTATCTTTGGTCTCCAGTTTGGGCAGATTGAGGTTCCCCAAGAACTTGTCAGCAGCCTCTTCTATATTAGCTTCTGTGTCGTCATCTGGGCATTTGAGCCCATAAAGCTGACTATAGAACTTATGGAATTCTCTCGCAATATCTGAAGTTTTATGTAATAGCCTGCCATCTTTATCTTTAATTCCAGCTATATAGGAAGCATCTTTTTTCTGCTTAAGGAGCGAAGCCATAAGCCTCGTCCCTTTGTCTCCATGAGCATAAAAACGGAACTGGGCATATTGGTAGGATTTGGCCTGGTGATAGTTAAGGTGATCTTTTAGTTTTTTCCTAGTTAGTGTTAGTTCTTGTTGGGCCTCTGTGGTTCTGGATTTTTTGTGCAGAGATTCTAAAGCTGAGATCTTCTCTAGTAATGTATGAAATGTTTTTTGTCTTTCCTTCTTTTTCCGACTACCCAGGGCAATCAGCTCCCCTCTGATGACCGCTTTATGCGTCTCCCAGACAGTCGTGACAAAGACGTCATCCGTGGTGTTCTCCCTAAAGAAGTGCTGTAATTTAGCTTCTATGTCTCTCATTCCCTCCACATCATCCAGCAGAGTCTCATTTAACCTCCATTGTCGAGGTTGCTGAGGTAATTCAGAGAACACCACGGATGTCGTGACAGGAGCGTGATCTGATACTGTCATAGGATCAATGGTGGAGTTACTCACCAGTTCAGCGTGAGCGTCGGAGATGAAAATATAGTCTAGCCTGGAATAGACCTTGTGCGCAGCTGAGAAGAACGTGTAATCTAAGTCAGTGGGATGAGTCAGGCGCCAAGTGTCCAGTAAATGGGCCCCTGCTAGATGCTTATTAATCCTGCCAATAGCCGCTTGGGTCAACTGTGAGGAATGATCTGAAGCGTCTACTAGTGGGTTTAAGGCCACATTAAGATCCCCCCCTATTAAACAAATGCCCTCTGCAAAGGAAGTAAATTTAGTCAATGTAGTCTTCAACCATAGGCCCTGACCCCGGTTAGGACTGTATAGACTTGCCAGTGTTACCAGCACGGTCCCAATTTTACCTTTTACGAACATAAAGCGTCCCTCTGGGTCGGTCAAGGATGAGACAAGGGAGAAGGGAACCCTCCTGGATATGGCAATCCCCGCGCCCCTGGAAGCCTTGGCATGAGAGCTGATGAACCACTGATTAAAGTAGGACTGGGAGAGTTTAGGAACATGGCCGAGCTTAAGGTGCAGCTCTTGGAAAAAACAGACATCCGTGCGTCTCTTCTTTAGGAGTCTGATCACCTGTGAGCGCTTTTGGGGGGTATTAAAACCCCGTACATTGAATGTAGTGCAGTTAACTGCAGCCATCAGTGTAGTAATATACACATGTGCTTGCATATAATAACATACGTGAGCATGGACGGGGAAACAGGGGGAACAAACAGGGGAACGCCTTGTCCTGGACAAGGTCCTTTGATCCCTTTAGCCAGAATTTTGTTAATAAAAGCAAAATATGTAATCCTGCAAGCAAAAGGGGGTCAAAGGAAATAAGAGAACTCCGTGCGGGAGCACAGGAACCACCGGTGACAAGGTGGGAGCAGGCCGACATAGTGTCAGACAGTACTGCTCCTGGCCACAAATCAGGGGTCCCCACCCCCACAAAGTGTGCTGACATTAGTATGCATGTGTGAACATAGCCACTCCTATAACTGCCTGACAGAATCTGGCTATACATATCAGGGAATCCCAGTATACTGTGTGCACCTACTAACTGACAACCTGAGAGAATGCATTACTTATATAACCTCTATGGTAGTCGCCCATAACAACATGAAGTGAATGCAGCTTCCACCCTCCACATAGGGAGCAATGACGTCCTCCATCTTAAATGTGCTACTATAACATATTGAACATTAACTGAGGAGCTTGCAATCTAACAGCCCACATACAACCTGTGGAGAATGTTCAGGTGATTCTTTGCTTTGCTCCTTTTCTTGGTGGCACCTTCGACCATCTGGAACTATCAGAGAGTTCTGGGAGCGGGACGCCAGTGTCCGCTGAGGGCAGCCATGATGGGATATCTTGTGGCGTGGTGTTGAGCAGCTCCCATGCCGCCGGCAGATCACTGGGGGTCCGGATCGTGCACCTCTTTCCTTCCCTGGAAAATGTGAGGCCAAATGGAAAAAGCCACTTAAAGGGGATCTTTCTCTGGCGCAGAATCTCGGTGACAGGCCGCAGGATTCTTCTTTTATTCAGGGTTGAAGGTGCGAGATCCTGGAATAGCAGAATCTTGGCTCCATCATGCTTTAGATCTCCCTTCTCCCTGGCCGCTTTAAAAATCGCAGCGGTATCTACGTACCGCAAGAGACCGCAGACCACATCACGAGGGGGTTCTCCCTCCCTGGGTTTAGGCCGCAGAGAGCGATGGATGCGCTCGATTGTGACTGCAGATGCACCTTCAGGGCCCAGCAGGGATGTGAAAATGGCGGATGCTGCTGCAGGAAGCTCCTCATGTGACACTGCTTCTGGCAAGCCTCTGAAGCGCACGTTTTTGCGCCTGCTTCTATTTTCCTGATCTTCAATCAGGGCATATGCATGATCCAGAGAAGACAGGTAAGCAGAGCTGTTATCTCCAATCGCACGGGTGTAATTCAGGATGGCCCCCTGTGTATCTTCAAGCCTCTCCACTCTATGGCCGATGTGCTTAATGTCCTCCTTTATCTCAGTGAGCTCCTGCATCACTGGCCGTATCACTGACAGGAGGGCCTGCTGCAAGAACCGCTTTGAGATAGGTTCAGCAGCTTCAGCCTGCGATCCCTGGGAGCTCTCAGTAGCCGGGCTGTCTGCTCTCTCAGCCTCCTCCATGCTGTCATCAGGGTCAGGAGGGGCCATCTTAGGTCTCTCTGTTACTGGAGCTGCAGACCGCTTGTTAAAGTATTTCTCCATCTCAGAGGGACCCCGATCTTGCTTGAGGGGTTCAGGTCTTTCTTTGGGCAGGTATTTGCCGATTTTCCCCATATTTGTGCAGTTAAGAAGCGAAATAAACCACTTTGTGAGGCAAAGAAGAGGAGAGCTCTCCTCACATGCAGCCGGTCAGGAAGCCGGTCAAGCTCCGCCTCCTATAGTAGTTATATTCTTGTACATAGGAGCAGTATTATAGTAGATATATTCTTGTACATAGGAGCAGTATTATAGTAGTTATATTCTTGTACATAGGAGCAGTATTATAGTAGTTATATTCTTGTACATAGGAGGCAGTATTATAGTAGTTATATTCTTGTACATAGGAGCAGTATTATAGTAGATATATTCTTGTACATAGGAGCAGTATTATAGTAGTTATATTCTTGTACATAGGAGCAGTATTATGGTAGTTATATTCTTGTACATAGGAGCAGTATTATAGTAGTTATATTCTTGTACATAGGAGGCAGTATTATAGCAGTTATATTCTTGTACATAGGAGGCAGTATTATAGTAGTTATATTCTTGTACATAGGAGCAGTATTATAGTAGATATATTCTTGTACATAGGAGCAGTATTATAGTAGTTATATTCTTGTACATAGGAGCAGTATTATGGTAGTTATATTCTTGTACATAGGAGCAGTATTATAGTAGTTATATTCTTGTATATAGGAGGCAGTATTATAGTAGTTATATTCTTGTACATAGGAGCAGTATTATAGTAGATATATTCTTGTACATAGGAGCAGTATTATAGTAGTTATATTCTTGTACATAGGAGCAGTATTATAGTAGTTATATTCTTGTACATAGGAGCAGTATTATAGTAGATATATTCTTGTACATAGGAGCAGTATTATAGTAGTTATATTCTTGTACATAGGAGCAGTATTATAGTAGTTATATTCTTGTACATAGGAGCAGTATTATAGTAGTTATATTCTTGTACATAGGAGCAGTATTATAGTAGTTATATTCTTGTACATAGGAGGCAGTATTATAGTAGTTATATTCTTGTACATAGGAGCAGTATTATAGTAGTTATATTCTTGTACATAGGAGGGAGTATTATAGTAGTTATATTCTTGTACATAGGAGCAGTATTATAGTAGTTATATTCTTGTACATAGGAGCAGTATTATAGTAGTTATATTCTTGTACATAGGAGCAGTATTATAGTAGTTATATTCTTGTACATAGGAGGCAGTATTATAGTAGTTATATTCTTGTACATAGGAGCAGTATTATAGTAGTTATATTCTTGTACATAGGAGCAGTATTATAGTAGTTATATTCTTGTACATAGGAGGCAGTATTATAGTAGTTATATTCTTGTACATAGGAGCAGTATTATAGTAATTATATTCCTGTACATAGGAGCAGTATTACAGTAGTTTTATTCTTGCACATAGGAGCAGTATTATAGTAGTTATATTCCTGTACATAGGAGGCAGTATTATAGTAGTTATATTCTTGTACATAGGAGCAGTATTATAGTAGTTATATTTTTGTACATAGGAGGATTATTAGATTGGTAGGGGTCCTGATCATCAGAATGGGGACCCCGTACCTCATAGAGGTTGGTTGGGAATGATCCTGCCGCTCCATTTATTATTATGGGATTTCCGAGATAGACGAGTGTTGTACCTAGCTCTCACTGAAACTCCTATAGAAATGGCTGTGTGAATGCCTAGTTGACCTCTCTGTTCATATCAGAGGACTCCACGGGGTACGGGATACCAGTTCTCATGAACGCTGAGGTTCCCAGTGGTAGAACCACCGCTGATCTAATAATTATCTCTCATCCTCTTGATAGGGGATGACCTCCCATAACCAGAATAACATGCTCCCTAATCCAGAACCACCAGTAGTTCTATCATCGTTACTCCGTTGCCGTCTTACCGCTTGTCCTCCTGTTGTCTCCATAGTGACGGCATTCGCTCGGTGTATGGTATCCAGGGTTGTAAGATCCACACTGTACGTTTCTGAACTAAAGATATACTACTTAATTCCCAAGTAGCACTTATTACACAAGAGACTTTGTTGAAAACGGTCTTTTGAAAATCAAGTGCGACTAGATGAGACGACGGAGGCCCGGCGCACCGAGAGAGATAATCTGGATTTAAAATGCCATCCCAGTGTCCGATGCTCAATATGTGCAACATCAGAAAAATGGAGGAGAAGTCTGCAAACCTCAGGGATCAGGGGTTCATGTCATGTGCAACGCCTGGATTATACTACACTTTCTATCATATTCCCCAAAATGTCCATAAATATCCCTATTTAGAGTTTATTAGGGTGGGAGCGAGATGCTGGGTAATGATCCATACAGTATTAAAGCGGTTTTCTCATTAGTAATGGTTATCTTCTTCAGGGGCCCACACAGATAGCAGAGGGCCCCTGTGCCCCCATAATTTGTGCCAGTATAAAATACCCCTGTATCGTGCCCCCAGTAGATGGCCCCATACTGCTCCTCCTCCCTGTCCCTATACTGCCCCTATGATGGGGAAGGAAGACGTCTCTCCCCTGCCCCACCGCAGAATTCTTAGGATGGCGATATAGTTTAATATAGAGAGATGAGCGCTTCCACAGTGGAAGAGCTCATTTTCCTTGTACCTGCCACCGCTGCCGCTTAGAACGGGCCCCTCTCCCACGCTGGGCCCCTGTACAGCTGACCTGGCCGCACAGGCGGTATGTCCGCCCCTGATCTTCTTTCCATGAGAACAGGGGTCCCTAAGCCCACTGTGTGTATGTGAAAAGGGGTTAAGTGTTGTTATTAGAAAACCAAGAAAGCCATGGCCTAGGGGTCTGCAGAGATGGCAATGTAAGTGCCGAGCTCCGCCGCCTCAGCATAGTAAGGAGACCTATTAGCTTCTACAGCGCAGCATATGGGGAAGAAACTGCAACCCAAAAGCACTCTGGTCTCGCATCTAGTGAACTCAACACTGGACGCTTACCTTTCCCGGACTTCAGCGCCTTCATCCACAGCTTGCGGCCTACTTCCGCTCCCGACCTCCGGAGAGTGCAGAACCGCGGCAGCACACGCGCGCCCTCAGCCACGAGGTGTATTGCGCGGGGACTTCCAGGGGACTGCCCTTCCCTCCTTATCCCCCACTACAAAAGAATTTGTTTCCAACCTTCCTAGGTGCACACCCTGTAGAAACTGTCATTAGGCCACATAATCAGGCCTGCCAAGCCGCCATCATGCCACCCAAAACGGCAGCTAAGCAAATCAAACAGACCGCTACCCTATCTCAGCGGCGCCGAGACTGGGCTGATCCCCCAAGTGATCCTACAGAATCAGCACAACATCAGTCGAGAACTGAAGGTGACAACAGCCATTGGGATCAACTATCAGACTCAATGGAGGATGGCGAGGAAGGAACGCCACAGTCCTCACAGGCTTCTATACTACTCCACCAGACTCTACAGCACTTACCTACTAAAGAAGACTTCAAAGCACTAGTAGCGGAGGTGAGAAGTACATGCAAATCAGAAATATCTTCACAAGATTTTAAGCAAATGTCTGCCCGCATAGATTCTATAGAAACTTCTCAGTCCCAATTTATCAGAGAAAATACCCGTCATTTGGAAGATTTAGATAATAGAGGGCGTAGAAACAATATACAAATCAGAGGCATGCCGGAATCAGAAGCAGACAAAAACCTACAAGACATGCTGACAGAACTTTTCAGTGCAATATTGGGTGCCCAACTACCACAAGTTATTAAGCTAAATCGAGCACATAGGGCACTACGCCCCAAAACCTCCACCACACAGCCACGAGACGTGATCTGCTGCGTGCATGATTTTCAGTTGAGAGAACATATCATGGCCAAAGCCCGTCTATTGAAGTCTATAGACTTTCATGGCAATGCCGTTCAACTATACCAAGACCTCTCCTGGCTAACACTTCAGAAAAGGAGAACACTGCAACCTCTACTTAACCACCTAAGAGAGAAGAAGATATAGATGGGGATTCCCCTTTGCATTGATGGCTTCTAAAAATGGCAAGACATCTGCTCTACGCACACATGCAGACCTCCCAGCATTTTGTTCTGCTTTCAACATTGCTGTTTCTTTGATAGTCAACTGGGAAGTCCCTGAACCGCAGCCTGCTCAGGCCCCGATCTGGCACACTGTCCGGAAGAAAAGGCAAAGGTCGCCCCTATAGGATGAACTGTCTAACCTTGGACCCCAAGATGCACCTGTAGCATGCCAGCTAAGACCTTTCCTAGGTTGCTAATATAGCTTATATGTTTATACAGCTAAACCTGCCAATAACCTTAATACAGTTCCTATGTGTGTGTGTGTTAAAGACAAAAGCAGAGTTATTTACTGTGACTTCATGTTTTGGGTGTCATATAACTGTTATATATTGTGTTCACAGAAACAGAAAAGATAATATGCCTTTAAGATTCATTATATAATGTAAGGTAAGCTCAATGACACATCAGAAACAACAGAAAGCATAGAGTTAAACTGTTGTTGCTGGGCACGAGTCTTGACCAATGACAGCCAGCCTCACATACAGCAATAGTTTTGACCAATCACAGCCAGCCTCACACACAGCCTGTGTGGGAAATTCCCCTAGCAGGAGCTGCTACAATCATTGCACCAGAGGAGAGAAGCTGAACAGACATTGACTGCAGTGTGAGTGAGCTGTGTTTTATGGAAGCAGAGAGGCCAAAATAGGTATTTAAAACAGTTATATAATGTCAATATAGTGATTAGAACTGTATACTGAACCAGTTATATGTGTGTTTACTTACAGTTCCACCAAATTGCAGACTACAAAGTTCACAATCCAAATTCAAATTCCAAATTGCATATAACCATACCAGATCATACTCAACCAATCTGCAAATAGTCACTGCTAACTGCATACTGCAAGTAGAACTATTAGTTAGACCTCAGATATACCTCTCAGAGAGATCATAAAGTGCTTAAATAACTTAAAGTGACAGTACAGATACTCAAGAGAGAAATAAGAAATACGACTAAGGACAGATTGTCCGAAACGCGTCAATGATTACCGCATGCTTCGTGGTTGTGTCTGCTGCTGTACATAAGTTGCAATAAAGAAGAGGTTTTTATTGGACTACAACTTTAGTGCCGAAACCATTTCTTTCACTTATTTCAGAAATATATCCACCATTTTATGTTGAATGACAAGATTTAACAGTTGAACCACCATCTTATGCATACCGCCATTTTGTGATATCTTTTCAACATGTGTTATGTACATGGACTATCTGCTGCGGAGGCGGCAGTGTTATATATGAAGAAAAGTTGAAGTTAATAAAGATGTTATTTCAAGCATTTGGTGTGCTCTTTAAACCTACTGCTTCCATAGAACAGCATTGAGGAATTACAGAGTAATGGACAGTCTGGTTAGACTAAAAGTCAGAGATATCAGAATTTTTCTAGTGCCACAGCGCAAAAGGCACTTCATAGTGCTGTGCTTGCCACTGCACCCCCGTGAGCAGCTTAACATGGGATACTTCCTACTGCACGTCTCCTGTTCAGAGATCCACTACTGAGCAGCGTCTCCACTGTTAGAGAAAAGGTTTAGTTACTACAACTGTTTGTCATTTTCTCTTATGATTCTCTAATTTTTTCCTTTATTTTCTATCTTGTTATCTCAGCGTTCCATTTTTGAGGATACTCAGTCACACCCTTGTGCAGGGGTTTAGTATTCTCACCCTTTCTCTTTCCCTTGTCTTTTTAGTAGATGAGGGAGGGCTGCAGGGTGTTTTTGAATTCGTTTGTTACACTTTACTGACCCCTATCTGGGCACCCTTGCCCAATGATTGGAAAACTTTGTGTTTTTTTGTTCTATATATGCAGTCTTATGTTTCTTTCTACCTCATTTTGTGTTTCCCTCTCATATCTTTCATATCTAGGCACTCTACGTAAGTCTATTCTACATGCATCGAAGACCTTTGAGGACACTCTTGGTTGTGGCTTTCCTGGAGGAGCACTGGGAAAATATGCAATAGCAAGTATAAGACCCTATACATATAAACAAGATGATTAAATGTATTTCATTGAATGTAAAGGGCCTCAATTCTAATACTAAAAGGAGATTGACCCTTAATGAATGTAGCTCTCAAAAAGCAGATGTAGTCTTCCTCCAGGAGACCCATTTTGATCAAGATGGCTCCTTCAAATTTGCAACAAGGTCATTCCCTCGAGTGAATCGGCAACAACGGGCAGAAAGACTGCGGGAGTGGCTATCCTTTTGTCTACTAACTGCCCATTGCAAGTGGAAACCTGTGTTTCAGATGTAAATGACAGATATGTTATCCTTAAAACCACTCTCTATGGTAATCCACTTATTCTGTGTAACCTATATGCTCCAAACTCAGCCCAAATTCCTTTTCTAAACAAAGTATTGAAACTTTCCCACTATCTTCCCGCACAGTGCAGAATCTCGCGTCTCTTTAGACGCCTGATCCGAAGGTTTGCATTATATGATCTATGGAGGATAAACTATCCTACATTGAAATCTTATATTTTCTTTTCCCATCTGCATCGTACACATACTCGTATAGACTACTTTTGTGGTAATATCCCAAACCTCCGAATGCTAAGTGAGGCAGAAGTGGGACACATTACATGGTCAGATCATGCCCCAGTTTCTATTTCCATTAAGACCTCTGGACACCACACTAAAGTATGTCACTGGCAACTAAATGAGACCTTTCTCACTAAGCCACTACTTAGACAAGAACTCCAAGACACTCTTTCAGACTATTTTACTATCAATCAGTCTTCTGTTCCCTCCATATCCACGTTATGGGAAGCACATAAGGCAGTCTTTAGAGGCAATTGTATTGCCCTGGGATCTAGATTAAAAAAGGACCACAATTTGCAACAATCTACAGTACTATCACGGCCCAGCTAAGAGATTTGGAAACTCATTGGAGTCATGTTGCTCGCATCATTTATTATGCCATATAGTCATTTTAAGAGCTAGATTACGTGAACTAGCCTACCAAAAACCTGGAAAACTACTGCTATACTCACGGCAAAGGTTTTATGCTTGGGGTAATAAATCCCATACTATTTTAGCATGTCAGCCACGTGACTCTAATATAACTGGAAATCCAGCGGTTTTGAGGAGAGCTGATGGTACGATGACATACTGTCACTGCCTGCCCGGTGAGAGATCTGAGAAGATCAGATAGACTTGCAGTACGTGAGTCTATCTGACAGGTCGTTCTGTGTTTCCTTTCTGTTTGTTGTTGGTGGCAGGATCCCACCTCTCCACAGGTTCTGCTCATTAGCTGTTTAGAGGCTCTATTTAAGTCCGCCTCTTACTGCTGACTTTGCGGTTGATATTTTCCTTCTGGAGTTCTATACTGGATGTTTGTGGATCCTCTACTTCCCGCCCGTCTCAAGCTAAGTCCTCCTGTTTTCTCCTTTGTGCGTGTGTTGCTGCTAGGTCTGAGGGAGACGCTGGTCCCTTCACGGTGGACTGTACCGGCTGTCTTATTCCCCTCTCCCTCTAAGTTAGGGTTTGCTACACAGTGTCAGCAGGGCTTAGGTTCCAGCGTATGAGTTTGTTCACCACCAGGACTTGCTCATACTGTCAGCAGTCAGCGAGAGGCTCAGGGATTGTTAGGAGGTTACCATTCCCTCCTCCCTAGTTTTGGGGCCTAGTCTGTTTACCTGTTGTTTGTTTACTTGGTGTTCCTCTTATCCCCACTTGCCGTGACATATACGAACCTAAAGCCATCTCAAACCTATTTCAGGAGTTTTACACATCCTATTATTCCCTTTCACAACAGATACCGTCTGATCAGGGAGAATGCCAAAACCTCTTTAACTCTTTTCTATCTCAATGCAACCTTCCAAATCTGTCGAAAAAAGTTCTTTCCTCATTGAATACCCAAATTACGATGGAGGAACTACAAGAGGTGTTGAAACAACTCCCTAACAATAAGTCTCCTGGGCCAGATGGATTACCCTACACCTATTATAAAACTTTCTCCTCCATTCTTCTACCACTCATGTTGCCATTATTTGACTCTTTTTTTGCAGGGATCTCCGATACCTGCTTCTATCTTGCACTCATACATAACACTGATTCGAAAACCTGAGAAAGATCTATTAGACTGTACAAATTACCGACCCATTGCTCTCCTCAATTCTGATTTGAAAATATTTGCTAAAACCCTTGCCACTCGACTTTCATACTGTCTCCCACAATTAATACATAAAGACCAAGTAGGCTTTGTCAGGGACCCTCAAGGAGGCTTAGCGGCTCCAGATATCACAAGATATTATTGGGCTACACATCTCAGACGACTGCCAGCATGGTCCAGCCTCTATGCTTACTCTAGATGGATGGAAATTCAAAAACTGTGGATAGCCCCTGTATATCCCAACTCCCTCATATGGTCTCCGATACCAGCTACACTAATACTAAACCTATTGGGACCAATGTCTTTCACATACAGCATCTGACAAAGGTGTAAACAACGCTTTTCCCTAGCTTCTGAGAAGTCATCTATGACCTCTTTCTTATTTAATCCACTATTTCCGATGGGTATGCAGGCCTCCTTCTTTAGACCTAGGTTCTCCAACAAGTTATTTCGCTTTGCAGACATAGTAGACCATAGAACCCTACAATTATTGCCAATTGATAGCCTGCGATCCTCTTTCCAACTACCAGAATCTTCCAGATATCAACATTTGCAAATACAGCATTTGCTCACTAGCTTATTTAACTCCTCACAAATATCCACCCCTACAACATTTGAGAGGGTGTGCGGGCTATCGGATACAACTAGGGGACTCATATCTGAAATGTATGTTATTCTATCATCCTTCTCTCTTCCCTCATCTACCAAACATTCACATATGTCTAAGTGGGAAGCAATTCTTGGTTGCACGGTCTCTCTTGGGGAATGGAGGATGATTTGGAATAGAACAGCACTGACTTCCTCTTGCATTACTCATAGAGAGAACTCATATAAGGTATTGATGTTTTGGTAGAATTTAACAAAAAATGGAGTGGCTCTACTGCTCCGTAGGGTGGAGAGGTGCTCAATATCTAGGTGTAAACTCCAAACACCAGAAAATAAAGAATTTCAAATAATATTGGAGATATGGCACTCAGTATCTGGAAAATTTTGCTCAAAACAAGTCGCTTTATTGATGCAATAAAATACTTAAAATGTCATACAAAGTACGTAATTTGTGCAGAAATTAAATAACATAATGATAAAAAGTCACAATCGACAATATAAAAAATCACTTATAGTGTATATATAAACACACATCAGACAGCAAATGGGTACTTGTCTGTAATCTGATTGAATAGGTCCAGAAGGTTAAATTCTCAACACTAGAGCACTGAATGCGTTATTGCTCAATAGTTTTCAATGAGAAATGTCACCATTGATTCGGTATACATCACCGATTATCATTATTGTAGTGCAGTCGCAGGATTTTCTGATTCAATAATAGAAGTTATTCCGAATATCTATATATCACAGTTCATGGAACTTATCGGATTAAAGTTCAGAAGATGTTAGCTCTAGGTGGCGTCCCACCCTTTTTTTCAAGCTATTTAAATCCCTTACCTCCACTTCTCAATGCGGTTTTTTCAATCACCGTTTCCTCAGCGCCCCAGATATTCGATTTCTCCTTACTTGTAAATCAGAATGTCTCACTCTGAGGAGTTTTCGAACTTGATATAGGACGAGTTTATCACTTAGGAGGTTATTGGTAAGGGAGGTGTAGCTGTAGATCTCCTTGCGTACGCCAAAAATGGTGGTAATGTGGGGTCCAGGTTCCTCCCAGACGCGTTTCGAAGTCCCAAGGGGTGCTGACTTCTTCCTCAGTGGTGACCTGGCTCCCCCTAAACCACCTCTTTTATACCATCTTTGTTAATTGGTTCCAAATATCCCAAAGATCAGTCCTGGATCACAATCCAGGTACCATAGTGACAAAATCTGGTCTGGAATATTACAATGTACTATACTCAATAATAAAATTGAATATTTTAATAATAAAGTAAATTCAATCAGCAATATAGCTCCCACATTTAATACATCGAAATCTTGCTATATAAAAAAAAACAAACAAAAAAAAAAAAAACGCATATGCGGTAATGATGCGGTTTCCATGCGTTTTTTTTATGGTCGATGCCTTTTTCTTCAGAAAAGCTGCTGAAATTACATCCTTAGTCATTTACATAAGGGATTTAATGTTATTTGCTTCCTTACTCTCATTATTCACAATAACATGAATTAAAATGTATAAATGAATATAAAAAATATTTAATTAATAAAAGATGTAATAAATAAGTGCACCTTCGCATATTTTTTCATCTGAGAATAGATGGATCAAACTGACACAGTCCAACATGGAGGACTGTTGTCAGATTGGATGAACACGAGATTGTGGCTGAATGGGCGGTGGGTGCCGACCACCAAGGCACGGCCAGATGTACGTAATTAATATACCATCTGACCATGTGTCGGTGGAAGGCAACCACCCCAGGCTTTAATCTACTACAAAAAGCCAAAGATTTCTAACTCTGCATTTAATCCATGTGGTATAAGGGTGTCCAGTTCAAAAATCCATCTCGATTCTATTCTGGACATTTTCTCCACATGGTTACCTCCTCTCCAATCTACTTCCACTTTCTCTATCGCTGCAAAACATAGATCTGTTTGTTGACCATGATGTTCTTTGAAATGTTTTGACAGTGGGTGGTCCATGTGGCCTTTCCTGATATTATTGAGATGTTCTGCAATTCTTTTCTTTAATGTTCTTTTTGTCCTTCCCACATAGATTTTATTGCATGGGCAACTTATTGTATAAATGACACTAGTAGTATTACATGTGAGGTATTCTTTTATTGTATGTCTGAGTTGGTTAGTCGGGGATATTATTTCCTGTGTCTTTCGTGGGAACTTAGTCGATCGGCAGTTAATACAGGTGCCACATCTATAGAAACCTTTGATATCTAACATTGCCTGTATCGTGGGTTTGTTGATTTTCTCCTTTTTTATTGTAGGGGCTACCTTTAATCCTAAATTGGGGGCCTTACTGTACACAATGTGTGGTGTGATCGGGATCAATGAGCCTATCAGTCTATCTTCTTTAAGAAAATGCCAATGTTTTTTAATTATATGTTGTATTTTTCGATATTGGGCATTAAAGGGTAAGACCATTCTCATAGTCCCCTCATCTTTATTTTTCTTTTTCACTTTAGTTGGATTGAAGAAGGATTTTCTGTCTAATTCTCTCACCTTACTTAATGATGAGTCTACTAAAATTTCTGGGTATTCTCTAGTTACAAATTGTTCCTTCATTTTGCATGCTTCCTCTTCAAATTGCTCCTCTTTAGTGCAATTACGTTTTATGCGTCGGAACTGTCCATATGGTATATTTAGTAGCCATCTAGGTAGATGTCCGCTGGTATAGGGGATCATACTATTTTTCGCAACCTCCTTCAGAAAGGTATTACAGATTACTTTCTCTCCTTCAATTTGGATATTTAAGTCCAAGAATTCGATGTTTCCATCATATATCTTGGATGAAAGGTGTATATTTCTGTCATTCCTATTTAATCCATCTATGAAGGAGGCTAGCGAACTAGTGTCCCCATTCCATACTAGAATAATGTCGTCAATATGGTGCTATGGTATAGGTATATTGACGACATTATTCTAGTATGGAATGGGGACACTAGTTCGCTAGCCTCCTTCATAGATGGATTAAATAGGAATGACAGAAATATACACCTTTCATCCAAGATATATGATGGAAACATCGAATTCTTGGACTTAAATATCCAAATTGAAGGAGAGAAAGTAATCTGTAATACCTTTCTGAAGGAGGTTGCGAAAAATAGTATGATCCCCTATACCAGCGGACATCTACCTAGATGGCTACTAAATATACCATATGGACAGTTCCGACGCATAAAACGTAATTGCACTAAAGAGGAGCAATTTGAAGAGGAAGCATGCAAAATGAAGGAACAATTTGTAACTAGAGAATACCCAGAAATTTTAGTAGACTCATCATTAAGTAAGGTGAGAGAATTAGACAGAAAATCCTTCTTCAATCCAACTAAAGTGAAAAAGAAAAATAAAGATGAGGGGACTATGAGAATGGTCTTACCCTTTAATGCCCAATATCGAAAAATACAACATATAATTAAAAAACATTGGCATTTTCTTAAAGAAGATAGACTGATAGGCTCATTGATCCCGATCACACCACACATTGTGTACAGTAAGGCCCCCAATTTAGGATTAAAGGTAGCCCCTACAATAAAAAAGGAGAAAATCAACAAACCCACGATACAGGCAATGTTAGATATCAAAGGTTTCTATAGATGTGGCACCTGTATTAACTGCCGATCGACTAAGTTCCCACGAAAGACACAGGAAATAATATCCCCGACTAACCAACTCAGACATACAATAAAAGAATACCTCACATGTAATACTACTAGTGTCATTTATACAATAAGTTGCCCATGCAATAAAATCTATGTGGGAAGGACAAAAAGAACATTAAAGAAAAGAATTGCAGAACATCTCAATAATATCAGGAAAGGCCACATGGACCACCCACTGTCAAAACATTTCAAAGAACATCATGGTCAACAAACAGATCTATGTTTTGCAGCGATAGAGAAAGTGGAAGTAGATTGGAGAGGAGGTAACCATGTGGAGAAAATGTCCAGAATAGAATCGAGATGGATTTTTGAACTGGACACCCTTATACCACATGGATTAAATGCAGAGTTAGAAATCTTTGGCTTTTTGTAGTAGATTAAAGCCTGGGGTGGTTGCCTTCCACCGACACATGGTCAGATGGTATATTAATTACGTACATCTGGCCGTGCCTTGGTGGTCGGCACCCACCGCCCATTCAGCCACAATCTCGTGTTCATCCAATCTGACAACAGTCCTCCATGTTGGACTGTGTCAGTTTGATCCATCTATTCTCAGATGAAAAAATATGCGAAGGTGCACTTATTTATTACATCTTTTATTAATTAAATATTTTTTATATTCATTTATACATTTTAATTCATGTTATTGTGAATAATGAGAGTAAGGAAGCAAATAACATTAAATCCCTTATGTAAATGACTAAGGATGTAATTTCAGCAGCTTTTCTGAAGAAAAAGGCATCGACCATAAAAAAAACGCATGGAAACCGCATCATTACCGCATATGCGTTTTTTTTTTTTGTTTTTTTTTTTTTATATAGCAAGATTTCGATGTATTAAATGTGGGAGCTATATTGCTGATTGAATTTACTTTATTATTAAAATATTCAATTTTATTATTGAGTATAGTACATTGTAATATTCCAGACCAGATTTTGTCACTATGGTACCTGGATTGTGATCCAGGACTGATCTTTGGGATATTTGGAACCAATTAACAAAGATGGTATAAAAGAGGTGGTTTAGGGGGAGCCAGGTCACCACTGAGGAAGAAGTCAGCACCCCTTGGGACTTCGAAACGCGTCTGGGAGGAACCTGGACCCCACATTACCACCATTTTTGGCGTACGCAAGGAGATCTACAGCTACACCTCCCTTACCAATAACCTCCTAAGTGATAAACTCGTCCTATATCAAGTTCGAAAACTCCTCAGAGTGAGACATTCTGATTTACAAGTAAGGAGAAATCGAATATCTGGGGCGCTGAGGAAACGGTGATTGAAAAAACCGCATTGAGAAGTGGAGGTAAGGGATTTAAATAGCTTGAAAAAAAGGGTGGGACGCCACCTAGAGCTAACATCTTCTGAACTTTAATCCGATAAGTTCCATGAACTGTGATATATAGATATTCGGAATAACTTCTATTATTGAATCAGAAAATCCTGCGACTGCACTACAATAATGATAATCGGTGATGTATACCGAATCAATGGTGACATTTCTCATTGAAAACTATTGAGCAATAACGCATTCAGTGCTCTAGTGTTGAGAATTTAACCTTCTGGACCTATTCAATCAGATTACAGACAAGTACCCATTTGCTGTCTGATGTGTGTTTATATATACACTATAAGTGATTTTTTATATTGTCGATTGTGACTTTTTATCATTATGTTATTTAATTTCTGCACAAATTACGTACTTTGTATGACATTTTAAGTATTTTATTGCATCAATAAAGCGACTTGTTTTGAGCAAAATTTTCCAGATACTGAGTGCCATATCTCTAATATTATTTGAAATGTTTTGGTAGAACACTCCACAACTACTGAGACATCTCAACCCTAAAGTCTCAGATAGGTGCTGGAGATGTGGAACGGGGGTGGGATCTCACATACATATTTTTTGGGAGTGTCCTCTGATATGTCCTTTTTGGACGTCGGTACAAGATATCCTCTTTCAACTTCTAAACATTAGATTCCTGCTTGATCCTTTTTTCTATCTATTGAATATGCCTCCTGTGACATTGAAAAAACATTTTTTGCTCCTGGCTCTACATGTACGGACAGCAGCTAGACGCCTTATAGCGAGTTTTTCGAAGAAGACTACTTCACTCGCCCAACTTGACCTTATTGCTAGTGTTATGGAGGTTAGGAAAATGGAACATCTATCAACTATCCTAACTAACAAGATGGATAAGTTTGATAAAATTTGGCAATTATGGGATAAATACTTTGACGTGTATTTATTCCTGATCACTCTCCCCTTTGTGTCATGTCCTGTGTTAGTCCCTCCTCTTTTTTCAGTTTATTTTTTTCTTATATATAGTTATTGTATAACCTTATAGAACTAACGGTTCTTCTATGTAATTTGATATGTATATTAAGCTGATATTATTACTTGTAATGTAATTGCTTAAAGGGATTCTGCAGTTTTTTTAAACTGATAATCTATCCTCTGGATAGATCATCAGCATCTGATCGGTGGGGGTCCGACACCCGGGACCCCCGCCGATCAGGTGTTGGAGAAGGCAGCGGCGCTGGCAGTAGCGCGGCGGCCTTCTCGCTGTTTACCGCAGGCCCAGTGATGTCACGACTAGTATCAATGGCCTGGGCGTGGCTAAGCTCTGTTCACTTGAATGGAGCTTAGCCCCGCCTAGGCCATTGATACTAGGCGTGATGTCACTGGGCCTGCAGTAAACAGCGAGAAGGCTGCGGCGCTAATGCCAGTGCCGCTGCCTTCTCAAACAGCTGATCGGCAGGGGTCCCGGGTGTCGGACCCCCACCGATCAGATGCTGATGATCTATTAGTTTCAAAAAACTGCAGAACCCCTTTAATCTTCATAACTGAGACTACAATTGTTTATTTTCTACTTCTTTTCTGATTCATGTAAAAAATGGAAAATAATTGACAGTACTGCTGTATTATTTTCTGCAAACAATACTTTAATAAAACAGACAATAAAAAAAAAAAAAAAATAAAACCAAGAAATTGCTTCCCTATTCAAACCGGACCCATAAGTACAGGCCAGATACCCATTTATATGATAATAGTGCCACATTAGTATACTTTAAAATGGCCACCACTAGGGGGTACTTATTACACACACATATGTATAGTACTGCCGGAAAGAGCTCATTACATTGCAATTTTTTCAGCTTCTACTAGGAGTAGCTGAACACATACAGATTATACAGCCACCACTAGAGGGAGCTCACTACATACAGATTATACAGTCACCACTAGAGGGAGTTTACTACATACAGATTATACAGCTACCACTAGAGGGAGCTCACTACATACAGATTATACAGCCACCACTAGAGGGAGCTCACTACATACAGATTATACAGTCACCACTAGAGGGAGCTCACTACATACAGATTATACAGTCACTACTAGAGGGAGCTTACTACATACAGATTATACAGCCACCACTAGGAGAAGCTCACTACATACAGATTATACAGCCGCCACTAGAGGGAGCTCACTACATACAGATTATACAGTCACCACTAGAGGGAGCTCACTACATACAGATTATACAGTCACCACTAGAGGGAGCTTACTACATACAGATTATACAGCCACCACTAGGAGAAGCTCACTACATACAGATTATACAGCCGCCACTAGAGGGAGCTCACTACATACAGATTATACAGTCACCACTAGAGGGAGCTCACTACATACAGATTATACAGCCACCACTAGAGGGAGCTCACTACATACAGAATATACAGCCACCACTAGAGGGAGCTCACTACATACAGATTATACAGCCACCACTAGAGGGCGCTCACTACATACAGATTATACAGCCACCACTAGAGGGAGCTCACTACATACAGAATATACAGCCACGACTAGAGGGAGCTCACTACATACAGATTATACAACCACCACTAGAGGGAGCTCACTACATACAGATTATACAGCCACCACTAGAGGGCGCTCACTACATACAGATTATACAGCCACCACTAGAGGGAGCTCACTACATACAGAATATACAGCCACGACTAGAGGGAGCTCACTACATACAGATTATACAGCCACCACTAGAGGGAGCTCACTACATACAGAATATATAGCCACCACTAGGGGGAGCTCACTACATACAGATTATACAGTCACCACTAGAGGGCGCTCACTACATACAGATTATACAGCCACCACTAGAGGGAGCTCACTACATACAGAATATACAGCCACGACTAGAGGGAGCTCACTACATACAGATTATACAGCCACCACTAGAGGGAGCTCACTACATACAGAATATATAGCCACCACTAGGGGGAGCTCACTACATACAGATTATACAGTCACCACTAGAGGGAGCTCACTACGAGTGTTGAGCGCGAATATTCGAATAACGAATTTTTATCTCGAATATCGCAACTTTGAGATTTCGTGAATATTTCGAATATGGCCCACATGCAACTGAATTGAAGCTGGAAGGAATCCCGTTTTCAGATGGACGGGAATATTCGAAATAAAGAATATATTGCTGTATATTCAATTTTAGAATATTCATCCTATTCTAATCTAAACCAATAATCTCGGTTATAATATTAGAGTTCAGCTTCTACTAGGAGTAGCTCAACACATACAGATTATACAGCCACCACTAGAGGGAGCTCACTACATACAGATTATACAGTCACCACTAGAGGGAGTTTACTACATACAGATTATACAGCTACCACTAGAGGGAGCTCACTACATACAGATTATACAGCCACCACTAGAGGGAGCTCACTACATACAGATTATACAGTCACCACTAGAGGGAGCTCACTACATACAGATTATACAGTCACTACTAGAGGGAGCTTACTACATACAGATTATACAGCCACCACTAGGAGAAGCTCACTACATACAGATTATACAGCCGCCACTAGAGGTAGCTCACTACATACAGATTATACAGTCACCACTAGAGGGAGCTCACTACATACAGATTATACAGTCACCACTAGAGGGAGCTTACTACATACAGATTATACAGCCACCACTAGGAGAAGCTCACTACATACAGATTATACAGCCGCCACTAGAGGGAGCTCATTACATACAGATTATACAGTCACCACTAGAGGGAGCTCACTACATACAGATTATACAGCCACCACTAGAGGGAGCTCACTACATACAGAATATACAGCCACCACTAGAGGGAGCTCACTATATACAGATTATACAGCCACCACTAGAGGGCGCTCACTACATACAGATTATACAGCCACCACTAGAGGGAGCTCACTACATACAGAATATACAGCCACGACTAGAGGGAGCTCACTACATACAGATTATACAACCACCACTAGAGGGAGCTCACTACATACAGAATATATAGCCACCACTAGGGGGAGCTCACTACATACAGATTATAGCACTATATTAGCTAAATTACAATCTATATGTGTATTTTACGAAAATTCGTAATATTGCTCTAACTTCGTCTTTTAGAATATTACGAATATTCAAAAAGACGAAGTTAGAGCAATATTAACAATTTTCGTAAAATACACATATTAGCCTAGCCATAGTGAATTAGTCGAACGTTGCCTTATACTGTCAAAAGAACAATCGCAATACGCGATTAATTAAATCGTATCATATTATTCGCGATAAATGGAATGACGAATATTCGATTTAGACGAATATAAGACGAATATTCAATCGAATATTCGCGAAATATCGCGAAATCGAATATGGCACCTCCCGCTTATCACTGCTCACTACATACAAATTATACAACCACCACTAGAAGGAACTCAATACATATACAGATTATACAGTCACCACTAGAGGAGCTCACTACATACAGATTACACAGCTACCACTCGAGGGACCTTACTACATACAGATTATACAGCCACCACTAGAGGGAGCTCACTACATACAGATTATACAGTCACCACTAGAGGAGCTCACTACATACAGATTATACAGCCACCACTAGAGGGAGCACACTACATACAGATTATACAGCCACCACTAGAGGGAGCTCACTACATACAGATTATACAGTCACCACTAGAGGAGCTCACTACATACAGATTATACATCCACCACTAGAGGGAGCTCACTACATACAGATTATACAGTCACCACTAGAGGGAGCTCACTACATACAGATTATACAGCCACCACTAGAGGGAGATCACTACATACAGATTATACAACCACCACTAGAGGGAGCTCACTACATGCAGATTATACAGCCACCACTAGAGGGAGCTCACTACATACAGATTATACAGCCACCACTAGAGGGAGCTCACTACATACAGATTATACAGCCACCACTAGGGGGATCTCACTACATACAGATTATACAGTCACCACTAGAGGGAGCTCATTATATACAGATTATTCAGTCACCACTAGAGGGAGCTCACTACATACAGATTATACAGTCACCACTAGAGGGAGCTCACTACATACAGATTATACAGCCACCACTAGAGGGAGCTCACTACATACAGATTATACAGTCACCACTAGGGGGAGTTTACTACATACAGATTATACAACCACCATAGAGGGAGCTCACTACATATAGATTATACAGTCACCACTAGGGGGAGCTCACTACATACAGATTATACAAAAAAAAGGGGGTTAGTCAGCACCTCCCAGTGCGCAGGTGCACGCTGCCATGGCAAAGACCTACAGGAGAAAAAGACAATGCAGCAGCACCCTGCAAAGTACAATAATGCCAAAAATTATAGTGCTAATGCTACGCTTATTTATAAAGTGAGATGCTTGGCCAATGCATTTTGTACAAAACCACCTGAGCCTGTCTGCCGTACGTCAAGGCGATCTCTGTTACACGGGTCCTAACACTAAATACTACCTGTTATGCGCCATAATGGCTGCCATAAAGTTCAGGGAGTGTTGGATCCACATGCATGCTGGATCCACTCTGCTTTTTTTTGCAGATTTACAATGCTGGAGATGTGGCACTCCAGCGAGTCGTGCACTCCTTATTAGCCTGTCTGCCCCGTAGGTTGATTTTAATTTGTTTCAGTATAAAGCTGTAGCCTGCTCTCACTATATTCATTGGAAGCAGTCTGGCACAAGGAAAGGTATAGAGTGGGCTTGGCATGCATGTTGGTACCTGCATCCCTTGTAATGGAGGCCATTATGGCACCAAAAATAGTAAAAAGCAGAGTGGATCCAGCATGCATGTGGATCCAACACTCCCTGAACTTTATGGCGGCCATTATGGCGCATAACAGGTAGTATTTAGTGTTAGGACCCGTCTAACAGAGATTGCCTTGACGTATGGCAGACGGGCTCAGATGGTTTTGTACAAAATGCATTGGCCAAGCATCTCACTTTATAAAAAAGCGTAGCATTAGCACCATAATTTTTGGCATTATTGTACTTAATCTGATTTGCAGGGTGCTGCTGCATTGTCTTTTTTACATACAGATTATACAGCCACCACTAGGGGGATCTCACTACATACAGATCAAGCAGTCATCACTAGAGGGAGCTCAATATATACAGATTATACAGTCACCACTACGGGGAGCTCACTACATACAGATTATACAGCCACCACTAGAATGAGCTCACTACATGCAGATTATAACGCCACCACTAGAGGGAGCTCACTACATACAGATTATACAGCCACCACTAGAGGGAGCTCAATATATACAGATTATACAGCCACAACTAGGAGGAGCTCACTGTATACAGATTATACAACCACCACTAGGGGGAGCTTACTACATACAGATTATACAACCACCACTAGAGGGAGCTCACTACATATAGATTATACAGTCACCACTAGGGGAAGCTCACTACATACAGATTATACAGCCACCACTAGAGGGAGCTCAATATATACAGATTATACAGCCACAACTAGGAGGAGCTCACTGTATACAGATTATACAACCACCACTAGGGGGAGCTTACTACATACAGATTATACAACCACCACTAGAGGGAGCTCACTACATATAGATTATACAGTCACCACTAGGGGAAGCTCACTACATACAGATTATACAGCCACCACTAGGGGGAGCTCACTACATACAGATTATACAGCCACCATTAGGGGGAGCTCACTACATACAGATTATACAGCCACCACTAGGGGGAGCTCACTACATACAGATTATATAGCCATCACTAGAGGGAGCTCACTACAAACACATCAAGCAGCCACCACTAGAGGGAGCTCAATATATACAGATTATACAGCCACCACTAGGAGGAGCTCACTGTATACAGATTATACAGCCACCACTAGGGGGAGCGCACTACATACAGATTATACAATCACCACTAGAGGGAGCTTACTACATACATATAATACAGCCACCACTAGGGGGAGCTCACTACATACAGATTATACAGCCACCACTAGAGGGAGCGCACTACATACAGATTATACAATCACCACTAGAGGGAGCTTACTACATACATATAATACAGCCACCACTAGGGGGAGTTCACTACATACAGATTTTATTACAAGACCCGGAGGCTCGTATTGCTATTCTCCTTCTTTACTTCTGACCAATAGCAGCAAAGAAAATAGAAAAATATTGAAACATGTCATCAGCCCCTCCCCATAGTCTCTCTATAACAGGCCACTCCGCCTGCAAAACCTCCTCTTTCTTTGCTGCTGACCGCAGAGATAAGTAGTGGGATTTGCTATTTTCATGTCATTGTGATTTATATATATATATAGATATTGTTTGCTTTATCTGTGCCTTGTTTTCCCCCCCTTTTTGGGGCAAGTTGGGGGTGTTTATTTATAGATATATACTGTTTTTTGCTTCGTCTGGGGCTACCTTTTAGCTCCTCGCCTGCCTGGCGTTTAGGAGGTTAATTTTGCGCCCCTTATCGAGTATTCCGTCTCATCCCCCTTTTGCGTTTTGCACCTTCCTGTGCCTTCCTTTCTGCTCCCCCTCCCTTATCGGGCGGCTCTTTTTCCCGCCGCTTACCTCAGTGCGGCTGCGGCGGCTCTCCCTTTCTTCCTTGCTAGTGCGGTCGAGATCTCGCGAGATCTCGGGCACTTCCGCTTCCGCCGTGACGTCACCGCACATCGGAGCTCCGGCAGCACTGTAGAATATAACGCTATATTTTCGCTTTTTAGAATATTCGTCATTTTTTTCCATCTGAAGTCATGACTCCTCCCTGCTTATGACATCATTGGCCCACAAGCAAGAAGCAGGAAGGAATCATGTGTTCAGATGGAAAAAATGACGAATATTCGAAAAACTAATATATAGCACTGGATTCGAAATATTCGCAAATTCTCGAAGTGCCGATATTCGCGATTAAAATTCGTAATTCGAATATTCGCCCTTAACACTAGACATGACTCGGATATTAAATAAGCCAGCACCTCATCTGCAGACAGCTGTTTCGGGGTGACTCTGGGTCCAAGGCCCCTGGGTGCCCGCAGTGTCAGATCCTGGCTCCGGATCCCAGCATACAGGAGACTAGAAGATCTGCGACATTTCAAGCACTGAGAACGTGTACTTAGCATTCCTTAAAGGGAACCTGTCACCGGGATTTTGTGTATAGAGCTGAGGACATGAGTTGCTAGATGGCCGCTAGCACATCCGCAATACCCAGTCCCCATAGCTCTGTGTGCTTTTATTGTGTAAAAAAAACCGATTTGATACATATGCAAATTAACCTGAGATGAGTCCTGTCTCTGACTCATCTCACGTACAGGATTCATCTCAGGTAATTTGCATATGTATCAAATTGGTTTTTTTTACACAATAAAAGCGCACAGAGCTATGGGGACTAGCAACCCATGTCCTCAGCTCTATACCCAAAATCCCGGTGACAGGTTCCCTTTAAAGGGGTTGTGCCACAAAAAATATTCTACAGTTTTCAAACCAGCACCTGGATCTGAATACTCTTGTAATTGCATGTAATTATAAATTTAGCCTAGCCACCGAGTTATTCAATACAATGTATCTGTAGAGCGCCACCTGCTCTTTGTTTCTTTTTTTTATTTCTTTGTCTGGTTCACTAAGATGGCCGCACATGCTCAGTTTTATCCTTCAACTGTCTCCCGAGTTGTTATAGGGAGACAGCTGCAGCAGAAAGGCCAAACCCCCTTAGCTGCAGCAGAAAGGACACACCCTTAGCTGCAGCAGAGAGGACACCCCCCCTGAGCTGCAGCAGAAAGGGCACATACCCTTAGCTGCAGCAGAAAGGACACACCCCCTTAGCTGCAGCAGAGAGGACACACACCCTTAGTCAGCATATTACACATGTGTATACAGTCCTATGAATACATCCACAGCGATTGCAGTATATCTGATCAGAACTTAGGGCTCATTCACACGAACGTATTTTCTTTCCGTGTCCATTCTATTTTTTTTTTTGCGGACCATATGCGGAGCCATTCATTTCAATGAGTCCACCCAAAAAAACTAAAACGAAAGCTTTGCCTTCTGTTTCCGTATGTCCGCATGTCCGTTCGGTAAAAAAATGGAACATGTCCTATTATTGTCCGCATTACAGACAAGAACAGGACTGTTCTATTAGGGACCAGCTTTTCCGTTCCGCAAAATTCGGATCTGTGTTTTGCAGACCACAAAATACATACGGTCGTGTACATGAGCCGTTACTGTGAAATAGTGTCCGCATGAAAGTCAGGAACATCCATCCCTCAAAGCAAGATGGCGGCTAGGGACGTGTATGTCGCCTGAGAGATCGAGTGCACATGCGCCAAACCAGCAGGAACAAGGTGCCTATTTAGGAGGCATGACGTCGCCAGGGGCGGTAATATAGTGACGTCAGTAGTAACAAGGCAGAAAAAGGTCCTGTTCATGCAGCGATGTCTACGCCGTGCGGGAAAGACGTCACTGTGGGGGGGGAGCAGTAGCATCGTTCAGGCTTGGAACAACCTACCATCAGAAGTGGTTGGGACAGTAAGTGACTGGCACCTCACCAGAGAGACTTATAGTAACAATTAGACATCACCGGCTGAACAGGTAATAGCCTGGGTGTAGCAATGAGGGGGGCACTGGCTGCAGCTGCCCCCCAGGACCAACGGCCCCAAGAGCAACCTGCTACAAATTTGGCATTAGAACCAGAAACTTCAGGCTTTGCCCCTGGAAAACAATGAACATCTAAGGCCTCATGCACACGACCGTATGTATTTTGCGGTCCACAAAAACGTATCCACAAAACATACGGATGACGTCCATGTGCATTCCGTATTTTGCAGAACGGAACAGCTAGACCCTAAAAGAACAGTACTCTCCTTGTCTGTAATGCGGACAATAATCGGACATGTTCTATTTTTGCAGGGAACGGAAATACGGAAATGAAATGCACACGGAGTACCTTCCGTTTTTTTTTTGCAGACCCATCGAAATGAATAGTTCCGTATAGGGTCCGCAAAAAAAAACGGAACGGACACGGAATGAAAATACGTTTGTGTGCATGAGGCCTGAGGATATTCACGCACTCATCGTCTCTACCTAACACCCTGCCGAATGTGACCCTACACACTGGTGTCATACATGTCCTGAGGGGGGAGCCCGCAGTGGCTGATGTAGGCCATCAATTCTTTATGAATGCAAAAGAATATTTTTTTTTTAAGACTCTTGAAATAAAACAAAAAATAGCTTTTTCCTGTAAATGAATAAAATGTCAACGCTGAATATGAGACTGTATCTCGTCTGAGTGGTGGAACCCTATGGCATCGGAAGAAAATCTAAATGCCTCTTCCCACAATGTCTGACATGTCATTACTGTCCTCCTGGTATAGGCGGCACAACGTCTATTAAAGCTGACGCTTATTACTAAGAACTGACATAACATGTTATTAGTAGGATTGTGACGATCAGGGAGGATTATTCAAAAAGGAACTAATTATACACGAGAAAGAAATGTGCGGCGACTGCTGAGACGAGAATATAATGGCCGGACGGACCTTTCTTCTCTGATTGTAAATCAATAAAAAGGGCCACCCTCTGTGGAGCCGTAACCGTTATCCTGCCACTCAGCCTGTGTGGGTAGAGCTCTGCCTACTGAGAAAATGGGCCGAGGATGAGTCATTTCTATGAAGTTCACAAAGTTACTGAATATAAATGGAAATCCAAAAGAACAAGATGTATGGAACAAACACCAAGATAAGAAATACTCAGGAGAAAAACTACCAGAATATAACTAGTGTAATACTGCTCCCTATGTACAAGAATATAACTACTATAATACTGCTCCTATGTACAAGAATATTACTACTATAATACTGCTTCTATGTACAAGAATATAACTACTATAATACTGCTCCTATGTACAAGAATATAACTACTATAATACTGCTCCTATGTACAAGAATATAACTACTATAATACTGCTCCTATATACAAGAATATAACTACTATAATACTGCCTCCTATGTACAAGAATATAACTACTATAATACTGCTCCTATGTACAAGAATATAACTACTATAATACTGCTCCTATGTACAAGAATATAACTACTATAATACTGCCTCCTATGTACAAGAATATAACTACTATAATACTGCCTCCTATGTACAAGAATATAACTACTATAATACTGCTCCTATGTACAAGAATATAACTACTATAATACTGCTCCTATGTACAAGAATATAACTACTATAATACTGCCCCTATGTACAAGAATATAACTACTATAATACTGCCTCCTATGTACAAGAATATAACTACTATAATACTGCTCCTATGTACAAGAATATAACTACTATAATACTGCTCCTATGTACAAGAATATAACTACTATAATACTGCCTCTTATGTACAAGAATAGAACTACTATAATACTGCTCCTATGTACAAGAATATAACTACTATAATACTGCTCCTATGTACAAGAATATAACTACTATAATACTGCTCCTATGTACAAGAATATATCTACTATAATACTGCCTCCTATGTACAAGAATATAACTACTATAATACTGCTCCTATGTACTAGAATATAACTACTATAATACTGCTCCTATGTACAGGAATATAACTACTATAATACTGCTCCTATGTACATGAATATTACTACTATAATACTGCTCCTATGTACAAGAATATAACTACTATAATACTGCTCCTATGTACAAGAATATAACTACTATAATACTGCTCCTATGTACAAGAATATAACTACTATAATACTGCCTCCTATGTACAAGAATATATGGCCGGACGGACCTTTCTTCTCTGATTGTAAATCAATAAAAAGGGCCACCCTCTGTGGAGCCGTAACCGTTATCCTGCCACTCAGCCTGTGTGGGTAGAGCTCTGCCTACTGAGAAAATGGGCCGAGGATGAGTCATTTCTATGAAGTTCACAAAGTTACTGAATATAAATGGAAATCCAAAAGAACAAGATGTATGGAACAAACACTAAGATAAGAAATACTCAGGAGAAAAACTACCAGAATATAACTAGTGTAATACTGCTCCTATGTACAAGAATATAACTACTATACTACTGCTCCTATATACAAGAATATAACTACTATAATACTACTCCTATGTACAAGAATATAACTACTATAATACTGCTCCTATGTACAAGAATATAACTACTATAATACTGCTCCTATGTACAAGAATATAACTACTATAATACTGCTCCTATGTACAAGAATATAACTACTATAATACTGCTCCTATATACAAGAATATAACTACTATAATACTACTCCTATGTACAAGAATATAACTACTATAATACTGCTCCTATGTACAAGAATATATCTACTATAATACTGCCTCCTATGTACAAGAATATAACTACTATAATACTGCTCCTATGTACTAGAATATAACTACTATAATACTGCTCCTATGTACAGGAATATAACTACTATAATACTGCTCCTATGTACATGAATATTACTACTATAATACTGCTCCTATGTACAAGAATATAACTACTATAATACTGCTCCTATGTACAAGAATATAACTACTATAATACTGCTCCTATGTACAAGAATATAACTACTATAATACTGCCTCCTATGTACAAGAATATATCTACTATAATACTGCCTCCTGTGTACAAGAATATAACTACTATAATACTGCTCCTATGTACAAGAATATAACTACTATAATACTGCTCCTATGTACAGGAATATAACTACTATAATACTGCCTCCTATGTACAAGAATATAACTACTATAATACTGCCTCCTATGTACAAGAATATAACTACTATAATACTGCTCCTATGTACAAGAATATAACTACTATAATACTGCTCCTATGTACAAGAATATAACTACTATAATACTGCCTCCTATGTACAAGACTATAACTACTATAATACTGCCTCCTATGTACAAGACTATAACTACTATAACACTTCTCCTATGTACAAGACTATAACTACTATAATACTTTTCCTATGTACAAGACTATAACTAATATATACTGCTCCTATGTACAAGAATATAACTACTATAATACTGCTCCTATGTACAAGAGTATAACTACTATAATACTGCCCCCTATATACAAGAATATAACTACTATAATACTGCTCCTATGTATAAGAATATAACTACTATAATACTGCTCCTATGTACAAGAATATAACTACTATAATACTGCTCCTATGTACAAGAATATTACTACTATAATACTGCTCCTATGTACAAGAATATAACTACTATAATACTGCCTCCTATGTACAAGACTATAACTACTATAATACTGCCTCCTATGTACAAGACTATAACTACTATAACACTTCTCCTATGTACAAGACTATAACTACTATAATACTTTTCCTATGTACAAGAATATAACTACTATAATACTGCTCCTATGTACAAGAGTATAACTACTATAATACTGCCCCCTATATACAAGAATATAACTACTATAATACTGCTCCTATGTATAAGAATATAACTACTATAATACTGCTCCTATGTACAAGAATATAACTACTATAATACTGCTCCTATGTACAAGAATATTACTACTATAATACTAAATATAGAAAAAAGGATTTCAGCTCTCCCACCGTCCTCTTTCACCATGCATGGATCCCGGACCAGGAAACAATCAGAATTAGTAGAAAATCCAGCAACAGGCTGACAAGACGTGTAAAGTAGAGTTGAGCGAACACCTGGATGTTCGGGTTCGAGAAGTTCGGGTTCAGGATCCGAACCCGACCCGAACTTCGTCCCGAACCCGAACCCCATTGAAGTCAATGGGGACCCGAACTTTTGGGCACTAAAAAGGCTGTAAAACAGCCCAGGAAAGAGCTAGAGGGCTGCAAAAGTCAGCAACATGTAGGTAAATCCCCTGCAAACAAATGTGGATAGGGAAATGAATTAAAATAAAAATTAAAAAAATAAAAATTAACCAATATCAATTGGACAGAGGTCCCATAGCAGAGAATCTGGCTTCACGTCAGCAGAGAATCAGTCTCTTCATGCCATAGCAAAGAATCTGGCTTCATGTCAGCGCAGAATCAGTCTTCATGTCATAGCAGAGAATTTAATGATTTTCCTAGTTTATGACGTAAAGTCATGATTTTATTAAAGACACGGAGGCGAATATTGCTTTCTCTTCCTTTACTAAATCCATAGCAGCAAGAAGAGTAACCATGGTAACAAAAAAGAAACACCCCTAAGGGTAACCCCTCCCTCCATAAGTCCATAAGTAGCCCATCCTCAGGGAACACTTCCTCTTTCTTTGTCCAACCGAAACATCCCGAACATCCAGACACTGGGAACTACCAAACCGGTGCACTCCAACGGGAGACGACTTTAACTGCGAACCAGAGTTGTAACGATCTGCATAGACCTGCGCCCAGAACAGGAGCATCAACCTAGGGAAAATGGAACACAAATAGTATGGTAATCTCAAAGTAAAGAATACTGTAAAATATCCACAGCACCATAGTCAGAATAACTGTAAGCATATAGATAAAAATTGACATAATGAAATGCAATATAACAGGTAAAATGGCATATACTGCTTATCAAATATATCTGAACAGAAAAATATATACAAGGGAGGGAAGGGAGGGCAATATTCGCCTCCGTGTCTTTAATAAAATCATGACTTTACGTCATAAACTAGGAAAATCATTAAATTTTATAACAAGACACGGAGGCTTCATATTGCTAGTTTGAAGCTAAGAAATAACTGAAGAAAACGCCTAAAATAAAAATCCCTAAACGTAGAAGCCCTGGACCAGTCCGCTAGTTTAAAAATATCTTCCAAACGGGCTCCCGAAACTGCCATAGACGTAGCGGAAGCCCCACGCACCGAATGTGCGGTAAAGACGGAAGTATCGATCCCCGCAAGGGACAAAATCCACTTGACCCAACGAGAAAGGGTAACACTAGTAACCGGGGCAAACAGTCTGCGAAAGGACACAAAAAGCTGTGGCGAGTCCCTAGACCTAAGGGGCGCCGTCCGTGAGAAGTATTCCCTAAAACAGGAAACCGGGAAAACCGCGGGACAATCAGAAAAAGCCGGGTAGGCCACTGTAGAAATGCTCGTCTTGGTACGACGAGAAACATTAAAAGAAATCCCCTCGGGAGTGAACGAGACCGCGTCAAAGTCCAAGGCCCGGACATCTGAAACGCGCTTACATGAAACGAGGCAGAATAACGTAACCAGTTTTGCAGAAAGCTGACGTAAGGAAAGATCCGGATTAGACGGCCAACGTGTCAAGAAGTCAATGACCAAGGACACATCCCACAAAGAGGAGAACCGAGGTCTAGGAGGTCTAGCGAGACGAGAACCTTTAAGCAACCGGCGAACCAGAGGGTGTTGACCTGCCGGAAGGCCCGAAAAACCTTGATGACGGGAAGAAATGGCCGATCTGTACAAATTAATCGTACGATAGGCCTTGCCATCTTCAAAAAGGGAAGATAGAAACCGCAAAATATCCTCTACAGGAGACGAAATGGGATCCAGGTTCCGTCCCACGCACCAACCAGACCACACTCCCCAGGCTGCCCGATAAGCCCGAATGGTGCCGGGGGCCCACGCACTTTCCAAGAGGAATCTAGTTGTCTCCGATATTCCAGCGATGTCCCAGCGACCCCTGAGATCCTGCACGCCAGGAGACGAAGAGCGTTGTCTAACAGGAGGGGATGGTGCTGACCCACCGGGCCCTGGAGAAGATTCCGTCGGGTCGGAAGAAGAAACGGATCCGCAATCATCAACTCCATCAACTGAGGAAACCAAGTCTGCGGACGCCAAAACGGGACCACTAGGACTAATTCCGCCTGCTGACGACGTACCTGAGAAAGTACCCGAGGTATCAAGGCGAAAGGAGGAAAAGCGTACGAGAGGGCGCCTGACCAATCCTGGAGTAACGCGTCCACCGCCTCCGATCGAGGGTCCGGCCTCCAACTGTAATACCTGGGCAGCTGGGCGTTCCAACGAGATGCAAACAGGTCCAAGGAGAACGGGCCCCAAAGGGATTCGATGGAGGAGAACACCGAAGAATCCAACATCCAGTCGCTGAAGTCCAAGATGTAGCGTGAACTCCAATCCGCGTGGACGTTGAGAAGACCTGGAATATACTCCGCCACGACCGTGATTCCCCTGTCCAGACAGTAGGACCAGAACTCCTTCGCCAGGTGAGTTAGCATTGCTGACCGAGTGCCGCCCATGGCGTTCACATAACGTACTGCCGACACATTGTCCATCCTGAGTCGAATACAAGCGCTGACCTTGCCATCGACGAAGCTCTGAATCGCAAAGGATCCCGCCAGTAGCTCCAATGCGTTGATGTGCAGAAAAGTCTCTGACGTGGACCATGGACCTCCGGTGGACACGCCATTGCAGCGAGCACCCCACCCCTGCAGGCTGGCGTCCGATTCTATCACCACATCCGGTTGAGGACCCACGATAGCCTTGCCATTCCACGCTTCGAGATTGTGGATCCACCACGTCAGTTCGTCCCTGGTTTCTTGATCCAGCACCACCGACTCCCCGTAGGAGGCTCCAGCCTGAAGATGGGCAATCTTGAGTCGCTGAAGCGCCCGGTAGTGCAGCGGGGCCGGAAAGACCGCCTGAATTGAAGAAGACAGCAGACCCAAAACACGGGCCAAGTGACGTAGAGAAACGCGAGGTAATCGGAGAGTGTGACGTAACTCCCTGCGGATGGCCCGAACTTTGGACATCGGAAGACAAAGCGTGCGGGTGGCAGAATCCACGCGGAACCCCAGGAACTCCATGGATCTGGATGGTTGAAGACAAGATTTCTCTTGATTGATAACAAATCCCAGACCGGTGAGCAGGGAGACGGACAGACGCAGATGTGCCAGGAGAGTGGGAGGATCCCGGGCAATCAGGAGCATGTCGTCCAGATAAATTATCAGACGGACACCCTGACCCCGAAGCCATGAAACCACCGGCTTCATGAGCTTGGTGAAACACCAAGGGGCTGACGAGAGGCCAAACGGGAGACATGTGAACCGCCATACCTGATCCCCCCACAGGAAACGCAGAAGATCCCTGGACTGATGGGCAATAGGAACTGTGAGATATGCATCCTTTAAATCGAGTTTCACCATCCACTCGTCGGGAAGGAGAAGGTCCCTGAGCAGATGGATGCCCTCCATTTTGAAATGGCGGTATCGCACATAAAAGTTCAGATTCTTCAGGTTTATCACTGGACGAAATTGTCCCCCTTTCTTTTCCACAAGGAAAATATCGCTGATCACTCCCCCGTAGGGGTTTGGAGCCCTTTCTATGGCACCTTTTTCCAGAAGGGACAAGAGTTCCGTGTCTATGAGAGTGCGAGACTCTAGGGAAAACTCTCGCGGCCTGAACGGGGGTAGATGAATTGGGGTGTCTATCAGTTCGATCTGAAACCCCCTGATTGTGGACAGCACCCATGGATCGGAGGTGATGTGATCCCAGGCATGTGAAAAATGTAGGAGCCTGCCCCCTATGCATGGGGAAGAAGACATAGGACAAACTTGAGGACTTACCAAACGGACGCCGGGAACCTGGAGCTCCTCTGAAGCCTCTGGACCTTCCGAAGGTACCTCTGGACGGGAAGAATGGAGTTTGACGTTGATCCTGAAACGTCTGGCGTTGTTGAAAGGAGCCTCGACCGGTATTACGGGTCTGAAAATGCGTACGGCTGGACAGGCGGCCCCTTGAGCTGCCGGCCCTGGTAGAGACCCTATTCTGAAAGACCCTGCGCATACTAGATTGACCTTTATCCAAAGCCGTAAAGGCCCCGACAAATTTGCCTAACTCCTTAATAAAGGGGTCGCCAAAAAGGAGCTGTAGTGTACGGGGACTGTAATGCCCGTCACTACAGAAGGGTCACTTGTGTGCTGTCGTCCCCCTTATTTATGGGGAAGTTGGTATAAGTCGTCTTTATAAAATGTAATGTAATGTAATGCTATGTATTTCCCTGTTGCTGTAAAATGTGCATGTACAGGCCTGCTAGGGGTGTCATTCCAGCTCTTAGTCACTAGAGGGAGCTAGGGAGCCCTAGTCTATATAAGGCCCAGTCAGGGAAGGGAAAGGCAGTCTAAGGTTGATAGTCTAGTCTAACCAGAGATTAGACAATGTCAGAGTCAAGTCCAGGCCTGAAGCCTGCAGACTAGGAGAGGGTAATGCAGTCCCTGTAACCGGGTTCCAGATCTAAGGAGAAGGTTCCCCTCCTGAATTCATATACGCAGAAGCAGGAAGAGAGTTCAGAAGTTTCTAGAGCCTGAGGAAGCTGAGAGAGAGACAGAGGCAAGTCAAGAAAAGCAAGAGGTACTCAAGACAACAGAGGAGGTACTTGATAGATATAAAACCAAGGATATACGCCAGAGCTAGGGCATTGGACCTTGGAGAAGAGTTTCTATGTTCCAGGATCAGTCAGGAATAGAGTGCAAGCTGCCTGTACTGCAAGTCCTGTGTTTAACACTCTAAAGTCACCTTGCTATATATATATATATATTGCCTGCATCAACTGTATTGAAAATCAACTGTCTTCAAAGGAACTGCGCTTCCGTCAATGTCCCTATATGATGACTACTAAAGTTTGAATTCTGTTTTAACATCACGTGGTTCCTCAGTTATTCCTGCTATCAGCAAACGGCGTGCCACCGTTTAATTGGCACTGACGTCACGAACATTTCTCATCATCACCTGCCCTTGCAGAGAGTCAGCCGTCTCAGGTTAGTGTCTATTGCACTACAACACCCAGGAACATTTCTAAACATAACTTGAGTACGCTGCACCTCTCTTTTGGCGTCACGAACAGGATACGCACGCTTTCTAGTGCAAGAAGCGTGAACTTTGTGCCTTATACAGTTGCCCTGTGACCAAAGTGACAAATTGCCTGTTTTATTAAAGTGGACTTTGTGGACTGAAAAACATACCCAAAGTGTGCCTAAAACCGCTAAAAAGCGCTGTGCAGTGTTGCGCTATCAAGAGGAAGAAAATCGCCACATCGGAGTGTGGTTTTGTGGACTTTTCATCATCCTGCTTGCTGTCAGTGAATAGACAGCGTTTCTACTAAAGATGGCCGCTGAGCTTGCCGAATTTGCTGCTGCGTCATCTTCATCCCGAAAAAGCGGGAAAAGTTGGCGCCTTTTTGATGAAAAAGCGGGAAAAGGTTCAAGGTCAGGCGCCACTGCTTATCTGGACATTTGCATGTCTGCCAGCATGGACTCCGCCTTCCCCATACTGGAATACCTGGGGGGCGGCCTCCCAGTGCAATGGGAGGATCTGGCTGATCTTATTGGCGCCACCCTGACGCTCTCCGGAGAGGGATCGAGCATGTTGGAGAGTGAGCACTGCTTTGCTGCCACGTCCGCGCCTGAAATACCGAAAATGGATAATGTTGGTGTAGAGCCTGAGGACGCTCCACCGGCCTACTCTCCGGGACCGGAGAAACCCGCCTGCCCGCCACGGGAGAAAGAACCAGAGCCCTGCTATGGCTCTTGGAGAGACTTCTTTCAGCCCTCTTTCAAGTGGTCCTCATTAATGGCAGAGATCCGGGAGGCCGCTATAAAGCGGAATACAAAGACTAAAATATATTATGAGGAACTGACCAAGACTATCCATGAACGACACACCAACACCCAACCCCGCCTGGAAAGGAGAAAGGGGTTGGTGGTGTCCTTTGACAAAACCCGTGGCTACGGGTTCATACAAGATTACCTAACTGGCAGAGACTTATACGTCAACAGGAGATCTGTTAAGAGAGACTACCTCCCTTCGTATCAGCATAGCCTCCGCGAGGGAGAGGAGGTGGAGTTCACCCCTGCCGAGAGCCTGAGAGGCCCATATGCGACTGCTGTGACCCGTCCCAAGCGAGAACCTGAGGACTGGGAGGCAGAAGAAGACTACTCTGGCTGCGAGCGGGAACCTGAACGCTCTCCAGAACAGGCCCACCACGCCTTCCAGGAGCGAGGCTCCTTCATTGGGCCTAACGTCTTCTGGCAGCCAACCGTGTTGGAAAAATGGGTGAGCCCCTATCCTTCCCCCGAGCTGCCTCGACGGGAGAAGACAATCCAGGACTTAGAAAATTTAAAAGGACTCCGCGTTACCCTGGAAAATATCCGTAAAGGTCGGAGACCAGATGCGCCACCGGAGCCTGCAGCGGCCGCGTCCGACGCATCGTGTACTGTACCTGCGCCGGCGGCGCCAGCAGAGGACAGCGATTCCGACACGGAAAGCATCGGTGACCAGATTGTCCGGCTGGAGGAAAAGTTGCGGGAGCTGCGCAAGATTGCCACCGCCAGGATCCAGACGCCGCCTAAAGGAGACGAGGTAAGGGTGCCTGTCACCACCTGTAAACCACCTTCTACTAATGTTGCTCTGGCAAGGTCCCAAAGAAGACCCCCTATTGCTGTGAATTGCTGCACAGAGCCCACCGGACCGCTTGCGGCGGCGGTACCAAGTCCACTACAGCCTACAGTAGTAATGCCGGGACCGGTACGGTCCACAAGAGTGTTTACCCCTAGGCCTATGGGGCCAATACCTATCAGGGGCCCCTTCACCTTGCAGCTGCCCCCTGACACCGTGATGTGGGCACATCCTCCTGTAGAGGACTACTACAGGCCATATTTGCCAGCAGAGCCGGGTGATTATGACATGCCACTGTGAATCAGCCTGCTAGGCCTTTGATTTATTTTGCTAAAAAAATGATGTTGAGGACTTAACCCTTCCAGGACAGGAGTCCTATGTTTCTGGTCGTTTGTTGCTGCTGCCAGTTTATCCACGGCTCAGTGGTAGGTGTTAACCACTGAAGTATTAAAGTCAACGAAGCCAAGTTTGTTTCCAGGACCTCCTGCCTGCTTTTGCTATCCCATGCCAAGTTGTGCCTGTTCCTTTGTTGCACCTGTTACCCTTAACCCCCTTTTCAGGTTGATCAGGGGTATTACAGCACTTGTTTTATATTGTGCAACTTGATACTAAGGAACCGTGCCCGGAGATAGACTCAAAAGAACCTGAGCCTCTGAGATTTTTGCTCTTTTAAAGGGAAATGTGCCCAGAGATGGACTCCACCGCATGAGAGCCTCTGTGATTTATAGGGAAGTAACCTGGGTACGGACTCATATTTGTTCTTTGAGCCTCCAAGAACTTTTATACTGTTTTACCGTTTCTTGCTGTTCTATTAAGGACAATTTGCACATATGGACTATCCTGGTATTAATGTCACGCTGTGCCAGGTCAGCGCCCCAGTTCCATTCACTATCCTGAGAGAAGAGAACGACGCCCCTTGTCACCACCCTTCACCTTTGCCAATTGGACCTGATATGAATGTAAATGCAGATGAATCACATATATGTATGCCTGCATGTCTCTTTTTCTGTTTCAGGTAGAAATTCCAGTTGGGCGGGCCCTGATGGAGTACGAGGTCGTACTCAGCTTAAAGCAGTGGGGTATGTAGTGTACGGGGACTGTAATGCCCGTCACTACAGAAGGGTTACTTGTGTGCTGTCGTCCCCCTTATTTATGGGGAAGTTGGTATAAGTCGTCTTTATAAAATGTAATGTAATGTAATGCTATGTATTTCCCTGTTGCTGTAAAATGTGCATGTACAGGCCTGCTAGGGGTGTCATTCCAGCTCTTAGTCACTAGAGGGAGCTAGGGAGCCCTAGTCTATATAAGGCCCAGTCAGGGAAGGGAAAGGCAGTCTAAGGTTGATAGTCTAGTCTAACCAGAGATTAGACAATGTCAGAGTCAAGTCCAGGCCTGAAGCCTGCAGACTAGGAGAGGGTAATGCAGTCCTTGTAACCGGGTTCCAGATCTAAGGAGAAGGTTCCCCTCCTGAATTCATATACGCAGAAGCAGGAAGAGAGTTCAGAAGTTTCTAGAGCCTGAGGAAGCTGAGAGAGACACAGAGGCAAGTCAAGAAAAGCAAGAGGTACTCAAGACAACAGAGGAGGTACTTGATAGATATAAAACCAAGGATATACGCCAGAGCTAGGGCATTGGACCTTGGAGAAGAGTTTCTATGTTCCAGGATCAGTCAGGAATAGAGTGCAAGCTGCCTGTACTGCAAGTCCTGTGTTTAACACTCTAAAGTCACCTTGCTATATATATATATATTGCCTGCATCAACTGTATTGAAAATCAACTGTCTTCAAAGGAACTGCGCTTCCGTCAATGTCCCTATATGATGACTACTAAAGTTTGAATTCTGTTTTAACATCACGTGGTTCCTCAGTTATTCCTGCTATCAGCAAACGGCGTGCCACCGTTTAATTGGCACTGGCGTCACGAACATTTCTCATCATCACCTGCCCTTGCAGAGAGTCAGCCGTCTCAGGTTAGTGTCTATTGCACTACAACACCCAGGAACATTTCTAAACCTAACTTGAGTACGCTGCAGAGCCCCTGCGCATCTTTGCCAGATTCAGACAAAGCCATGTTGGTTAACTTAGGCTCGATTTTCATGAGGATTGCCTTCCTCCTCTCAATTGCCAGGGAAGTGTTGACATTCTCTGTGACGCAAATGGCCCGTTGCACCCAGCCTCTGAGCTCATCTGGGTCAATCTGAGAGCCATCCGCCTTGGCAGATTCCGCCAACTCAAAATTTTTTGTGAGGGGCCCTAAGATATCCAAGAGTTTATCTTGGCAAGCCCGCAGGGCTGAGTCAAGGCCTCTGCGAGGGTGAAAGCCCGTTTTGGCCAGAAATTGGACCATTTTAGGGTCTACGTTAGGCGTTTCCCCGACTTTATTGGGGATAATGGGGCGTGGGCATTCCGCCCTTAGTTTGTTGCGGGTCTCCTTGCAAAGCGGAGTTCTAATCCTGGCTTCCAAGTACTGAGCCACATGGGAGGTAGGAACCCACTCAGCCGACCTGGGATGGTGGAGGCTATCGGGGTCAAACAAGGGCTCCCCAGCTGGGTCAACAAGAGTGTTGTGAGTAGATGCGACAGCACCAGAGGTCCCACTAGTGGATGGCCGGGAAACTGGGACGTAATCGTCCACATCATGATCCACCATAGCACCTGCAATATCATCATCCGAACCATCCAGATGGAAACTCAAAGCCTCCTCATCAGACTCATTATCAGAGTGATCACTAGGCTCGTGCTGACTGCGAGCAGATTTCCACCGACGCAACTTTTCTGCATGGCGCGGACAGGCTCGTTTGCGTGAGCTAGGCATGCTCTCATGTGATAGAACCATGCTATCAGTGACAGGGTTTCTGGAGGCAGAAGCAGCAGGTGGTAGTATGCTGGGAGAAGCCATAGGGATAAGGGCCTGAGTAATGGACTGTGTGATCACAGAAGACATAGACCCCATGGCAGAAGCAATCGCATGGGATATGGATTGCTGTAGGGCCAGAGCCTGGGCTTCAGCAGGGGAGATGGCCAATGACCCATGGCTAGGAGAGGGACCCTGGGGTATGGGGACCAGAGAGCTGGGGGTAGGTGTAGCTGAATAGTGAGCTGACATAATTATGGGGAGTTAGTCACTCCAGAGAACCGTAAGCAGAGAGAGGGAAGATCTACCTAACCTGTACTGCAGACGTAAAATGGCGCCGGGAAGCAGAAGCACGGCCGCCAGAAAGAATAAGCAACACCCCCTCCGCTCCCAGAAGCCAATCGGAGCGGAGGAGAAAACGAATTGCCGCCCACAGAGAAGAAAAAGACCGCCCAGAGAGGCGTGTCAGAGCGGCGAGGGACACCAAGATGGCGCCCGTGACTAGTTACGAGGACCTGCAAGATGGCGCCCGAACTCCCGTATCTCGCGAGAGTTCGGGCGCAAGAAGAAAGACGGCGCAGAAGGATGGGATGGCACCGTATGAAGAGCTAAAAGGCCCCAAGGGAAGACCGGAGGGTAACCGGTAAGCCGACACTGATTTCCCCCACAGTGGGGAGAGCGGAGGGGAAGAGGAGTCAGTAAGAGCAAACAATCCCCCCTGAAAGCGGGACGTGACCGCGGCGAACAGACAAAATATATATAATAAAAGTAAAACTAGAATAAGACAAATACGGGGTAAACTGAGCAACAAGGGGCTGGAAAAAAGGACCCCCTTCACTGAGAGATGAAAAAAACAAGCTATAACAGTAAATGAGAGTTATATTAAATACCAAATATGAGCAAAGAAATTTTCACTACTTATCTGCTATGGAGCAGCAAAGAAAGAGGAAGTGTTCCCTGAGGATGGGCTACTGATGGACTTATGGAGGGAGGGGTTACCCTTAGGGGTGTTTCTTTTTTGTTACCATGGTTACTCTTCTTGCTGCTATGGATTTAGTAAAGGAAGAGAAAGCAATATGAAGCCTCCGTGTCTTGTTATAAAATCAGGCTTCACGTCACCCACCACTGGAACAGGCCACTGTCACATATTTAGGCCCCGGCACCCAGACAGAGGAGAGAGGTCCCGTAACAGAGAATCTGGCCTTATGTCAGCGCAGAATCTGTCTTCATGTCATAGCAGAGAATCAAGCTTCACGTCACCCACCACTGGAACAGGCCACTGTCACATATTTAGGCCCCGGCACCCAGACAGAGGAGAGAGGTCCCGTAACAGAGAATCTGGCCTTATGTCAGCGCAGAATCTGTCTTCATGTCATAGCAGAGAATCAGGCTTCACGTCACCCACCACTGGAACAGGCCACTGTCACATATTTAGGCCCCGGCACCCAGACAGAGGAGAGAGGTCCCGTAACAGAGAATCTGGCCTTATGTCAGCGCAAAATCTGTCTTCATGTCATAGCAGAGAATCAGGCTTCATGTCACCCACCACTGGAACAGGCCACTGTCACATATTTAGACCCCGGCACCCAGACAGAGGAGAGAGGTCCCGTAACAGAGAATCTGGCCTTATGTCAGCGCAGAATCAGTCTTCATGTCATAGCAGAGAATCAGGCTTCACGTCACCCACCACTGGAACAGGCCACTGTCACATATTTAGACCCCGGCACCCAGACAGAGGAGAGAGGTCCCGTAACAGAGAATCTGGCCTTATGTCAGCGCAGAATCAGTCTTCATGTCATAGCAGAGAATCAGGCTTCACGTCACCCACCACTGGAACAGGCCACTGTCACATATTTAGGCCCCGGCACCCAGACAGAGGAGAGAGGTCCCGTAACAGAGAATCTGGCCTTATGTCAGCACAGAATCTGTCTTCATGTCATAGCAGAGAATCAGGCTTCACGTCACCCACCACTGGAACAGGCCACTGTCACACATTTAGGCCCAGGCACCCAGGCAGAGGAGAGAGGTCCCGTAACAGAGAATCTGGCCTTATGTCAGCGCGGAATCAGTCTTCATGTCATAGCAGAGAATCAGGCTTCACGTCACCCACCCACTGGAACAGGCCACTGTCACATATTTAGGCCCAGGCACCCAGACAGAGGAGAGAGGTCCCGTAACAGAGAATCTGGCCTTATGTCAGCGCAGAATCAGTCTTCATGTCATAGCAGAGAATCAGGCTTCACGTCACCCACCACTGGAACAGGCCACTGTCACATATTTAGGCCCAGGCACCCAGGCAGAGGAGAGAGGTCCCGTAACAGAGAATCTGGCCTTATGTCAGCACAGAATCTGTCTTCATGTCATAGCAGAGAATCAGGCTTCACGTCACCCACCACTGGAACAGGCCACTGTCACACATTTAGGCCCCGGCACCCAGGCAGAGGAGAGGTTCATTCAACTTTGGGTTGCCCCGCAATATAATGGTAAAATGAAAATAAAAATAGTATTGAATGAGGAAGTGCCCTGGAGTAGAATAATATATTGTTAAGGGGAGGTAGTTAATATCTAATCTGCACAAGGGATGGACAGGTCCTGTGGCATCCATGCCTGGTTCATTTTTATGAACGTCAGCTTGTCCACATTGGCTGTAGACAGGCGTTTGTCTGTAATGACGCCCCCTGCCGTGCTGAATACACGTTCAGACAAAACGCTGGCCGCCGGGAAGGCCAGCACCTCCAAGGCATAAAAGGCTAGCTCTGGCCACGTGGACAATTTGGAGACCCAGAAGTTGAATGGGGCCGAACCATCAGTCAGTATGTGGAGGGGTGTGCACAGGTACTGTTCCACCATGTTAGTGAAATGTTGCCTCCTGCTAACACGTTCCGTATCAGGTGGTGGTGCAGTTAGCTGTGGCGTGGTGACAAAACTTTTCCACATCTCTCCCATGCTAACCCTGCCCTCAGAGGAGCTGGCCGTGACACAGCTGCGTTGGCGACCTCTTGCTCCTCCTCTGCCTTCGCCTTGGGCTTCCACTGGTTCCCCTGTGACATTTGGGAATGCTCTCAGTAGCGCGTCTACCAACGTGCGCTTGTACTCGCGCATCTTCCACTGGCCTTGTTGGTGGAGTATTCGAAACAGCGCAACAGGGCACACAGGTCTCGCATGGAGGCCCAGTCATTGGTGGTGAAGTGGGTCTGATCTGCAGTGCGACTGACCCGTGCGTGCTGCAGCTGAAACTCCACTATGGCCTGCTGCTGCTCGCACAGTCTGTCCAGCATATGCAAGGTGGAGTTCCACCTGGTGGGCACGTCGCATATGAGGCGGTGAGCGGGAAGGCCGAAGTTACGCTGTAGCGCAGACAGGCGAGCAGCGGCAGGGTGTGAACGCCAGAAGCGTGAACAGACGGCCCGCACTTTATGCAGCAGCTCTGACATGTCGGGGTAGTTGCGAATGAACTTCTGCACCACCAAATTCAGCACATGCGCCAGGCAAGAAATGTGCGTCAAACCGGCTAGTCCCAGAGCTGCAACGAGATTTCGCCCATTATCGCACACCACCAGGCCGGGCTTGAGGCTCACCGGCAGCAACCACTCGTCGGTCTGTTGTTCTATACCCCGCCACAACTCCTGTGCGGTGTGGGGCCTGTCCCCCAAACATATGAGTTTCAGAACGGCCTGCTGACGTTTACCCCGGGCTGTGCTGAAGTTGGTGGTGAAGGTGTGTGGCTGACTGGATGAGCAGGTGGAAGAAGAGGAGGAGGAAGCTGAGTAGGAGGAGGAGGAGACAGGAGGCAAAGAATGTTGCCCTGCGATCCTTGGCGGCGGAAGGACGTGCGCCAAACAGCTCTCCGCCTTGTGCCCAGCCGCAACTACATTTACCCAGTGTGCAGTTAGGGAGATATAGCGTCCCTGGCCGTGCTTACTGGTCCACGTATCTGTGGTTAGGTGGACCTTGCCACAGATGGCGTTGCGCAGTGCACACTTGATTTTATCCGACACTTGGTTGTGCAGGGAAGGCACGGCTCTCTTGGAGAAGTAGTGGCGGCTGGGAACAACATACTGTGGGACAGCAAGTGACATGAGCTGTTTGAAGCTGTGTGTGTCCACCAGCCTAAATGACAGCATTTCATAGGCCAGTAGTTTAGAAATGCTGGCATTCAGGGCCAGGGATCGAGGGTGGCTAGGTGGGAATTTACGCTTTCTCTCAAATGTTTGTGAGATGGAGAGCTGAACGCTGCCGTGTGACATGGTTGAGATGCTTGGTGACGCAGGTGGTGGTGTTGGTGGTACATCCCATGTTTGCTGGGCGGCAGGTGCCAACGTTCCTCCAGAGGCGGAGGAAGAGGCCGAGGCGGCGGCAGCAGAAGAGGCCGAGGCGGCGGCAGCAGCAGAAGAGGTAGCAGGGGGAGCCTGAGTGAGTTCCTTGTTTTTAAGGTGTTTACTCCACTGCAGTTCATGCTTTGCATGCAGGTGCCTGGTCATGCAGGTTGTGCTAAGGTTCAGAACGTTAATGCCTCGCTTCAGGCTCTGATGGCACAGCATGCAAACCACTCGTGTCTTGTCGTCAGCACATTGTTTGAAGAAGTGCCATGCCAGGGAACTCCTTGAAGCTGCCTTTGGGGTGCTCGGTCCCAGATGGCGGCGGTCAGTAGCAGGCGGAGTCTCTTTGCGGCGGGTGTTCTGATTTTGCCCACTGCTCCCTCTTTTGCTACGCTGTTGGCTCGGTCTCACCACTGCCTCTTCCTCCGAACTCTGAAAGTCAGTGGCACGACCTTCATTCCATGTGGGGTCTAGGACCTCATCGTCCCCTGCACCGTCTTCCACCCAGTCTTGACCCCCGACCTCCTGTTCAGTCTGCACACTGCAGAAAGACGCAGCAGTTGGCACCTGTGTTTCGTCATCATCAGAGACGTGCTGAGGTGGTATTCCCATGTCCTCATCATCAGGAAAAATAAGTGGTTGTGCGTTAGTGCATTCTATCTCTTCCACCCCTGGGGAAGGGCTAGGTGGATGCCCTTGGGAAACCCTGGCAGCAGAGTCTTCAAACAGCATAAGAGACTGCTGCATAACTTGAGGCTCAGACAGTTTCCCTGATATGCATGTGACAGACCGATGGGCTTGGTTTTCATGCGCCATCTGTGCGCTTTCTGCAGAAGACTGGGTGGGAGATAATGTGAACGTGCTGGATCCACTGTCGGCCACCCAATTGACTAATGCCTGTACCTGCTCAGGCCTTACCATCCTTAGAACGGCATTGGGCCCCACCAAATATCGCTGTAAATTCTGCTGGCCACTGGGACCTGAGGTAGTTGGTTCACTAGGACGTGTGGCTGTGGCAGAACGGCCACGTCCTCTCCCAGCACCAGAGGGTCCACTAACACCACCACGACCATGTCCACATCCGCGTCCCTTATTAGATGTTTTCCTCATTGTTCCCGTTCACCACAATTTTGAGAATGGCAAATTTGGGAATAGTTTTTCAACCCAGAACAAAAACTGTGCTTTTACAGTCACTACAAATAACTTGACCAGCTAAAACAGTACAGATTTGGTTGAATAGAAATGTCAGGCCTGTTTTTTTTTGCGCTGTGTGACAGGTATAGGTTTAATCACAGAATCAGACTTCTATCAGCACGGTAGCGTGTGTCTTAGGTTTTTCTGAATGACACTATCAGCACCTTCAATGTAAGATATCCTTTTTGGGATAGATTTCAAGTAGGCCTCATATACCAGAAACTAGTTATTTTGAGAATGGCAAATTTGGGAATAGTTTTTCAACCCAGAACAAAAACTGTGCTTTTACGGTCACTACAAATAACTTGACCAGCTAAAACAGTACAGATTTGGTTGAATAGAAATGTCAGGTCTATTTTTTAGGCACTGGGTGACAGGCTCAACTTGCACCAGATGTAGTATATGGCCAAAAAATAACCACACTATTGATGGTTAAATGCACTTGGATGACACAGGCTCAGCCTGCACCAGATGTAGTATATGGCCAAAAAATAACAAGACTGTTGATGGTTAAATGCACTTGGGTGACACAGGCTCAGCCTGCAGCTGATGTAGGATATGGCCAAAAAATAACCACACTGTTGATGGTTAAATGCACTTGGTGGTAGCTTGTGCTGGCGCACCACAAGCCACAAAATGGCCGCCGATCACCCCAGAAAAAAGTGATATAAAAACGCTCTGGGCAGCCTCAAAAAAGTGAGCAAGTCAATACTAGCACTTCAATGATCCACAGCTGCAGATCGATCACAGAATGAAGTCTTTTGGAGGAGTTAATCACTGCCTAATCTCGCCCTAACGTCGCAGCTGCAACCTCTCCCTATGCTTGAATCAGCAGAGTGACGTGCAGCGCTACGTGACCCAAGCTTATATAGAGGCTGGGTCACATGCTGCACTGGCCAATCACAGCCATGCCAATAGTAGGCAAGGCTGTGATGGCCTCTTGGGGCAAGTAGTATGACGCTTGTTGATTGGCTGCTTTGCAGCCTTTCAAAAAGCGCCGAACACCGAACCCGAACCCTGACTTTTACGAAAATGTTTGGGTTCGGGTCCGTGTCACGGACACCCCAAAATTCGGTACGAACCCGAACTATACAGTTCGGGTTCGCTCATCCCTAGTGTAAAGGTCTATGCGTTTTGACTGTCCGTCTTAATCATGACCACCATGGTCGAAACACATAGAGCTTTACACGTGTGGTCAGCCTATGGATTTTATAAGAAAGGAATAAAGAAATTGGATTTTACTTTGAGCCTGATGCTGGATTTTCTACTAATCCTATTATAATACTACTCCTAGTATTATGTTATTATACTTCTGATCTAGCAGAGATGTAGTCTGTGCAGTCCACCCTGCAGTACGGATTATATATAGCACATTTATAAATTAATCAATCGGCGGCTCCTGGAGATGCATATTTGAACACACTGGCGACCAGTTTGATTTTTGCAGCACAGTTACTTTGCTAATTAAGATTTGACCTTTTCAGCAGAACCTTTTTTTCCTCCAAAGCTGAAAAACACCACTTCTGTTATTTTCACACTGTGGTTTTGGTTTCCGTTTTTGAGTTCCGTTCAGGGCTCTCACAAGCGGTCCAAAACGGATCAGTTTTTCGGTATGAGATGACGGTTTGATTGGTACTATTTTAGGGTACATATGACTTTTTTATTGCTTGGTATTACACTTTTTGTGATGTAAGGTGACAAAAAAATTGCTTTTTTGACCCCGTTTTATTTTATTTTTTTACGGTGTCCACCTGAGGGGTTAGGTCATGTGATATTTTTATAGAGCAGGTCATTACGGACGTGGCAATACTTAATATGTATACTTTTTTTTATTTATTTAAGCTTTACACAATAACAGCATTTTTGAAACAAAAAAAAAATCTAGTTTTAGTGTCTCCATATTCTGAGAGCCATAGTTCTTTTATTTTTTGGGCAACTGTCTTATGTAGGGGCTCATTTTTTGCAGGATGAGATGACGGTTTGATTGGTACAATTTTGGGATGCTTATGACTTTTTGATCGCCTGCTATTACACTTTTTGTGATGTAAGGTGACAAAATGGCTTTTTGACACCGTTTTTATTTTATTTTTTTACGGTGTTCACCTGAGGGGTTAGGTCATGTGGGACTTTTATAGAGCAGGATGTTACGGACATGACAATACCAAATGCGTATACTTTTTTTTCTTTTTTTTTTTTACATTTAACACAATAAAAGCATTCTTGAAACATAAAAAATCATGTTTTAGTGTCTCCATAGTATGAGAGATATAGTTTTTTTTTTTTTTTTTGGAAGCTTGTCCTATCTAGGGGCTCATTTTTTGTGGGATGAAGTGACGGTTAGATTGGTACTCCTTTTTGATCGCTTATAGTTACACTTTTAGTGATGTAAGGTGACAAAAATGGCTTTTTTTTACAAAGTTTTTTAAAGTTTTTTTTATGGTGTCTATCAGACGGGGTTGATCATGTGATATATTTATAGAGCCGGTCGTTACGGATGCGGCGATACCTAATATGTGTGTTTTTTCTTTTTTTTGCGTTAAGGGGTTAAACCAGGACCCCTGCTCTGAAGAGGGGGGGGTGTCTGGTTCATAGGAAAAGGTCAGAAATTGATGGAAACACCACTGAAATGGTTCGGGAACAGCATGGGGAGTATGTATGGATGCATCTTGGACTCGCTGGTGGGAACGATGTCGTCTGAGTAGTACGCTAATTTTACAGACTGACAATAATACGCACAAAACCAAAGATAAAATCAATTTTAGAGGAAAAATTGTTAGGAAACATTCTTTCCTGTATATTTACTTGTATATAAAGTGCAAGTGCTGCCAGGAGGAAGAGGCACTCCGATACAACCTGTATATCACATAATGGAGGGCCTCATTCACATTGTGGTACAATTGTTCATGTAGTGAGACTCCTACACTCATAAAGTCTATGCACTAAGTGATAGGGCTGCCAAATATTACAAGGAACCGGCACTACAATACACCCTTAGTTACACATAAAGGAGGGCATCATACACAGCCTTGAAAAATTATGATTTATGGTCTGCTGGTGACCCTCAAAAACATTAGGGATGAGGGCCTGCTGCTGATCTGACCATCTAAAACATTAGGGGCGAGGGCCTGCTGGTGACTCTCAAAAACATTATGGTTGAGGGCCTGCTGCTGAGCTGACTCTCTAAGACATTAGGAGCGAGGTCTGCTGGTGACCCTCAAAAACATTAGGGGCGAGGGCCTGCTGCTGATCTGACCATCTAAAACATTAGGGGCGAGGGCCTGCTGGTGACCCTCAAAAACATTAGGGGCGAGGGCCTGCTGCTGATCTGACCATCTAAAACATTAGGGGCGAGGGCAGCCTAATAAGCATGTTGATATGATGGAGGAGGAGGACGAGAAAAGGAAGATTGAACCATATACCCTTTTTTGTGGTGGAAGGGGTGTATGGGAATACAGTGTATGCAGTACACCATAAAAGCCATATTTAAGTGCCTTTATGTTCAGTCGCTTTCCTCTGGTGGAGTAGAGAAGTCGGGGGCAATCCAGGCCTTGTTCATTTTGATAATAGTCAGCTTATCAGCATTTTCAGTTGACAGTCGGATGCGCTTATCAGTTATTATGCCACCAGCAGCACTAAATACCCGCTCAGACAAAACGCTGGCGGCAGGGCAGGCCAGCACCGCCAAGGCGTAGAGCGCCAGTTCGTGCCACGTGTCCAGCTTGGACACCCAACAGTTGTGAGGCACAGAGAGATTGATTGTGGTGTTTCTACTGCTGGAGGACAGATTCAGACAGGAGGGCAGCATTACACAACTCGGGGATGTTCCCCTTAAGGCTCGTGTACACAAACGTACTGTTTGTCCGCATCCGATCTGCATTTTTGGCGGGTCAGATGTGGACCCATTCACTTTAATCTGGCTGCAAAAGATGCGGGCAACACACCGTGGGCTCTCCACATCTGTATGTCTGTTCCATGGCCCTTCAAAAATATAGAACAAGTCCTATTCTTTTCCGCATTACTGACAAGGATAGGACTGTTCTATTATGGGCCCGGATGTACCGTTCTGGAAAGCACATGGGCGTTATCCGTGTTTTGCGGATCTGCAATTTGCGAACATTCAATGGTCATGTGCATGAGCCCATAGCTTAATTTCTGGCTTCACCACTTTTTTGATGACCGCACTGTTAACACTGCAATGGCCTCAGCAGCCTAGACAGCGCCCTTGTTTTTGTCTGCACCTCCTAAGCAGTAGGCATTCTCCCTGCCTCCAGCCCCATGGTCTAAATCCCATACATTTGGCACCGTGTTTGGCAATATGACTGCAAGGCCTGACTACACAGGGTTCGATTGCAGTCTGTTACCATGAGGACGCACACATGTATCCATACCAGCTGTATGCCCAAAACTAGAGATGAGCAAATCGAATCCCACAAAGTGGAATTCAATCCAAATTTCAGGATAATTTCGATTGGCCTCGAAGACGAATTTCCTCAAGCTTCGTGTTAGCGAATCGATTTAACCTGAAATAGTGTAAAAAACGACAAAAAAAAAATGCATACTTACCTCCTCCATTTGCTCACAAAGGGCCACCGGCTGACATCTGTATTGAAGATATCGGCCGAAATCCCGTGCATGATGACGTATGACATCACCACGCCAGCCGGCATGATGATGTCATCTTGCGCCGTGCGAGATTTCGCGCCAGATCTTCAAGCAACATGGCGGTGGCCGGCCTATCGCTGCTCCCTCTCATTGCACCGACAACTTACCAAAAAATGCGCTTTGTGAAGAAGTACATTTTTTTGTAAAATTTGGCCAAATTAAACTTTTCAATAATTCGCTCATCTCTACTCAATACCATAGAATATTTTTTAGTTAAATCTATTTGCAAAGTTACTTCATTTTGACCCTATGTGTCGCGCGACGCATGTCGTCGTGTAGCCCTAGCCTTATACTACACAACCTGAGGACTTTATGGCTCGGTTCTCCCAAGGCTGAGGAGTTTGCAGCTTTTTCTTACAAATTACAAAAAACACCGACGTTCAGGAATCTACGAACAATGGAAGAAAACGTGGACTCAAAGGATATTTTAAGGGATTTCACACTTCACAGGAAATCGTGTGCTACCTCTTAGCATATTCTACTCGATGATCAGCCTGGCCTGGAAAATCGTTTGAACCTTCTGAAAAGCCAGCGGATTGCGTTCCTTCAAGGAGCACTGTGCCTTTAAAAATTTAAAGGGATAGTCTAGTTTCTGCAAATAAAGCTGCTTTGTTGTAAAATGAAAAGCTTATCAATTTTATACTATATCTTCTATGTCTTTTCTTTACTCTGTCCAAGATCTCTGCTTGCCGTCAGTGAATGGGGACTTTGAAGGCTACGTATACCTTCATGATTGCATTTTACTCATCTTGGGCTAGAAATCATTTTTTCAGTTGGTCTGTATTAAAAATGTTCAGCTGTCTCTGAGTTACAGTGGTTAAAAATCAGTCTGTTTGCATTAGCATTTTTTTTTTTGTAAATTGAAAATTTTCAGGATAGCATACAGTATATGCATTACAATGCAGTGAGCAAAGGTAATATGAAAAAAAGAATCCTATATGATAAAAGCGCAGTGTGAGCGCGCTGTGTCCGTGTGTGTGTCACCAGTTTAGCACTGGGCATGCGCGGCGGGGCAAACAATCAGGACACAGCGCTCTGCCGCACCGTCTACAGCATCGCGCCGACCAATCGGGACACAGCGCTGACACTCTGCTTCGAAAAACTGTTTAACCCCTTCCATGCCGTGGTCCTTAGGGACCACTGTATGGAGGGGCTAACCATCGGGCCACTGCTCTGCTGTGGCAGCGGCCGATGCTTGAAGGGTAAACTGAGGGAGGGAGCAACCGGACGCCTTCACAGGCATCCGGCTTGCCGTGGTATATCTAAACCTGATCAGGCTCCTGCCTAAGGCAGGTCCGTGAGCGGGCCATCTGTCCCGGAGCGGCATACATTGTGCGCACAGGAGCGTACAGCATCATAGGTTACTATGATGCTGTGCGCATCGGGCAGCCCGATGTGTGCTCCCGTGCGCACGATGTATGCTGCTCCGGGACATATAGCCCGCTCACGGACCGTATGTCTCGGAGGACATATGGTCGTGTGTGAGTTCAATACACTATATAGTGTACTGCAGTGTATTGTAAGCCATGAGACCCACTGGATCTTCAAGAACCAAGTGGGTCTGGGTCCAAAAAAAAAGTTAAAAAAAAGGTAAAAAATTTTAAATAAATAAAAAACCTTCCTATATCCACACATAATTCTTTAAAAATGTAAAAAATAAAAAACACTAAACATGTTTGGTATAGCCGCGTCTATAAAGACCTGATCTATAAAAGGATCATGTTACTTTTACCGCATGGTGAACACCATAAAAAAAAAAAATAATAAAAGCAATGATGGAATTTCAATTTTTGCCCACCGCACTTCCCAAAAAATGGTATAAAAAGTAATATGTATCCAAAATTAGCACCAATCAAACCATGACCTCATCCCACAAAAAATTTGCCCCTACATAAACCAATGAAAAACATTTTTATTGTGCAAATCCAAACTAAAATAAAAAAAATTGACTTTTTAATAGTGTTGATTGAGCACCGTAGTGATCGGGTGCTCTGACCTAACACATCGGGATGTTCGGGTGCTCGACCAATAATGGAAGTCCTGTATATTTACTTGTATATAAAGTGCATAGTGCTGCCAAAAATTAAAAGGAAGAGGCGCTCCGATACAACCTGTATATATCACATAAAGGAGGGCCTCATTCACATTGTGGTGCAATTGTTCAGGTAGTGGGACTCCTACACTCATAAAGCCTATGCACTAAGTGAAAGAGCTGCCAAAAATTACAAGGAACCGGCACTCCAATACACCCTTTGTTACACATAAAGAAGGGCATCATACAGAGCCTTGAAAAATTATGATTGATGGCCTGCTGGTGACCCTCAAAAACATTTGGAGCAAGGGCCTGCTGATCACATTAGGGGTGAGGGCCTGCTGCCACTTTGGTGACTCTAGATAACCTCTAGGCGATTGCATGTCCCCGTGACGGCGACGATCCATTCGGATGTCTGCCCTATCAACTTTCGATGTTCTTTTCTGCGCCTACCATGGTGATCATGGGTAATGGCTACCACATCCAAGGGAGGTCAATGGCTGAAATCTGATTGGCTGTTATTTTCTTGCCCCTTTTTTTCTCCTAATTGTGAACCACCCAGAGAGGGTGGGTCAACTTATTAAAGCACAAGCATCCAAGGAAGGCAGCAGGCGCGCGGCAATTACCCACTCCTGACTTGGGGAGGTAGTGACGATAAATAACAATACAGCACTCTTAAGAGGCCCTGTTATTGGAATGAGTACACTTTCCGTTAACGAGGATCTATTGGAGGGCAAGTCTGGTGCCAGCAGCCAACTTGCTCCCGGCCTCCACAAAATTCACCCAGTGTGCCATCATGGTGAGGATTGTGTTGATCAGACTCTTGGCTACTGAGACTGGACTTGTAGGTGAGGGCCTGCTGCCGCTTTATTGACTCTAGATAACTTCTAGGCGATCGCACTTCCCATTACGGCGACGATCCATTTGGATGTCTGCCCTATCAACTTTGGAGCAATTTTTCAACAATGACCTTGTGGTATAGCACCGTTTTGCCCTTCCTCTCCACCAGAGAGATGAGAAGTTCTCTTTGGGTCGAGAAGGGTGAACAACCTGTTATCCATGTTGTCTAAAATGCGTATTACGCGCGGGTCATGAAAAATGCAGCCTAACATGAAGTCAGCCATGTGTGCCAGAGTACCAGCAGGCAAGACTTCGCTGTCGTCATCAGAAAGTGACCTGACCCTGTAAATGATTGTAGATGAGGGCCTGCAGGTGAGCTGACCCTGTAAAACATTATATGCGAGGGCCTGCAGTTGAGCTGACCCTGTAAAAAAATTTATGCGAGAGCCTGCAGTTGAGCTGACCCTGTTAAACATTATATGCGAGGGCATGCAGTTGAGCTGACCCTGTAAAACATTATATGCGAGGGCATGCAGTTGAGCTGACCCTGTAAAACATTATATGCGAGGGCCTGTGGGTGAACTGACCCTGTAAAACATTATATGCAAGGGCATATATGCGACGAATAAGCATGTTGATATGATGGAAGAGGAGGAGGCTGAGAAAAGGAAGATTCAACCATATACCCTTTTTTGTGGTGGAAGGGGTGCATGGAAATACAGTGTATTCAGCACCTTATAAACAACACATTTAAAGTGCCTTTATGTTCATCAGCTTTCCTCTGGTGGAGTCAAGAAGTCTGGGGCAATCCAGGCCTTGTTAATTTTTATAAGAGTCAACCTGTCAGCATTTTCAGTTGACAGGTGGATACGCTTATCTGTTATAAGGCTACCAGCAGCACTAAATACCAGCTCAGACAAAACGCTGGCGGCAGGGCAGGCCAGCACCTCCAAGGCTTAGAGCGCCAGTTCGTGCCACATGTCCATGAAACTGTCCCAGGCTTTGGAGAGTGTTGCACTGCCTCTGTTGTAACTACTGTGTGTTCCACTTGTCTCCCCTCCTCGGTTGCTCAAGGAAGTGCGGACTCTGCCGCCAGCGTTGTCAGCTGCAAATTTTTGGAGCAATTTTTCAACAAGGACCTTCTAGTATTGCACCGTTTTGCTCGTCCTCTCCACCAGAGGAATAAGAGATGAGAAAGTTCTGTAGCGGGGGTCAAGAAGGGTGAACATCCAGTAATCCGTGTTGTCTAAAATGCGCATAACGCACGGGTCGCGGGAAAGGCAGCCTCACATGAAGTCAGCCATGTGTGCCAGAGTACCAACAGACAAGACTTCGCTGTCGTCATCAGGAGGATGACTCTCAATCTCCTCATCCTCTTCCTCCTCTTCTGCCCACCCATGCTGAACAGATGGAATTAAACTTCCATGGGTACTACCCTCTGTAGCGGAGGCAGCCGTCTCCTGCTCCTCCTCCTCTTCATCGTCTAATTTGCGCTGAGAAGACGGTCGGAGGGTGGTCTGGCTATCACCCTGTGTAATTTCCACCTCTTCCACATGCAAAGCGTCGTCCTTAATTGTGTGCAGCGAGTGTTTGAGTAGACATAGAAGTGGGATGGTAACGCTGATAATAGCGTTATCGCCGCTCACCATCTGTGTTGATTCCTCAAAGTTTCTTAAAACCTCACAGAGGTCAGACATCCATGCCCACTCCTCGCTTCTGATTAGCGGAAGCTGACTGGAAAGGCGACGACCATGTTGCAGCTGGTATTCCACTGTTGCCCTCTGCTGCTCACAAAGCCTGGCCAACATGTGTAACGTGGAGTTCCAGTGTGTGCTCACGTCACACAACAGCCGGTGAGCTGGCAAGTTAAAGCGCTGCTGCAGCATTGACAGACCGGCTGAAGCTGTCGATGACTTGCGGAAATGTGCACACATGCGGCACACCTTCACCAGTAGCTCAGGAAAATTGGGGTAGGTTTTGAGAAACAGCTGAACCACTAAGTTGAACACGTGGGCTAAGCATAGGATGTGTGTCAGGTTGCCGAGCTCCAAAGCCGCCACAAAGTTACGGCTATTATCAGACACAACCATGCCTGGTTCTAGGTTGAGTGGCGAGAGCCACAGCTCAGTCTGGTCCCTTATACCCTGCCACAGCTCTGCGGCGGTGTGCTGTTTGTCCCCTAAGCAGATCAGCTTCAGCGCGGCCTGTTGATGCTTCCCCACTGCAGTGCTACACTGCTTCCAGCTACCGGCTGATGGCTGACTGGTGCTGCACGCGGATAATTTGGAGGTGGAAGTGGAGAAGGAGGCGGAGAAGTGGGGGTTGGAGCCACTAACGTGAGTGCTGGCGGAAACCCTGATGGAATTAGGGCCCGCAATCCTCAGCGTCGGTAGCACCTGTGCCATGCCAGGGTACGACTTGCACCCGGCCTCCACAATGTTCACCCAGTGTGCTGTCAGGGAAATGTAGCATCCCTGTCCAAATGCACTTGTCCATGTGTCCATGGTTAAGTGAACCTTCACAGTAACTGCGTTGGTCAGGGCACGTGTGACGTTTCGGGACACATGTTGGTGTAAGGCGAGCACTGCACACCTTGAAAAATAGTGGCGGCTGGGGACAGAGTACCACGGGACGGCTGCCGACATCAGGCTGCGGAAGGCCTTAGTGTCCTCAAGCCTAAATGGCAACATTACCAGGGCCAGTAATTTTGAAAGGTGCGCATTTAGTGCTATGGCCTGTGGGTGGGTGGCTGGGTATTTGCACTTGCATTCAAATGCCTGGGGTAATGACATCTGTACGCTGCACTGGGACACGGAAGTGGATGTGGTCGCTGATGGTGCTTGCGAAGGTCCAGGTGCAGGGAAGGAGGCATCCTCGCCTGCGCCTTCGACAGGCGATTGTACAGCACGTACCATAGGGGAAGAGGAGGCAGTGGTGTGACCCGCAGACACAGATTGTTGACCCAGGCATCCATCCCACTTATTACGGTGCTTGGATGCCATGTGGCGGATCATGCTGGTGATGGTGAGGTTGCTAGTGTTCACTCCCCGGCTCATTTTGGTGTGGCACAGGTTGCAAACTACTATTCAGATTTACACAAGGGGGTGCTCCATGGAACAGTTGCGGGCCTGTTTGGTGTGGCCCACCTTCTCCCTTTTGCCACCCCACTGACTGTTCCAGCCTGTTGCGGTGCTGCAGATCCCTCCCCCTTTGTACTGCTGTCCTCGATTGGCCTTCCACCTTCCCAGGTTGGGTCAGTGACCTCATCGTCCACCACCTTTTCTTCCACTTCCTCACTCTGATCATCCTCCTGATTTGTTGACCTAACCACAATCTCAGTGATTGACAACTGTGTCTCATCCTTTTCATCAACCTCTTGAGACAGTAATTGCGGTTGACTCATTGGCAACTGTGTCTCATCATCATCCACCTCATTAAACACTAATTGCCATTTCCCACCGTCATGTTCTTGTGACTGTGGATGCTCAAGAGGTTGGGAATCAGGGCACAAGATCTCATGTCCCTCTTCAAGCGTGCTTGGCGAGAGGGGCAAATCTAGTAATGGCGATGAAAATAGCTCCTAGGAATTTCAGAGTGTGGGATCACTTGTTTGGCCAGACTCTCCATGGTGGGAGGAAGGAGGATCAGGGAGAGGATTCTGTTCACCAGACTCTTGGCTACTGAGACTGGACTTGGTGGAAGACAGTGTGGTGCTTAACCGACTGAAAACATTATCTGCTGCAATCCAACCAACCACCTGGTCGCAATGGACTGACTTCAAGAGTTTTGTCCTGCGACGCCCTGCAAACTGGGACATAAAGCTAGGTACTGTGGATGATTGTTTTTCTTGTGCTCTGGCAGCAGGCACAGTTTCAATGTGTGAACCATCAGCATCACGGCCACTTCCCCGTCCCTTAGTGCTCGCCTTCTTCGTATTAAATGTTATATGCACGCTTGACACACAAGAGGTGGCACAGATGTCACAGTTCACAGCAAGCACAGTATATGGAAAAAGTACGTAAAAGTATGGAAAAAGGAAAATAGATTTCACTTATATTTCTCCAATCTCTGGCCCTGACACACAGAAGGTATTGGACAGATGTCACAACTCACTGCTTACTAGTGATGGACGAACATCTGCCGGGACGGTTCGCGAACGCAATCAAATGTTCGCGAACCGCAAGTTCGCGGCGGGTCCCATTCATTTTAATGGCAGGCGAACCTGAAAAACCTTCAGCTCATATTTGCAGCCAAGAAATAATTACTAGAAGTGCACAAATAGTCCCACAACATGGACACTGACACCAGATGGATTATTCGAATTTGCGATCTCCATTTATTATTTTTTTCAATGCGAAATATCGGCAATATAATTTTCGCGTACGCGCATAAAGAAAGTATATTGGTATATAACACCCCGCTTCAATCAGTTTTTTTGGGGGGGCGACTGGTATATCACACCAGTAGAAATGGTTTGTTCCAATAACACTTGTCCCTCTATATACCTGCAGTATCGCAGCAGAACCGCACACAACTGCCGCACAATACAAATGCACTATAATATACCGTCTAACATAGAAAGTATATTATAACATTGTACAAGGAAGGCAATCCATTAGAAGATACATAAAGATAAAACGTAACCTTTCATAATGTTACTATGATGGTCCATTCACACGTCCGTAAAATACGGACACCGGCAATGTGTATTCCGCAATTTGTGGACCGCACATCGCCGGCACTAGAATAGAAAATGCCTTATCTTGTCTGCAATTGCGAACAAGAATAGGACATGGTCTATTTTTTTGCGGAAACGGAAGCAAAGATGCGGAAGTGCGGATCCGCAAATGCGAATGCGGATCCGCAAATGCGGATGCGGACAGCACATTCGGGCCCCATTGAACATGAATAGGTCTGCACCCTCTGGATAGATCATCAGCATCTGATCGGCTAGGGTCCGACACCAGGGACCCCCGCCGATCAGCTGTTTGAGAAGGCAGCGGTGCTCCAGCAGCGGCGCGGCCTTCTTGCTGTTTACCGCAGGCCCAGTGACGTCACGACTAGTATCAACTAGCGTAGGCGGGGCTAAGCTCCATTCAAGTGAACAGAGCTTAGCCCCGCCCACGCTAGTTGATACTAGTTGTGACGTCACTGGGCCTGCGGTAAACAGCGAGAAGGCCGCGGCACTGCTGAAGCACCGCTGCCTTCTCAAACAGCTGATCGGCGGGGGTCCCTGGTGTCGGACCCCAGCCGATCAGATGCTGATGATCTATCCAGAGGATTGATCATCAGTTAAAACAAAGTGCAGAACCCCTTTAAGCAAAAAGCATAGATGTGGTCAGCAATAACAAGTGCTCGGCGGCACCAAATCAGAAACCATATGTCCTACCACAATGCGGGGGGTTCCAGTGCACATCCATGAATCCCGGAGGGAAAGCAAAAACCATCTATCCCTGGGCTAGATACTGATGTGGTATTGAAGGACAGGGTGGGCAAAGAACTGTCCCTGATATTGCCCTACAGGGGGTGCTATTCTGGCCCTGATAGCCTAACCACCTTACCCTATATAAAAATGGCCCTAGTAAGCCCCTAGCCCCCTGACTTCCAGGTGATCGCTATATAGATATGTGTTTTTGACTCATTATAAAAGTATATTATAAGTATATCGCACCCCTCTGTGTATCACACCTATCGATAGCACACCTATACCAGTGCTTAAAAAGAATTTTGTGGCCCTATTAGCTAGCATTTGGTGTCACTAACAGCCTGTCCCTGCTCCACACAGCAACCTCTCCCTACACTGGCAAAACACAGAATGTAAAATGGCGGCCAGATCAGGTTTATTTATAAGGTAGGGGGTGTGTCCATGGGCTGAAACGTCTCAATTGGCTGTCCTGTACCACCTGATGGATGTGTCATGGGTCAAAGTTCTTCACAATGTAAAAGAATATGGCGGGTGCAAATTTCTCCATATGTTCGCATGTTCGGCGAATCGCGAATGCGCAAAGTTCGCCGCAAAACAACCGCCGGGCGAACCGCAAGGCCATCTCTACTGCTTACACCCTCTATATAAAAATTATTGAAAATGATGGAAAAAATATAGTAATTTTCACTTATATTTCTCCAATCTCTGGCCCTGACACACAGAAGGTATTGGACAGATGTCACTAGTCACTGCAGACATCCTCTATAGAATAAGTATTGAAAATTATGGGAAAACAAATTTACCGCCAGCCTGCCACCACACTCAATAGTCCTTAGAGGGCTTCTGTCACCCCCCATTTAGCAATTTTCAGTATCGTACATTAGCTATTTGCTAATGTCAGATGAGTCCATATACTGTATATCACTGTTACCTCTCTCTGTGCTGTAATTTCTTTAAAAATCGTACTTTTATAATATGCTAATTACTTCACTACCAGCAAGTTGGGCGGTTACTTGCTGGTAGCCGCCGCATCCTCGGACTATAAACACGCCCCCTCCTCCACTTTAAAGACAGGGCCAGCGAGCGCTCTCCTCCTCCCGCTGGCCCTGTCTGCCCAAGAAATCCCGCGCCTGCCCAAGAAATCCCGCGCCGTACTGGTCCTCATTCGGCGCAGGCGCTCTGAGAGAGGGACGCTCGCTTGCCCGCTCCTTTCTCAGTGTGCCTGCGCCGATGACGTCAGCCTACCCCCGGAAAAGAAGACTGCCGGCATCGCTTCTTTTCCGGGTGTTGGCTGACATCATCGGCGCAGGCGCACTGAGGAAGGAGCGGGCAAGCGATCGTCCATCTGTCATAGCGCCTGCGCCGAATGAGGACCGGTATCGCGCAGGCGCGGGATTTCATGGGCAGACAGGGCCAGCGGGAGGAGGAGAGCGCTCGCTGGCCCTGTCTATAAAGTGGAGGAGGGGGCGTGTTTATAGTCCGAGGATGCGGCGGCTACCAGCAAGTAACCGCCCAACTTGCTGGTAGTGAAGTAATTAGCATATTATAAAAGTAAGATTTTTAAAGAAATTACAGCACAGAGAGAGGTAAGAGGGGTATATATGGACTCATCTAACATTAGCAAATAGCTAATGTCCGATACTGAAAATTGCTAAATGGGGGGTGACAGAAGCCCTTTAAAAGGACTTTTGGGTCTTTGAAACGTTTTTCTACTAAATTGATTGCGATTAGACTCCCTACAATCTCTGTCCCTGCCGAAGCGCAGCTCTCCCTGACTACAAATGAGCCGAACATGCGTCATCGGGTGCTATATAGAACTCGATGACGCGTTTCGGCCAGCCAATCACTGTAATGCCAGTAGCCAACATGGCTACTGGCATTACAGTGAGGGCAGTACTTACCTGCAAGTTTATTGGCTGCATAGCAGCCGCGAAACGTGCGGGTAGGAGACTCGAGCATGGCGCTCTTGCACATGCGGTACTCAGCCGAGTACCGCCATGTGCCGAGCATAGCGATGCTTCAGCCGAACAGAAGTTTGGCCGAGCATGCTCGCTCAACACTACTTATTAGGTATCGCCGCATCGTTATGACCTACTCTATAAAAATATCACATTATCTACTCTGTCAGGTGAACATTGTAAAAAAAACTAATAATAAAAACTGTGCCAGAACAGCCATTTTTGGGTTACCTTGCCTCATAAAAAGAGTAATATATATATATATATATATATATATATATATATACACACTCACCTAAAGAATTATTAGGAACACCTTTTCTATTTCTCATTAATGCAACTATCTAGTCAACCAATCACATGGCAGTTGCTTCGATGCATTTAGGGGTCTGGTCCTGGTCAAGACAATCTCCTGAACTCCAAACTGAATGTCAGAATGGGAAAGAAAGGTGATTTAAGCCATTTGGAGCGTGGCATGGTTGTTGGTGCCAGACGGGCCGGTCTGAGTATTTCACAATCTGCTCAGTTACTGGGATTTTCACGCACAACCATTTCTAGGGTTTACAAAGAATGGTGTGAAAAGGGAAAAACATCCAGTATGCGGCCGTCCTGTGGGCGAAAATGCCTTGTGGATGCTAGAGGTCAGAGGAGAATGGGCCGACTGATTCAAGCTGATAGAAGAGCAACGTTGACTGAAATAACCACTCGTTACAACCGAGGTATGCAGCAAAGCATTTGTGAAGCCACAACACGCACAACCTTGAGGCGGATGGGCTACAACAGCAGAAGACCCCACCGGGTACCACTCATCTCCACTACAAATAGGAAAAAGAGGCTACAATCTGCACGAGCTCACCAAAATTGGACTGTTGAAGACTGGAAAAATGTTGCCTGGTCTGATGAGTCTCGATTTCTGTTGAGACATTCAAATGGTAGAGTCCGAATTTGGCGTAAACAGAATGAGAACATGTATCCATCCTCTGATGGCTACTTCCAGCAGGATAATGCACCATGTCACAAAGTTCGAATCATTTCACATTGGTTTCTTGAACATGACAATGAGTTCACTGTACTAAAATGGCCCCCACAGTCATCAGATCTCAACCCAATAGAGCATCTTTGGGATGTGGTGGAACGGGAGCTTCGTGCCCTGGATGTGCATCCCTCAAATCTCCATCAACTGCAAGATGCTATCCTATCAATATGGGCCGACATTTCTAAAGAATGCTATCAGCACCTTGTGGAATCAATGCCACGTAGAATTAAGGCAGTTCTGAAGGCAAAAGGGGGTCCAACACTGTATTAGTATGGTGGTCCTAATAATTCTTTAGGTGAGTGTATATATACACACACACACAATGCACAACTACCTCTAGCAAAAGATTTCTATACTGCAGGAATAACCCTAATAATAACATGCCCCCCGCACCACTCACACCAGCGTGCCGACCAATCAGGTCGGAGCGCCACTATTTCTGTTTGTCAGTCCCAGCCGCCATTTCTGTTCGTCAGTCACAGCACTATCAGCCATATAGAGAGCAGTCTGACCTACCAGTCACTACCAGCAGTCTCAGCACCAGCAGTCAGTGCCAGTCATACAGCCACAGCCACCAGTCAGTGCCAGCCATCTCAACCATCAGTCACTGCCACCAGCCACAGCCACCAGTCAGTGCCAGCAGTCTCAGCTACAGCCACCAGCCGCAGTCAGCAGTCTTAGCCACAGCCAGCACCCAGTGGCAGCAGTCTCAGCCACAAGCCACAGCCAGCAATCTCAGCCGCAGCCACCAGTCTTGGCCACCAGCCTCAGCCACCTGTCAGTGCCAGCAGTCTCAGCCACAGCCACCAGTCAGTGCCAGCGGTCTCAGCTACCAGCCGCAGTCAGCAGTCTCAGCCACAGCCAGCACCCAGTGGCAGCAGTCTCAGCCACAAGCCACAGCCAGCAATCTCAGCCGCAGCCACCAGTCTTGGCCACCAGCTTCAGCCACCAGTCAGTGCCAGCAGTCTCAGCCGCAGCTAGCAGTCTCAGCCACAGCCACCAGTCAGTGCCAGCAGTTTCAGCCGCAGTCAGCAGTCTCAACCACAGCCAGCACTCAGTGCCAGCAGTCTCAGCCACAAGCCACAGCCAGCAATCTCAGACACACCCACCAGTCTCGGCCACCAGCCACAGCCACCAGTCAGTGCCAGCAGCCTCAGCCACAGCCACCAGTCAGTGCCAGCAGTCTCAGCCACTGCCGCCAGTCTCAGCCACCAGCCACAGCCACCAGTCAGTGCCAGCAGTCTCAGCCACAGCCGCCAGTCTCAGACACCAGTCTCAACCGTCAGTCAGTGTGGTCAAGTTCCCTTGACATTTAATATAGACTGTTCCTACTAAAGTTTATGCACTACTGTTCTAGTGCATGTTATTTTAACGGGCTTAATGGCTAGTAATATATAAAAGCATATGCAAACATGTAAAAAAAAAAAAAAAAAATTGATTTGTACACATCGGTGCTATGAGAAGGTATTGATCAATAACCTTTATCTAATATATAAAGCTGAGTGTGTGAGTGTATGTCTGCTAAAGGAATCCGCACCGTCGCATTTACAATCACGGAAATTTGGCACAAAGGTAGATCAGGTGTCCGGGGAGGTTTTAGACCGGGTCTCAGCTCTCTAGCACATACTGTTCCTGAGATATTCCCAAAAAATGCAAATATGGCACATCACATGACCTACATTAGCCAATAGAAGCCTGCAGGTCTTTCTCTTCATATCCCAAGTGCCATACACACGGTCACATGACCCTTATCAGCCAATAGAAGCTCGCAGGCTCTTAGTCTCCACATACACACAGCTTTACACCAGGTTTCCATAACAACCCAGCCATTTTTCTTTACTGCTGCAGGTCAGCTTTAAAGGACAGGGCGCTGTGGATGACACTGTTAAGGGCGCGGAGTGCTGTGGAGGTTACAGGTCAGGGGGCAGGTAGGGTAGCCATTCAGGCCAACCTCAAAAGACAGACTTAAAAACCCTGCCCCCAGGTCCCGCTAAGCCACGCCCCCTCCCACTCCGCAGCCGACGGGGATTGAAAAAATGAAGGCAAAAATCAACTTCTGTCAGCTGCAAGGGTGGGAGGGAGGGTGACTTTCTTCCTGCAGCTCACGCTTAGACAGTACAGTGCCGCTGTCTGAGAGTGAGCTGTTCAAAAGGACATCCCTGTGTCCGTCCAGGCCTTGCACTGGACGGAGGACAGGGAGTCTGAAAGACGGACTGTCCAGCCTAAAACCGGACCTCTGGCTACCCTAGAGGCAGGCTGCTGTGGAGGTCACAGTTAAGGGGACCGTCCGCTATGGAGGTCAGTGTTAAGGGGCAGATTGCTGTAGAGGCCACTGTTAAGGGGGCGGGTGTTGTGGAAATCACTGTTAAGGAGATGGGGTACTGTGGAGGTCATTAATAAAGGGGCAGCCGATGTGGAGGTCTCTGTTAAGAGGGCAAAGAATGGTGGAGGTCACAGTTAAGGGGACGGTCCGCTATGGAGGTCAGTGTTAAGGGGCGGAGTACTGTAGAGGTCACTGTTAAGGGGGCGGGGTGTTGTGGAAGTGACATTTTAAGTGAACGGAGCTCTGTGGAGGTCAGTGTTAAAAGGGCGAGTTATTGTGGAAATCAATGTTAATGAGATGGGGTACTGTGGAGGTCACTAATAAAGGGGCGGCCGCTATGGAGGCCACTATTAAAGAGGCAGCGGGGTACTGTAAGTTCACTGTTAAGACAGCGGGGTACTGTAAGTTCACTGTTAAGACAGCGGGGTACTGTGAGGTCACTGTTAAGGGAGCAGGGTACTGTGAGGTCACTGTTAAGGCAGCGGGGTACTGTGAGGTCACTGTTAAGGCAGCGGGGTACTATGAGGTCACTGTTAGGGCAGCGGGGTACTGTGAGGTCACTGTTAAGACAGCGGGGTACTGTAAGTTCACTGTTAAGACAGCGGGGTACTGTAAGTTCACTGTTAAGACAGCGGGGTACTGTGAGGTCACTGTTAAGGGAGCAGGGTACTGTGAGGTCACTGTTAAGGCAGCGGGGTACTATGAGGTCACTGTTAGGGCAGCGGGGTACTGTGAGGTCACTGTTAAGGCAGCGGGGTACTGTGAGGCCACTGTTAAGACAGCGGGGTACTGTAAGTTCACTGTTAAGACAGCGGAGTACTGTGAGGTCACTGTTAAAGGGGGAGAAGGGTACTGTGAAGTCACTGTTAAGGCAGCGGGGTACTGTGGCAGACAGGGGCAGTCGCTGTGGAAATCTCTGTTAAAGGAAGTATTACTTTACTGAGAGAGTAGTGGATGCCTGGAATAGCCTTCCTGCAGAAGTGGTAGCTGCAAATACAGTGGAGGGGTTTAAGCATGCATGGGATAGGCATAAGGCCGTCCTTCATATAAGATAGGGCCGGGGGCTATCCATAGTATTCAGTATATTGGGCAGACTAGATGGGCCAAATGGTTCTTATCTGCCGACACATTCTATGTTTCTATGTTAACGGGGCCGGGAAGGGTGGAGGTCAGTTAAGGGGACTGTAACCTATGGTCAGTGTTAAGGGGCGGGTGCTGTAGAGGTCACTGTCAAGGGGGTGGGGTGCTGTGGAACTCACTGTTAAAGGGGCAGGCTGCTTTAAAGGTCAAAGTTAAGGGTGTGGGCTGCTGTGGAGGTCCCATTTTAAGGAGACGGGGCACTGTGGGGGGGGGGGGGGTAAGTGTTAAGGGGTGAGGGGCTGTGGAGATCACTGTTAAACGGGCGGGCTACTGTAGATGTCACTGTTATAGTGGATTCTGTCGATATCTTTTAACGACACACACAAACATTAAATTAAAGTCTGTTTACTTTGAATGCCGTCATCTGACAGCTCACGTGTAGCTCTTATCTTTCATCTCTTGACAATTCATATCAATTTGATATGAATTGAGCTATAACGAGCATTCAAAAAATCAGGAGATCCGAAAAAAAGAGCTACACATGAGCCGTCAGAAGAAAACAGACTGATTTTTAACCCCTGTAACTCAGAAACAGCTAAACATTTCTAATAAAGACCAAATGAAAAATTATTTGCAGTCGAAAATGAGCAAAATGCAATCATAAAAACAGGATTTCCATTGTGAGTGGAACTAAACTGAGGTGGGGGAGAACCATGAAGACTGAATCCTCTATGGGAGAATGGAAGCCAGAAGCAAGGACCAGATTGGATCAGATTGCAGCTCCTTTGCTAATTCTTCAGCGCATGTGGGCTATCATGTGGACAATCCGATGAGCCCCTGGGTTAACACATGGTATTTAAGCCTTTGCTGCCCCCCTCCCCCTCCAGGTGGCAGTATCAAATATTACAATTATAACTTAAGACTATACTTTGCTTGGCCTGGGGACAAGCGGAGCCACAGGCAGCTACTTATCTCCAACCCCTCTGAAGACTTCCTCCTTCCATTTACTCCATTAGGGCATGTGGGCTCTGCCCACCTCTGTGATCTACGCTGTCCATGTTATAGATTGGTTCCATTATATCAAGTTTTTTAACCCCTTCTTATCCCTTGATGAACTATTGTTGCCCCGTGTCAAGTGGGTGGTTCCATGATCTCTTTGATCCCAGTCATTTAATCTCTTAGATGTCACGGTCAATGCAGATCAAGGCACCTAAGTAGTTAGAAGGAGGGGGCTCCCTCTGTCACTGGCACTTCTGAAATCCAAATGAGGGGCACCCATGAGCTGCCATTAGAAAAAACCCATGGACCCCTGCAGTGCCAGTAAGTACAAAATGAGCCTGTGTCATAAATTTTCAGCCCCCATGTCTTCCTGCTAGAAATTTGTGGAAAGAGCTGGAGTGACTTGCGTGGTGGAGGCCCCTACGTTTTAGAGGCTCTAGGGCAGGGGTCGGCAACCTCCGGCGTTCCAGCTGTGGTGAAACTACATCTCCCATCATGCACACTCTCTTGGCTGTTCTCTGAACTCATACAGAAGTGAAAGGAGCATGCTGGGAGTTGTAGTTTCACCACAGCTGGAGAGCCAAAGGTTGCTGATCCCTGCTCTAGAGCAATTTCCCCTTTAGCCCCTTGGCATATTACTACATGTATCGATGTATTACTCCGGGGCGGCGTATCCATGGATCGTAAAGCCTTACTTCCAATTTGGAAGTACAAAAACAAACGTTGCGAGTGACGACGCTGTAAAAAAACGGATCCTCAATGTGTCTTGTTGTGCAAATCGATTAAAAGTTTCTAAACTTTTTTTAAACAAAATGGTCAAAATGAGGTCCTCTGCCAGTGGGGGGCATCATCTGCTCTGACTAGAGCCCCCTCCGTCATGTTCTCTTCCATTTCTATGCTCCGAGACTCTTCGAGTAAACATGGAAACGGCATTTACCGGAGAAAGAATCTCAGCATGAGGAGCCGCTCACTACAGAACCACCATTATGTTAGCACAGGGGGATATTTTTTTTTTTTGAAAGAAGCTGTTGAGGTCCGTGTTGAAAGCAGCGCGGCACGACGCGCTGCCAGGAATTTTCTTATTTAATTTCCCCTCACTCAATTTCCGACTTTAGGGAGATGTCGGTAATAATGTCATCAGATTGTGCCGTCGGTAGACACCGTCTCATCTGCACAGGAACATCAACTTGCCGGATTCATCAAAATGGGGGTGAGGAGGGTAACGCGATTGTATAAATGTGCGCAGACTTGTTGCAAAACGACAACCAACTGCCAAATAATTCTATAATCCATGTTTGAAAAAACAAAAATTGTAAAAAAAAATAAAAAAACAAGTTAGTGATACATTTTGTATTCATGTGATCATAAAATTCCCTTTGCTGTTTCACGAAGCATTCCCTTTAATTAGCAGAAGCAATATAAATCCTGAAGGGATGGAGGGTATTAAAGGGGTTGTGTGGAAGGATACATGGGGGGGGAGGGATTTATTAAACTGGTGTAAAGTAGAACTGGCTCAGTTGCCCATGGCAACCCATTAGATTCCACCATTCATTTTGGACAGCACCTTTGAAAAATTAAAGGTGGAATCTGATTGGTTGCTATGGGCAACTAAGACAGTTCTACTTTACACCAGTTTGATAAATCTCCCCCAAAGTTTTGGGAAAATGAGCAATGTGACCAGATCTACAGTCCCTGGTCTGCTCTCGAGATGCAGGAAATGGCTATCATTACATTAGGGCACCGCCGGCATCTTCACAGCCACTTTACTATTATATTAGATACGTGCATTATAAACTCATTGATTACACTACAGAAGTGTATGAAAAAGATAGTATATTACAGAAATGTATTACAAAGATATATTAAATAAGAGTATTATACACTATTATATTACAAAAGCGTATTATAAAGTACTGTATATAATAAACAATTATAGCAAAAAAAAGTGCATTAAGCTATTACCTTGCAGAAATATATTATCCACTATTATATTACAGAAATGCATTATAAACTAATATATTACATTATATTATAAAAGTGCCTTAGAACTGATATTATATTATATGTAATGCAATGTAATAGTTTGTAATATTATAAATTATTATATTGCATTATATTAAGAAATGTATTATCCACTATTATATTAGAGAAGCGCATTATAAATTATTTTATTACAGAAGTGTATTATAAACTATTATAGCAGATAAATATTGTATATAATAAACTATTATATTACAGAAATATGTTATAAACTATAATAATAGAAAAGTATATTAAAAACTATTACATTAGACTGAGCAATGTATTATATGTTATTATATTATAGCAGTGTATTATATGATATATTATAGCAGTATATTATATGATATATTATAGCAGTGTATTATATGATATATTATAGCAGTATATTATATGATATATTATAGCAGTGTATTATATGATATATTATAGCAGTATATTATATGATATATTATAGCAGTGTATTATATGATATATTATAGCAGTATATTATATGATATATTATAGCAGTGTATTATATGATATATTATAGCAGTATATTATATGATATATTATAGCAGTGTATTATATGATATATTATAGCAGTATATTATATGATATATTATAGCAGTATATTATATGATATATTATAGCAGTGTATTATATGATATATTATAGCAGTATATTATATGATATATTATAGCAGTGTATTATATGATATATTATAGCAGTATATTATATGATATATTATAGCAGTATATTATATGATATATTATAGCAGTGTATTATATGATATATTATAGCAGTATATTATAAAGCCTAAAGGTCCCTGCCTAAAGTGCCTTTCAGTGTGGTCATAGGAATACAGAAATACATAGTAACATAGTAACATAGTACATAAGGCCGAAAAAAGCCCTCCGTCCATCCAGTTCAGCCTGTTATCCTGCAAGTTGATCCAGAGGAAGGAAAAAAAGAAACAAAAAACTGTGAGGTAGAAGCCAATTTTCCCCACTTAAGGGGAAAAAATTCCTTCCCGACTCCAATCAGGCAATCAGAATAACTCCCTGGACCAACGACCCCTCTCTAGTAGCTATAGCCTGTAATATTATTACACTCCAGAAATACATCCAGGCCCCTCTTGAATTCCTTTATTGTACTCACCATCACCACCTCCTCAGGCAGAGAGCTCCATAGTCTCACTGCTCTTACCGTAAAGAATCCTCTTCTATGTTTGTGTACAAACCTTCTTTCCTCCAGACGCAGAGGATGTCCCCTCGTCACAGTCACAGTCCTGGGGATAAATAGATGATGGGAGAGATCTCTGTACTGACCCCTGATGTATTTATACATGGTAATTAAATCTCCCCTCAGTCGTCTTTTTTCTAAAGTGAATAACCCTAATGTTGATAATCTTTCAGGGTACTGTAGTTGCCCCATTCCAGTTATTACTTTAGTTGCCCTCCTCTGGACCCTCTCCAGCTCTGCTATGTCTGCCCTGTTCACAGGAGCCCAGAACTGTACACAGTCCTCCATGTGTGGTCTGACTAGTGATGTGTAAAGTAGTAGGACTATGTTCTCATCATCGCCATCTATGCCCCTTTTGATGCAACCCATTATCTTATTGGCCTTGGCAGCAGCTGCCTGACGCTGGTTTTTACAGCTTAATTTGCTGTTCACTAAAATTCCGTGGTCCTTTTCCATGTCAGTGTTACCGAGTGTTTTACCATTTAGTATGTACGGGTGACTTGCATTATTCCTTCCTTGTGCATAACTTTACATTTGTCAGTGTTAAACCTCATCTGCCACTTCTCTGCCCAAGCCTCTAATCTATCCAGATCCATCTGTAGCCGTATACTGTCCTCTGTAGTATATATACAGTATACTGTCCTCTGTAGTATATATACAGTATACTGTCTTCTGTAGTATGTATACACTCACCTAAAGAATTATTAGGAACACCTGTTCTATTTCTCATTAATGCAATTATCTAGTCAACCAATCACATGGCAGTTGCTTCAATGCATTTAGGGGGGTGCTCCTGGTCAAGACAATCTCCTGAACTCCAAACTGAATGTCAGAATGGGAAAGAAAGGTGATTTAAGCAATTTTGAGCATGGCATGGTTGTTGGTGCCAGACGGGCTGGTCTGAGTATTTCACAATCTGCTCAGTTACTGTGATTTTCACGCACAACCATTTCTAGGGTTTACAAAGAATGGTGTGAAAAGGGAAAAACATCCAGTATGCGGCAGTCCTGTGGGCAAAAATGCCTTGTGGATGCTAGAGGTCAGAGGAGAATCGGCCGACTGATTCAAGCTGATAGAAGAGCAACGTTGACTGAAATAACCACTCGTTACAACCGAGGTCTGCAGCAAAGCATTTGTGAAGCCACAACACGCACAACCTTGAGGCGGATGGGCTACAACAGCAGAAGACCCCACCGGGTACCACTCATCTCCACTACAAATAAGAAAAAGAGGCTACATTGTCATGTTCAAGAAACCAATGTGAAATGATTGGAGCTTTGTGACATGGTGCATTATCCTGCTGGAAGTAGCCATCAGAGGATGGATACATGTTCTCATTCTGTTTACGCCAAATTCGGACTCTACCATTTGAATGTCTCAACAGAAATCGAGACTCATCAGACCAGGCAACATTTTTCCAGATTATTTAACAGTCCAATTTTGGTGAGCTCTTGCAAATTGTAGCCTCTTTTTCCTATTTGTAGTGGAGATGAGTGGTACCCGGTGGGGTCTTCTGCTGTTGTAGCCCATCCGCCTCAAGGTTGTGCGTGTTGTGGCTTCACAAATGCTTTGCTGCATACCTCGGTTGTAACGAGTGGTTATTTCAGTCAACGTTGCTCTTCTATCAGCTTGAATCAGTCGGCCCATTCTCCTCTGACCTCTAGCATCCACAAGGCATTTTCGCCCACAGGACTGCCGCATACTGGATGTTTTTCCCTTTTCACACCATTCTTTGTAAACCCTAGAAATGGTTGTGTGTGAAAATCCCAGTAACTGAGCAGATTGTGAAATACTCAGACCGGCCCGTCTGGCACCAACAACCATGCCACGCTCAAAATTGCTTAAATCACCTTTCTTTCCCATTCTGACATTCAGTTTGGAGTTCAGGAGATTGTCTTGACCAGGAGCACCCCCCTAAATGCATTGAAGCAACTGCCATGTGATTGGTTGACTAGATAATGGCATTAATGAGAAATAGAACAGGTGTTCCTAATAATTCTGTGGTGAGTGTATATACAGCAACTGTTCAGCAACTGTGAACGGCACAACACTAATCTGTGATGGCGGGTGCCCGCGGCTGATTAAGCAATACAGGCTTTTTCTCCACTGTATTCACAGAAGAAAATAAACTGTCAGATGAAATGGAGAATGTAAAAGTAAATTCCCCATTAAAAGTGCCCTGTCTGACCCAGAAAGAAGTACAGTGGCTTCTTAAAAAGATTAAAATAGACAAATCGTCAGGACCAGATGGCATACACCCCCGTATGCTAAAAGAATTAAGTAATGTCATAACCAGACCCTGATTTCTGATATTTAAGGACTCTATAATGACAGGGAGTGTTCGACAGGATTGGCGCATAGCAAATGTGGTGGCAATATTCAAAAAGGGTCCAAAAACAGAGCCTGGAAACTATAGGCCGGATCATTTAACTGTCCGTGTGTATACATAAAGCTGTCTCATGACCCTAAATGGGACATTGAGAGACGTATTAAGAACATACTGGAGTTGGGCCTCCAAGGTGGCCTAATAGATGAGAGACTTAGAACTTTTTTGACTGTACTACATCCAAGGACACCAATTCTATATCTGTTGCCAAAAATACATAAAGATCTTTTTAAACCCCTTGGAGACCCATTGTCTCAGCCAGACACTCCCTGTTCAGTAACATCACTATTTTTTTGGACAGAGTATTGCGTGTGTACGCAATCTCTGCCAAGTCATATATTAGAGACACCTCAGATTTTTTGCTGAAGATCAGGGAGGTGACAATTCCAGAGGGCGCAATATTGGTGTCCTTGGATGTAGTCAGTCTATACACAAGCATCAGACATGAACTGGGCCTGAGGGCTGTTGGGGATGCACTAAAGCGTTCTAAATATACACCAGAGTGTCATATACACCAGAGTGCCTTTTCTCCTGGGATTACTCCATGCCGTACTAACCAATAATTATTTTCTTTTTGGGGATGATTTTTTTATGCAAATGAGGGGTACGGCGATAGGGTCAAATGTGGCGCCCACTTACGCCAATGTCACCGTGGCCTTCCTTGAGGAGTCATACGTCTATGTGTCCCACCACTTCAGCCGAGTGCTGGGGTGGTGGAGATACATAGATGATGTCTTCTTCATATGGACGGGCACGGGGATAGAGTTGGCAGAGTTTTTTTCATATTTAAACTCCATAGATGAGGATGTAAAGTTCACCATGACACAATCAGATGAGAGGATGGTGTTCTTGGACACCTTGATCACTGTCCACAACAATGAAGTTGAGAGTGGGATACACATCAAGTCCACTGACAGGAACACGTTGCTTCATTACACGAGTGCACATCCGAGACCCATGGTGAAATCTCTGCCCACGAGTCAATTTTTAAGAGCTAAAAGAATAGTGAGCAATCCGACACAGCTAGAACAAACCTTGACCAATATGAAGGATGCGTTCAAAAAACGTGGATATCCAGTGAGGAGTCTTGACACTCAGATTAAAAAGGTGGAGGAAGTGAATAGAGAGCAACTACTTACCACCAGTAGAAATAAGGTTCAGAAAACCAATAGAATTCCTCTAGTGACAGAAGATAGCTACCATGTCCGAAATATCATCAACAAGCACTGGCCCATTTTAAAACATGGTCTCAGTGAGGTTGATGAATTTAGGAATGCACCCTTGATGTCTTATAGGCGACCCAGGAATTTGAAGGACGAATTGATCCATGCTGATGTAGGCCCAATTAAAAAAGTGGGACAAACCTTCTTAAAAACTCCTAGGAAGGGATGTTCCCCATGCTTGAATTGCATTAATTGCAAACAGATACAGAAGGGAAGAAGTTTCACACATCCAAAAACTAAGGCTACATACAAAATTAATCATTATTTGACATGTGATTCGTCGTTTGTGATATATGTGTTGTGGTGCCCTTGCTCATTATTGTATGTAGGAGAAACTACACTTGATTTCAAGACACGTTTTAATTACCATTGCTACACCATCCATAAAAAGCGGATAGATTTACCAGTGTTAAAGCATTGTACAGAAATGGGACATATATACTGTGGCGAAACCAACCTCTCCACTGGGTTTTGGAGGGGCCTGTTTGCCAGCCTCTTGCCCCAGGATTATGGCCCATACTAACTTTGAAGGAGAAGACAGACCGGCCGCACAGCTTAAATCTGTGGAACTGTTTGGGGCAGGAAAGCCATGCTTGCGGTCGGCCAAATGTGACTTCCATGGAATTTGGGAACCCCTGCTCGGATCTGGGTGATTTTTGGATATGTTGTTTACCCAGATCAGAGCTATCCATGGATGTATACATTATGGGGATATGTGGGGTTTTGAGGTGTGTGACAGAACCATCTGTCTTTGGAATTGTATTTTATGTTATGTGAGGGTACCCAGATAGCTAATTTTATTGTATTTGTGTAGTCTGAGTGCCATTCACCTAATAATATGCACTCAGACTTGAGCTATCTGGGGATATGTTAAATGTCTGTGTTTACTGTAAGGGTTGTGACATTGCATGTTTAAATGGTGATTTCTGTCCTGTTGTCCCCACATGTGTATTGGCGATTTCCCTTTGTCCTGAGAGATAATTGAATTACTCCTCGGGTGTCTCCAGGGCAGAGAGGAGGAAACCATGATGCATTGTGGGGATGTATTGTGTCTGTGTATCCTGAATTGCTGCATATCTGTCCTGTGTCACAGTCTACCATCTGGTCCCCTAGGGGAGTGTCCACCAGATGGGAACCTGCATAAATACAGGCGGGTAGCCCTCAATAAAGAGTGCCTGTTTTATCCTTCATCATGTTGAGGCTGGTGTTTGGGTAACTGATCAACACTGGGGGATTGCTATACGCTGAAGATTTGCTATACTCCCCTGGCTTTACTACTAGCTCTTGTAAGAGCTGTTCCTGCTCTCTGGTTTTAGGAGAGGTTCACCCACTGGTCACGACTGGAGCCTTGTCGTAGGTCCAGAGTGGGTAGGAGACGGTGAGACCTCAACCAAGCTTCGGCGGTTCGTGGGGTCTGCAGTGCGTACGGTGTCAAGTGGAGTGCTTGGAGTCCTCGGGAAGCACTAGGAGCATCTATCGACGGAGGTACCCAGTCGGGGTGCTAGGAGATCCGTTACATATACCACCAATAGTAAATGACTCACAAATGATGTGAGTGCACGTGCTCAGCCTGCACGTAGGGTAGAACACCAAAAAAGAAAACAAGGCTTGCACAAATAATGATGAATGTAAACTTTATTATAGTCTCAACACGAGACAAGATGTTTTTAAAATGCACATAAAAAACAATACAATGGTGAGAGGAGAGCACTCAGAATAATGGTGCACCACTGGATAACAGAACGTATCAAGGCTAGAAAGATAATATAAATATCCTAAAATATATATATGGCCCAACGCACGTTTTGCGTAAGTTTCTTCCCCCTGAAGAAGCTTACGCAAAACGTGCGTTGGGGCACTGTTGGTTCACCACTCAGGTATTCACTTTATGGCTCTCTTTATGGCTATTTCAATGTAATATACTTATGCACCTGGTCATATTTGCACTATGCACTTTATATCTTGGTATGTATTGTATTTTATTCTGATTCAGTCTTGATAGCTTTGGCTAGTTCTATATATTTGTTATCTGGCTTGGGCCATATATATATTTTAGGATATTTATATTATCTTTCTAGCCTTGATACGTTTTGTTATCCAGTGGTGCACCATTATTCTGAGTGCTCTCCACTCACCATTGTATTGTTTTTTATGTGCATTTTAAAAACATCTTGTCTCGTGTTGAGACTATAATAAAGTTTACATTCATCATTATTTGTGCAAGCCTTGTTTTCTTTTTTGGTGTTCTACCATAAATGGGACATGGTGAACGAGATATTAAGTGGATGCTCGTGGACCATGCCCCACTATCACGGAGAGGTGGGAATAGAGTATTATTCTTAAAGAAAAGAGAGATCTTTTGGATCATGAAATTGAATACTTTAAAACCAATGGGATTAAATGTTGAGTTCAGACCTTGGATATGTACCTAGATGGCGTTCTGTCTGGATGTGGCCCCGGGTCCTGTTTTGTCTACCTGCTAGTTATATGTGGGGTGCTTGGAAAGGAGATTTTGTTTCTAATGCTTTTCCCTAATTATGATTATTTTTACTTGCAGATTATGTAAAGCTGAGCGTTCGGTGGACACAGAAGTTATTGGGATCCTCGCCACACATGATGATGCTGGACAACTATTGAATTTATACAACATGGGATATGGTGATGGGAACTGATCACTAATATGAGGTCGCTGCCTTCTTCTGGTTGTTCGTTTGTGTCATCTGAAGTTCTGGAATTTAGCCTTGTGTACCTATTGTACCGTTTTTGACAGTGGTGAGCTGCAGATAATCATTAGATTAATAAAGGGGATGTGGATTAGAGACGCTAGAGCCCCGTATTATGGGAGCCTGATGTGCGTCCATGAAAACCCATGATGACAGTGTGTGATGGGACCACCTAGCATTTATGTCGCCTGGCTTGCTGTATGTGGTGGTTGATCCTCCCTGCCAAGATACTTTTATTCTACTGTATTGGGGGAGGGGTGATCAGGGCTAGACGCTGCATTTGGGGACAAGTGCAGTGTCGCCTTTGCTGCCCTCGGATACAGCTGATGGGATTGAGCAATCTCTACAGATGTTGATGACCCCGCAGGTAGAGCAATTATATCTGCACCTGATGCCTGTTTAATAATGATAATTCTAATAGAGATGGTGTCTCCACGATTCGGAACTCCAGATGACGTTCACACTTTGGGAAGAACGTAACTACCAGAGTGAAACAGCCAGATAGATCATTTTTGACCTTTAGAAGGAAGGACCTTAGTCACGTGATGGTTGTCGTAGCGACGTGTACCAATATGCCTCACGTGACTCTAGGATCCCGATCACCGGACCTCCTAACTTCCGATCAGCTGACTTGCAGGTTCCGGAAGATTGCTGTTACTAGGAGAAGCCGCGCAGGCGCAGTTGTGCTTGCACCACGCCAGACCCTCGTGTGCCGCCTGGATCCCGATCAGGTCACGAACGCTCAGTTATTGTTTTTAATCAAGTTAATTATGCACATCACCTGATTGTTGGAATTGTTGGAATTATATGAAATATGACTCACGGTCACTTTACCCAACACAGGCTTTTGGATATACAATTGCAAGAAAAAGTATGTGAACCCTTTAGAATGATATGGATTTCTGCACAAATTGGTCATAAAATGTGATCTGATCTTCATCTAAGTCACAACCATAGACAATCACAGTCGGCTTAAACTAATAACACACAAATAATTAAATGTTACCATGTTTTTATTGAACACACCATGTAAACATTCACAGTGCAGGTGGAAAAAGTATGTGAACCCCTAGACTAATGACATCTTCAAGAGAAAATTGGAGTGAGGTGTCAGCCAACTGGAGTCCAATCAATGAGATGAGATTGGAGGTGTTGGTTACAGCTGCCCTGCCCTATAAAAAACACACACTAGTTCTGGGTTTGCTTTTCACAAGAAGCATTGCCTGATGTAAATGATGCCTCGCACAAAAGAGCTCTCAGAAGACCTACGATTAAGAATTGTTGACTTGCATAAAGGTGGAAAGGGTTATAAAAGTATCTCCAAAAGCCTTGCTGTTCATCAGTCCACAGTAAGACAAATTGTCTATAAATGGAGAAAGTTCAGCACTGCTGCTACTCTCCCTAGGAGTGGCCTTCCTGTAAAGATGACTGCAAGAGCACAGCGCAGACTGCTCAATGAGGTAAAGAAGAATCCTAGAGTGTCAGCTAAAGACTTACAAAAGTCTCTGGCATATGCTAACATCGCTGTTAGCGAATCTACGATACGTAAAACACTATACAAGAATGGATTTCATGGGAGGATACCACAGAGGAAGCCACTGCTGTCCAAAAAAAACATTGCTGCACGTTTACAGTTTGCACAAGAGCACCTGGATGTTCCACAGCAGTACTGGCAAAATATTCTGTGGACGGATGAAACCAAAGTTGAGTTGTTTGGAAGAAACACACAACACTATGTGTGGAGAAAAAGAGGCACAGCACACAAACATCAAAACCTCATCCCAACTGTGAAGTATGGTGGTGGGGGCCTCATGGTTTGGGGCTGCTTTGCTGCGTCAGGGCCTGGACGGATTGCTATCATCGAAGGAAAAATGAATTCCCAAGTTTATCAAGACATTTTGTAGGAGAACTTAAGGCCATCTGTGCACCAGCTGAAGCTCAACAGAAGATGGGTGTTGCAACAGGACAACAACCCGAAGCATAGAAGTAAATCAACAACATAATGGCTTAAACAGAAGAAAATACGCCTTCTGGAGTGGCCCAGTCAGAGTCCTGACCTCAACCCGATTGAGATGCTGTGAAATGACCTCAAGAAAGCGATTCACACCAGACATCCCAAGAATATTGCTGAACTGAAACAGTTCGCTAAAGAGGAATGGTCAAGAATTACTCCTGACCGTTGTGCACGTCTGATCTGCAACTACAGGAAACGTTTGGTTGAAGTTATTGCTGCCAAAGGAGGTTCAACCAGTTATTAAATCCAAGGGTTCACAAACTTTTTCCACCTGCACTGTGAATGTTTACATAGTGTGTTCAATAAAAACATGGTAATATTTAATTCTTTGTGTGTTATTAGTTTAAGCAGACTGTGATTGTCTATTGTTGTGACTTAGATGAAGATCAGATGACATTTTATGACCAATTTGTGCAGAAATCCATATAATTCCAAAGGGTTCACATACTTTTTCTTGCAGCTGTACATATCCAAGTCATTTAAATGTGTATTATGAATTATACTGGCTTTTTAATCATGTATTTTTGAATTATGACATGTATTTTGATGAATTATGTTATTTATTGCACTTAATTATGTTACTGATTGATTGATATGAAACATGCTATAAATATGTTATGTGCACACCCCTTTCACATCACTGCTTGAAAAAGATTCCAGTGTGCGAACCAAATGTTGTATTTCTGGTGAATAAAGGAAGTGCCGTGGATTTCCTGGATATACAGTATATATATATATATATATATATATATATATATATATACAGTACAGACCAAAAGTTTGGACACACCTTCTCATTCAAAGAGTTTTCTTTATTTTCATGACTATGAAAATTGTAGATTCACACTGAAGGCATCAAAACTATGAATTAACACATGTGGAATTATATACATAACAAACAAGTGTGAAACAATTGAAAATATGTAATATTCTAGGTTCTTCAAAGTAGCCATCTTTTGCTTTGATTACTGCTTTCCACACTCTTGGCATTCTCTTGATGAGCTTCAAGAGGTAGTCCCCTGAAATGGTTTTCACTTCACAGGTGTGCCCTGTCAGGTTTAATAAGTGGGATTTCTTGCCTTATAAATGAGGTTGGGACCATCAGTTGCGTTGAGGAGAAGACAGATGGCTACACAGCTGATAGTCCTACTGAATAGACTGTTAGAATTTGTATTATGGCAAGAAAAAAGCAGCTAAGTAAAGAAAAACGAGTGGCCATCATTACTTTAAGAAATGAAGGTCAGTCAGTCAGCCGAAAAATTGGGAAAACTTTGAAAGTAAGGGCTATTTAACCATGAAGGAGAGTGATGGGGTGCTGCGCCAGATGACCTGGCCTCCACAGTCACCGGACCTGAACCCAATTGAGATGGTTTGGGGTGAGTTGTACCGCAGAATGAAGGCAAAAGGGCCAACAAGTGCTAAGCATCTCTGGGAACTCCTTCAAGACTGTTGGAAGACCATTTCAGGGGACTACCTCTTGAAGCTCATCAAGAGAATGCCAAGAGTGTGCAAAGCAGTAATCAAAGCAAAAGGTGGCTACTTTGAAGAACCTAGAATATGACATATTTTCAGTTGTTTCACACTTGTTTGTTATGTATATAATTCCACATGTGTTAATTCATAGTTTTGATGCCTTCATAGTCATGAAAATAAAGAAAACTCTTTGAATGAGAAGGTGTGTCAAAACTTTTGGTCTGTACTGTATATATATATATATACACAGTATACTGTCTTCTGTAGTATATATATATATATATATACACAGTATACTTTCCTCTTCCGTGTTAATCACTTTACCCAGTTTATTGTCATCTGCAAAAATTTTACTGTGCAAGCCTTCTACAAGATCATTAATAAATACAGTCATGTGAAAAAATTAGGACACCCTTTGAAAGCATGTGGTTTTTTGTAACATTTTTAATAAATGGTTATTTCATCTCCGTTTCAACAATACAGAGAGATTAAAGTAATCCGACTAAACAAAGAAAACTGAAGAAAAGTCTTTTCAAGATCTTCTGTAAATGTCATTCTACAAAAATGCCTATTCTAACTGAGGAAAAAGATAGGACACCCTTGCCCCTAATAGCGAGTGTTACCTCCTTTGGCTGAAATAACTGCAGTGAGACGGTTCTTGTAGCCATCTACCAGTCTTCGACATCGGTCTGAGGAAATTTTACCCCACTCCTCAATGCAGAACTTTTTCAGCTGTGAGATGTTTGAGGGGTTTCTTGCACGTACAGCCCTTTTCAAGTCACCCCACAGCATCTCAATGGGATTCAAATCTGGACTTTGACTTGGCCATTCCAGGACTCTCCATTTCTTCTTTTTCAGCCAATCTTTGGTTGATTTACTAGTATGTTTTGGGTCATTGTCATGTTGCATGGTCCAGTTCCGCTTCAGCTTTAATTTTCTAACTGATGGTCTCACATGTTCTTCAAGCACCTTCTGATACACAGTAGAATTCATCGTGGATTCTATGATGGTGAGCTGACCAGGTCCTGCTGCAGCAAAGCAGCCCCAAACCATGACACTTCCACCTCCATGCTTCACAGTTGGTATGAGGTTCTTTTCTTGGAATGCTGTGTTTGGTTTACGCCAAACATGTCCTCTGCTGTTGTGTCCAAATAATTCAATTTTGGACTCATCTGTCCAAAGAACATTATTCCAGAAGTCCTGGTCTTTGTCAACTTTATCGCTGGCAAATGTCAGTCTGGCCTCGATGTTTCTCTTGGAAAGCAAAGGTTTCCTCCTTGCACACCTCCCATGCAAGTTAAACTTGTACAGTCTCTTTCTGATTGTAGAGGCATGTACTTCTACATCAACAGTAGCCAGAGCCTGCTGTAGTTCTCGAGATGACACTTTAGGGTTTTTGGATACCTCTTTTAGCATCTTGCGGTCTGCTCTTGGGGTGAACTTGCTGGGGCGACCAGTCCTGGGCATGTTGGCAGTTGTTTTGAAAGCCCTCCACTTGTAGACTATCTTCTGGACAGTGGAATGGCTGATTTCAAAATCTTTTGAGATCTTTTTAAATCCCTTCCCAGACTCATAGGCTGCTACAATCTTTTTTCTGAAGTCCTCTGACAGCTCTTTTGCTCTCACCATGGTGCTCACTCTCACTTCAACAGTCAGGAGCACACCAAACTAAATGTCTGAGGTTTAAATAGGGCAAACCTCATTCAACATGCAGAGTAACGATCTACTAATTATGTGCACCTGGTGTGATATACCTGTGTGAGATCTGAGCCAATTTAAGAGGGAATACATGTGAGGGTGTCCTATCTTTTTCCTCAGTTAGAATAGGCATTTTTGTAGAATGACATTTACAGAAGATCTTGAAAAGACTTTTCTTCAGTTTTCTTTGTTTAGTTGGATTACTTTAATCTCTCTGTATTGTTGAAACGGAGATGAAATAACCATTTATTAAAAATGTTACAAAAAACCACATGCTTTCAAAGGGTGTCCTAATTTTTTCACATGACTGTATATTGAAGAGAATAGGGCCCAATACTGACCCCTGAGGTACCCCACTAGGGACAGTGACCCAATCGGAGTGTGTACCGTTAATAACCACCCTCTGTTTTCCATCACTGACCCAGTTACTTACCCAAATACAGACGTTTTCTCCCAGTCTGAGCATTCTAATTTTATATACTAATCTTTTATGTGGTACAGTGTCAAATGCTTTGGAGAAGTCCAGATATTCGACATCCATTGATTCGCCGCTGTCAAGTCTAGAACTTACCTCCTCATAGAAACTGATTAAATTAGTTTGACATGACCGATCCCTCATAAGGCCATGCTGATATGGCATTATTTGCTTATTTACCTTGACGTACTCCAAGATAGCTTCTCTTAGAAAACCTTCAAACAGTTTACCAACGACGGTTGTTAAACTTACCGGCCAATCTTTTCCAGGCTCTGTTTTTGGACCCTTTTTGAATATTGCCACCACATTTGCTATGCGCCAATCCTGTCGAACACTCCCTGTCATTAAAGAGTCCTTAAATATCAGAAATCAGGGTCTGGTTATGACATTACTTAATTCTCTTAGGATACGGGGGTGTATGCCATCTGGTCCTGACGACTCGGCAGCTCCAACTTAAACGATACCGGATTAATCACCTCCGTGATCTTATACGGTCCAATAAAACGAGGAGCAAATTTTCTAGAAGCTACTTTGAGAGATAGATTCTTGGAGGACAACCATACTTAATCCCCAACCTGAAAGTTCACCCCCCTTGAACGTCTCCTATCGGCCCTGAGTTTTTGAGAACTTTGAGCCTTTTCTAGGTTCGATTGAACCCAGGCCCAAACTGTGCACAGTTCGGAGGAGAGTTTATCCGCTTCAGGGTTAGAGGAGGAGACGGACGACCCAGAATGAAAACGGGGATGAAAACCATGGTTACAAAAAAAAGGGGAGACCCCAGGAGAAGAATTGACACGGTTATTCAAAGCAAATTCAGCCAATGGAAGGAATTTGACCCATAATTGCTGGTCATCAGCAACATACAACCTCAAGAATTGTTCCACAGACTGATTAAGGCGTTCAATCTGCCCATTACTCTCAGGATGGTAGGCGGAAGAAAAAGATAATAAAATTTTACATCTTTGACAGAAGGCCCTCCAGAATTAGGACACAAACTGCACACCCCTGTCAGAAACAATATTTTCCGGGATGCCATGTAAACGAACAATCTCTATCACAAAATAGACGCCAGGGTTTTTGCATTCGGAAGTTTAGACAGGGGAATGAAATGAACCATCTTGCTAAACCTATCGACCACTACCCAAACCACAGTCTTACCCTCCGCCAGCGGTAGGTCAGTTATAAAGTCCATCGAGATATGGGACCAGGGTCTACTGGGAATGGGTAGGGGTCGTAGGTTACCAGCAGGGCGAGTCCTAGGTGTCTTAGACCTGGCACAAACCTCACAGGCTGACACGTAGGACTTGACATCCCTAGTCAGAGTGGGCTACCAATAAGATCTAGAAACCAGATCCTTAGTGCCCTCAAAACCCGGATGTCCACAAAAGGCAGAATCGTGACACTCCCCCAACAGCTGGAGACTAAATTGTACGGGAACAAACAACTTATCTGTTGGGGTGGATGCCGGTGCTAGATGTTGTTCAGCCTTAATGCGAGCCGAGATGTCCTGGGTTAGAGCCGCTAAGAAGATGTTTGCTGGTAGGATGGATTCAGGCGGTGCCTCAGTGGGTTGAAAAGCATGGAAGCTCCGAGATAATGCGTCTGCCTTCACATTTTTACTTCCTGGCCTGAACGTAATGGAGAAATCCAAACGGGTAAAAAACAGAGCCCATCGGGCTTGCCGGGGATTCAACCTCTAATAGCCAGCAGCTCCCTATTCCCTATGTCGTAGTTTCTCTCCGTAGGAGAGAATTTCCTGGAGAAGAAGGCACACAGTCTCAGGTTAGTGAGGCTAGCAGGACCTTGTGAAAGGACTGCTCCTGCGCCGTCCTCGGACGCATCCACCTCCACAATAAAGGGTCTCTCCTGATCAGGCTGGATCAGAATGGGAGCGCTACTAAATGCCTTTTTTTAGGTTTTAAATGAAGAAATGACCTTGGTAGACCAATTCTCCACATCCGCCCCTTTCTTAGTATGGTCGGTCAGTGGTTTAGCAAATACAGAAAAATTCATGATAAATTTACGATAGTATTTAGCGAAACCCAAAAGCCGTTGTAAGGCCTTTAAGGATGAAGGGTTTACCCATTGCTTAATTGCCAAAACCTTACCAGGATCCATCTTAAAGGCGTGAAGAGTCAGAACATGCCCTAGAAACAGTATCTCCTGTACACCAAAGACACATTTCTCTTGCTTAGCGGATAGCTGGTTCTCCCTCAACACCTCTAATACTTGTTTGACATGAGACACATGAGATTCGAAATCAGGAGAGAATATCAAAAGGTCGTCAAGATAGACAATAATAAATTTACCTAAGAACTCCCTAAGAATATCGTTCATTACGTTTTGGAACACAGCTGGGGCATTGCTGAGTCCAAAAGGCATCACCTGATATTCAAAGTGTCCTATCAGAGTATTGAACGCTGTCTTCCATTCGTCTCCCTCCTTGATTCGGATTAGATTGTATGCCCCTTTCAGGTCAATCTTGGAAAACCAGGTTGCCCCCAGAACCTGGTTAAATAAATCCGGAATCAATGGGAGAGAGTATCTATTTTGGACAGTGATTTTATTTAATCTCCGGTAATCAATACAAGGCCTAAGACCACCATCCTTCTTCTTAACAAAGAAAAACCCTGCTCCCATAGGAGAGACTAAAGGTCTAATATGCCCTTTAGCAAGGCTCTCTTTAATATAATCTTCCATAGCCTTGCGTTCGGGCTTAGAAAGATTATAAATTTGCCCTTTAGGAAATTTGGCACCCTCTATTAGCTCTATGGCGCAATCATAAGGTCTATGGGGGGGGGTAGAACCTCTGGAGTAGGGGATGAGAATACATCAGAATATTCCTTAAGAACTGAGGGTAATGTATTAGACCTTACTGAAACCCCAGCCTGGACCACGGACAAGCATGAGTCACACTTAGGTCCCCATTTCACCAACTCTCCTTTGGACCAATCTATTGTGGGGTTATGTAAACGGAGCCAAGGCAACCCTAGTACCACCTCAACCGGTAGGTTCTCCTGGACTAAAAGAGAACATCTCTCAGAGTGGCACACACCCACGGTTAGAGAAATTTCAGAGGTACATGACCTCACCGTACCACCAATCAGGGGAGTAGCATCAATAGCCATGACATGGATAGGTGTAGGTAAAGCAAACATTGGAATACCCAATTTACTAGCATATTCAAAGTCAATAAAGCTGGCCGCTGAACCGGAATCAATAAAGGCCTTACCCGGCCACTTATTAACCCCCAGAGAAATTGTTATGGTACCAAAAGTTTACATTTAGAAAAATCAGGGTGTACCTGGTCTTTAGGTTGTCTTGCCTTAGGAGACTTGTCAGAGAGGACCCTATTAGGAAACTTGATGATCCAATGGCCAGGATCTCCACAGTAAAAGCACTATCCGCGTCTGCGACGAAGATTACCCCGGTTCATGCCAACCTGCATGGGTTCCTCGGTGGAGACCTCAGTGTTGTCCCTGGAAAAGGCCTCTGGGTGGACCGCCATCTGAGAACCGAACTGTCGTTCTTGTCGTCTCTCTCTAACTCCTCGGTCAAGTCGGACAACTAGGGTCATCATCTCCTCTAAGGTCTCTGGAATTTGATAACTGACTAATAGATCTTTTAAATTATCAGACAGACCAGACCTAAACTGACTCTTCAGGGCTGGTTCATTACATCCTAAGGGGACACACCACCATCTGAATTGGGTGCAATACTCCTCCGCAGGGAGATGGCCCTGAACCAGTGCCCTAAGAGCCATCTCGGCTACCAGGGCCCTGTCTGGTTCATCATAGAGGGTACCCAGGGCCTGAAAAAACCCCATCCACAGAAGTTAGACAACTGGCCCCAGGAGGTAACGAGAATGCCCAGTCCTGGGGATCACCCTGTAGTAGAGAAATGATAATACCCACGCGTTGGCTCTCGGGACTGGAGGACACGGGGCGTAAATGGAAGTAGAGTTTGCAACTCTCCTTAAAGGAGAGAAACCTCTTCCGGTCTCCAGAAAAGGGTTCTGGGAGCTTGATCTGGGACTCAAAATGTGGACTGGAGGGCTGAGGAGTGGAAGAACCTTGCCCTAACTCAAAAGAACAGAGTTTCTCTCCTAGCTCCTGCACCATCTGTGTCAGGTAAGAGACATGGTCAGTCAGGGTCACCAGAGGATTCATGATACAGTGGTTATTAGGCCTGTTAATCTGTGACGGTCACGTACACACACACAGGGGGAAAGATAGTGACCACTGCGCTCCACCCTTACCCCTGGCCCTGCCTACTTGCCTCACAAGTCCTGATGACAGGGGACAACTGGACGACAGTCCCTTACTTAGGATATGTGCAGGGAAGACAGACAAGACAAAATACGGAACGTGAACGGACTGGGTCAGAACCAAGAGAGCTACGCAGTACAAAGGGTTAAGCAAAGAATGGTCAGGAGAAGCCGGGTCAAATACCAGGAGAGTAGAGAAGTACCAGAGGAGTCCGCAAAGAGTAGTCAGGTGGGAGCCGAGGTCACAATACCAGGAGGGATGCGCTGTACAGGAGGAGCAGGCAAAGGATCGTCAGAGAACAGGATCAGGTGAGTATTCAGTAGTCCAACAAATAGCCAGGAACCTAGAAATAACAGGTAACCTGTGGCCAGCAGGCTGCCTGTATTTATAGTGGGGTCTGAGGGTCATGTGACGTGGCCAACGTCACATAACCGACAGACAGACAAGTCGAGCACCGAGTGATCAGCTCGGCACTCAAGGCAGACCTAGGAGCAGGGAGCCTCCCAGCTAGCAAAGCCGCCCTGGGAATGAGGCCAAACACAGATCCTCGCTCCCGAAGCTAAGCAGCAGGTTTGCGGCTAATGGGAGACCGAGTGCGCCTTTGGCGCCCTGTGACACTCGTCTTCTCTCTTCTTCTTTGATGACCTGGGAGGAAAAGGACCTTTGGTGATATCACTGCATCCATGGTGATGGATCATGTGATGGACCATGTGATGAGCGCAGTGATGTCACCAAAGGTCCTTTTCTCCTAGGTCCTCAAAGAAGAAAGAAGAGAAGCCGGGTTGCGCGAACAAGTGGAAGAGGTGAGTTTAATTTTTTTAATTTAATTTTTAACCCCTCCATCCCTAATTTACTTTGCATTCTGTATTAAGAATGCTATTATTTTCCCTTATAACCATGTTATAAGGGAAAATAAAAAAAGATCGGGTCCCCATCCCAATCGTCACCTAGCAACCATGTGTGAAAATCGCACAGCATCCGCACTTGCTTGCTGATGCTTGCGATTTTCACGCAGCCCCATTCACTTCTATTGGGGTCTGTGGTGCGTTAAGAACGCACAATATAGAGCATGCTGCGAATTTCACGCAACGCACAAGTGATGCCTGAAAATCACCGCTCGTGTGCACAGCCCCATAGAAATGAATGGGTCCGGATTCAGGGCGGGTGCAATGCGTTCACCTCACGCATTGTACCCATGTGGAGAACTCGCCCGTGTGAAAGAGGCCATAGAGTTCTTCCTCAGTGAGAAGCAACCTCTTTTCAAAATGGTCATTGCTTCTCAGTGTTGAAATTCGATGGTTAGATACACAATGTGCGATTCCAAATGGGCAATTTGCTCATATTTTGAACAAAGATATACTGTACACCCTCGTAAGGCTGTTCCAGGGCTGCAGACGTCATGCAAGATGTGCACTGAACGGCGCTGTCAATAATGGAACACATACTAAATGGGGATTACACAAGAAAAATGAAAAATACAATAAAGTGCAGTGATAAGAATCTAACTTACTGCAGTCCCCTCCTGAAGTCCCTGAATCTCAAGTCACGTCATCTCAAGTCACACACTGGGAATCAAACACGCGAACGCTCACAAACTCGCGCTATTTGCCTGCTTGTATACGTAAATGCAGATCTCTAACCAGCCTGCTTTTTTTCCCCCTCTGGATTCAGTGAAACATTAACCAATTACTGAACAATAATGCAGTCCACATGTAGAACAAAATAAAAGGAGAAAAATGATGGGAAATTGCATTACTATGATGGAAGGATTACATGGCGGCATGAAATATCCCTCACTGCTTCACTCAGGGCAGAGGTGGCTACTAATAATGTGTAAATTATGGTCTTACAGGTAATGTACTACCCTTTAATGTAGAGAAGCCGGCGGTACTGGGAATAAAGAAACAGACTCCAGAGCTGCGCTCACAAATCTGCTGCTTACTATTAGAAGCAGTAATCCTGAAACCACACAGGGAGGTAAGTTTTTCCTACATCAGATTACAATACAGAGCTCAGAAGTGTAGCTGGGCTTTCCAGCACCCGGGGCAAGGATTCAGCATGGTGCCCCCTGCACTTGTCTCTCAAATTTACATACAGGAATAAAAGTTCAGCGGCATAATGTCATGGATGATGTTGCAGATAGCTGGAACTTATGAATAAACGTCCGACTGGCTTGATCCCAAACGAAGGAGCATATAGGTGAGCCCTATAAAACCCTAAGAGCTCTCCCTGACTGCTATGCCCATGCAAGGGTCTCAATGGTAGACGATTGCATGCCCACGTACCTAAGACTGTGTGACACCTGAAAACCCTATAATAGTGAGAGGACACAACCACCGGCTCCCTGCACTTAATACGGACGGAGTCAGGGTCACCTAGAATCAAGCCAGCAAGGAAACACAATGCATGAAAAGACTTATCTGAGTAAACAGCAGCAGCCTCCAGCAGTGAACACTTCATCCAGGAAGTAGTATAAACCGCAAAGTGAGGCAGTATGGGAGGAAATATAAAGGGAGACGATTAGTCTAAATAGGTGACACCTGGGAGAAGGAAAGGAGATGACAAAGTGAAACCAAAACAAAGAACATCATGCAAGAGGTAGAGAACTGGCGGTGACAGTACCCCTCCCTCTACGGGTGGACTCCGGACACTCAGATCCCACCTTCTCAGGATGAGACCTATGGAAAGCCCTGATGAGATGAGTGGCCTTAATGTCCGCCACTGGGACCCACATCCTCTCCTCAGGACCATAACCCTCCCAATGAACGAGGTACTGGAGAGAACAATCGGAGGAGGAGGCAAAGAGGAGGGTACAGTGGGTTGGACATAAGGTTTTAATAGGGACCTGTGAAAAACATTATGGATCTTCCAAGTCTGAGGAAGATCAAGACGGAAGGCAATGGGATTGATGACGGACAAGATCTTGTAAGGCCCAATAAACTTAGGACCCAACTTCCAGGAGGGAACCTTCAGTTTGATATTCTTTGTAGACAACCACACCAGATCCCCCACATTCAGGTCCGGACCAGGCACACGTCTCTTATCCGCCACACGCTTATATCTCTCACTCATCCTCTTCAGATTACCCTGAATCTTTTGCCAAATAAATGACAAACATGAGGAAAATCTCTCCTTATCAGGTAAACCAGAAGACCCCTCTCCAGAGAATGTCCCAAACTGCGGATGAAACCCATATGCACCAAAAAATGGTGACTTATCAGAGGACTCCTGGCGACGGTTATTTAAAGCAAACTCAGCAAGGGACAAAAAAGAATACCAATCCTCCTGATTCTCCGCCACAAAACAGTGCAGACATGTCTCCAGATTTTGGTTGACGCGTTCGGTCTGACCATTCGACTGCGGGTGAAAAGCAGAAGAGAACGACAACCGAATCCCCAAGCGAGAACAGAAGGTCTTCCAGATTCTGGAAGCAAATTGCGTGCCCCTATCAGAAACGATGTCTGAAGGAATGCCATGCAATTTAACAATGTGATCAACAAACGCTTGCGCCAACGTCTTAGCATTGGGTAACCCAGGAAGGGGAATGAAATGCGCCATTTTGCTAAAACGGTCCACTACCACCAGAATCACAGTCTTCCCCGAGGAAACGTGGCAGGTCCGTAAGGAAGTCAATGGACAGATGCGTCCAAGGACGAGAAGGAATGGGTAACGGGAGGAGAGAACCCGATGGCCGTGAATGAGGGACCTTGGCACGAGCACAGGTCTCGCAGGCTGCCACAAAACCCTCAACCGTCTTACGAAGAGCCGGCCACCAGAATCTCCGAGCAATGAGATCCACAGTGGCTCTACTCCCCTGGTGCCCAGCAAGGACAGTATCGTAGTGCTCCTTAAAAACCTTGTGTCGTAAAGCGAGAGGCACAAACAACCTCCCCGGAGGACAAAGATCAGGAGCCTCTGCCTGGGCTGCCTGAACCTCTGCCTCCAAATCAGGATAAAGAGCAGAGACGACCACCCCTTCAGCCAAAATGGGACCCGGGTCTTCAAAGTTCCCCCCTCTCGGAAAACAACGTGACAGGGCATCCGCCTTCACATTTTTAACCCCAGGGCGGAACGTGACAACAAAATTAAACCTAGAAAAGAACAAAGACCATCTGGCCTGTCTCGGGTTCAGACGCTTGGTCGATTCCAAGTAGGCCAGATTCTTATGGTCGGTAATCACGGTAATAGGGTGTCTGGCTCCCTCTAACCAACGCCATTCCTCAAAAGCTAATTAGATGGCCAACAACTCCCTATCTCCCACATCGTAATTTCTCTCTGCAGAGGAGAGTTTCCTTGAGAAAAAGGCACACAGTCGCCATTTGGCAGGAGAGGGACCCTGAGATAAGACCGCACCCACACCCACCTCAGAAGCGTCCACCTCAACAATAAAAGGAAGAGAGACACCAGGTTGTACCAAAATGGGAGAGGAAGAAAAACTCTCTTTGATACTAGAAAAGGCCTTACGCGCCTCTACCGACCACGAGGAAAAATTTACCCCCTTTTTAGTCATATCAGTGAGTGGCTTAACAACAGAGGAATAATTCTAAATGTTTTTTCTGTAATAATTGGCAAAACCCAAAAAACGCATCAGCGCCTTCTGATTCTCAGGAAGCTCCCAATCAAGCACAGCGCGGACCTTCTCGGGGTCCATGCGAAAACCAGAAGCGGAGAGAAGAAAACCAAGAAATTGAATCTCTGGAACCGCAAACACACATTTTTCCAGTTTAGCGTACAATTTATTCTCCGCAGAATCAGCAAGACCTGACGTAGGTGGTACCGATGAGTCTTGAAATCAGGAGAAAAAATCTAAATGTCATCTAGATACACCAGAACAAATTTCCCCATGAAATGATAAAAAATGCTATTCACAAAATGTTGGAGGATGGCCGGAGCATTCATCAAACCAAAGGGCATAACTCTCGAAATGACCCTCAGGGGTATTGAAGGCCGTCTTCCATTCGTCCCCTTCCCTGACCCTTACTAGGTTGTATGCCCCTCTTAAATCCAACTTAGAAAAAACTTTAGCCCCAACAATCTGGTTAAACAGGTCCGGGATCAGAGGAAGCGGATATGGGTCACGAATTGTGATACCGTTAAGCTCCCTGAAATCCAGACAAGGTCTTAAAGAACCAACTTTTTTCTTAACAAAAAAAACCCAGCAGCAACAGGTGACTTAGAGGGTCGGATGTGTCCCTTTCTCAGGCTCTCAGAGATATATGTACGCATAGCGACTCTTTCAGGTTGGGAGAGATTGTATAAACAGGATTTTGGCAGCTTGGTGCCTGGGATGAGATTAATAGGGCAGTCGTACTCCCGGTGAGGGGGCAACTCCTGGACACCACTCTCGGAAAACACATCCGAAAATTCAGAGAGAAAAGATGGCACAGTCTTGGTAGAAACCTCTGAAAGAGACGCCGTGAGGCAATTCTCTCTGCAAACCATTTATTTGCCTTGCTTGCCAATCAATGGTGGGGTTATGTTTAGTGAGCCAGGGTAGCCCCAACACTAGAGGAGTAGGTAATCCGCTTAGGACGAAACATGACATATCCTCAACATGAGCGTCACCCACAGTCAAACGGATATTGTGAACTATGCCCTTTAACGATCTTTGAGAAAGTGGAGCGGAATCGATAGCAGAAACAGGTATATCCTTTTCCAAAGTGCATACCTGGAAACCATGCGTTATTGCAAATTGATTATCAATGAGATTGACAGCTGCTCCACTATCTACAAAAATCTCATAAACAATGTTCTTGCTGTCTAGCGCCACCCTGGCAGGTAGGAGAAAACGGAAACTACAAGCAAACGGCAAACCTTCAATTTCCGCATTAATAGTAGCAAATGGAAAGTTTTTAGAGTTTTTTTTTTTTTTTTAGTTTTTTTTTATTACCCTCAGAAAACTCCATGAATCTCCTTGCGGGGCAAACATTAGCCAAATGATTTATACCCCCACAACAGAAACAAACCCTCCTCTGAAAGCTGAATCCTCTACTGTCAGAGGCAAGCAAACCCAGCTGCATGGCCTCCTCCTCAGAGGGGATTGAGAGAGACTGAGACCCCTGCGCACTGAATGAGACAGCCCTACTGTCCTTGGGCTGAATATGACAGGAAGGAGTAGTCTCCTCTCTCTCTCTAAGACGTCTATCAATACGAACAGCTAGAGACATGGCAGATTCTAACGAGGCTGGTCTCTCATGAAAAGCAAATGCATCTTTCAATCTTTCCAAAAGACCATGGCAAAATTGACTTCGGAGTGCAGCATCATTCCAAACAGTATCAGCTGCCCATCTCCGAAATTCAGAACAATATATCTCTGCAGACTGTTTACCCTGGCATAAAAGACACAGTTTAGATTCAGCCAGTGCAATGCGATCCGGGTCATCATATATCTGCCCCAGGGCTACAAAAAATTCATCCACCGATCGGAGGGGCCGTGCCCCCACCGGCAGCGAAAAGGCCCAAGACTGAGCGTTATCCCTGAGCAGCGAGATGATGATCCCCACCCTCGGCTCCTCATCACCAGAGGAATGGGGAAGTAGGCGAAAATGGAGTTCACAAGCCTCTCTAAAGCGAACAAAATTCTCACTACAACCGGAGAACGTATTTGGAAGCGAGATCTTAGGCTCGGAACAAACTCCATGAACGGCAGCAGAACCGGTCACCTGAAACTGAGACAAAGTTTTACGGAGATCTGCTACCTCCAGCGAAAGATCTTGCATGCGGTCAATCAAGGCTGAAACCGGATCCATGCTTAAGACGGTTACGGCGGTTTATAATGTCATGGATGATGTTGCAGATAGCTGGAACTTATGAATAAATGTCCGACCAGCTTGATCCCAAACTAAGGAGCATATAGATCAGCCCTATAAAACCCTAAGAGCTCTTCCTGACTGCTATGCCCATGCAAGGGTCTCAATGGTAGACGATTGCATGCCCACGTACCTAAAACTGTGTGACACCTGAAAACCCTATAATAGTGAGGGGACACGACCACCAGCTCCCTGCACTTAATACGGACGGAGTCAGGGTCACCTAGAATCAAGCCAACAAGGAAACACAATACATGAAAAGACTTATCTGAGTAAACAGCAGCAGCAGCCTCCAGCAGTGAACACTTCATCCAGGAAGTAGTATAAACCGCAAAGTGAGGCAGTATGGGAGGGAATATAAAGGGAGACGATTAGTCTAAATAGGTGACACCTGGGAGAAGGAAAGGAGATGACAAAGTGAAACCAAAACAAAGAACATCATGCAAGAGGTAGAGAAAGACGTCTGCCAGACCTTCTCACAGAACTGGCGGTGACACATGTCTATTGCGCCGCAGCAAATAGTTTTTACACTTACCCACTCCTCTAACTCCGCCTAATGCATAACTATACTCACCTAGTCCCACTTACCTAATACAATCTGTTGTCATAGGGTACACGGCGGTACCAATATACCTTGCAATAAATGAAAGTACCAACTGGTCCTACTGAACACGGTTTCCAGCAGAATAGTGAGTGCAGCTCTGGAGTATAATACAGAATGTAACTCAGGATCAATACAGGATAAGTAATGTAATGTATGTACATAGTGACTGCACCAGCAGAATGGTGAGCGCAGCTCTGGAGTATAATACAGGATGTAACTCAGGATCAGTACAGGATAAGTAATGTAATGTATGTACACAGTGACTGCACCAGCAGAATAGTGAGCGCAGCTCTGAAGTATAATACAGGATATAACTCAGCAATACTGAGTAATATCCTGTATTATACTCCAGAGCTGCGCTCACTATTCTGCTGGTGCAGTCACTGTGTACATACATTACATTACTTATCCTGTACTGATGCTGAGTCAGCATCAGTACAGGATAAGTAATGTAATGTATGTACACAGTGACTGCACAAGCAGAATAGTGAGTGCAGCTCTGGAGTATAATACAGGATGTAACTCAGGGTTAGTACAGGATAAGTAATGTAATGTATGTACACAGTGACTGCACCAGCAGAATAGTGAGTGCAGTTCTGGAGTATAATACAGGATGTAACTCAGGGTCAGTACAGGATAAGTAATGCAATGTATGTACACAGTGACTCCACCAGCAGAATAGTGAGTGCAGCTCTGGAGTATAATACAGGGTGTAACTCAGGATCAGTACAGGATAAGTAATGTAATATATGTACACAGTGACTCCACCAGCAGAATAGTGAGTGCAGCTCTGGAGTGTAATACAGGATATAACTCAGGATCAGTACAGGATAAGTAATGTATGTACACAGTTACTCCACCAGCAGAATAGTGAGTGCAGCTCTGGAGTATAATACAGGATGTAACTCAGGATCAGTACAGGATAAGTAATGTAATGTATGTACACAGTGACTCCACCAGCAGAATAGTGAGTGCAGCTCTGGAGTATAATACAGGATATGACTCAGGATCAGTACAGGATAAGTATTGTATGTACACAGTTACTCCACCAGCAGAATAGTGAGTGCAGCTCTGGAGTATAATACAGGATCTAACTCAGGATCTGTACAGGATAAGTAATGTAATGTATGTACACAGTGACTCCAGCAGCAGAATAGTGAGTGCAGCTCTGGAGTATAATACAGGATGTAACTCAGGATCGGTACAGGATAAGTAATGTAATGTATGTACACAGTGACTCCACCAGCAGAATAGTGAGTGCAGCTCTGCAGTATAATACAGGATGTAACTCAGGATCGGTACAGGATAAGTAATGTAATGTATGTACACAGTGACTCCACCAGCAGAATAGTGAGTGCAGCTCTGGAGTGTAATACAGGATATAACTCAGGATTAGGGATGATCGGACCCGTGGATGTACGGGTACGCCGGATTTCAACTTCGAGTCAAAGTTCGGGTTCGGGACCCAAACTTGACCTGAACTCGAACCCGAACCCCATTGAAGTCAACGGGAACCTGAACTTTGGTGCACTAAAATGGCTGTAAAATAGTCGTAGTAAGGGCTAGAGGGCTGCAAAAGGAAGCAAAATGGGGGTAAGAGCAGGACAGTTGCCCTGCAAACAAATGTGGATAGGAAAATGACTTAGAATAATAAAAAAATAATAATAATAATCTTGAACTAGGAGGAGGAGGTCAAAGTGGAGTAGGAGGTTGAGGAACCGGTGGACGTGGCGGTGTAGGTGGAAGCGATGGAGGAGGAGGAGGAGGTAGCCAACACTGTTTTTGTTGTTTTTTATTTTTTTACCCCTTTATTTTTTTATAAATTTGATAAGACCCCCAAAACATGAAAATGGAAAAGAGAACCCAAAGAGAAAGTACGCTGGAGTATAACAATGGCTGGGTGCAGCCGGTATACTTGTCTATTCTGCACAAGGTATGGACAAGTCCTGTGGGATCCATGCCTGGTTCATTTTAATGAACGTGAGCTTGTCCACATTGGCTGTGGACAGGCGGCTGCGCTTGTCTGTGATGACGCCCCCTGCCGTGCTAAAAGACACGTTCAGATAATTGTCACGGATGGTGTTGCAGAAAGCTGGAACTTATAAATAAACATCCGACTGGCTTGATCCCAAACTAAGGAGCATATGATTGAGCCCTATAAAACCCCTAGAGCTCTCCCTGACTGCTATGCCCATGCAAAGATCTTTATGGTAGACGATTGCATGTCCACGTACCTTATACTATCTGACACCTGAAAACCCTATAATAGTGAGAGGACACGACCACCGGCTCCCTGCACTTAATACGGACGGAGTCAGGGTCACCTAGAATCAAGCCAGCAAGTAAACACAAATAAAGGAAACAGACTTATCTGAGGAATCAGGAGAAGGAGCATCCAGCAGTGAACAACTCATCCAGGAAGAAGTATAAACCGCAAAGTGAGGCAGTATGGGAGGGAATATAAAGGGAGACAATCAGTGCAAATAGATGACAGCTGGGAGAAGGAACGGAGATGACAAAGTGAAACCAAAACAAAGAACTTCATGCAAGAGGTAGCGAAGAACGTCTAACAGACCTTCTCACAGAGCTGGCGGTGACAGTACCCCTCCCTCTACGGGTGGACTCCGGACACTCAGAGCCTACCTTCTCAGGATGAGAACTATGGAAAGCCCTGATGAGACGAGTGGCCTTAATGTCTGCCACTGGGACCCACATCCTCTCCTCAGGACTATAACCCTCCCAATGAACGAGGTACTGGAGAGAACCGTGGATAATGCGAGAATCCACAATCCTAGACACCTGAAATTAGAGATTACCATCAACAACAATCGGAGGAGGAGGCAAAGAGGAGGGTACCGTGGGTTGGACATAAGGTTTTAATAGGGACCTGGGAAAAACATTATGGATCTTCCAAGTCTGAGGAAGATCAAGATGGAAGGCAACGGGATTGATGACGGACAAGATCTTGTAAGGCCCAATAAACCTAGGACCCAACTTCCCATTTTTGACTGTGGTATCTTTGTGCCCCCCCTATATATTGTTCCTAGAGTCGCCATTGGTGGCTGGGTACTTGCGCTTTAATTTAAAGGCCTGGGGTAAGGACATCTGTACGCTGCGCTGGGACATAGAAGTGGATGTGCTAGCTGATGGTGTTTGCGAAGGTCCAGGTGCAGGGTGGGAGGCATCTGGGCCTGCGTCTTGGACAGGGGATCGGCCAGCACGTAACAAAGGGGAAGAGGAGGCAGTGGTGTGACCCGCAAAACACTGATTGTGGACCCAGGCGTTCGGCCCTCCTATTAGGGTGCTTTGATGCCATGTGGTGGATCATGCTGCTGGTGGTGGTGAGGTTGCTAGTGTTCACACTCCTGCTCATTTTGGTACAGCACAGGTTGCAAATGACAATTCTTTTACTGTCCGCATTTTCCTGAAAAAAGCGCCAGACTGCGGAACACCTACCCCTTGTCTAGGGATATTGCCGCAAGGGGGTGCTCCGGGGAACAGTTGCGGGCCTGTTTGTTGTGGCTCGCCTTCTCCCTTTTGCTACCCCACTTCCTCTTCCAGCCTATTGAGGTGCTGCGGATCCCTCCCCCTCTGTCCTGCTGTTCTCGCTTGGCTTGCCACCATCCCAAGTTGGGTTAGTGGTTTCCTTGTCCACCACCTCCTCTTCCACTTCCTCACTCTGGTCATCCTCCTGACTTGTTGACCTAACAAGAACCTCACTTATTGACAACTGTGTCTCATCCTCATCATCAACCTCTTGAGACACTAATAGCCGTTGACTTATTGGCAACTGTGTCTCATCATCATCATCCACCTCATGAAACACTAATTGCCATTCCCCACTGTCATCTTCTTCTGACTGTGGATGCTCAAGAGTTTGGGAATCAGTGCACAAGATCTCCTCATGTCCCTCTTTAAGCTGGCTTGGCGAGAGGCCCAAATCAAGGAATGGCGATGAAAAGAGCTCCTCTGAATATCCGAGTGTGGGATCACTTGTTAGCCAAGACTCTCCATGGTGGGAGTAAGGAGGATCAAGGTGAGGATTCTGTTGACCAGACTCTTGGCTACTGAGACTGGACTTTGTGGAAGACAGGGTGGTGCTTAACCGACTGGAAGCATTATCTGCTGCAATCCAACCAACCACCTGGTCGCACTGGTCTGACTTCGAGAGTGGTGTCCTGCACCGCCCTGCAAACTGGGACATGAAGCTAGGTATCGTGGATGAGTGTGTTTCTTGTGCTCTGGCAACAGGCACAGTTTCACCGCGCCCAGGGCCACGGCCTCTGCGTGCACCATCAGCAGCACGGCCACTTCCCCGTCCCTTACTGCTCGCCTTCTGCATATTAAATGGTATATATGCTTGCAAGTATGTCACACGTACAGTAGCGCAGGTTTTGTAAGTGTATGCACAAATAAATTTAACTGAATGTCACAGATATTTAGGACGCGCAAACGTTATACAGGAGATGTAGCGCAGGTAATGTCGCTGTCAGCAGTGGCTAATAAAAAATTACAGGGAATGTCATTATTGCAGCCAGATAAAACAATAGTCCTTAAAAGGACTTTTGGGTCTCTAACACCTTTCAACACTAAACCCTGCCCAAAAAAAACAACTATTCCTGTCCCTACACCATCTGTCCCTTCTACAGCACAGCTCTCCCTGACTAAGACTGAGCCGAACCACGTGTCATCGGGTGCTATATAGCACACGATGACGCGTTCCGGCCAGCCAATCACTGTAATGCCAGTAACCAACATGGCTACGATATTACAGTGTGTGCCATTACTCACCCGCACGTATATTGGCTGCGTAGCAGCCAACAAACGTGCGGGGAGGAGACTCAAGCATGGTTTTTGTCCGACCATGCTCGCCCAATACTACACTCAATCTCTTCCACTTTTGGGGCAGGGCTAGGTGGATGGCCCACGGAAACCCTGCCAGCAGAGTCATTAAAAAGCATAAGAGATTGCTGCATGACTTGGGGCTCAGACTGCTCGCAAAGTTCGGTACAGACTGTACAGGACAAGACGTACTTTCTAATGGGACAATTTAATATTGCATCCAATGCAATGGGAAGGTTGGAAAAAAATCCAAATGAGGTAAAATTGGAAAGAAAAACGCAATTCTGCCACATTTTAAGGGTTTTGTTTTTACAGTGTTCCCTATAAGATCTCCTCATTCTCCAGCTTAGTACGATTACAGCGATACCACATTTATATAGTTTTTGTTGTGATTTAATACTGAAAAAAAATAAAAAATTTGGAAACAATAGATTTTTTCTTTGTGTCTACGTGTGTTTACGTAGTGAAGGATAATTTTTTGAGGGGCGATCAGTATTTTTTATTGATCACTTTTTATGCAATTTTTTTTAGGGAGGTGAAGCAATGAAAATAGAACAAATTGGCTATTATAGTTTTTTTTTTTTCTGTTAAGACATTCGGCGTATGACATAAAGACATTTGTATTTTAGTAACTTAGGCGATTTGGGATGTGTCAATGCTAATGATGTTTATTTTTTGTTTGTTTACATTTATTTTTATTATGGGGAAAGCAGGGTGATTTGAAATGTTATATTATTTAAAACTTTCTTATACTTTTTTTTTACACATGTTCTCTTAGGGGGCTTTTCGCATACACTACAGCAATTTAATACAGTAGTGTTTAGGAAATTCATTATATATTTATGGAGCACTGGAAGTCTTCATGGAGATTCAGGCTATTAAAGAGAATGAACAGCTTCCCCCATCTTCATGCGGGGAAGCTGTTCAGGCCCTGGGAGTGCAGTGCTCCCTGGGAAATCCCCCTCAGATGCCATGGTCACAATTGACCATGGCATCTGCGGGGTTAAGTGCCTGCGATCAGCATTATTGCTGATTGCAGACATTTGCCTCAGTTGTCCATGGCTATGGAGCCCCATGCACTGGGGAGTGGGTGCCATCTTTAAAGACGCGACTTCTGCTGTACATATATGGCAGAGGTCAAGAAGGTGTTAAAGGGGCAGAAGAGGAAGTTGAATGGGACAGCAGTGATGACCTTTAGCCACATATGGAATAATTTCCCTCTTTATGGGCCCTTTTGGTAAATATTTATCCAAACATTGTCCCCATGGATACCTCAAATTAAAAAAATGTCCCCATGGATACCTCAAACTAAAAAAATGCCCCCATGGATACTACTGGCCACCTATAGGTACTTGGGTAAGCAGGGTCCTGTCGGGGGCAGAGGAGTGGCCCTTAGTGCTCAACAGAGTGTTTAAAGGGATTCTTTAAGATAATCCGTCCGTTGTCAGATTGGTCTGATATTAAGGTGATGTGCATGGCAAACATTGAAGGGGTTGCAGCGCTCGCTGGAGTACCATGGCCAGTTCAATCACCTGATCAGAGGTGGTGCTGAGAATTGATGTGATGGGGTCCTCAGGGTAGGCCTTCAATTTTGCAGTCCTTAAGAACTCTTTATTCCCTTAAGGACTCACCAGACGAGCCCCCAGTGGTTTGCTGAGATCTGTTGGGAAACCTGACATAAGTGTTCAGTTTCTCTACAGCACCACCACAGGAGAAATGAAGTATTACACAATGTCCTTTCATAGCAATGGCTTGTTTGTGTAGTGCAGGACAGAACAGGTGTCATGCCCTGCTCAGGCTATGTGCGGAGGTCTGCCAAGTTAGCATCACGTGTGTAGCCTTTTGTTTTGTTTTGGAGTTGAGCTATATGCGCCTCCCTTCAGGTGCACTGGGTGGGGTCGTTGGTTTGAGTTTAAATTACACCCACTCCCAGTGTCCTGTGCGGGTTATAGCTTCTGTCTGGCTCTGTGAAAGGAAGGAAGGAAGGATTTGCTGTTCCTGCTCAGAATAGATAAGTTGGTTTTTGTTTTCTTGTGGTTGTCTGTCTAGGCTGTTAGAGAGACGCCTGCCCCCTCCAGGTTCTGAGGGAGCAGGCTGCCTCTATCCACCTTTCACCATCTTAGGGATTTTAGGGAATTTTCAGCCCAGGCACGAGGACACGTTATTCCCACCTTCAGGGTCTGAACATGGGCATAGAAGTATAGGGAGAGCTGGTAGGGATTTGTCAGGAGGTGAACTTGATCCCCAGCTTCTATCCTAAACACTTGTTTGTTTATTTTTCTGTGTATCTGGTATCCTGTCCGCCGTGACAACAGGTCCTCCAGAGTGAGAGACAATTTTTGAAACTGTTCTCGACTCTTTCAAAGAGGCGAGGAGCCTTGAACAGAGGATCCATCCCTGTTCATTAAACTGGGGAACCTCTTTACGTAACTAAGATTCACAGGTTGTTAGGTTGAACCTCAGGTAGCATGAATTCACACAGGACAGCTATGGGAACTTCTGATAGGCCCAAACTATCATCCATGGCAGTTAATTGTCAAGAAGACCTCACCAGTCCTTCTGATAATGTCAAAATCACTATTGATTGTGGCATCAAAATGGTTTAGACTTCACTGACCATCACAGCAGCCCCTCCAAGGATGATCACTTGGAAATAAGTGCTTTAAAGGGGTTTTCTGAGATTTTAATACTGATGACCTATCCTCTGGATGGGTCATCATTATCTGATCGGTGGGGGTCCGACACCTGGGACCCCCGCCGATCAGCTATTTGAGAAGGCTATACAATATACAGTGTGCTTGGTAAGCTGCAAGAAGGCCGCAGCACTCACAGGAGCCCCATTGCCTTCTCAAACAGCTGATCAGTGGGGGTCCCCGGTGTCAAACCCCCACCAATCAGATAATGAAGACTTATCCTAAGTGCTTGGCATAGCGCATTTACAGTGGTTAGCACCAAAGGGTTTACGGATACGACTTTATATACTTTAAAATTGAAAACTAAGAAGGAAAAAAAAATCCACAAAGAGAGAAACAAAAATGTGATATTTATGGCGAGCTCATTCACACGTCTCTCATTTCCGCCCTTAATTTTTTTGCCTTTTTTCTGAATCGCTGGAGCAATTTGCTATTCAAAACAACTGAACAGTTGATAAAAGTGCCAATGTCGTTTTGCCGGCTTTGATTCGTGGTGCTGTCGAGGAGAGAACGCTGCGGGGAATGGAAACCAAATCAGTACAATTGTTCTTTTCTCTATGGGATTCAATGACTCATCTACATAAGTGATGGCACCGTCCACAAGACTCATGGAGTGTCACGGCTGAGGATGGGGGAAACCCTCAGCCGTGAGGTGCCAGGTGTTGAAGTAGCTACTCGGCCAAGAAGCCACAGGACAGGGAGCAGGTCACCTCCTACAGCGTCCCTACCCTGACCCTAACTCCTAACCTGCATGGGCCGACCTTTAAGGTAGGAGGGCCCATGCGCCGGAACCTCGGAGCCCTATCTTACCCTCCGCAGATCCCTGAGCTAGGAGCTGGGTAAGGCAACCTACTCCTCCTTGACACGGAGGAGCAGGAGCCTCAATGGCCAAGCTGTTGGGAAAAGGGGAACAGAAACAGCAATACGGAAATGGCAGGTGAACAGACATTCACCAACCTGCCACAGCCCTGCTGACTGGATCCCTAAACAGACAGGGATCCAGAACCGTTATGCTGCACAAACACATATGAAAATCCCAACAGACAAACTTGCTACAACACACACATAAAGACATAGGCATACATAAAACTTTAACTTAAACCTCAAACTATGAACTATGACCACAGTGGTGGCTCTCACTGGCGGATGACAAACACAGGAGGCTGCTATCAGCAAGCATGCTGAAGCAACCTACTGAGCTCTGCAAGAGAGAGGGTCTTTATAGGCCCAAGTGGCCACACCCAAGGATTGGACACACCCAGTGACATCACACACACACTGGGAAGGAAGTTAACCCTTCCAGTAACACAGAAGGGAAAACAAACATACATAAAGGGAAAGTGCACACAATAACTAACAACAAGTGCACACATACACACATCACACAAAAACGCATGCACAACGTAGCAAGCTGCAATGGCACAGCTCCGACTGCTACGCTGCCCATACACACTGGCCCAGATTCAGGAAGCACTTGCGCGGGAACAAGTGTGATTTGCGCCGCGCAAGTACTGATTTGCTCCTATGCAAATTTGCGGCTGATTCTGTAAACCAGTTAAGCCTGAAATGCGGCCATTTTCCCGCGCACGCAGCCTAGCTGTTCCTGCGCAATTTTGCGCGGGGTGTAAGTTGCGCCTTCATGGAATTCCCTCAGCGAATATGCAAATTAGGTACTGCCGATGATTCAGAAACATGCGCGTGTGATGCGCATCTTGCGCTGGAAGCGTGCAAGCTTTTTTCCCTGGGCAAACTTGCTCCTGTTAAAAGCAGGGGCAAGTTAGCAAAAGATGGCCAAATGTCATCTGAAGGAGCGCGCAACTTCAGCAGCACCTAGACAGACGATCTGAACAAGCAGAGCACCCACATTTTCGGGACCTCACATCTGTGCACCAACATGCCAGGGGCAGCTATGGTTCTTGATATTCTATTGACTGAGCCGACTCGTAGGAGGGCACGGGAGAGGATTTACAGAGGGCGCTACAACCTTTTTCAGATGACTGAGGCCTCATGCACACGACCGTTGTGTACATCCGCGGCCGTTGTTCCGTTTTCTGTTTTTTTTCGCGGACCCATTGACTTTCAATGGGTCCGTGGAAAAATCGGAAAATGCACCGTTTGGCATCCGCGTCCGTGATCCGTGTCCGTGATCCGTGTCCGTTTTTCCTATCATTTTCAATGGAAACTTGACTTAGTTTTTTTTTTCACTTTTCATGTCCGTGGATCCTCCAAAAATCAAGGAAGACCCACGGAAGAAAAAACGGTCACGGATCACGGAACAACGGAAATCCGTTTTGCGGACCGCAAAAAAAACCGGTCGTGTGCATGAGGCCTGATACTGAGGTGTATCGCATGTTTCGCTTTAGCCCTGAAGTCATCCTTGAGTTGGTAACAATCCTGCAGGATGACATCAGCAGCCCGACCCAAATCCAAATCCCAAATCCTGAGCATATAGAAAAATAATAAAAAAATCATATTGTGTTGAGCAAAAAAATGTCGACATAAAATTATTTTTTAGTTTTTTTCTTTGGGCCAAGGGTGCCCCGGCTCTGGCTCCTCAATCTCCGTGGTGCGGAGGAGGCATGGGGTGGGGGGAGGAGGGGGGGAGGAAAAAGCAGGATGAAATTCAGCAAAGAACCTGCGCAAGTCTGCTCCTATTTATTTGCTCAGTGCAAGCTGCTGAGCAGGATTTGCCCTGAAATTATGCTAGCAAACCTCTGCTGAGCCGAAAATTCCTCATTTACATAGGGGCACACCCACTTTGACTTGCACGGCCTTGCGCCCTCAGCTTTGCCTTAAACAGGAGCAAATTAAATGAACAAACGATTCCTGAATCAGGTGGCAATTTGGCAAAATTGCTCCAGCGCAGAGAAATTCAGCTGAGCGGCTGAGGTGTAAGTAATGGGCAAATCTACCTGAATCTGGGCCACTGTTGCAAGCGGCAACCACAGGTGAGGCAAATACCACAGCCCTCACCTGTGATTGAACACCAAAGAGAACCGCTGACAACCGCATGCGGTTCAGGAGTCACGGTCATAGCCATGGCCGTGACATGGAGGAAGAGAAGATGATGAGAGGGGACACAAATATTTTTGTTTTCTTTTTGTACAATTTAAAATTTTTTCCTAAATATAGACAGTAAGAGTTACTGAATTCCTGCACTCTAACAAGCCCCTTCAGATACCTCTTCCTAAAACATGCCCACACCTGACCTTCCTCTCGGGCACCTATTCCTTAGTTCAGAGACCCTCTAAACTACCGGACGTGCCGCTCTAGTCCTCGTTCCTATGCATTGGAGGATCCCAAAAGATCTAACAGTGCCCATGTACCTTGGATGGCTACCAGTCACATGTCGTTCCTCCCAACGCCTGGCTGAGCATGCCTGTGTTTCCAATGGTAAGAGGGGAAAAAGCCACCACTAGCAGGGACTTATCTTCATTGGGAAAAAAGGAGTGGGAATGCTAAAATCCAGGGAATAGGGCACTGACCGCTAGATACCAGGGAATAGGGCGGTGACCGCTAGATACCAGGGAATAGGGCACTGACCACTAGATACCAGGGAATAGGGCACTGACCGCTAGATACCAGGGAATAGGGCACTGACCGCTAGATACCAGGGAATAGGGCGCTGACCGCTAGACACCAGGGAATAGGGCGGTGACCGCTAGATACCAGGGAATATGGCACTGACCGCTAGATACCAGGGAATAGGGCGGTGACCGCTAGATACCAGGGAATAGGGCACTAACCAATAGATACCAGGGAATAGGGCACTGACCTCTAGATACCAGGGAATAGGGCACTGACTAATAAATACCAGGGAATAGGGCGCTGACCACTAGATACCAGGGAATAGGGCACTGACCGCTAGATACCAGGGAATAGGGTACTGGCCGCTAGATACCAGGGAATAGGGCACTGACCACTAGATACCAGGGAATAGGGCACTGACCGCTAGATACCAGGGAATAGGGCGCTGACCGCTAGATACCAGGGAATAGGGCACTGACCACTAGACACTAGGGAATAGGGCGCTGACCGCTAGATACCAGGGAATAGGGCGCTGACCGCTAGATACCAGGGAATAGGGCGCTGACCGCTAGGTAACAGGGAATAGGGCGGTGACCGCTAGATACCAGGGAATAGGGCACTAACCGCTAGATACCAGGGAATAGGGCACTGACCGCTAGATACCAGGGAATAGGGTACTGACCGCTAGATACCAGGGAATAGGGCACTGACCACTAGATACCAGGGAATAGGGCACTGACCACTAGATACCAGGGAATAGGGCACTGACCGCTAGATACCAGGGAATAGGGCGCTGACCGCTAGGTAACGGAATAGGGCGGTGACCGCTAGGTAACAGGGAATAGGGCACTAACCGCTAGATACCAGAGAATAGGGCGGTGACCGCTAGATACCAGGGAATAGGGGGGTGACCGCTAGATACCAGGGAATAGGGCGCTGACCGCTAGATACCAGGGAATAGGGCGGTGACCGCTAGATACCAGGGAATAGGGCACTGACCGCTAGATACCAGGGAGTAGGGAACTGACCACTAGATACCAGGGAATAGGTCGGTGATCGCTAGATACCAGGGAATAGGGCGCTGACCACTAGATACCAGGGAATAGGGCGGTGACCACTAGATACCAGAGAATAGGGCGGTGACCACTAGATACCAGGGAATAGGGCACTGAACACTAGATACCAGGTAACAGGGCACTGACCACTAGATACCAGAGAATAGGGCACTGACCACAAGATACCAGGGAATAGGGCACTGACCGCTAGATACCAGGGAATAGGGCGGTGACCGCTAGATACCAGGGAATAGGGCGGTGACCGCTAGATACCAGGGAATAGGGCACTAACCAATAGATACCAGGGAATAGGGCACTGACCGCTAGATACCAGGGAATAGGGCGCTGATCACTAGATACCAGGGAATAGGGCACTGACCGCTAGATACCAGGGAATAGGGTACTGGCCGCTAGATACCAGGGAATAGGGCACTGACCACTAGATACCAGGGAATAGGGCGCTGACTAATACATATTAGGGAATAGGGCGGTGACCGCTAGATACCAGAGAATAGGGCGGTGACCACTAGATACCAGGGAATAGGGCACTGAACACTAGATACCAGGTAACAGGGCACTGACCACTAGATACCAGAGAATAGGGCACTGACCACAAGATACCAGGGAATAGGGCACTGACCGCTAGATACCAGGGAATAGGGCGGTGACCGCTAGATACCAGGGAATAGGGCGGTGACCGCTAGATACCAGGGAATAGGGCACTAACCAATAGATACCAGGGAATAGGGCACTGACCGCTAGATACCAGGGAATAGGGCGCTGATCACTAGATACCAGGGAATAGGGCACTGACCGCTAGATACCAGGGAATAGGGCACTGACCACTAGATACCAGGGAATAGGGCACTGACCACTAGATACTAGGGAATAGGGCGCTGACTAATAGATACCAGGGAATAGGGCACTGACCGCTAGATACCAGGGAATAGGGCACTGACCGCTAGGTAACAGGGAATAGGGCGGTGACCGCTAGATACCATAGAATAGGGCGGTGACCGCTAGTTACCAGGGAATAGGGCGCTGACCGCTAGATACCAGGGAATAGGGCGCTGACCACTAGATACCAGGGAATAGGGCGCTGACCGCTAGATACCAGGGAATAGGACGGTGACCGCTAGATACCAGGGAATAGGGCACTGACCGCTAGATACCAGGGAATAGGTCGGTGACCGCTAGTTACCAGGGAGTAGGGAACTGACCACTAGATACCAGGGAATATGGCACTGACCACTAGCTACCAGGGAATAGGGCACAAACCAACAGATACCAGGGAATAGGTCGGTGACCCGCTAGATACCAGGGAATAGGGCGCTGACTAATATATATTAGGGAATAGGGCGGTGACCGCTAGATACCAGGGAATAGGGCACTGACCACTAGATACCAGGTAACAGGGCACTGACCACTAGATACCAGAGAATAGGGCGCTGACCACAAGATACCAGGGAATAGGGCACTGACCACAAGATACCAGGGAATAGGGCACTGACCGCTAGATACCAGGGAATAGGGCGCTGACCGCTAGGTAACGGAATAGGGCGCTGACCGCTAGATACCAGGGAATAGGGCGGTGACCGCTAGATACCAGGGAATAGGGCGGTGAACGCTAGATACCAGGGAATAGGGCACTAACCAATAGATACCAGGGAATAGGGTGCTGACCGCTAGATACCAGGGAATAGGGCGCTGACCACTAGATACCAGGGAATAGGGCACTGACCACTAGATACCAAGGAATAGGGCACAGACCGCTAGATACCAGGGAATAGGGTACTGGCCGCTAGATACCAGGGAATAGGGCACTGACCATTAGACACTAGGGAACAGTGCGCTGACCGCTAGATACCAGGGCATAGGGCGTTGACCGCTAGGTAACAGGGAATAGGGCGGTGACCGCTAGATACCAGGGAATAGGGCACTAACCGCTAGATACCAGGGAATAGGGCACTGACCGCTAGATACCAGGGAATAGGGTACTGACCGCTAGATACCAGGGAATAGGGCACTGACCACTAGATACCAGGGAATAGGGCGCTGACTAATAGATACCAGGGAATAGGGCACTGACCGCTAGATACCAGGGAATAGGGCGCTGACCGCTAGGTAACAGGGAATAGGGCGGTGACCGCTAGATACCAGGGAATAGGGCACTAACCGCTAGATACCAGAGAAAAGGGCGGTGACCGCTAGTTACCAGGGAATAGGGCGCTGACCGCTAGATACTAGGGAATAGGGCGCTGACCGCTAGATACCAGGGAATAGGTTGGTGACCGCTAGATACCAGGGAATAGGGCGGTGACCGCTAGATACCAGGGAATAGGGCGCTGATCGCTAGAAACCAGGGAATAGGTCGGTGACCGCTAGATACCAGGGAGTAGGGAACTGACCACTAGATACCAGGGAATATGGCAGTGACCACTAGATACCAGGGAATAGGGCGGTGACCACTAGATACCAGGGAATAGGGCACAAACCAACAGATACCAGGGAATAGGTCGGTGACCGCTAGATACCAGGGAATAGGGCGCTGACTAATATATATTAGGGAATAGGGCGGTGACCGCTAGATACCAGAGAATAGGGCAGTGACCACTAGATACCAGGGAATAGGGCACTGACCACTAGATACCAGGTAACAGGGCACTGACCACTAGATACCAGAGAATAGGGCACTGACCACTATATACCAGAATATAGGGCACTGACCACTAGATACCAGGAAATAGGGCACTGACCACAAGATACCAGGGAATAGGGCACTGACCGCTAGTTACCAGGAAATAGGGCACTGACCACAAGATACCAGGGAATAGGGCACTGACCACTAGATACCAGGGAATAGGGCGCTGACTAATAGATACCAGGGAATAGGGCGCAGACCGATAGATACCAGGGAATAAGGCGCTGACCGCTAGATACCAGGGAATAGGGCGCTGACCGCTAGATACCAGGGAATAGGGCACTGACCACTAGATACCAGGGAATAGGGCACTGACCGCTAGATACCAGGGAATAGGGCGCTGACCGCTAGATACCAGGGAATAGGGCGGTGACCGCTAGATACCAGGGAATAGGGCACTGACCACTAGATACCAGGGAATAGGGCGCTGACCGCTAGATACCAGGGAATAGGGCGGTGACCGCTAGATACCAGGGAATAGGGCACTGACCGCTAGATACCAGGGAATAGGGCGGTTACCACTAGATAACAGGGAATAGGGCATTGACCACTAGATACGAGGGAATAGGGCACTGACCCCTAGATACCAGAGAATTGGGCACTAAGCAATAGATACCAGGGAATAGGTCACTGACCGCTAGATACCAGGGAATAGGGCACTGACCACTAGATACCAGGGAAGAGGGCGTTGACCGCTAGAAACCAGGAAAATGGGCGCTGACCGCTAGCTACCAGGGAATAGGGCACTGACCAATAGATACCAGGGAATAGGGTGCTGACTAATAGATACCAGGGAATAGGGCGCTGACCGATAGATACCAGGGAATAGGGCACTGACCGTTAGATACCAGGGAATAGGGTGCTGACTAATAGATACCAGGGAATAGGGCAGTGACCGCTAGATACCAGGGAATTGGGCACTAACCACTAGATACCAGGGAATAGGGCACTGACCACTAGATACCAGGGAATAGGGCACTGACCACTAGATAACAGGGAATAGGGCACTGACCACTAGATACCAGGGAATAGGGCGCTGACTAATATATACCAGGGAATAGGGCGCTGACCGCTAGATACCAGGGAATAGGGCGCTGACCGCTAGATACCAGGGAATAGGGCGCTTACCGCTAGATACCAGGGAATAGGGCACTGACCGCTAGATACCAGAGAATTGGGCACTGACCACTAGATACCAGGGAATAGGGCACTGACCACTAGATACCAGGGAATAGGGCGCTGACCACTAGATACCAGGGAATAGGGCGCTGACCGCTAGATACCAGGGAATAGGGCGCTGACCGCTAGATACCAGGGAATAGGGCACTGACCGCTAGATACCAGGGAATAGGGCATTGACCACTAGATACCAGGGAATAGGGCACTGACCTCTAGATACCAGGGAATAGTGCACTGACCACTAGATATCAGGGAATAGGGCACTGACCGCTAGATACCAGGGAATAGGGCGCTGATCACTAGATACCAGGGAATAGGGCACTGACCGCTAGATACCAGGGAATAGGGTACTGACCGCTTGATACCAGGGAATAGGGCGGTGAGCACTAGATACCAGGGAATAGGGCACTGACCGCTAGATACCAGGGAATAGGGTGCTGATCACTAGATACCAGGGAATAGGGAACTGACCGCTAGATACCAGGGAATAGGGTACTGACCGCTAGATACCAGGGAATAGGGCGGTGACCACTAGATACCAGGGATTAGGGCACTGACCGCTAGATAACAGGGAATAGGGCACTGACCGCTAGATACCAGAATATAGGGCACTGACCACTAGATACCAGGGAATAGGGCAGTTACCACTAGATACCAGGGAAGAGGGCGTTGACCGCTAGAAACCAGGAAAATGGCCGCTGACCGCTAGCTACCAGGGAATAGGGCACTGACCAATAGATACCAGGGAATAGGGTGCTGACTAATAGATACCAGGGAATAGGGCGCTGACCGATAGATACCAGGGAATAGGGCACTGACCGTTAGATACCAGGGAATAGGGTGCTGACTAATAGATACCAGGGAATAGGGCAGTGACCGCTAGATACCAGGGAATTGGGCACTAACCACTAGATACCAGGGAATAGGGCACTGACCACTAGATACCAGGGAATAGGGCACTGACCGCTAGATACCAGGGAATAGGGCACTGACTAATATATACCAGGGAATAGGGCGCTGACCGCTAGATACCAGGGAATAGGGTACTGACCGCTAGATACCAGGGAATAGGGCGGTGACCACTAGATACCAGGGAATAGGGCACTGACCGCTAGATAACAGGGAATAGGGCACTGACCACTAGATACCAGAATATAGGGCACTGACCACTAGATACCAGGGAATAGGGCAGTTACCACTAGATACCAGGGAATAGGGCACTGACCACTAGATACCAGGGAATAGGGCGCTGACCGCTAGATACCAGGGAATAGGGCGCTGACCGCTAGTTACCAGGGAATAGGGCACTGACCACTAGATACCAGGGAATAGGGCACTGACCACTAGATACCAGGGAATAGGGCACTGACCACTAGATACCAAGGAATAGGGCACTGACCGCTAGATACCAGGGAATAGGGCGCTGACCGGTGGATACCAGGGAATAGGGCACTGACCACTAGATACCAGGGAATAGGGCGCTGACCACTAGATACCAGGGAATAGGGCACTGACCGCTAGATACCAGGGAACAGGGCACTGATCACTAGATACCAGGGAATAGGGCGCTGACCGCTAGATACCAGGGAATAGGGCGGTGACCACTAGATACCAGGGAATAGGGCACTAACCGCTAGATACCAGGGAATAGGGCATTGACCACTAGATACCAGGGAATAGGGCAGTTACCACTAGATACCAAGGAATAGGGCACTGACCACTAGATACCAGGGAATAGGGCACTGACCACTAGATACCAGGGAATAGGGCGCTGACCGCTAGATACCAGGGAATAGGGCACTGACCACTAGATACCAGGGAACAGGGCGCTGACCGCTAGATACCAGGGAATAGGGCACTGACCGCTAGATACCAGGGAACAGGGCACTGACCACTAGATACCAGGGAATAGGGCACTGACCACTAGATACCAGGGAATAGGGCGCTGACCGCTAGATACCAGGGAATAGGGCGCTGACCGCTAGATACCAGGGAATAGGGCACTGACCACTAGATACCAGGGAATAGGGCACTGACCACTAGATACCAGGGAATAGGGCACTGACCACTAGATACCAGGGAATAGGGCACTGACCACTAGATACCAGGGAATAGGGCACTGACCGCTAGATACCAGGGAATAGGGCGCTGACCGCTAGATACCAGGGAATAGGGCACTGACCGCTAGATACCAGGGAATAGGGCGCTGACCACTAGATACCAGGGAATAGGGCACTGACCGCTAGATACCAGGGAACAGGGCACTGATCACTAGATACCAGGGAATAGGGCGCTGACCGCTAGATACCAGGGAATAGGGCGGTGACCACTAGATACCAGGGAATAGGGCACTGACCGCTAGATACCAGGGAATAGGGCATTGACCACTAGATAACAGGGAATAGGGCAGTTACCACTAGATACCAAGGAATAGGGCACTGACCACTAGATACCAGGGAATAGGGCACTGACCACTAGATACCAGGGAACAGGGCACTGATCACTAGATACCAGGGAATAGGGCGCTGACCGCTAGATACCAGGGAATAGGGCGGTGACCACTAGATACCAGGGAATAGGGCACTGACCGCTAGATACCAGGGAATAGGGCACTGACCGCTAGATACCAGGGAATAGGGCACTGACCAGTAGATACCAGGGAATAGGGCACTGACCACTAGATACCAGGGAATAGGGCACTGACCACTAGATACCAGGGAATAGGGCGCTGACCACTAGATACCAGGGAATAGGGCACTGACCGCTAGATACCAGGGAATAGGGCGCTGACCGCTAGATACCAGGGAATAGGGCACTAACCACTAGATACCAGGGAATAGGGCACTGATCACTAGATACCAGGGAATAGGGCGCTGACCACTAGATACCAGGGAATAGGGCACTGACCGCTAGATACCAGGGAACAGGGCACTGACCACTAGATACCAGGGAATAGGGCGCTGACCGCTAGATACCAGGGAATAGGGCGGTGACCACTAGATACCAGGTAATAGGGCACTGACCTCTAGATACCAGGGAATAGGGCATTGACCACTAGATGCCAGGGAATAGGGCAGTTACCACTAGATACCAGGGAATAGGGCACTGACCGCTAGATACCAGGGAATAGGGCAGTTACCGCTAGATACCAGGGAATAGGGCGCTGACCGCTAGATACTAGGTAATAAGGCACTGACCGCTAGATACCAGGGAATAGAGCACTAACCGCTAGATACCAGGGAATAGGGCCGTTACCACTAGATACCAGGGAATAGGGCACTGACCACTAGATACCAGGGAATAGGGCGCTGACCGCTAGATACCAGGGAATAGGGCACTGACCACTAGATACCAGGGAATAGGGCACTGACCACTAGATACTAGGGAATAGGGCGCTGACTAATAGATACCAGGGAATAGGGCACTGACCGCTAGATACCAGGGAATAGGTCACTGACCGCTAGGTAACAGGGAATAGGGCGGTAACCGCTAGGTAACAGGGAATAGGGCACTAACCGCTAGATACCAGAGAATAGGGCGGTGACCGCTAGTTACCAGGGAATAGGGCGCTGACCGCTAGATACCAGGGAATAGGGTGCTGACCACTAGATACCAGGGAATAGGGCGCTGACCGCTAGATACCAGGGAATAGGGCGGTGACCGCTAGATACCAGGGAATAGGGCACTGACCGCTAGATACCAGGGAATAGGTCGGTGACCGCTAGTTACCAGGGAGTAGGGAACTGACCACTAGATACCAGGGAATATGGCACTGACCACTAGATACCAGGGAATAGGGCACAAACCAACAGATACCAGGGAATAGGTCGGTGACCCGCTAGATACCAGGGAATAGGGCGCTGACTAATATATATTAGGAAATAGGGCGGTGACCGCTAGATACCAGAGAATAGGGCGGTGACCACTAGATACCAGGGAATAGGGCACTGACCACTAGATACCAGGTAACAGGGCACTGACCACTAGATACCAGAGAATAGGGCGCTGACCACAAGATACCAGGCAATAGGGCACTGACCACAAGATACCAGGGAATAGGGCACTGACCGCTAGATACCAGGGAATAGGGCGCTGACCGCTAGATACCAGGGAATAGGGCGGTGACCGCTAGATACCAGGGAATAGGGCGGTGAACGCTAGATACCAGGGAATAGGGCACTAACCAATAGATACCAGGGAATAGGGCGCTGACCGCTAGATACCAGGGAATAGGGCGCTGACCGCTAGATACCATGGAATAGGGCACTGACCACTAGATACCAGGGAATAGGGCACTGACCGCTAGATACCAGGGAATAGGGTACTGGCCGCTAGATACCAGGGAATAGGGCACTGACCACTAGACACTAGGGAATAGGGCGCTGACCGCTAGATACCAGGGCATAGGGCGCTGATCACTAGATACCAGGGAATAGGGCACTGACCACTAGACACTAGGGAATAGGGCGCTGACCGCTAGGTAACAGGGAATAGGGCGGTGACCGCTAGATACCAGGGAATAGGGCACTAACCGCTAGATACCAGGGAATAGGGCACTGACCGCTAGGTACCAGGGAATAGGGTACTGACCGCTAGATACCATGGAATAGGGCACTGACCACTAGATACCAAGGAATAGGGCGCTGACTAATAGATACCAGGGAATAGGGCACTGACCGCTAGATACCAGGGAATAGGGCGCTGACCGCTAGGTAACAGGGAATAGGGCGGTGACCGCTAGATACCAGAGAAAAGGGCGGTGACCGCTAGATACCAGAGAAAAGGGCGGTGACCGCTAGTTACCAGGGAATAGGGCGCTGACCGCTAGATACCAGGGAATAGGGCGCTGACCGCTAGATACCAGGGAATAGGTCGGTGACCGCTAGATACCAAGGAGTAGGGCGGTGACCACTAGATACCAGGGAATAGGGCACTGACCACTAGATACCAGGGAATATGGCACTGACCACTAGATACCAGGGAATAGGGCGGTGACCACTAGATACCAGGGAATAGGGCACAAACCAACAGATACCAGGGAATAGGTCGGTGACCGCTAGATACCAGGGAATAGGGCGCTGACTAATATATATTAGGGAATAGGGCAGTGACCGCTAGATACCAGAGAATAGGGCGGTGACCACTAGATACCAGGGAATAGGGCACTGACCACTAGATACCAGGTAACAGGGCACTGACCACTAGATACCAGAGAATAGGGCACTGACCACTAGATACCAGGAAATAGGGCACTGATCACAAGATACCAGGAAATAGGGCACTGACCACTAGATACCAGGGAATAGGGCACTGACCACAAGATACCAGGGAATAGGGCGGTGACCACTAGATACCAGGGAATAGGGCGCTGACTAATAGATACCAGGGAATAGGGCGCAGACCGATAGATACCAGGGAATAAGGCGCTGACCGCTAGATACCAGGGAATAGGGCGCTGACCGCTAGATACCAGGAAATAGGGCCCTGACCACTAGATACCAGGAAATAGGGCGCTGACCGCTAGATACCAGGGAATAGGGCGCTGACCGCTAGATACCAGGGAATAGGGCGGTGACCGCTAGATACTAGGGAATAGGGCACTGACCACTAGATACCAGGGAATAGGGTGCTGACCGCTAGATACCAGGGAATAGGGCACTGACCACTAGATACGAGGGAATAGGGCACTGACCGCTAGATACCAGAGAATTGGGCACTAAGCAATAGATACCAGGGAATAGGGCACTGACCACTAGATACCAGGGAAGAGGGCGTTGACCGCTAGAAACCAGGAAAATGAGCGCTGACCGCTAGCTACCAGGGAATATGGCACTGACCAATAGATACCAGGGAATAGGGCACTGACCGATAGATACCAGGGAATAGGGCACTGACCGTTAGATACCAGGGAATAGGGTGCTGACTAATAGATACCAGGGAATAGGGCAGTGACCGCTAGATACCAGGGAATTGGGCACTAACCACTAGATACCAGGAAATAGGGCACTGACCACTAGATACCAGGGAATAGGGCACTGACCACTAGATAACAGGGAATAGGGCACTGACCACTAGATACCAGGGAATAGGGCGCTGATCACTAGATACCAGGGAATAGGGCGCTTAACGCTAGATACCAGGGAATAGGGCTCTGACCGCTAGATACCAGAGAATAGGGCACTGACCACTAGATACCAGGGAATAGGGCGCTGACCGCTAGATACCAGGGAATAGGGCGCTGACCGCTAGATACCAGGGAATAGGGCACTGACCACTAGATACCAGGGAATAGGGCACTGACCACTAGATACCAGGGAATAGGGCACTGACCTCTAGATACCAGGGAATAGGGCACTGACCACTAGATATCAGGGAATAGGGCACTGACCGCTAGATACCAGGGAATAGGGCGCTGATCACTAGATACCAGGGAATAGGGCACTGACCGCTAGATACCAGGGAATAGGGTACTGACCGCTAGATACCAGGGAATAGGGCGGTGACCACTAGATACCAGGGAATAGGGCACTGACCGCTAGATACCAGGGAATAGGGCACTGACCGCTAGATACCAGGGAATAGGGCACTGACCGCTAGATAACAGGGAATAGGGCACTGACCGCTAGATACCAGAATATAGGGCACTGACCACTAGATACCAGGGAATAGGGCAGTTACCACTAGATACCAGGGAATAGGGCACTGACCACTAGATACCAGGGAATAGGGCGCTGTCCGCTAGATACCAGGGAATAGGGCGCTGACCGCTAGATACCAGGGAATAGGGCACTGACCACTAGATACCAGGGAATAGGGCACTGACCACTAGATACCAGGGAATAGGGCACTGACCGCTAGATACCAGGGAATAGGGCGCTGACCGCTAGATAACAGGGAATAGGGCGCTGACCGCTAGATACCAGGGAATAGGGCACTGACCACTAGATACCAGGGAATAGGGCGCTGACCACTAGATACCAGGGAATAGGGCACTGACCGCTAGATACCAGGGAATAGGGCGCTGATCACTAGATACCAGGGAATAGGGCACTGACCGCTAGATACCAGGGAATAGGGTACTGACCGCTAGATACCAGGGAATAGGGCGCTGACCGCTAGATACCAGGGAATAGGGCACTGACCACTAGATACCAGGGAATAGGGCACTGACCACTAGATACCAGGGAATAGGGCACTGACCGCTAGATACCAGGGAATAGGGCGCTGACCGCTAGATACCAGGGAATAGGGCGCTGACCGCTAGATACCAGGGAATAGGGCACTGACCACTAGATACCAGGGAATAGGGCGCTGACCACTAGATACCAGGGAATAGGGCACTGACCGCTAGATACCAGGGAATAGGGCGCTGACCACTAGATACCAGGGAATAGGGCACTGACCGCTAGATACCAGGGAATAGGGTACTGACCGCTAGATACCAGGGAATAGGGCGGTGACCACTAGATACCAGGGAATAGGGCACTGACCGCTAGATACCAGGGAATAGGGCACTGACCGCTAGATACCAGGGAATAGGGCACTGACCGCTAGATAACAGGGAATAGGGCACTGACCGCTAGATATTAGAATATAGGGCACTGACCACTAGATACCAGGGAATAGGGCAGTTACCACTAGATACCAGGGAATAGGGCACTGACCACTAGATACCAGGGAATAGGGCGCTGACCGCTAGATACCAGGGAATAGGGCGCTGACCGCTAGATACCAGGGAATAGGGCGGTGACCACTAGATACCAGGGAATAGGGCACTGACCACTAGATACCAGGGAATAGGGCAGTTACCACTAGATACCAGGGAATAGGGCACTGACCACTAGATACCAGGGAATAGGGCACTGACCACTAGATACCAGGGAATAGGGCACTGACCACTAGATACCAGGGAATAGGGCACTGACCGCTAGATACCAGGGAATAGGGCAGTTACCACTAGATACCAGGGAATAGGGCACTGACCGCTAGATACCAGGGAATAGGGCGCTGACCGCTAGATACCAGGGAATAGGGCACTGACCACTAGATACCAGGGAATAGGGCACTGACCACTAGATACCAGGGAATAGGGCACTGACCGCTAGATACCAAGGAATAGGGCAGTTACCACTAGATACCAGGGAATAGGGCACTGACCGCTAGATACCAGGGAATAGGGCACTGACCGCTAGATACCAGGGAATAGGGCAGTTACCACTAGATATCAGGGAATAGGGCACTGACCACTAGATACCAGGGAATAGGGCACTGACCACTAGATACCAGGGAATAGGGCACTGACCACTAGATACCAGGGAATAGGGCGCTGACCACTAGATACCAGGGAATAGGGCACTGACCGCTAGATACCAGGGAATAGGGCGCTGATCACTAGATACCAGGGAATAGGGCACTGACCGCTAGATACCAGGGAATAGGGTACTGACCGCTAGATACCAGGGAATAGGGCGCTGACCGCTAGATACCAGGGAATAGGGCACTGACCACTAGATACCAGGGAATAGGGCACTGACCACTAGATACCAGGGAATAGGGCACTGACCGCTAGATACCAGGGAATAGGGCGCTGACCGCTAGATACCAGGGAATAGGGCGCTGACCGCTAGATACCAGGGAATAGGGCACTGACCACTAGATACCAGGGAATAGGGCGCTGACCACTAGATACCAGGGAATAGGGCACTGACCGCTAGATACCAGGGAATAGGGCGCTGATCACTAGATACCAGGGAATAGGGCACTGACCGCTAGATACCAGGGAATAGGGTACTGACCGCTAGATACCAGGGAATAGGGCGGTGACCACTAGATACCAGGGAATAGGGCACTGACCGCTAGATACCAGGGAATAGGGCACTGACCGCTAGATACCAGGGAATAGGGCACTGACCGCTAGATAACAGGGAATAGGGCACTGACCGCTAGATATTAGAATATAGGGCACTGACCACTAGATACCAGGGAATAGGGCAGTTACCACTAGATACCAGGGAATAGGGCACTGACCACTAGATACCAGGGAATAGGGCGCTGACCGCTAGATACCAGGGAATAGGGCGCTGACCGCTAGATACCAGGGAATAGGGCGGTGACCACTAGATACCAGGGAATAGGGCACTGACCACTAGATACCAGGGAATAGGGCAGTTACCACTAGATACCAGGGAATAGGGCACTGACCACTAGATACCAGGGAATAGGGCACTGACCACTAGATACCAGGGAATAGGGCACTGACCACTAGATACCAGGGAATAGGGCACTGACCGCTAGATACCAGGGAATAGGGCAGTTACCACTAGATACCAGGGAATAGGGCACTGACCGCTAGATACCAGGGAATAGGGCGCTGACCGCTAGATACCAGGGAATAGGGCACTGACCACTAGATACCAGGGAATAGGGCACTGACCACTAGATACCAGGGAATAGGGCACTGACCGCTAGATACCAAGGAATAGGGCAGTTACCACTAGATACCAGGGAATAGGGCACTGACCGCTAGATACCAGGGAATAGGGCACTGACCGCTAGATACCAGGGAATAGGGCAGTTACCACTAGATATCAGGGAATAGGGCACTGACCACTAGATACCAGGGAATAGGGCACTGACCACTAGATACCAGGGAATAGGGCACTGACCACTAGATACCAGGGAATAGGGCGCTGACCACTAGATACCAGGGAATAGGGCACTGACCGCTAGATACCAGGGAATAGGGCGCTGACCGCTAGATACCAGGGAATAGGGCACTAACCACTAGATACCAGGGAATAGGGCACTGACCACTAGATACCAGGGAATAGGGCGCTGACTACTAGATACCAGGGAATAGGGCACTGACCGCTAGATACCAGGGAACAGGGCACTGACCACTAGATACCAGGGAATAGGGCGCTGACCGCTAGATACCAGGGAATAGGGCACTGACCACTAGATACCAGGGAATAGGGCACTGACCTCTAGATACCAGGGAATAGGGCATTGACCACTAGATACCAGGGAATAGGGCAGTTACCACTAGATACCAGGGAATAGGGCACTGACCACTAGATACCAGGGAATAGGGCACTGACCACTAGATACCAGGGAATAGGGCACTGACCACTAGATACCAGGGAATAGGGCACTGACCGCTAGATACCAGGGACTAGGGCACTGACCGCTAGATACCAGGGAATATGGCACTGACCGCTAGATACCAGGGAATAGGGCAGTTACCGCTAGATACCAGGGAATAGGGCGCTGACCGCTAGATACCAGGGAATAAGGCGCTGATCACTAGATACCAGGGAATAGGGCACTGACCGCTAGATACCAGGGAATAGGGCACTGACCACTAGATACCAGGGAATAGAGCACTGACCACTAGATACCAGGGAATAGGGCACTGACCGCTAGATACCAGGGAATAGGGCACTGACCACTAGATACCAGTGAATAGGGCACTGACCACTAGATACCAGGGAATAGGGCATTGTATTAGAATTATACCACCTTACACCAAGGACTGGTGTCAGACGGCAAACTCTTAGCTTAGGGCTCATTCACACGTCTGTATGGTTGCGTGTCCGCAATGCACAGGCATCGGCCATGTGAATCCCGTATTGTGGTGCAGACCCATTGAGTTGAATGGGTCTGCGATCCGCAAAATACGAAAAAAGATAGGATATGTCCTATCTTTTGTGGTGTGGAAGCACAGACCTGAAAGCCCACAGAAGCGCTTCCAAGGGCTTCCATGGGCTTGCGATCCGTGCCTCTGCTCCACAACGGATAGGACATATCCTATCTTTTGCCGTATTTTGCGAATCACGGACCCACATGGCCGGTGCCCGTGTATTGTGGACCCTAATTTGCGGAACCACAGCCATACGGTCGTGTGAAGTTACTGAAACCAGAACTTGGGCACTAAACCATGTATTTTTGGTGCGTCAGCGCCTGGTTTTAGACTTAAATGCTCTAGTCTTAGGGATCCAGTGGTTGACTATCATGACGATCGGTCATCAGTATCAAACACTTGGACAACCCCTTTCATTTTTAACATTTCTGTCCTTCACAACAATTTTTGGGGGTTGTAGAAAATCCCTTTAATCACTGTATAAATGAAAAGTTCTATACCTTTTTGATAGACTTTGATTTACAATTCCTTACCATATTCAAGATATGTGTTTGCTGTCAGTGAATAGCGACACTTTCGTTTACATTCAACGGCAGTAAACCTGTTCATAGCTGCTAGTCCTGTTTGAGAAGACAATTGTATCCTAATGGGATACAATGTATCAGTCTGGTTCAGTGTCTAGACTGTATCCACTTCTCAGCTGAGAGCAGGACCAGGATTGCTGCCTCTGAATGGAAACATGAGTGGTTTCATTCACTTGCAGCAAGCATTCATGCTAAAAAAAAGAAAGAAAAAAAGGTGAATTGAAATGCCAAGTCTATTGGAAAGTTGTAGAACTTTTTATCTATACAGAGGTTAAGCTTTATTTATTCAACCCAGGAAACCCCTCGTAATAGAATCATCTTTCTGCGCTTCATTCATCACGGCCACTTACCCCTCCAGAGCTAAGCCAAAAATACCTCCTCCGAAAAATTCCTCGTCTTGTCTGGTTGAGTCTGAGCTTGCATTATTTCCTATGCTGATATTACTGCAGCAGCTTACAAGCAATCTAATTTCAATCTCTCAATCTAATTAGGTTTTTGGCTATTAGACTACTTTACAGCTGATTTCTAAAATCCTATTAGATTCATTTCGGATGATGTAATTACAGAGGCAAATAATAAAATGTTTTTACTTCATGTGAAAGTAGAAGCCTCATGTGCCCGCATCCTAACGCCGACAAATATCGCACCATCAGAGGAAGGGATTGCGTCTGGTATCGTAGCTCAGCTCCTTTCACTTCCATGTGGCTGATCTGCAATTCCATACGTAATCTGGGAACAGGTGTGGCGCTGTTTAAAGAAAGCACAAAAAGTTATTAATTCTTTGGCTTCTTGACAGGACCATTGGTGGCAAGAATAATGGAGAGGCAAACAGTGATACCGTGAGACATTTTTGTGGAGACATGATTTTTCTTGGACGATCTTTATGGTTGTCATGTCTGATGACTAGATAACAGAAACAGAGAACATGAGATGTTATTCCAGAACTAGATTGGAGTTTGACCAGCTGGATCCTACGTGGTTCTTAGAGACAAAATGTGTCAGAGGTATTTGGGAGCAATTTATCTCCTTACCCCACGCCCAAACTAGGGGAGACGAGGAAGATAAATGTTGATCTATGGCCTCGCTCCAAGGAATAGAAGACATTATACTTGATGGCCTCTCCTTACCATCCCCCGTATGATGGTATCAAGTTGCTTTCAAAGACCTTACCTAATGTCCATGAACATAAGAATCCTGAATTTCACTACTTATAATAAGGTTGGATGGGGTCAATCTCTCATCCTAGGGCTCTCAATGCCAGTAAGTAACTGGAAAGGACATCTTAGTACTCATTCTCAAGGCCACCTTTGACCATACCCTTCTTTTCCCCCTGCCAAAGAGTTATATTGGGTTGTCATTTAAATGTTGACTTTCTTCTGTATTCTATGTTACCAGAAAGTAAGCCATCACAGAGATGGGCAACTAAAGTGGAGACCTTGATATGTCATCCTGGTATTTCTTTCCCATCCACCATATGACAATGTTAAGCTAAGTACCTTCCTAATGCCCATGAACATAAGGATCCTGTATCTGACTTTCACTACTTATGATAAGGTTGGATGGGGTCATTCTCTTATCCAATACCTCTCAATGCCAGTAAGTAGCTGTCATTGGACACCTCTTTGACCATGCCTGTCTTTCTCCTTGCCAAAAAGTGGTATCGGGTTGTCTCTATTGTCCTTTAAGTGTTGGCTTTCATGTATCTTCTGCGTAACCAGAGACTAGGACATCACAGGGATGGAGAACTGAAGTGGAGACCTTGATCTGTCATCCTGGAACTAAGGATCCCACAGGTTGGATTTTAACTACCCTGACCTTTTGTGGCTCCTAGAGACAAGCAGTGTCCGAGGTGTCTTGGAGCCACTTTTCCTCCATTCTCCATACTATTGAACATAGGGAGATCAGAAATGAGAAGACATGGCGCCTAAAGTCTCCCTCCTTCCCATGACCCTCATGGCTTCCAAATTCCCTTCCTGATGCAATGATCATAAGAATCCCGACTTAGCTTATAGTGTTGTAGGATAAACCAATATGTCATCCCAGGACTCTCAATACCAGTAAGTAGCTGAAAATGGACCACATAACACTTGTTCTTGAACCTACCGCTTTGACCTAATGCATCCAATCCTCTTATGGAAATATTTTTGGGGAAATTATCTCTCCTCTAGAAGGAAGAAGACCCCCAAATATCTTATAAGACAAACCATAGACTCCTCCAAAAAGAAAAGACATCCAACTTTTTGCCCCTCATCACTGCAGGCTACTGTTTGGCTGGGTGACATGCCTTTCATGCAGTTAGTAGTTCTTATTGACCTGGCTGGCATAAGAAGACTTCTTTACACAAAATGCTCTGTAATGTGTGCAAATTAGCTCTCCTTCAGAAGAAAGAAACTATATGATATCAGCCAAATGTCTATAAAGAAGAGACACCCATATGTAGACAGCTCTTTGGGGCTCCTGTCAGTATATAGCAGGTACTGAATGGCTGGATGAGCTTTGACAGCCCCAAATGTCTCTTCCTTTGGAGGTGTCTTTTTGGATATGAAAGTGTTTCTTCCTTCTTGAGGAGAGCTAATTTGCATACTTTTTCTCATCAAGCAATGCCCGTAAGTCTCCTCAATTAAAACGAGTACCCCCCTCCCCTCCCAGAGCTGAGTCCTCCAGCCAGACAGGGATGTCGGGTTGTCCCCATGTTCCTTTAAATGTTGGCTTTCATGTGTACTCAGAAACTAGGACATCACAGCGGCGGAGAACAAAAACGTGCTTGAAGTGTACCGCTTGCCTCTCTCCATCCACAAAAGATCTAAGCTTTTCCTTTATTACTATTATTATTCTTCTTCTTATTATTCTTCGGGGTTGAAATGGGTTGAATGGCTTTTAGCTTAAAATTAGTGCAGGCGGGACACAAAAGGAGAGATCTTGGTGTTCGCTCTGGTTTGGGTAGAAATGACATCTCCTCACAATGTTGTGATTCATGGTGGGGCTTCATCAATCTGTTTAGTCGCAGTTAATAGAACATTGTGCTTTGTCACAACACAATATCTGTAATCAACTCCGCAGAAAGAAAAGTGGAGCCCCCCACCCCCACCCCCAGCTCACGGCGCTCACACTGCTGCAATAATGAGGAACGTGTGAATGCAAGGCTACACAATGCCGTCATAATGAACTCCCTCCGGAAGACGAAGACAATGTAACAATATGGAAAGATGCTACCACCGCGTCATTCCTCTTGTATCTGGATTACCAGCTTGCACCCAGCACTCAAGGCGGTACTGGTTCTCCTTGAGGAGGTCCAGCTGGTGGAGGTAGTCTTCCAGCAATGATAGAGGTAGTCATCCCTGTAGGCAGTGGTTGACCTGATGGCGTTTTCCATTCTACAGAGGCACAAGTAGTACGAGGGGCATAAGCTGTAGGGATGCTTAAGGGATTTACCAAGTCTGAAGCATTGTATGTTGAGTCTAGTTTCAACTTACGATGGGTCAGAAAATACCACTGTGTGCTGGAAATATTGTATCTTGAGGGATCACTGTAAATGAATTGGAGAGTAGTGTTGGGCGCGAATATTCGAATAGCGAATATTAATCGCGAATATCGGCACTTTGAGAATTCGCAAATATTTAGAATATAGTGATATAGTAACATAGTTACATAGTCAATACGGTTGAAAAAAGACAAACGTCTATCAAGTTCAACCAAGGGATAGGTGGGGGCGCGAATGCCAGAAGGAAGTGAGTAAAATGAGTCATTTCGAATATTCTAGATTTTTTTTTTCATCGGTAACCTCCCTTCTTGCTTGTGACCAATGAGAAGGCTGCAATGTCTTTGTCTGAGCTTAGCAACATCCCTAGCAACCAATAGGAAAGGTGCCTACCCCTTACTATATAAGAACCTCCGCAGCAGCCCTTGTATGCAGTATTTTGCAGATCTGAGAGAGAGAGAGAGCAGTGACATTGCTGTGCTCTGTGCTTTCCTGGGTCATTACATTAGATAGTTAGTTAGTTACAGATAGTTAGTGGGAGATAGTCAGTGTAGGTTATATCCTGATATAGTGGAGCTGATATGTTCCAGTGCAGGGTGTTAGGCAGTGTGATAGGGATTAGTGTCCATACATACATGCTACAGACATAGTGTTGTGATGTCACAACAATACTTAGTGCACCAGTCAGACCTGATAACATGTGAAGTTTCACGTATTGCACCAAAATATTCGCATCATTATTGCCGATTTCGCAATCGCGAATATATTGGAGCACTCTATCTGCATGTGGAAGGCTGAAAAGTCAGCCTGAATTTGTGGGAGGGGCATCTTACCTTTTTAAGCTCCAGCCCCCAGCTCCTCAGGGCGCTTCTGTTCACAGCTGCTGCCGCCTTGTACGTCGCAGGTTTCCCCCCAGGGAAGGTATTGTATGCAGGCAGTTCTTGTTCCCTACACTGGGCTCCCCGAGCAGCGGCACAGGCTCCGGCGTCCGGTCACGAGGTCGGCGTGCGTTCCAGCGTGGAGCGCACGCCGGAATTCACTCTAGTCCCGGCGGTCTCTCCAAGATCAGGCGGCTTAAGGACAGGTAAGCGCGGTCCCCGCAAGCTATTACCCCTCCACAGGAGCCCTCCGACCTGGGCCCCCATGTTCCAGCGTTCCGGTCGCGGGTTCGGCGTGCGTTCCAGTGTGGAACGCACGCCGATATCGGCTCTCAGACCCGGTCCCCGCTACCTACACACGGCTCGTCCCTCACCATATGTCCTATGCTGATGTCATGTCTCTGAGCTCTGGCAACACCTTCTCATTCTGTAGGGGGCGTTGTGAACATCATGTATTGGTGCCCTAGTAGCGATGTCATGCTCTTCAGGCCTGCTTTCTCTGCCATCACCGATACCTACCCCCAACCAACGTGGGTTGTACTAGATTGTCAGATTACTATTTCAATATTTTTTCCTAAAAAATCTGACATGGTACTGGCAGATGAAACATTTCCATCCTAGATACTACCCAGCCAGCAACATAAAGAGGCTCCAGAGCTGTTCCACAACCTTTACCTTCACTTTAGGGACGAGGAATATTAAGAGGCTCACGCTGGGTTGGGTTCTGGTCTGGGAACCTTTATTGAAGAGTGAAATTTCCCTTGTAGGTTGTAATTGAATCTGAAGGAAGGTAACTAATTTCTTGCAGGTCAGTTCCCTCCACAAGGCTCCCCGGGCAGCGGTCACATGCTTCCGGCGACGGGGTCGGCGTGCGTTCCAGCGTGGAGCGCACGTCGAGACGCGCTCCCGGATCCGGCTATCCCACCACTCTCAGGCGGCTTCAGGACCGGTAAGCTCCGTCCAGCAGGTCATCCCCTACACAAGGGTCCCACCTGCCACTCACTCTCCTGGTTGTGGGGGCGGCGTGCGTTCCAGCATGAAACGCATGTCGATAACACTCTGCTATGGATAGCATAGGTTGGAGAGTCCAAGCAATCCTGTTCATGCGCTCGGTGGGACGCATGCCTGGTTCATAGGACAATGGGTAGATCTAGTCCGGGCGGCACACGCAATACCACATTTTAGGTCTGGGGGTCACATGCAGATGCATTTATGACAGGGAGTCTTCGTAATGCAACAAGGGGAGATCTGGGGGTCTCGCCAGATGTAGATTAGGGCTTAACCTCATTAACGTTATATGGTTAGTCACACTGCTCAGGGAAATTGTCTCACATGGTAGGTTAAATACTACAGATTAGCCGACGGTACCAAACTCGTTAGGTTGGTTGACGCAGACAATACCACTCAGGGCTTAGATATAGCTTCTCAGCACAGGTTTACTCTGTTTAGCTTGCATACACGGACGCAGCAGATTGTTAGAAAGTCCAATTGCCATGAGCTCGACCCACCGGGTTGGAAACTCGCAGCTTTGGACCAAACTCCATACGCGGTCACTGCTCACTGATCATTTGCCTGCCGTTACCTGTACCGATTTGTAGGGGCGGCAGGACCGTGCGGTATGTGTATGTGCTTTTATTCATGTGCCGCTGTCTTCCGCTGGATCGCCCAGGCTCATATCTGCCCCGGTCTCCTGGATCGCCCAGGCTCATACCTGGCCCTGTCTCCTGGATCGCCCAGGTTCATACCTGGCCCTGTCCCCTGGATCGCCCAGGCTCATACCTGGCCCTGTATCCTGGTTCGCCCAGGCTCATACCTGGCCCTGTCTCCTGGTTCGCCCAGGCTCATACCTGGCCCTGTCTCCTGGTTCGCCCAGGCTCATACCTGGCCCTGTCTCCTGGTTCGCCCAGGCTCATACCTGCCTCTGTCTCCTGGTTCGCCCAGGCTCATACCTGCCTCTGTCTCCTGGTTCGCCCAGGCTCATACCTGCCTCTGTCTCCTGGTTCGCCCAGGCTCATACCTGCCCCTGTCTCCTGGTTCGCCCAGGCTCATACCTGCCTCTGTCTCCTGGTTCGCCCAGGCTCATACCTGCCTCTGCCTCCTGGTTCGCCCAGGCTCATACCTGCCTCTGTCTCCTGGTTCGCCCAGGCTCATACCTACTTCTGTCTCCTGGATCGCCCAGGCTCACACCTACTTCTGCCTCCTAGATCGCCCAGGCACGCACCTACCTCTGCCTCCTGGATCGCCCAGGCACGTACCTACCTCTGTCTCCTGGTTCGTCCAGGCTCGTACCTACCTCTGCCTCCTGGATCGCCCAGGCACGCACCTACCTCTGCCTCCTGGATCGCCCAGGCACGCACCTACCTCTGCCTCCTGGATCGCCCAGGCACGCACCTACCTCTGTCTCCTGGTTCGTCCAGGCTCATACCTACCTCTGCCTCCTGGATCGCCCAGGCACGCACCTACCTCTGCCTCCTGGATCGCCCAGGCACGCACCTACCTCTGCCTCCTGGATCGCCCAGGCACGCACCTACCTCTGCCTCCTGGATCACCCAGGCACGCACCTACCTCTGTCTCCTGGTTCGTCCAGGCTCATACCTACCTCTGCCTCCTGGATCGCCCAGGCACGCACCTTCTTCTGTCTCCTGGTTCGCCAGGCTCATACCTACTTCTGTCTCCTGGATCACCCAGGCTCACACCCACCTCTATCTCCTGGTTTACCCAGTCCCGTCACCCTCCTCAGTTATGTTCTCTTTTTCCTCCCGAACCTTATGATTTGCCCTCTCAGGAACGTGTCCTGATCGTTCACTTATGCGACATTTGGATCAAGGTCAGGTGACCCAACACATCGATACAGGTAGTAACCCCTAAGCCAGGTACATTGCCCAGACCGACTCAAGCCTTCTCGTAGGCACCAGTCGTACTACGTTCCGATCTCATATCCCCCCTTGCTCACGCCAGGAACCTGGTTCAGCACTCCCTCTCCCCCAATACCATCAGGAACTACCAAGCCGGTGTCAGGGTTTACGAAGGTTTCGCCAGGTCCCACCCGCAGGTGGCTTGGACGATGTCTCCTACACCCTGGCGGTTATAGCCCACTGTCACCGCAATCTCAGGCTGTCATTCAACACCATCAAGCTGTACCTAGCGGGGAGACAGCACTGCGCAATGCTTCATAACCCGAATGGAGGTTCCATTTTTTCAGTGCAGGCGGTAAAAGCTGCCCTTAGGGGGATCCAGAAGTGCGGGGACGTCCCTCCCGCCCGTAGGCAGCCTGTCTCCGGCGAGATGTTTAGGCGACTCTAGTCCGCGCTGGATGGGTTTCCTTTTTGGCCACTCTCCTAGTTTGATTATTAAGGCAGCCATGTATCTCGGGTTTTACGGGTTCCTCAGGCCAGGTGAGTTCACCAGCACCCCCCCTAAACGTCAGGGGTCGCAGGTGCGACAGTTGTCCTGGGCCCATGTCCATTTCGTCCTCTGGCTCCCTTACACGAAGGCCAATCAGCATGGACCACCCTCGGAGGCCAGGTTTTAAAACCTCCAACGATTGGTGGCCAGTCATGGTCCCCCGTCAATTGCTGGCCCTGTTGCAAGATGCCTCCCCAGAGGCCCCGCTGCTTCCTTGGCGTGGGGGGGCCCCTGTCGTCAATCCAGTTTGTGTCCCACATCAGAACGCTGGCCTCTGGTCTCGGTTATAACCTGCTGGCCATCACAGGACACTCGCTCCGAACCGGAGCCGCGTCCTCAGCATCAAAAACGGGGTCCCGGCGCACGTGATTAAATGCATGGGTAGGTGGCCTTGCTTCACGAGATACATCCCGAACCCGCATGTTGAGATTTCCCAGGCATTTTGTAATCTTGCTCTCTGGGTGGTATTAAAGGCTTTTGGTCACTACTCTGCTCTCCTCGTTTATTTTTGCCCACTACTAGGCTTACCCTCGCTCCTGGCTTCCGGCACAACACAGCCAGCTAGGTCAGGGGAAGCGCTTCACCCACTCATCACAGTTAAGCCTCTCCCATAAATAAAGCTATTGTAATGTTCTGCCGTGCCAACCATGTTCTCCAGTCTCAGGAAACTTCTAGCAGCTTGAAAACTGTAGCTATAGTGACCCACGCCTGTATTTCGCCCGCATTACAAGCATATTGCATTGCCGATTTTTCGCGATCAAGAAAATAATCTCGAATTTTCAAATATATGACGAATATTCTACCAAATATAAGCGAAATATTGCGAATTTGAATATTGCCCCTGCCGCTCATCGCTGAGAGCACACTGTGCGTGCTTGATGCACTCTCTTTCACTTTAGGGCTCATTTCCTGAGATAGTTGCAGGACCCAGAGGTGGGACTGACATTAGTGGTATACCCTAGTGATATGCCACCAATGCCTTAGATGAGACAACCCCTTTAAGGGGGTCCAGTTGCCAGGGCAGCCATATAAGAAGACACCAAATGGCATATGGTAGGTGATGGGGAGAATTTTAAGATTTTCCATTGGGTTCCAGGACCTTCAGGCTATGCCTCTGCTTGGTAATCACAGGGCCCCGTTTCTACAGACAGTCTGGGGCCCCACTCCTCTATTTCCAACACAAAAAACAAGGTGTCATATTTGACCTGGATTTAAATGGCATGGATTCTGCACCAGAGACCCTGGTCCTTTATAAAAACAAAGCCCCTTCCCCCCACATTGAGCCTTATCTGTAGTCAGTAGTATGTAAAGTCATGTCAGATCATTTCTATAGGGGATTTTGCTGTGAATATATTCATATCATGTGCCCCAAGCATATACCATTATGCCCCCCATGTACCTCCGACTCTACTCCAAATATACAACCCGTTTGCCCCCATAGGCACAGTGTTGCTCCCCTTTATACCAAGTGCATGTGTAGGAGCCCAGACCTGGGGGGCTACTACAAACTATTTATTGTTATGTACTGTGTATTTTACTGTTTGCTTAAGGCTGTAGATCCCAGCAAGAAAAGGTTTGCAGGAACAGGGTTAACCACCCCATCCCTTTCCTCTTGGTAGGACTGGGCTGGTCTTGCTTCCTGCCAGGAGGGGGGTTCTTGTCTAGAGACAGAGAGGAGAGAAAGCAACCTGCAAAGCTCCTGCTCCAGATACTGCTGTAAGGTGAGGGACTACAGCCAATACACCCATCTCCAAACAACCACTAGGCTAGTGCAGAATTTCAGCCATCCAGCTTGCCCCTAGATCCCTTGTTGGTACCAGAGAAGAACTGCACTAAAGGCTGCTGCTACTGTATGTATTTCACATTCTACATTGTGCACTGGGCCCTATTAGAGGCTACATCTGTTGCTCTGTGGCTCTGCTGTGCTGACAGGCTTGCTGTATAACTTAGCTTCTTCTTTATACTGCAACTTCTCTCTTTGTAGTTTGTCTCTAAATGATGCCAGGGAACTCTCCTCCTGGCTCCTGAGGCTTTAAGCGGTTGCCTTCGCATCCAGTAGAGCTGAAAGTGTTTTGGCTTGGCTTGGCTTGGCCTGGGCACGTCCAGCAGAGACGTGCCCAGCACACCCTCCTTCCCCTAGCAGGGGGTAAGCTAGACTAACTAGAAACTGGGACCCACCCTTCCTGCAGGAAGTGGGACTAGCCCACCTCTCCACAAATGGGGGTTAGACTGGAATGGAAGGTTCCACTCTATCTAGGATAGCTCTGCCATATTTGCTGCCACCTGCTGGTGAACCATGCATATTACACGTGAATATAACAGTTACTTTAGAAATAGGAATGCACAGTGTAGTGTACCTGAAATAAATACACAAGATGACATTATATTAGCCCATTAGAGACAGTAGTGGGGTGAAGAAGTGGTAATGCCACTCTGGGGCGTTACAATTGCACTTAGTAGAAAGGACTTTGTCACGTTTAACTCTGGCATCCTTCTTCAGGACTATATTTCCACTGCACCAATCCCCAGGGAGAAACGGCCTGAGGAAGTACACCATGATACAACACTTCCTCAGGGCCACTACCACTCCTATCCTCTACACCGGCTCCCCAGGGGGTCACTGCACACCCACATCTTCGGGGTGTGCACCCACCACATGTATACTCTTTGCATAGTGAACCCCCATGTACACTAGATGCCCACCGATTACCTACATGTTCTGGACCCCCAGTTCTGCCGCTACCGGTCAACTCAGGTAAGCGACCAGCAGCTATGTCTGGATTCGGATAAATGCATCCGGCCACCCACGTGTCCACAGAATAGCATGTCCACCTGAGGACAGACGGGCAGCAAGTCATGCTCCACCGACACCTCCTTGAAGTGAGATGGTTGCTGCTAGTGACTGGTCTGTTGAGATGCTGGTGGTTTGGGCAGCCATGGACCCCCTAGAGGTACTTCCAAAAGCTCCATAACACAATCTGCCACTGGTTTCCACAACCCTATTCACATGAAACAGCAAATTTCGGCATGGATTTTTTTCTGCTTGAAAAGTCTGAGGATTATGGAATGAGTATGGTGGTTATCTTCATACCGGTCGGCTGCACTCTCAGCAGCAAATCTAAAGCAAGTCCACGGCATCCCTCTGCTGATAATCCTACCTTCTCACCATTTTGCTGGTTTTCTGAAACTGCAGCTGCATCCCCCTCCTCCTCCCAGCAGATCACTGTTTAGACCACACGATCTGGGTCCAGAAACAATCATTTATGTGCCTGCACGAACGACAGCATCACCCGAATTACGAGCGTTTTGCTCGTTCATCAGGTGATCGGCAGCACATTTAGACGGGGAGATTTTTGGGAATAAGTGTCCCCAGGATTGTTCCCGATAATCTTTCCGGATATCAGGCCGTGTAAATCCACCTTTAACTGAGAGCTGCTCGTCCTCGCATCCTTGCCCTGCCTCATGGATGGGGTCCGGAGGGAAATATTTATCGTTCAGAGGAACTGTGCTTGGATTGCGGCAGACACATCGGATCTGGTGTCTGTCAGGAGACGGTGAGCAACGTGTGTAGCTGGAGGAACTAAGATGAGGGGGAAAAAAACTAATTCATTTAAAAAAAAAAAAAATAAGCAACTTTGAGCTAAATAGGTTCAGTGCCATGGAAACGGGTCCTGATCAAGAATAGATGGCAATCTGCAATAATATGAAACAGATCTTATAGCTTCACATGAACACGTCGCATGCTGTTCTCAGGGGCCCTTATGGAGTAAGCAATGGCAAAAATAGCTGCTCTAAAATGATGTTATTGCCTCCAACAAAAAAATGGGAAAATAATGCAGCAATACAATCTCTAAAAATAACACCACAATAACAATACAAAGTCTCAAAATAATACTGCCATACGATATCCCAAAATACACAGTGGAATCCCACTATTTAACCACCTCCTACTTTTTATGTCGGCAGTGCAAAGGTAATGAAGGAAGTCATGTGTGCTGAGCTGGGTATATACCGTAAGGAGTGTGACAGGTTGTCTACATACATATCCCTTGGTGGGTATATAAGGGGTGTGATAGGCTGTCTGCACACATATCCCTTAGTGGGAATATAAGTGGTGTGATAGGCTGTCTGCACACATATCCCTCGGTGGATATATAAGGCGTGTGATAGGCTGTCTACACACATATCCCTCAGTGGATATATAAGGGGTGTGATAGGCTGTCTGCACACATATCCTTTGGTTGGTATATAAGGTGTGTGATAGGCTGTCTGCACACATATCCCTTAGTGGGAATATAAGTGGTGTGATAGGCTGTCTGCACACATATCCCTCGGTGGATATATAAGGCGTGTGATAGGCTGTCTGCACACATATCCCTCAGTGGATATATAAGGGGTGTGATAGGCTGTCTGCACACATATCCTTTGGTTGGTATATAAGGTGTGTGATAGGCTGTCTGCACACATATCCCTTGGTGGGTATATAAGGTGTATGATAGGCTGTCTGCACACATATCCCTCGGTGGGTATATAAGGTGTGTGATAGGCTGTCTGCAAACATATCCCTCGGTGGGTATATAAGGTGTGTGATAGGCTGTCTGCAAACATATCCCTCGGTGGGTATATGTGTGCAGACAGTGTGATAGGCTGATAGGCTGTCTGCACACATATCCCTTGGTGGGTATATAAGGTGTGTGATAGGCTGTCTGCATACATATCCCTCAGTGGGTATATAAGGGGTGTGATAGGTTGTCTGCACACATATCCTTTGGTTGGTATAGAAGGGGTGTGATAGGCTGTCTGCACACAGATCCCTCGGTGGATATATAAGGTGTGTGATAGGCTGTCTGCAGACATATCCCTCAGTGGCTATATAAGGGGTGATAGGCTGTCTGCACACATATCCTTTGGTGGGTATATAAGATATTTGATAGGATGTCTGCTCACATATCACTTGGTGAGTATATAAGGAGTGTGATAGGCTGTCTGCACACATATCCCTCGGTGGGTATATAAGATATTTGATAGGATGTCTGTTCACATATCCCTCGGTGGGTATATAAGGTGTGATAGGCTGTCTGCACAAATATCCTTTGGTGGGTATATAAGGTGTGATAGGCTGTCTGCACACATATCCCTCGATGGGTATATAAGGTGTGTGATAGGCTGTCTGCACACATATCCCTCGGTGGGTATATAAGGTGTGATAGGCTGTCTGCACACATATCCCTCGGTGGGTATATAAGGTGTGTGATAGGCTGTCTGCAAACATATCCCTCGGTGGGTATATAAGGTGTGTGATAGGCTGTCTGCAAACATATCCCTCGGTGGGTATATGTGTGCAGACAGTGTGATAGGCTGATAGGCTGTCTGCACACATATCCCTTGGTGGGTATATAAGGTGTGTGATAGGCTGTCTGCATACATATCCCTCAGTGGGTATATAAGGGGTGTGATAGGTTGTCTGCACACATATCCTTTGGTTGGTATAGAAGGGGTGTGATAGGCTGTCTGCACACAGATCCCTCGGTGGATATATAAGGTGTGTGATAGGCTGTCTGCAGACATATCCCTCAGTGGCTATATAAGGGGTGATAGGCTGTCTGCACACATATCCTTTGGTGGGTATATAAGATATTTGATAGGATGTCTGCTCACATATCACTTGGTGAGTATATAAGGAGTGTGATAGGCTGTCTGCACACATATCCCTCGGTGGGTATATAAGATATTTGATAGGATGTCTGTTCACATATCCCTCGGTGGGTATATAAGGTGTGATAGGCTGTCTGCACAAATATCCTTTGGTGGGTATATAAGGTGTGATAGGCTGTCTGCACACATATCCCTCGATGGGTATATAAGGTGTGTGATAGGCTGTCTGCACACATATCCCTCGGTGGGTATATAAGATGTGATAGGCTGTCTGCACAAATATCCTTTGGTGGGTATATAAGGTGTGATAGGCTGTCTGCACACATATCCCTCGATGGGTATATAAGGTGTGATAGGCTGTCTGCACACATATCCCTCGGTGGGTATATAAGGTGTGTCACTAGGCACTGCAGACACTCTCTATAGAAAAATTATTGAAAATGATGGAAAAAATATAGTAATTCTCAGTTATATTACTCTAATCTCTGGCCCTGACACACAGAAGGTATTGGACAGATGTCACTAGTCACTGCAGACATCCTCTATAGAATAAGTATTGAAAATGCTGGAAAAAAAGATTTGTCCTGTAGCTACACTGTATAAGATACCGCCAGCCTGCGAGCCTGCCAGCCTGCCACCACACACAATGGTCCTTAAAAGGAATTTTGGGTCTTTGAAAAGTTTTTCTACTGAATTGATTGCGATCAGACTCCCTACACTATCTAACCCTTCCTAAGCGCAGCTCTCCCTGACTACATATGAGCCGAACCCTCGTCATCGGGTGCTATATAGCATCCGATGACGCGTTCCGGCCAGCCAATCACTGTTATGCCAGTTGCCAACATGGCTACTGGCATTACAGTGAGGGCAGTACTTACCTGCACGTTTATTGGCTGCATAGCAGCCGCGAAACGTGCGGTGAGGAGACTCGAGCAAAGGGGGTTTGCTTTAGGTTGTAGGAGGGAGGGAAGGAAGTGTAGAGCATGGTAAGTATAATGTACAATCAGGGTTCTCCTTGGTCCAGCTAGACCTGGTAATCACGTGATTGTTAGGATCAGCAACACTTTCACATGACTGCTTTCACCTAGAAACAGCGCCACCCCGGTCCCTGGTTCATGCCTGGTATTACAGCTCAGCTCAATTAAAATGAACAGGGCTGAGCTGCAATACCAGAAACGACCAGTGGACAAGTGTGGAGCTGTTTCTGGGGGTCGGCAGCCATGCTTTTCTAACCCTGCGCAATTCTGGACGGAGGTTGGCTATCACATGACTATTGACGCTTGTGCAGGTAGATGGACATAGCCAAAGGGGCGGAGTCTATCGCGGTGTCCTTCAGCTGTTTGCAACAGTTTGTTACAATATAGAATCCGTACTGTAACAGGGAGAGACTGAAGAGGGGTTAATAGGACAGTGCCTTCTCTTCGGATCCTCCGCACCGTATCTAATGGGCGGCTGGTTCCTGGCGAATGGATTAGCGTCTCTTTTCGGCGCACTTGAAATTTGAAAGGTTTGCGCAGTATTTCCGTGTAGATCACGCATGACTGGTGGCCAATGTGACGACAAATATGAAAATTTCCCCCAATTATCAGAGAGAGAGAGCGGCGCTGAGAGGTGCAGGATTTCTCGGTGTGGAATCGGGCAGGTAATGACAGAAATTTCACGGCGCGGCGGCGGCGCTTTTTTTCCGAGCTTCTTCCCATTCAGTAATTTCAGTTCTGACTTGAAAAGATGAGAAAACATCAACAGCAAATTGTGATTGCGCAGAATGTGAGATGGAAGTGAACGACATGAAATGATGTCTCTGTCATTTTTCTATACGGTAAAGTATTAGTACCCCTCCCCTCCCCCACATCTCCACTTGTACTAAATTTAAAGGGGAAATCCCCTTTTTGCCATGTGATAGATATGTGTGAGTACTGGGGTCTGTGAGCTCAGGCCGGCAGCGCTTTCCAGAATTAGGGTCAGCTCTGCTCTTTAGAGACCCCCAAACTTCCCGTCTCTTATAGAAAGGCAGTGTTGTCCTGTTATATGTAAAATAATGGCTTTGATTCTTCACCATTTTCAAGTTTTCTGCTTGCAGTCAATGAATGGAAACATAATTTTTTTGCATTAAAAGGCTGACGACTTTCTACAGACCTAAGACTTCTCATAGCTGAAGTTTTGTTCCAGTGTAAACAGTCTAGATGCTGCTCAGTGAACAGTTTGGAGCCCAGGGTTGAAACTTTTTTTAGCTGCACAGATACAATGTAACAAACCATCAGGAAAGGAGAGAGACCTGTGCTGTTGATGGGTTCAGCTCGCAGGGGACTGACTAGACACAGATACAACTGTAACAAACCCTCAGCTGCTGAAATTAGACCTTTGGAAAGCAAGATATGTGGCCCTCTGAGCCAAGAGCTATCTCTGAAGGTCCCCATTCTATAAGGATGATACATTGTGTCGCATGTCTAGGCTGGAAACAATTGTAACAAACCCTCAGCTGTGAGAAGTATTGGGTCAGTATAGGTTTTTAACCGGCTCTGGGTGTCATATAGACTGTTTCCATTCACTGACAGCAAAGCAGGGATCTTGACAATGGGGAGGGATCGAAACGCACAGTCTGTCAGAGAGTTGCCGAACTTTCCATTATACACATAGCTTTATCGACAGTACTTGAGACTGGACAACTGCTATAGGGGGAAAAGGCTTAGGCTCCCCTCCTCCAATGGGATAGTTCCCTTTAAGGCATGCATGCCATGGTCTATGGCTGGCAGGGAGTGATGCTGCACTGCAAAGCAAGGTGGCTACAGAGGGAGTGGCAATAGCTCTTGGGAAGTCACATTGCTTTGCAGTGCAGCATCTTTCCCTGGCAGCCCGATCCACAGCTATACGGTCAGTATTATGTAAAGAAGTGGAGAAGCGGCGCCTGTTATCCCTGGAGTGGTTCTGTATCACAGATTTTCGCCCGGTTTCCTGTCGGAGAATGATTCAGTTTCCTTAATTTGCGGCGATCTCATTTATTTTTTTAATCGCTTTTCAGATTGAATAATGACTGGAACCGTTTACCGTAAGTCACTATGATTTATAGGGCGCTGAAGCCTCTATTATCGTGTCTCGTCAGAAATTCATTTTATTTCTCTTCCCTGTCGGTGGAGAGAACGGCGCCGCACTACGTGAAACATCGCTCAGTCTTGATCGCCGCTACATCATGAAAAGTTTCCCCATGAAATAACAATTCTGGGGCAAATTTTCACAAAGGTCGTTTGTTTATGTCATTCTATTCTTCTATTATTCCTACTAGAAGTTTATAAATGAGTTGAGTTGAATAGTATTCTGAATACAGACTGCATAGTACAATAGCGCTGGAGGGGTTAATAAAAATAATAAATAATTTAACTCACCTTAGTCCACTTGCTCACGCAGCCGGCTTCTCTTCTGTCTTCTTTTTTGCTGTGTGCAGGAAAAGGACCTGTGGTGACGTCACTCCGGTCATCACATGGTCCGTCACATGATCTTTTACCATGGTGATGGATCATGTGATGACCGGAGTGACGTCACCACAGGTCCTTTTCCTGCACACAGCAAAGAAGAAGACAGAAGAGAAGCCGGCTGCACGATCAAGTGGACTAAGGTGAGTTAAATTATTATTATTTTTTTTTTTTTTTTAACCCCTCCAGCGCTATTGTACTATGCATTCTGTATTAGGAATGCTATTATTTTCCCTTATAACCATGTTATAAGGGAAAATAATACAATCTACAGAACACCGATCCCAAGCCCGAACTTCTGTGAAGAAGTTCGGGTTCGGGTACCAAACATGCGTGATTTTTCTCACGCGCGTGCAAAACGCATTACAATGTTTTGCACTAACGCGGAAAAATCACGCATGTTCCCGCAACGTACCCGCACCTTTTCCCGCAACGCCCGGGTGAAAGGGGCCTAACAGGTATCACTTGAAAGTGGTCCACATGTTTTATGTTAAAGATCAGGTAGGGCAGGAGGGACAGGGTAAGTCCTATTGTGAAAAAAAAAATCTGTCATTGATGCATCTGCCTCTGGGCGGTAATACCGGCTAGGTGGTAAGTAACCCTATGCAGCAGCCATCCCAGGACCATTAGTATTTCCTAACAGCAGGCAATATGGCCGGACAGTCTATTCTTCATATATAATATCCCTGAGCGGTCTCTCCCTCATAACGAGCATTCTAGTAACAATGGGACAACAAGTTAAAGGTTAAACTGTCGGTTTGCCCCATTAAACCTTTAAGGCCTCTTTCACACGGGCGTCATGTTTTTTGCCCGGATAAGATGCGGGTGCGTTGCGCAAAAATGCAACAAGGCTGGAGGGGTTAAAAAATAAAAATAAAAAATTTAACTCGCCTTAATCCACTTGATCGCGCAGCCGGCATCTCTTCTGTCTTCTTCTTTGCTGTGCACAGGAATAGGACCTTTGATGACGTCACTGTGCTCATCACATGGTCCAATCACATGGTTCATCACCATGGTGAGGGACCATGTGATTGGATCATGTGATGTGACATCACCACAGGTCCTTAGCCGGCAACTCAACATTACAGAAGAAGACAGAGATCCGCAACTACGCGATCAAGTGGACTCGGTGAGTAAATTTTTTTTTATTTTTAACCCCTCCATCACTATTTTACTTTGCATTCTGTATTCAGAATGCTATTATTTTCCGTTATAACCATGTTATAAGGAAAAATAATACAGATCGGGTCCCCAGCCCGATAGTCACCTAGCAACCATGCGTGAAAATCGCACCGCATCCGCACTTGCTTGTTGATGAGGTAGGAGATGCCCCGTCTTTACCACCTAGATGTTGCGGTCAGCATGGACCATGGAATCCTACAGCCTAAACTGCTTGGATCAGAGTTAAACCTATTCCCAGCAGTGAGAGCCGGGTGCCAGCTGTATAATAAAATGTGGCGCTGCCCCTGAGCCCGCGCCACATGCGCCACAATATTACCATGGCTGACAGGAAGTATGTAGTATTATGGTGCAGCAAAAGTGTGACCGGTGACTCCAGCTTAGCTGCATTGTCTACTGGAGTTTGTGGTAGTCTGACATCCATCTGCCGCCTATAAAGGAATGTGAATTACAAGTAAAACAAATTACAGCCTATATATATATATAAAAGAGGATAAAATATACAGTAAGTTACTCATAAAAACACGCTAAAAATATTCCCTTTAAAGAGCAAAAAGTCTATAGCAGAATATTTTACTAGATCCAAATTTGCAACTCATTATGTATTGTGCATCCTCATCTAAACAAATAAAAAGATGTATAATAGAAGATTGACTAATTGTGAAGATGACGTAGGTTTACCCCGCGGTCTAGACCCGCGTCAGATTTATCACGGCGGGAGGATACATGGGCTGCAGACACTTTTCTCAGACTTTATACCAACTATTGGTTCGGTTACATTAAGACAGAATTGTGGCGCAAATTTGAAGCAAAATGATGCATCTTAGATCCGCCCCCTGCACGTAAAAAAAAAAAAGACAAAAGAAAACAAAAACACTAAACAAAACAATAAAAATGTAAAAAAATCTTCCTTTTTGTGAGAATACAAAAACAGGTTCAGACTATAAATCCTGAAAATAAATAAATGCATTTTTTTTCAAAATGTATGTGTGCTTTTATGTTTATATCATATATGTAATGGTGCTTATATCATGTCTGTATGTGTGCACGTTTTTATGCTTATATCATATATGCATGTGTTTTCAGGTTTATATCATGCATGTATACATATGTTTTTTATGTTTATATAATGTATGTATGTGTTGTAGGTTTATATCATATACTGTATGTATGCATGTGTGATATTATGTTTATGTCATGTGTGTTGTTGTTTATATGTGTCCTATGCATGCACTGTATGCTGCTGTGTTTGTATCATGTATGTACAGTATGAATGTATTTCTGTTTTCATGTTTATATCATGTATGTGTGCTTGTGCAGTAAGAATGGATTCATGTTTATATCATAAATGTATACATGCATGTACCTTTAGGTTTATATAATGCATGTACAGTAGGTATGTGTGTTTTTGCTTCCATGTTTATATCATGTATGTGGCTTGTATTGAGTGTTCAGTGTGAAGCCAAACACAAGGCCTCGCTCGTGGCGATCTTCAGACACGTACAGTGAGCTGCTCGGATCAATCGTTCTTCTCATCAGACCAGAGGCTTCGTGTGTTTTGCTGTCATTATCATGCAGACATCGCTGCAGCTCTTCACCTCGCTGCTTTCTCCTTCTACCTTCCCTCCGTTCCTCTTCCCGGTCTGGGTTTGGGGCTTTGGTCACAGCAAAGGCCGCCAACTTTTTGGATGGTCAAAAAGGGACACTTAGGCCCGGGATACACGGCGACACCGTCGCGGCCGGGATTGCGACAGTCTGAGTAGCTCCAGCCTTGTGTGTTCTTCGTGTGAAAGTCCATTTCTTCTGTATATTTACACACTTTAATAGCGCAAAAATTATCTGGATATAGAAATGTCTAAAATCCAAATTGCATCAAATAATGAAATAATATACAACACGGGCTCTAATATACAGAGAGGAACCAGACAGACAATGCAAATCTCTGATGTGTATGTTCACATGTAACGCATCTACTGTATAAGGGCTCATGCACACAAATGTGTGCTGCCCGTGCCGTGCATTGGGGACCGCGTCCGCAAATTGCAGTCCCTAATGCATGGGCAGCGTCAATTCTTGTTAAGAAGGCTTCAGGGCGTCCAAGAAAGTCCAGCAAGCGCCAGGATCGTCTCCTAAAGAGGATTCAGCTGCGGGATCGGAGTGCCACCAGTGCAGAGCTTGCTCAGGAATGGCAGCAGGCAGGTGTGAGCGCATCTGCACGCACAGTGAGGCCAAGACTTTTGGAAGATGGCCTGGTGTCAAGAAGGCCAGCAAGGAAGCCACTTCTCTCCAAAAAAAACATCAGGGACAGATTGATCTTCTGCAGAAAGTATGGTGAATGGACTGCTGAGGACTGGGGCAAAGTCATATTCTCCGATGAAGCCTCTTTCCGATTGTTTGGGGCATCTGGAAAAAGGCTTGTCCGGAGAAGAAAAGGTGAGCGCCACCATCAGTCCTGTGTCATGCCAACAGTAAAGCATCCTGAGACCATTCATGTGTGGGCTTGCTTCTCATCCAAGGGAGTGGGCTCACTCACAATTTTGCCCAAAAACACAGCCATGAATAAAGAATGGCACCAAAACACCCTCCAACAGCAACTTCTTCCAACAATCCAACAACAGTTTGGTGAAGAACAATGCATTTTCCAGCACGATGGAGCACCGTGCCGTAAGGCAAAAGTGATAACTAAGTGGCTCGGGGACCAAGACGTTGACATTTTGGGTCCATGGCCTGGAAACTCCCCAGATCTTAATCCCATTGAGAACTTGTGGTCAATCCTCAAGAGGCGGGTGGACAAACAAAAACCCACTCATTCTGACAAACTCCGAGAAGTGATTATGAAAGAATGGGTTGCTATCAGTCAGGAATTGGCCCAGAAGTTGATTGAGAGCATGCCCAGTCGGATTGCAGAGGTCCTGAAAAAGAAGGGCCAACACTGCAAATACTGACTCTTTGCATAAATGTCATGTAATTGTCGATAAAAGCCTTTGAAACGTATGAAGTGCGTGTAATTATATTTCACTACATCACAGAAACAACTGAAACAAAGATCTAAAAGCAGTTTAGCAGCAAACTTTGTGAAAACTAATATTTGTGTCATTCTCAAAACTTTTGGCCACGACTGTAGATGTGCCGGCCTATACATAACTTTGGCGGATCCACTGACGGTCTCAATGTAAGACGGCGTCCTTGGTTTCTTACATTTAGACCATTTTCTACGGCTAAAAAAGGCATAAAAAATAATAAATGAGACCTCCCCTTCCCCTCCACGCCCACTTTTTTTAGACCTGACGTGAGCAGGGAAAAGTCTCAGATTGTGGCTCAAAGGACCTTTGCGCTGCAATCTGCGACAGAAATATGCCTAATATAGGAGTATTTTTGTTTCATAAATGACCCAAAAAGTATCTACAGATGTCTCATTCTGGAGGACCCCAATACATTGGTGGATTACCTGGATATTCCAATGAGATCTGTGTAACGCTCCACTTGTCTGAGAGTGTTTCGGAGTTGTGGCCTGTGGTATATTTTTATCTTTTATCTTCTATTTTTATTTTTACTTTTAAACAGAATCTTGGACCGCAATATACAAAATACTTTTGGTACCTTTTGCGTGAGCTCCGCAAATAGGATAATAATTAGGGGCCGTGACTGTGATTATATTTTTTGTATATCTTTTATATACACTGCTCAAAAAAATAAAGGGAACACTTAAACAACACAATGTAACTCCAAGTCAATCACACTTCTGTGAAATCAAACTGTCCACTTAGGAAGCAACACTGAGTGACAATCAATTTCACATGCTGTTGTGCAAATGGGATAGACAACAGGTGGAAATTATAGGCAATTAGCAAGGCACCCCCAATAAAGGAGTGGTTCTGCAGGTGGTGACCACAGCCCACTTCTCGCTTCCTGGCTGATGTTTTGGTCACTTTTGAATGCTGGCAGTGCTTTCACTCTAGTGGTAGCATGAGACAGAGTCTACAACCCACACAAGTGTCTCAGGTAGTGCAGCTTATCCAGGATGGCACATCAATGCGAGCTGTGGCAAGAAGGTTTGCTGTGTCTGTCAGCGTAGTGTCCAGAGCATGGAGGCGCTACCAAGAGACAGGCCAGTACATCAGGAGACGTGGAGGAGGCCGTAGGAGGGCAACAACCCAGCAGCAGGACCACTACCTCCGCCTTTGTGCAAGGAGGAACAGGAGGAGCACTGCTAGAGCCCTGCAAAATGACCTCCAGCAGGCCACAAATGTGCATGTGTCTGCTCAAACGGTCAGAAACAGACTCCATGAGGGTGATATGAGGGTCCGACGTCCACAGGTGGGGGTTGTGCTTACAGCCCAACACCGTGCAGGACGTTTGGCATTTGCCAGAGAACACCAAGATTGGCAAATTCGCCACTGGCGCCCTGTGCTTTTCACAGATGAAAGCAGGTTCACACTGAGCACATGTGACAGACGTGACAGAGTCTTGAGACGCCGTGGAGAACGTTCTGCTGCCTGCAACATCCTCCAGCATGACCGGTTTGGCATTGGGTCAGTAATGGTGTGGGGTGGCATTTCTTTGGAGGGCCGCACAGCCCTCCATGTGCTCGCCAGAGGTAGCCTGACTGCCATTAGGTACCGAGATGAGATCCTCAGACCCCTTGTGAGACCATATGCTGGTGCGGTTGGCCCTGGGTTCCTCCTAATGCAAGACAATGCTAGACCTCATGTGGCTGAAGTGTGTCAGCAGTTCCTGCAAGACGAAGGCATTGATGCTATGGACTGGCCCGCCCGTTCCCCAGACCTGAATCCAATTGAGCACATCTGGGACATCATGTCTCGCTCTATCCACCAACGTCACGTTGCACCACAGACTGTCCAGGAGTTGGCAGATGCTTTAGTCCAGGTCTGGGAGGAGATCCCTCAGGAGACCGTCCACCACCTCATCAGGAGCATGCACAGGCGTTGTAGGGAGGTCATACAGGCACGTGGAGGCCAAACACACTACTGAGCCTCATTTTGACTTGTTTTGAGGACATTACATCAAAGTTGGATCAGCCTGTAGTGTGTTTTTCCACTTTAATTTTGAGTGTGACTCCAAATCCAGACCTCCATGGGTTGAAAAATTTGATTTCCATTTTTTTTTTTTTGTGTGATTTTGTTGTCAGCACATTCAACTATGTAAAGAACAAAGTATTTCAGAAGAATATTTAATTAATTCAGATCTAGGATGTGTTATTTTTGTGTTCCCTTTATTTTTTTGAGCAGTGTATTTTATTGGCATATAATTAAATAAACTGTCTATTTTTTTTTGCTGTGAGCCAGACATTTTGTATATGTTTTCTTTATTTTTAGCTAGGTGGTTATAGCCGGCTGAGCACCGGCATATGTTCTGGGGAGCTCCTTATATTTATTTATTGTGCACAATGTGGTTTATATTTGTTTAGGGGTCTGTATTTGTGGTGGTTCTGGTCTAGGGTCTGTATTATTTTAGTGGGTCTGGTCTGGGTTTGTATTAGTTTTGGGACTGGTCTGGGGTCTGTATTAGTTTATGCGGACTGGTCTGGGGTCTACATTAGGTTAGGGGTCTGCTCTAGGGTCTCTTTTAGTTTAGAGGGTCTGGCCTGAAGTCTACATTGATTTAGGGGGGATGGTTTGGGTTCTACATTAGTTTAAGGAGTCTGGTCTGTTGTCTACATTAGTTTAGGGGTCTGGTCTGGGGTCTTTATTAGTTTAGGGGGATTGGTCTGTAGTCTACATTAGTTTAGAGGGTCTGGTCTGGGGTCTCAGTTAGTTTAGAGGGTCTGGTCTGTAGTCTACATTAGTTTAGGGGTCTGGTCTGGGGTCTTTATTATTTTAGGGGGATTGGTTTGTAGTCTACATTAGTTTAGGAGTCTGGTTTGGGGTCTCAGTTAATTTAGAGGGTCTGGTCTGTAGTCTACATTAGTTAAGAGGGTCTGGTCTGTAGTCTACATTAGTTTAGGGGTCTGGTCTGGGGTCTCAGTTAGTTTAGGGGGTCTGGTATGGGGTCTCTATTTGTTTAGGGGGATTAGTTTAGGGTTTACATTAGTTTAGGGGATCTGGTCTGTAGTCTACATTAGTTAAGGGGTCTGGTCTGCCGTCTCAGTTACTTAAGGGGTCTGGTCTGGGGTCTCTATTTGTTTAGGGGGATTGGTTTGGGGTTTACATTAGTGTAGAGGGTCTGGCCAGGGGTCTACATTAGTTTCAGGAACTGGTCTAGGGTCTGTACACATCTAGATGTCCCTTCTCACAAGTTGGCAAATATACGTAAGATTTTCTGATTGCTTCCTCTGCCATGCATAGTAGTTCCTGATAGCTCCCCTCCCCCGGACTCCCCACCAGTAAGACGTGTGGTGTACGCGGCCTCCTCGGAGCTGGATATATCATGTGGAGCTGGGATGGAACTTGATGTTTATTTCTGGTCCTAAGTGGCAATCATGTGAATGATAGTGATTACACGTCCTAATCTTGAGAGGAATACAATTCCCCTTTCTCGGTAATGCTGGATGTCACCCCCGGAGCATCGCTGCTCTTTTTTTTTAAAATCCTTTTAAAAATTGTTGTTTTTTTAATCTCAGTCGTCTGATGTTTCCATGACAACTGTATTGGCAGCGCGAGGATGAGGGGAGATCGTTGCTCTGCCCCCTGGACATGTGCTGGACTGTGCAGGGTACAAGCAGAAAGCTGCAATTTAACAAAGGTGTGAATATTTTTGCAAAAGGTTTTAATGTCTTGGAGACCTGCAGTTTTTTTTTTAATTATTATTATTGAACACTGTCTAGCGGTATAATCAGAGGTAACAGGACCCCCGCCTACAATATACAGTACCATTTATAATTCCGTTTGTGGTAGGGGGGGCATTAGGCCCATGTACAATTGCTACTTCTGTAGCTTTATTTACCGCTCTCCTGGGTTTTACGTAGGTGCCATATGGTAGCATTATGGTGTATGGCACTGAATGACACTGCTATTAGCTACTCTATATTAGCTGTATACAGACACTGGTAGCATTATCTTGAACCACATGACATTTTATATGGCACTGTATAGCGGTATCATATATGCACTGTATGGCAGTATTATCATGTAGAGCACTTTTTGACAAAGTTATTATTGGGAACAGTATGATTGTATTCTGCTGTGCTGCGCTTGTACTGTATATGGCGCTATATATTAGCATTACTGCATACAGGCACTGCTTGGAAGCACAGCTTAAAGGGTCAGGTATGGGGTCTGTGTTTGTTTAGGGGGTCTGATCTGGGTTCTGTATTAGTTCCTTTTGAGAGTCTGATCTGGGTTCTAAATTTGTTTAGGTCTGGTATATGGTCTGTATTAGTCTAGTGGGTGTTGTCTGGGGTCTGTATTAGATTAGGGGGTCTGGTATAAGGTTTGTGTTGATAAGTGCATGTTGTCTGGGGTCTGTATTAGCTTAGGGGTCTTTTTGAGGATATTTGTTTAGGGGGTCTGGTCTGGGTTCTGTATTAGTTCATTTTGAGGGTTTGATCTGGGTTCAGAATTTGTTCAGATCTGGTATAGGGTCTGCATTAGTCTAGTGGGTGTTGTCTGGGGTCTGTATTAGATTAGGGGTCTTTTTGAGGATATTTGTTTAGGGGTCTGATCTGGGTTCAGAATTTGTTTAGGTCTGGTATATGGTCTGCATTAGTCTAGTGGGTGTTGTCTGGAGTCTGTATTAGTTTAGGAGGTCTGGCATAGGGTTTGTGTTCATTAATTGGTCTTCTCTGGGGTTTGTATTAGTTTACGGGGTCTTTTTGAGGATATTTGTTTATGGGTTCTGGTCTGGGTTCTTAATTAGTTCCTTTTGAGGGTCTGATCTGGGTTCTCAATTTGTTCAGATCTGGTATAGGGTCTGCATTAGTCTAGTGGGTGTTGTCTGGGGTCTGTATTAGTATAGGGGGTCTGGTATAGGGTTTGTGTTGATTAGTTGGTGTTGTCTGGGGTCTGTATTAGTTTAGGGGTCTTTTTGAGGATATTTGGTTAGGGGGTCTGGTCTAGGTTCTGTATTAGTTCCTTTTGAGGGTCTGATCTGGGTTCAGAATTTGTTTAGGTCTGGTACATGGTCTGTATTAGTCTAGTGGGTGTTGTCTGGAGTCTGTATTAGTTTAGGAGGTCTGGCATAGGGTTTGCGTTGATTAGTGGTTGTTGTCTGGAGTCTGTATTAGTTTAGTGGGTCTGGTATAGGGTTTTTGTTGATTAGTGGGTCTTCCCTGGAGTCTGTATTAGTTTACGGGGTCTTTTTGAGGATATTTGTTTAGGGGTTCTGGTCTGGGTTCTGTATTAGTTCCTTTTGAGGGTCTGATCTGGGTTCTCAATTTGTTCAGATCTGGTATAGGGTCTGCATTAGTCTAGTGGGTGTTGTCTGGGGTCTGTATTAGTTTAGGGGGTCTTTTGAGGATAGTTGTATGTTTAGGGGGTTTGGTCTGGGTTCTGTATTAGTTCTTTCTCAGAGTCTGATCTGGGTTCTAAATTTGTTTAGGTTTGGGTCTGGTATTTGGTCTGTATTAGTCTAGTTGGTATTGTCTTGGGTCTGTATTATTTTAGGGAGTCTGGTTGAGGATCTGTGTTTGTCTAGGGAGTCTGGTCTGGGGTCTAAATTTGTTTAGGAGGCTTGGTCTGGAGTCTATATTATTTTAAGGGGTATACCTAGGGGTATGTAGTTAGGGATTTGGTATGGGTCTTTATTAGTTTAGGGGTCTTATATGGGTGTGTATTAGTTTAGGGGTCCAGTATACAGGCACTGTGCGCAGCATTGAGGGGTCTTTTATTATACGGCACATTTATTTATAGGCAGTGTATTCTGGTATTACATAGGCACTATATGTAGCAGTATTTTGTATCCCATCACATGGCACTGTTATTATTGGGCACTGTATGTAGCACTGTGGTGTATAGTGCTGTATGAAACTGAAGTACAGCATTGTATCATATGCCATAAGCACATTAAGGCCAGACATGCTGTGGAGTCACTTTTTATAATTACAGAGCCGGGTCCAGTGCTCAGCGTCTCCTGCTTTTTCTTATCATGTGCACTAGAGGATGGAACTCTCTTGTATACAGTCGTGGCCAAAGGTTTTGAGAATGACACAAATATTAGTTTTCACAAAGTTTGCTGCTAAACTGCTTTTAGATCTTTGTTTCAGTTGTTTCTGTGATGTAGTGAAATATAATTACACGCACTTCATACGTTTCAAAGGCTTTTATCGACAATTACATGACATTTATGAAAGAGTCAGTATTTGCAGTGTTGGCCCTTCTTTTTCAGGACCTCTGCAATCCGACTGGGCATGCTCTCAATCAACTTCTGGGCCAATTCCTGACTGATAGCAACCCATTCTTTCATAATCACTTCTTGGAGTTTGTCAGAACTAGTGGGTTTTTGTTTGTCCACCCGCCTCTTGAGGATTGACCACAAGTTCTCAATGGGATTAAGATCTGGGGAGTTTCCAGGCCATGGACCCAAAGTGTCAACGTTTTGGTCCCCGAGCCACTTAGTTATCACTTTTGCCTTATGGCACGGTGCTCCATCGTGCTGGAAAATGCATTGTTCTTCACCAAACTGTTGTTGGATTGTTGGAAGAAGTTGCTGTTGGAGGGTGTTTTGGTGCCATTCTTTATTCATGACTGTGTTTTTGGGCAAAATTGTGAGTGAGCCCACTCCCTTGGATGAGAAGCCACACCACACAGGAATGGTCTCAGGATGCTTTACTGTTGGCATGACACAGGACTGATGGTAGCGCTCACCTTTTCTTCTCCGGACAAGCCTTTTTCCAGATGCCCCAAACAATCGGAAAGAGGCTTCATCGGAGAATATGACTTTGCCCCAGTCCTCAGCAGTCCATTCACCATACTTTCTGCAGAAGATCAATCTGTCCCTGATGTTTTTTTTGGAGAGAAGTGTCTTCTTTGCTGCCCTTCTTGACACCAGGCCATCTTCCAAAAGTCTTCGCCTCACTGTGCGTGCAGATGCGCTCACACCTGCCTGCTGCCATTCCTGAGCAAGCGCTGCACTGGTGGCACTCCGATCCCGCAGCTGAATCCTCTTTAGGAGACGATCCTGGCGCTTGCTGGACTTTCTTGGACGCCCTGAAGCCTTCTTAACAAGAATTTAACCTCTTTCCTTGAAGTTCTTGATGATCCTATAAATTGTTGATTGAGGTGCAATCTTAGTAGCCACAATATCCTTGCCTGTGAAGCCATTTTTATGCAACGCAATGATGGCTGCACGCGTTTCTTTGCAGGTCACCATGGTTAACAATGGAAGAACAATGATTTCATGCATCACCCTCCTTTTAACATGTCAAGTCTGCCATTTTAACCCAATCAACCCGACATAATGATCTCCAGCCTTGTGCTCGTCAACATTCTCACCTGAGTTAACAAGACGATTACTGAAATGATCTCAGCAGGTCCTTTAATGACAGCAATGAAATGCAGTGGAAAGGTTTTTTTTTGGGATTAAGTTCATTTTAATGGCAAAGAAGGACTATGCAATTCATCTGATCACTCTTCATAACATTCTGGAGTATATGCAAATTGCTATTATAAAAACTTAAGCAGCAACTTTTCCAATTTCCAATATTTATGTAATTCTCACAACTTTTGGCCACGACTGTACATCGTAAGGGTGGAAACTTGTTCTGATCGAGTCCCGCTCACATAGCTGCACCGCTCGCTCACAGCTAACGCCACAACATCCCTGCAAAGAAACTGTAAAATCATAAAATAATGTAAAAAAAAATAATGAAGTCACCGTCTGCAGGCAACACAATGGGATTCTACAACTTCTCTTTGTAAAGAATTTGGACCCTTGTGTCAGAAGAAAACGAAACTCAAAAGCAAGAAGATATAGCAATAAATAACACAGTAAAAATGGTGAAGGATGATATAATAGAGTATAATACAGGATGTAACTCAGGATCAGTACAGGATAAGTAATGTATGTACACAGTGACTGCACCAGCAGAATAGTGAGTGCAGCTCTGGAGTATAATACAGGATGTAACTCAGGATCAGTACATGATAAGTAATGTAATGTACACAGTGACTGCACCAGCAGAATAGTGAGTGCAGCTCTGGAGTATAGTACAGGATGTAACTCAGGATCAGTATAGGATAAGTAATGTATGTACACAGTGACTGCACCAGCAGAATAGTGAGTGCAGCTCTGGAGTATAATACAGGATGTAACTCAGGATCAGTACAGGATAAGTAATGTATGTACACAGTGACTGCACCAGCAGAATAGTGAGTGCAGCTCTGGAGTATAGTACAGGATGTAACTCAGGATCAGTATAGGATAAGTAATGTATGTACACAGTGACTGCACCAGCAGAATAGTGAGTGCAGCTCTGGAGTATAATACAGGATGTAACTCAGGATCAGTACAGGATAAGTAATGTATGTACACAGTGACTGCACCAGCAGAATAGTGAGTGCAGCTCTGGAGTATAATACAGATTGTAACTCAGGATCGGTACAGGATAAGTAATGTATGTACACAGTGACTCCTCCAGCAGAATAGTGAGTGCAGCTCTGGAATATAATACAGGATGTAACTCAGGATCAGTACAGGATAAGTAATGTATGTACACAGTGACTGCACCAGCAGAATAGTGAGTGCAGCTCTGGAGTATAATACAGGATGTAACTCAGGATCAGTACAGGATAAGTAATGTATGTACACAGTAACTGCACCAGCAGAATAGTGAGTGCAGCTCTGGAGTATAATACAGGATGTAACTCAGGATCAGTACAGGATAAGTAAGGTAATGTATGTACACAGTGACTGCACCAGCAGAATAGTGGGTGCAGCTCTGGAGTATAATACAGGATGTAACTCAGGATCAATACAGGATAAGTAATGTATGTACACAGTGACTGCACCAGCAGAATAGTGAGTGCAGCTCTGGAGTATAATACAGGATGTAACTCAGGATCAGTACAGGATAAGTAATGTATGTACACAGTGACTGCACCAGCAGAATAGTGAGTGCAGCTCTGGAGTATAATACAGGATGTAACTCAGGATCAGTACATGATAAGTAATGTAATGTACACAGTGACTGCACCAGCAGAATAGTGAGTGCAGCTCTGGAGTATAGTACAGGATGTAACTCAGGATCAGTATAGGATAAGTAATGTATGTACACAGTGACTGCACCAGCAGAATAGTGAGTGCAGCTCTGGAGTATAATACAGGATGTAACTCAGGATCAGTACAGGATAAGTAATGTATGTACACAGTGACTGCACCAGCAGAATAGTGAGTGCAGCTCTGGAGTATAATACAGAATGTAACTCAGGATCGGTACAGGATAAGTAATGTATGTACACAGTGACTCCTCCAGCAGAATAGTGAGTGCAGCTCTGGAATATAATACAGGATGTAACTCAGGATCAGTACAGGATAAGTAATGTATGTACACAGTGACTGCACCAGCAGAATAGTGAGTGCAGCTCTGGAGTATAATACAGGATGTAACTCAGGATCAGTACAGGATAAGTAATGTATGTACACAGTGACTGCACCAGCAGAATAGTGAGTGCAGCTCTGGAGTATAATACAGGATGTAACTCAGGATCAGTACAGGATAAGTAATGTAATGTATGTACACAGTGACTGCACCAGCAGAATAGTGGGTGCAGCTCTGGAGTATAATACAGGATGTAACTCAGGATCAATACAGGATAAGTAATGTATGTACACAGTGACTGCACCAGCAGAATAGTGAGTGCAGCTCTGGAGTATAATACAGGATGTAACTCAGGATCAGTATAGGATAAGTAATGTAATGTACACAGTGACTGCACCAGCAGAATAGTGAGTGCAGCTCTGGAGTATAATACAGGATGTAACTCAGGATCAGTAAAGGATAAGTAATGTAATGTATAGTGTTGATCAAGCACCATAGTGCTCGGTTGCTTGGGGCTTGGGCCGAACACATCGTGAAATACAGGTGCTCGACCGAGCACCCGAGTATAATGGAAGACAAATGGGAGAACCCAAGCATTTAACCAGGTACCCCCTGCTCTGAAGAGGGTAGGGTGCCTGGTTCACAAGAAAATTACTACAAGAAACTTTAGACTAGAACCTTCAGAATCACAGGTGCATATCCATGAAGCAAACATGATTATGTTTGCTTCATGGATATGCACCTGTGATTCTGAAGGTTCGAGTCTAAATTTTCTTGTAGTATTAATTGAGCGTAGCGTCCATCTACCTGGGACTTCTGAGCAGAGCACGTATGTAGCTGGTTCCTACACTGCCCTGAATATTGTAGGCTTAGGTAAGTCCAAAGACAGGCAGTATATTAGTGTTAGGGACCCATCTGTGGAAGCCACCTGGACGCCTGCTAGATGGGCCCGACACACGTTTGATCAAAGATGTGCGCTAAGAGCTTCCATTGTGGTAAATGTTCAAAGCTGACCCATCCCTACGTGTTGAGACACAGTACTCTAAGCATATTTACAAATGGTCACATGGACCAATAATTGTCTCTTGGTTTACACGTGTTGATATTGACCTATATAAAATATAACGTTTATTTCCTTTAATAAAATGTTTCTACTCGTGACCAACATTTAAAATCCTCAGCTGTGTCTGTGATACTTCAGTGGTGATCACTGGTAATTGTACTGTACTTGTCACGGTGCGAGGCTGGCTAAGGGGCTCTCATGTGTTTTCTGCCTAACTGGCTCCCCTCCTCTATATGGTTAACGCCGTTTGACTTGTGCTGACGCTGTTTTCTGACAGTGTACTTGGACTAGGAGTCTATGGAGCGTACACTCTTAGCGGGCCTCCCTATCCTAAGTCATCTGCATGATAGTCACTGGTCACTGACCACAGGCACTCACTATCACACTCTGCCCCCCGACATGTTTCGCCAAACACTTGGCATCCTCGGGGGTTCGGGCAGTCTGCTGGTGAAGGGGACGCGACCCAAGCTTTTAAAACCTCCCTCTGGTGGCATCATCATCTAATTAGCTACTACACTCACCTAAAGAATTATTAGGAACACCTGTTCTATTTCTCATTAATGCAATTATCTAGTCAACCAATCACATGGCAGTTGCTTCAATGCATTTAGGGGGGTGCTCCTGGTCAAGACAATCTCCTGAACTCCAAACTGAATGTCAGAATGGGAAAGAAAGGTGATTTAAGCAATTTTGAGCGGGGCATGGTTGTTGGTGCCAGACGGGCCGGTCTGAGTATTTCACAATCTGCTCAGTTACTGGGATTTTCACGCACAACCATTTCTAGGGTTTACAAAGAATGGTGTGAAAAGGGAAAAACATCCAGTATGCGGCAGTCCTGTGGGCAAAAATGCCTTGTGGATGCTAGAGGTCAGAGGAGAATGGGCGACTGATTCAAGCTGATAGAAGAGCAACGTTGACTGAAATAACCACTCGTTACAACCGAGGTATGCAGCAAAGCATTTGTGAAGCCACAACACGCACAACCTTGAGGCGGATGGGCTACAACAGCAGAAGACCCCACCGGGTACCACTCATCTCCACTACAAATAGGAAAAAGAGGCTACAGTTTGCACGAGCTCACCAAAATCGGACTGTTGAAGACTGGAAAAATGTTGCCTGGTCTGATGAGTCTCGATTTCTGTTGAGACATTCAGTAGAGTCCGAATTTGGCGTAAACAGAATGAGAACATGTATCCATCCTCTAATGGCTACTTCCAGCAGGATAATGCACCATGTCACAAAGCTCCAATCATTTCACATTGGTTTCTTGAACATGACAATGAGTTCACTGTACTAAAATGGCCCCACAGTCACCAGATCTCAACCCAATAGAGCATCTTTGGGATGTGGTGGAACGGGAGCTTCGTGCCCTGGATGTGCATCCCTCAAATCTCCATCAACTGCAAGATGCTATCCTATCAATATGGGCCGACATTTCTAAAGAATGCCATCAGCACCTTGTGGAATCAATGCCACGTAGAATTAAGGCAGTTCTGAAGGCAAAAGGGGGTCCAACACCGTATTAGTATGGGGTTCCTAATAATTCTTTAGGTGAGTGTATGTATTTGTTTGGTTACTACGTTCACTATTCTGGCTTATCAGAGGGGGGCTTCTAACAGTGTTATGACTACTTCTCACTCCCACTTGGGCGTTCGTCCAATCGATGCTCGCGTTCTGCGCAGGCGCTGGGACTTAGACATAATTTTCTCTATTCATCCTCCATTGCGCATGTCAATGGACTTGTACATTGAACGGGCCTTAGATCTCCATTGCGCATGCGTTCGGTCTTAGTTTATTTTCTGATGGCTTTGAACTAGTTCTAATTCTCCACTGCGCACGCGTTCAATCTCAGAGAATTTTATTCTAGTGACTTAGCCATTGCTCATGCGCTAGAACTTTTGATTTATCGATCTTCTACTGCGCATGTCAATGCACTTGGATAATGGTTCGCTCTGCATTCGATCTTGGTAGGTTTCAAGATAAATTCCATTTGCGCACGCGCTATAACTTAGACTAAATTCATTTGTCGTTCTTGTCGCGCGGGCGCTGGGGCTTAGACATAACATTCTTCCTGCGTCCTCTATTGCGGGACTTATACATTGTTCAGGCCTTAATTTTGCATTGCGCATGTCTTCGGACTTTATTTTCTGATGACATTGTCTGAGTCCTGATGCCTGCGCCTAATCTTAATGGATTCCCAAGTTGGTCACTATTGCGCATGCGCTATAACTTTGACTGAATTTTGTCTAGCCGCTTCTGCTGCGCATGTCATAAGACTTTTGTGTACGCTAGTTCTAACTTTAGTGTGCGCTTGCGTTAATTGAACCTGTGCCTACACTCAGTCTGATGGCATTTTCAGGTAAGTTATCATTGCGCATAGGTACTTTAATGCAAGCATATTATGTTCCCTTGGTGTGACTTAGTCCTGTAGAAGTTTAGTACTTTTTTCTTTCTTTTCTGTCTTTTGTGCCGGTGTCCCGCCTTATTATTGATTGTTATATTGTTAAGTAGATACAATACTTTTATTATTGTGTATATTTATTACTTTATTTTTCGCTTTATAAGACGCACCTAGGTTTTTGAGGAGGAAAATAAGAAAAATATATTTTGAACCAAAAGGTGTGCTTTTGGTAGGTTTTAAACGAATGGTGGTCTGTGGATGCCGCACTGTTATGAGGGATCTGTGAATGCCGCACTGTTATGAGGGATCTGTGGATGCCGCACTGTTATGAGGGATCTGTGGATGACGCACTGTTATGAGGGATCTGTGGATGACGCACTGTTATGGGGGGATCTGTGGATGATGCACTGTTATGGGGGGATCTGTGGATGACACTGATGGGGGATCTGTGGATTACACTGATGGGGGATCTGTGGATGACACTTATGGGGCTCTGTGGATGACACTTATGTCATCCACAGATCCCCATAAGTGTCATCTACAGATCCCCCATCAGATGCATCAGTGTGGAGGGAGGAGGCGAAGACACTCATGGCGGGGCCCGGTGCAGTGACTCTACTCTAATACACCGGGCCCCACAACTGTTAAGTACATTCAATCCGATCCATATCTTAATGTATACCGCACTGTTCTGTACTTACTGTAGTATGTATAGCATTAAGACGGCGCAGACCGGCAGCTCCCTCGGTCATGCGCCGTCTTAATGCTATACTTACGGTACTACAGTAAGTACAGAACAGTGCGGTATACATTAAGATATGGATCGGATTGAATGTACTTAACAGCTGCGGGGCCCGGTGTATTAGAGTAGAGTCACTGCACCGGGCCCCGCCATGAGTGTCTCCGCCTCCTCCCTCCACACTGATACTTCGCTGGCTGCGCTGTGCAGCATAGCGGCCAGCGAAGTATCCGCTTTATAAGACGCACAGCCATTTTCCCCCCACTTTTGGGGGGGGGGGGGGTGCGTCTTATAAAGCGAAAAATACTTTAATTTGTTAATATTGTCTCTTTTTAGGATCTCTACGCATACGTGAACCCCTCATTCAGTCCATGTGGGGCCAGGCTTCTGAGACGGTAAATCCATCTCGTTTCTTCCTGTTGTAATCTTCTATCCAGATTGCCCATTCGTGGGCCCAGCTTTATTTTCTGGATACCCCACACTTTTAGGGTCTGAATATTTCCGTTGTGTTTTGTTTGTACGTGTCTGGAGAGGGGAGTATCGGAGTTGGTATTTATGGTGCTAAGATGTTTTGATAGACGTCTCCTGAGTTCTTGTGTCGTTTTTCCTATGTACAACTTAGGACATCCACACTGAATGGCATAGAGGACTCCTGTGGATTTGCAGTTGATATATTCTTTTATTAGATATTTTTTATTATCCACTGGGTTTATCAATTCCTTCTTCGGCGTAGTTTTTCCACAGAAGATACAATCACCACAGGGATATGATCTCTTTGTGCTTAGCCATGTATGTGTATCTTGTTTTACGTCACGTGTGTGTACAAGTGACTGTGTACCAATTTTTCTTTTATATTCTGACCCCTTCTGTAAGTGATAGCGGGGTGTGGGGAAATAATTTATTTATTTTAATTCTTCATCTCCAAGTAATATATGCCAGTGTCGTCTGAGTATATTACGAACCTTCTCATGCTGACCATCAAAATTCCCTATGCATCGTACTACTTTATTGTCCTTATTTCTTTGTTGTTGTTTAGTGTTTGAAAGTAGGGTGGTCCTGTTCCTTTTTTTTTGGCTCTATTATAAGCTTTAATTAGTACTTTTTTGGGATAGCCTCTTGCTAGAAACCTACCATATAGTAGTTTACATTCGTCCTCGAAACCTTCGTTTGTTGAGCAATTACGCCTTGCTCGAAGGTATTGCCCTATTGGGATGCCTTTTTTCAATGTAGTTGGATGGTGGCTCTCCCAATGGAGTAAACTATTCGTTGATGTGGGCTTCCTGTATATTGTTGTTTTTACAGTACCACCAGTATCCAGGACAATTGTCAAATCCAGGAAATTAAGCCTATTCTTGTCTATCTCTGCTGTAAATTTAAGGCCTAGTGCGTTATTGTTCAGTTTCTCTACTATGTCAAAAAAGTGTGTTTCGGTGCCTTCCCACAGAATCAAAATATCGTCGAATAAATCGACCCCAATAAAGTATGTGTTTGGTAAAATCATGGTGCTCTTCTGTGAATACTGTCTTTTCTTCCCACCATCCCATAAAAGCTTGGGTCCCGTCCCTTTCACCAGCAGACTTCCCGAACCCCTGAGGACGCCAAGCGTTTGGCGAAACATGTCGGGGGGCAGAGTGTGATAGTGTGTGCCTGTGGTCAGTGACCAGTGACTATCATGCAGATGACTCAGGATAGGGAGGCCCGCTAAGAGTGTACGCTCCATAGACTCCTAGTCCAAGTACACTGTGAGAAAACGGCATTAACCATATAGAGGAGGGGAGCCAGTTAGGCAGGAAACACATGAGAGCCCCTTAGCCAGCCTCGCACCGTGACAAGTGACAGTACAATTACCAGTGATCACCACTGAAGTATCACAGACACAGCTGAGGATTTTAAATGTTGGTCACGAGTAGAAACATTTTATTAAAGGAAATAAACGTTATGTTTTAAACCAAGAGACAAGAGCTTCTATTGACTCATTTATAGTTGGTCTTGTACCACTTTTATTTAGAACGATCCCCATTTCTTAGCTCTATTGCTTGTATGTATAATGGTGTGCGGCCATTTTCTTTTTAGTTCATAAGAAAATGTCAGAAATTGTTGGTAACACCACCGAAATGGTTCTGTAGCAGCATGGGGAGGATGTATGGATGCATCTTGGACTTGCTGGTCGCTGCTGGGAACAATGTTGTCCGAATAGTACGCCAATTTTACATAATGACAATAATACGCACAAAACCAAGGGGAAAAAATTGATTTTAGAGGAAAAATTGATAGAAAACATTCTTTCCTGAATATTTACTTATATATAAAGTGCAAGTGCTGCCCGAAAATTACAAGGAAGAGGCACTCCGATACAACCTGTATATCACATAAAGGAGGGCCTCATTCACATTGTGGTACAATTGTTCAGGTAGTGGGACTCCTACACTCATAAAGCCTATGCACTAAGTGAAAGAGCTGCCAACAATTACAAGGAACCGGCACTACAATACACCCTTAGTTACACATAAAGCAGGGCATCATACACACCCTTGAAAAATTATGATTAATGGCCTGCTGGTGACCCTCAAAAACATTATGGGCGGTGGCCTGCTGCCGCTTTGGTGACTCTAGTTAACCTGGGGCCGATGGCACGTCCCCGTGACGGCGACGATCCATTTGGATGTCTGGCCTATCAACTTTTGATGTAATTGTCAGCTCAAAACCATTGTAAACTACGGGTAACAGGGAATCAGTGTTTGATTCCGGAGAGGGAGCCTGAGAAACGGCTACCACATCCAAGGAAGGCAAGCGAGTGGCGCGCAAATCACACACTCCCGACTCGGGGAGGTAGTGACGATAAATAACAATACAGGAATCTTAAGATGCCCTGTTATTGCAATGAGTAATAAAAAATTACAGGGAATGTCACTGGGGTATTTTGGATGAGGAAACGTTATACAGGAAAGGCCCTGCTGCCGCTTTGTTGACTCTAGATAACTTCTGCCTGATCGCACGTCCCCGTGATGTCCACAATCCATTTGGATATCTTCCCTATCAACTTTCGATGTAACAGCCAGCTCAAAACCATTTTAACTACGGTTAACGGGGAATCAGTGTTTGATTCTAGAGGGAGCCTGAGAAACAGCTACGGCTACCACATCCAAGCAAGGCAGCATGCGCGCAAATTACCTATTAGGTATAATTAGCTGAGGGCCTGCAGGTGAGCTGACCCTTTAAAAGATTTAAGTTGCAGGCCTGCTGGTGAGCTGAGGTGGAACCAACAAACCCAACTTGATTTTGATGGCTGCATTAATCTGCAGGTGACCATCATACAGCTCCACAGATTGTTTCCATCTGCATCTTTCTCAACAATCTGTGGCCTCAGTCTTTTATCCAGATTCCTTCATTGTGCCACTATGTGGCCTCCTCATGCTGCCATCTCCACAGTATGTCACCTTGCCACTCATTTTTATCACCATTCTGCTGCTGATGCTGCTTAAAAGGCCTTAAACTGATCACCAGGCCCACAATCTAATTGAGGTTTTTTACGCACAAAACCAAAGTAAAAAATTGATTTTATAGGATAAATTGATTAAAAACATTCTTTCCTGTATATTTACTTGTATATAAAGTGAAAGTGCTGCCAAAAATTACAAGGAAGAGGCACTCCGATACAACCTGTATATCACATAAAGGAGGACCTCGTTCACATTGAGTTGCGGACCTGCAGGTGAGCTGACCCCGTAAAAGATTTGATTTGCGGGCCTGCAGGTGATCTGACCCTGTAAAAGATTTGAGTTGCGGGCCTGCAGGTGAGCGGACCCTGTAAAAAATTATATGTGAGGGCCTGCTGGTGAGCGGACCCTCTAAAAAATTATATGTGAGGGCCTGCTGGTGAGCGGACCCTCTAAAAAATTTTATTCGAAGGTCATATCTGCGAGGGCATTATATGTGACAATTAAGCAATGCATGTTGATATGATGGAAGAGGAGGAGGAAGATGAGAAAAGGAAGATTCAGCCATATACCCTTGTTTGTGGTGGAAGGGGTGCATGGGAATACAGTGTATTAACTACATTAAAAACAACACATGTAAAGTGCCTTTATGTTCATCAGCATTCCTTTGGTGGAGTCGAGAAGTTATGGTCAATCCAGGCCTTGTTCAATTTTATATGAGTCAACCTGTCTGCATTTTCAGTTGACAGGCGGATACTCTTATCAGTTAATATGCCACCAGCAGCAGGCCAGCACCTCCAAAGCGTAAAGCGCCAGTTTGTGCCACGAGGCACCCAGTTCGTGCCAGCTTGGACACCCAGTAGTTGTAAGGCACTGAGGGATCATTGAGCACGCTGACATGGTCTGCTATGTACTCCTTCACCATCTTCCAAAATTTTTCTCTCCTTGTGGCAGTAGGCCGCACATCAGGGTGAGGGTGCTGGCGGGGTGTCATGAAACTGTCCCAGGCTTTGGAGAGTGGTGCCCTGCCTTTGTTGGAACTGCTGTGTGTTCCCCTTGTCTCCCCTCCTCGGTTGGCCAAGCAAGTACAGACTCTGCCACCAGCGTTGTCAGATGGAAAATTTTGGAGCAATTTTTCAACAAGGATCTTGAAAAAGACCACACCGGTCAAAACGTCGCTGTGATTTGGTGATTAAACGTTGGAATGATGAAGACACGAGAGTGCCGTGTTATATCTTCTTTTTTGTATTTGCTGTGACGGGGTCCTACAGCCTGGCACCTGACACCGCGGGCACCACCACTGAAGGATCTAACTGTTGTGCTGCTACATCTCCCTTTCTGGTTTGACGCTGATAATAGCGTTATCGCCGCTCACCATCTGTGTTGATTCCTCAAAGCTGCGTAAAACCTCACAGAGGTCAGACATTCATGCCCACTCCTCGCTTGTGAATAGCAGAAGCTGACTGGAAAGGCGACGACCATGTTGCAGCTGGTATTCCACAACTGGCCTCTGCTGCTCACAATGCCTGGTCAATTTCAAGTGCTGATGCAGCGTTCACAGACCGTCTGAAGCTGTCGTTGGCTTGCGGAAATGTACACACATGGCACACCTTCACCAGTAGCTCAGGCAAATTGGGGTATGTTTTTAGAAACTGCTGAACTACAAGGTTGAATAGGTGGGCTAGGCATGGTATGTGTCTAAGGTTGCCCAGCTCCAAAGCCGCCACCAAGTTACGACCATTATGAGACACAACCATGCCTGGTTCTAGGTTAAGTGGCGAGAGCCACAGCTCAGTCTGGTCCCTTATCCCCTGCCACAGCTCTGCGGCGGTGTGCTGTTTGTCACCTAGGCAGATCAGCTTCAGCGAGGCTTGTTGATGCTTCCCCACTGCAGTGCTACACTGCTTCCAGCTACCGACTGATGACTGACTGGTGCTGCACACAGATAATTCGGAGGTGGAAGTGGAAGTGGAGGCGGAGGAGGAAAAGTGGGGGTTAGAGCCACTAATGTAGGTGGTGGCGGAAACCCTGATCGACATAGGGCCCGCAATCCTGCGTTGGTCAGGGCACGTGTGATGTTAAGGGACACATGTTGGTGTAAGACTGGCACAGCACACCTTGAAAAAGATTGGCGGCTGGGGACTGCGTAACGAGGGACGGCCGTCGACATCAGGCTGCAGAAGGCCTCAGTGTCCACAAGCCTAAATGGCAACTTTTCCAGGGCCAGTAATTTGGAAAGCTGCGCATTTAGTTCTATGGCCTGTGGGTGGGTGGCTGGGTATTTGTGCATGCGTTCAAATGCCTGAGGTAATGACATTTGGTGGCTGCGCTGGACAGGGAAGTGGATGTGGTTGCTGATTGTGCTTGCGAAAGTCCAGGTGCAGGGCGGGAGGCATCCGGACCTGCGTCTTGGACAGGAAAATTGGCTAGCACGTAACACAGGGGAAGAGGAGGCAGTGGTGTGACCCGCAGACACAGATTGTGGACCCAGGCTTTCGGCACACCTATTAGGGTTCTTTGATGCCATGTGGCGGATCATGCTGGTGGTGGTGAGGTTGCTAGTGTTCAGGCCCCGGCTTATTTTGGTGTGGCACAGGTTGCAAACTACTATTCTTTGGTCGTCCGCACTTTCCTCAAAAAAGCACCATACTGCCGAACACCTACCCCTTGGCAAGGGAGATTTACGCAAGGAGGTGCTCCGTGGAACAGTTGCGGGCCTGTTTGGTGTGGCCCGCCTTCTCCCTTTTGCCACCCCACTGCCTCTTCCAGCCTGTTGCAGTGCTGCAGATCCCTCCCCCTCTGTACTGCTCTCCTCGCTCGGCTTGTTGCCACCTTCCCAGGTTGGGTCAGTGACCTCGTCGTCCACCACCTCCTCTTCCACTTCCTCACTCTGATCATCCTCCTGATTTGTTGACTAAACCACAACCTCAGTGATTGCCAACTGTGTGTCATCCTCTTCCTCAACCTCTTGAGACAGTAATTGCGGTTGGGTCATTGGCAACTGTGTCTCTTCATCATCCACCTCATTAAACACTAATTGCCGTTCCCCAGCGTCATGTTCTTGTGACTATGGATGCTCAAGAGGTTGGGAATCGGGGCACAATATCTCAGGTCCCTCTTCAAGCGTGCTTGGCGAGAGGGCCAAATCAATTAATGGCGATGAAAAGAGGTCCTCGGAATGTGGGATAACTTGTTTGGCCAGACTGTAAATGGTGGGAGGAAGGAGGATCAGGGTGAGGATTGTGTGGACCAGACTCCTGGCTACTGAGACTGGACTTGGTGGAAGACAGGGTGGTACTTAACCGACTGCAATCCAACCGACCACCTGCTCGCACTGGGCTGACTTCAAGAGTGGTGTCCTGCACCGCCCTGCAAACTGGGACATGAAGCTAGGTATCTTGGATAATTGTTTTTCTTGTGCTCTGGCAGCAGGCACAGTTTAAACGCGCCCAGGGCCACGGCCTCTGTGTGCACCATCAGCATCACGGCCACTTCACCGTCCCTTAATGCTCGCCTTCTTCAGATTAAATGTTATATGCACGCTTGACACACAAGATGTGGCACGGATGTCACAGTTCACAGCAAGCACAGTATATGGAAAAAGTACGTAAAAGTATGGAAAAAGGAAAATAGATAAAATTTATATTTTTACTATTTCTTGTCCTGACACACACACGGTATTGCAGCACAGATGTGACAATTCACTGCACGGACTAGAGAGGGGTCGTTGATCCAGGGAGTTATTCTGATGCCTGATTGGAGTCAGGAAGAAATTTTTCCCCCTTAAATGGGGAAAATTGGCTTCTACCTCACAGTTGTTTTTTTTTTTGCCTTCCTCTGGATCAACTTGCAGAATAACAGGCCGAACTGGATGGACAAATGTCTTTTTTCAGCCTTATATACTATGTTACTATGGAAAAATTATGGAAATAATATATTTGTTGTAACTAATATTTTTCCCAATATCTGGGCCTGACACACAGACGCTATTGCAGCACAGATGTAACAATTCACTGCAGGGACCATTTATAGAAAAAATTGAATAAATATAATTGTTTACACTAATATTCTTCCTATCTCTGCCCCTGAAACACAGAAGGTATTGCTGTACAGATGTCACAAGTCACTGCAGACATCCTCTATAGAAAAAGAATTGCAAAGTATGGGGAAAAAGAAGACTACTTTGCAGGATTAAATTGCTGCCACCGCACACAATAGTCCTTAAAAGGACTTTTGGGTCTTTGAAATGTTTTAAAAATTGAATAAATTGCGATCACAAACTCTCTACACTGTCTGTCCCTTCCTAACCGCAGCTCTCCCTGACTCGCAATGAGCCGAACCCGCGTCATCGGGTGCTATATAGCACCCGATGACGCGTTCCTGCCAGCCAATCACTGTAATTCCAGTAGCCAACATGGCTACTGGCATTACAGTGATGGCAATACTTACCTGCACGTTTATTGGCTGCTTAGCAGCCGAGAAACGTGCGGGGAGGAGACTCGAGCATGGCGCTCGAGCACATGTGATACTCAACCGAGTACCGCCATGTGCCGAGCATAGCGATGCTCGAGCCGAACAGGTATTCGGTCGAGCATGCTCGCTCAACACTAGTAATGTAATGTAATGTATGTACACAGTGACTCCACCAGTAGAATAGTGAGTGCAGCTCTGGAGTATAATACAGGATGTAACTCAGGATCAGTACAGGATAAGTAATGCATGTACACAGTGACTCCACCAGTAAAATAGTGAGTGCAGCTCTGGAGTATAATACAGGATGTAACTCAGGATCAGTACAGGATAATTCATATAATGTATGTACACAGTGACTACACCAGCAGAATAGGGAGTGCAGCTCTGGAGTATAATACAGGATGTAACTCAGGATCAGTACAGGATAAGTAATGTATGTACACAGTGACTGCACCAGCAGAATAGTGAGTGCAGCTCTGGAGTATAATACAGTATGTAACTCAGGATCAGTACATGATAAGTAATGTATGCACACAGTGACTCCACCAGCAGAATAGTGAGTGCAGCTCTGGGGTATAATACAGGATGTAACTCCGGATCAGTACAGGATAAGTAATGTATGTACACAGTGACTGCACCAGCAGAATAGTGGGTGCAGCTCTGGAGTATAATACAGGATGTAACTCCGGATCAGTACAGGATAAGTAATGTATGTACACAGTGACTGCACCAGCAGAATAGTGAGTGCAGCTCTGGAGTATAATACAGGATGTAACTCAGGATCAGTACAGGATAAGTAATGTAATGCATGTACACAGTGACTCCACCAGTAGAATAGTGAGTGCAGCTCTGGAGTATAATACAGGATGTAACTCAGGATCAGTACAGGACAAGTAATGTAATGCATGTACACAGTGACTCCACCAGTAGAATAGTGAGTGCAGCTCTGGAGTATAATACAGGATATAACTCAGGATCAGTACAGGATAAGTAATGTATGTACACAGTGACTCCACCAGCAGAATAGTGAGTGCAGTTCTGGAGTATAATACAGGATGTAACTCAGGATCAGTACAGGATAAGTGATGTATGTACACAGTGACTGCACCAGCAGAATAGTGAGTGCAGCTCTGGAGTATAATACAGGATGTAACTCAGGATCAGTACAGGATAAGTAATGTAATGTATGTACACAGTGACTGCACCAGCAGAATAGTGAGTGCAGCTCTGGAGTACAATACAGGATGTAACTCAGGATCAGTCCAGGATAAGTAATGTATGTACATAGTGAGTGCACCAGCAGAATAGTGAGTGCAGCTCTGGAGTATAATACAGGATGTAACTCAGGATCAGTACAGGATATGTAATGTATGTACACAGTGATTGTACCAGCAGAATAGTGAGTGCAGCTCTGGAGTATAATACAGGATGTAACTAAATGATTTTCCTATTTCATGACGTAAAGTCATAGTTTTATTAAAGACACGGAGGCGAGTATTGCTTTCTCCTTCTTTACTTCCACCAATAGCAGCAAAGGAGAAATTAACATAATCATAACAAAAAAGGACCCTCCCCTTGACAGATCCTATAATAAGCAGTGTCCTCTTGCATATCTTCCTCTTTCTTTGAATCCACGACACCAACCGCCAAACCGAAACTGAAACGTAACCGAAACTGGAACTGGATCCGAAACCGACAACCATCCTGGTCCGTCCAACTGTAGAACTCAAGCCAACATGGCTAACATCTCAGGAAACCTGGAACAACACGGAATTCCATATGCCGAGGAGTTTTCAACCTGAAACAGAATAAATAATATAGCCAGTGTAAAAATTGGGTAAAACTGAGCAATCTCGACCCTGTAACGGTCGTACATCAAAAGGTCGCTGATAAACAGAACCATAAACAAACCTTAATGGCAAAACATGTCATAAATAACAATAAAAGACAATATAACAGTCAATAATATCACCATAACATCATATAAACAGGGTGGGCAGGAGAAATCCCGGGCGGGCAATACTCGCCTCCGTGTCTTTAATAAAACTATGACTTTACGTCATGAAATAGGAAAATCATTTAGTTTTACAGCAAGACACGGAGGCTTCGTATTGCAAGTTCAAAGCTGCTCAATAATAGATGAAAACACATGAGGGGCCGGACGGAAATAAAATTCTGTGAACGTCGTGGCCCTAGACCAGTCAGCCAGACGCAAAATGTCCTCTAAACGAGCCCCCGAAACAGCCAGGGCAGTGGCAGCCGCGCCCCTGGCTGAATGAGCGGTAAAGACCGCCGTATCAATCCCAGAAAGGGAACATGACCCACTTCATCCAACGCGCCAAAGTGGGGCTGGTCACCGGGCCAAAGGGATGGCGAATAGAGAGGAACAGTTGTGGGTTATCCGCAGAGCGGTGAGTCCGAGTGCGCAACTCATATTCCCGTAAGCAAGCTACAGGACAGAGCGCCGGAGAAGACGGAAAACAGGGATAGGACACAGACCGAATATTGGTCTTGGTGCGCCGCGTGATGTTAAAAGTAACACCATCGGGAGTAAAGGATCTTGCATCATGATCCAGAGCCCTGACATCAGAGACCCTCTTACAGGAAATTAGGCAAAAGAGGGTCAGCAATTTGGCCGACAGTTGACAGAGGGAAAGAGCCGCGTTGTCAGGCCAAGCAGAGAGGAAAGAAAGGACCAGGGAAACATCCCACGTAGTGGTGAAACGTGGTCGAGGAGGCCGAGCCAAGCGAGAGCCACGTAATAGGCGTGACACCGAAGGGTGTTGACCAGCAGGAACACCATCAAAGCCCTGATGAGTAGATAAAATCGCGGAACGGAACAAATTGATGGTCCGATAAGCTTTTCCTGCTTCAAAGAGAGATGTAAGGAATTGCAACAAATGGGTCACAGGTGCCGAAATAGGATCCAGGTCCCGTTCCACGCACCAGCTAACCCAAGATCCCCAAGCTGCCCGGTAAGATTTTCGGGTGCCGGGAGCCCAAGCGTTGTCCTGGAGGCGTCTAGTTGCCTCCGAAATTCCCTCGACCTCTCCGGGAGTCCTGAGATACGACACGCTAGAAGTTGAAGAGAGCCTTCGACCAGCAGGGGATGTGGGGCCCCTAGAGGGTCCTGGAGGAGATCCGTCTGAGTCAGAAGGAGGAGAGGTACATCCACTAGGAGTTCCAGAAGGCTCGGGTACCAGGCTTGAGACCCCCAGAAGGGAATCACCACCACCAATTCCGCCACCTGACGACGAGTCTGTAGCAGCATCCTCGGAATCATGGCAAACGGTGGAAACGCGTAATGTAGAGCTGAAGACCAGTCCTGGAGAAACGCATCCACCGCCTCTGCTACCGGATCCGGACGCTAGCTGAAGAACCTGGGCAGGTGAGTATTGAGCCGGGACGCAAAGAGGTCTATGGAGCAAGGACCCCAGATGTCCGAGATTGTGGAGAACATCTCCGGATTCAGCCTCCAGTCGCTGCCGTCCGTGAAGCATCGGGAACTCGGATCCGCTCGGTAGTTGTGAAGACCCGGAATGTACTCCGCTTGAATCATGATGTCCCTGGACAGACAGTAGGACCAGAACTCCTTCGCCAGCCTGGCTAAGGTGGCAGATTGGGTGCCGCCTAGATGATTGACATACCTGACCGCCGACACATTGTCCATGCGTAGACGGATGCATGCGTGAGCTATGCCCTTGGTGAAACTCTTGATGGCAAACGAGCCCGCTAGAAGTTCCAGAGCGTTGATGTGAAGATGGGTCTCGGTCTCCGACCATCGACCCCCAGTGGAAATACCCTCGCAGTGGGCACCCCAGCCCTGGAGACTCGCGTCCGACTCCACCGTGAATTCTGGTTGGAATCCGAAGATTCCAAGTTGCTTATCCACCAACGAAGTTCCTCCCAAGCTTCCTGATCCAGAACCACCGCGTCTGCAAACGAGGCCCCGGCACGGAGGTGGGCGATCCTTAGGCGCTGTAGAGCCCGATAATGGAGCGGAGCGGGGAAGACTGCCTGGATATAGGAGGCTAATAGCACAATGATGCGAGCCAGGTGGCGTAGGGATAGGGAGGGGGCTGAGAGAGCATGTCTCAACTCCTTGCGTATCGACCGCAACTTCTCTGAAGGAAGACTGAGAGATTCCGCAACAGAGTCCACCGTGAAGCCCAGGAACTCCATCCGTCGAGTCGGTGTGAGGCAGGATTTCTCGGGATTGAGTAGAAAACTCAGACCCGTCAGAAGATCCGAGGTCCACTGGAGATGCTGTAGCGGAGACGACTGACATTGATGCATAATGAGGATGTCGTCCAGATAGATGACTAGACGAACCCCACGACTCCGCAGCCAAGCCATGACTGGGCGCAGTAGCTTGGTGAAACACCAAGGCGCCGAAGAAAGGCCGAACGGCAGGCAAGTGAAGCGCCACACTTCGTCCTTCCACAGGAAGCGCAGGAGATCCCTGGACGAGGAGGCAATTGGGACCGTAAGATAAGCATCTTTGAGGTCCAGCTTCACCATCCAGTCCCCCGGAATCAGCAAGTCCCGAAGGAGGTGAATCCCCTCCATTTTGAAGTGGCGATAGCGCACCACAGCATTCAGGGCCCGGAGATTTATCACTGGACGCATTTGACCACCTTTTTTCTGCACTAGAAAAATGTGGCTCAGAACGCCTCCCGGGGTGGAAGGGGCCCTTTCTATTGCATCCTTGCGAAAAAGGGAAAACAATTCTACATCCACTAGTTCCCTGTCTGGTAGTGCCAGGGGTGGGGGTAAAAGGGCGAGATCTGGTGAACCCGTGAGTTCTATGTGGAACCCCTGTACCGTGCTCAGCACCCATGGGTCTGATGTAATGCTGGACCAAACGTGGGAACATAGACGGAGTCTGCCCCCGACACAAGGAGACAAAGAAGTCCCCGCTGGGGAAAGACTTACCGACAGATTTTCGGAAGTTCGGATTCCCTCTAACGGACCTGGAACGCCATTGGCCGCCTCTGGCCGGGAAGAACGGAGGAGGATTCCTTTGGTCCTGGAAGGGAGGTCTCTGGTTGAAGGAGCCTCTGCCCAAGCTGCGGGCTTGAAAACTGGAGCGGCCGGACAGACGGCCCCTACTACTGTCGGCCCTAGTGGAGACCCGACCCTGAAAGACCCTTTTCATGGAAGACTGGGCCTTGTCTAAGGCGGTAAATGCCCCTACGTATCTGCTGAGGTCCTTAATAAAGGAATCCCCGAATAGCAGACCCTGAGCATCCTTCCCTGCTTCAGTGAGTGCCAGGTTGGCCAATTTTGGATCAATTTTAAACAGTATGGCTTTACGCCGTTCAATGGCCAGGGAGGAGTTGGTGCTGCCAGCAATACAAATGGCTCTCTGTATCCAGCCAGAAAGCTCCTCCGGATCTATCGGAGAGCCGTCCACTCAGGCCGATTCGGCCACTTCAGATATTTTGGCGAGGGGGCCAAAAATGTCGAGGAGCTTATCCTGACAACTCTTAATCGCGGAATCTAGCCCCTTACGGGGGTTCCAGCCGGTTTTAGCCAAAAACTGTGTCATTTTTGGATCCACAGATGGCGTTTCACAGACCTTGTTGGGGATCAATGGTCTGGGGCATTCAGCTCGGAGCTTGCTGCGCGCCTCTTTGCTCAGAGGACGGCGCACCCAATGCTCAAGGTAATCGCTCACATGAGCTACCGGCATCCACTCCGCCGACCTAGGGTGGTGGAGGGCATCGGGATCAAATAATGGGTTGCCTGAGGGATCCACCAGGGTAGAAGCCGTGTTAGGGGCAGTGGCGGATGCGCCCACGGACCCAGAGGTGGAAGGCCTAGGGCCTGTGGTGCCTGGAAACTCAGGTTCCATCTCCATCTCCCCATCAGAGTGGTCGCTTGCCTCCGCATAAGCCTCCATGTCAGATTCAATATCCGAATCTATATCAGCAGTTTGTGCTCTAGCACATTTCCACGTTCGCGCCCTTTCTGCCTGGCGCGGTAAGGCTCTTTTGCGCGATCTAAGCGCGCTATCATGGGTGGTTTGGATCACACCAGTCAAAGTCTCCTGGGCAGGAGGTTCAATGGTAGGCTGCGGGCTAGTAAGTACAGGCAACTGAGTAGAGGGGCCAGGGGCATGGGCAGACAAGGCCTGTGAGATGGTTTGTGAGATCATAGAGGACATGGATCCCATGGCCTCAATAATAGCACTAGACACTGAGCGTTGTAGCTCCAGGGCCTGTGCACTGATGGCCGGTGAGCTGGTGTCCCCAGTGGATGGTGGGGGATTAGGCCCAGAGGGAGAGCGGTCAGAGGACATGATACTGTATATTATATATGTATCCTGAATGCAGGGGAAATAATAGGGCTGCCTAGTATAAGGGTAGGTAACTGCCTAGTATAAGGGTCGCTAATCTGGGGCAGTGAGAAAACCTAAAGAGGGGTTAATCACCCCAAGCGCCGCAATGTAGGAGCCGAGTGACCGACGAGCACGGCAGTATCCTCCGAAATCCCGCGAGAGGACGGGCGGGAGCTCCCCAAGATGGCCGCCGAGATCTCGCGAGATCTCAGAGCCGCGGGAAGCAAGCTGAATATGCCGCCGATACCTGTACCGCCGGGAACCAGCGGGGAGGAATCGGAGCGGCGAATGAAGGTAGGGAGGAAGGAGGGGGGACGCAGAGCGCACTCCAAGTAAGAATGGAACAATCAATGAAAATAAAAATCGCCGGATGGGGGGGGGAGAGGGGGACGACCCCCTGATGAAAACGCTAAGGCGTAGGGGAAATATAGCAGTACAGTAATCAAATACCCACAATGAGGGAAAAAAGAGAGACCCTGCTAGAGGGCAGAAAGCTATTTATAATAGACAAACCCTAATAGACACGGGGTACTGACATAATGACTTCATAACATGTAAAACACTCCATGAAATACAGAAATCACTTAGCTTTTGGTGGAGCAGCAAAGAAAGAGGAAGATATGCAAGAGGACACTGCTTATTATAGGATCTGTTAGGGGAGGGTCCTTTTTTGTTATGATTATGTTAATTTCTCCTTTGCTGCTATTGGTGGAAGTAAAGAAGGAGATAGCAATACGAAGCCTCCGTGTCTTGCTGTAAAACTCAGGATCAGTACAGGATAAGTAATGTAATGTACACAGTCACTGCACCAGCAGAATAGTGAGTGCAGCTCTGGAGTATAATACAGGATGTAACTCAGGATCAGTACAGGATAAGTAATGTATGTACACAGTGACTGCACCAGCAGAATAGTGAGTGCAGCTCTGGAGTATAATACAGGATGTAACTCAGGATCAGTACAGGATAAGTAATGTATGTACACAGTGACTGCACCAGCAGAATAGTGAGTGCAGCTCTGGAGTATAATACAGGATGTAACTCAGGATCAGTACAGGATAAGTAATGTAATGTATGTACACAGTGACTGCACCAGCAGAATAGTGAGTGCAGCTCTGGAGTATAATACAGGATGTAACTCAGGATCAGTACAGGATAAGTAATGTATGTACACAGTGACTCCACCAGCAGAATAGTGAGTGCAGCTCTGGAGTATAATACAGGATGTAACTCAGGATCAGTACAGGATAAGTGATGTATGTACACAGTGACTGCACCAGCAGAATAGTGAGTGCAGCTCTGGAGTATAATACAGGATGTAACTCAGGATCAGTCCAGGATAAGTAATGTATGTACATAGTGACTGCACCAGCAGAATAGTGAGTGCAGCTCTGGAGTATAATACAGGATGTAACTCAGGATCAGTCCAGGATAAGTAATGTATGTACAGTGACTGCACCAGCAGAATAGTGAGTGCAGCTCTGGAGTATAATACAGGATGTAACTCAGGATCAGTACAGGATAAGTAATGTATGTACACAGTGACAGCACCAGCAGAATAGTGAGTGCAGCTCTGGAGTATAATACAGGATGTAACTCAGGATCAGTACAGGATATGTAATGTATGTACACAGTGATTGTACCAGCAGAATAGTGAGTGCAGCTCTGGAGTATAATACAGGATGTAACTCAGGATCAGTACAGGATAAGTAATGTATGTACACAGTGACTGCACCAGCAGAATAGTGAGTGCAGCTCTGGAGTATAATACAGGATGTAACTCAGGATCAGTACAGGATAAGTAATGTATGTACACAGTGACTGCACCAGCAGAATAGTGAGTGCAGCTCTGGAGTATAATACAGGATGTAACTCAGGATCAGTACAGGATAAGTAATGTAATGTATGTACACAGTGACTGCACCAGCAGAATAGTGAGTGCAGCCCTGGAGTATAATACAGGATGTAACTCAGGATCAGTACAGGATAAGTAATGTATGTACACAGTGACTGCACCAGCAGAATAGTGAGTGCAGCTCTGGAGTATAATACAGGATGTAACTCAGGATCAGTACAGGATAAGTAATGTATGTACACAGTGACTCCACCAGCAGAATAGTGAGTGCAGCTCTGGAGTATAATACAGGATGTAACTCAGGATCAGTACAGGATAAGTGATGTATGTACACAGTGACTGCACCAGCAGAATAGTGAGTGCAGCTCTGGAGCATAATACAGGATGTAACTCAGGATCAGTCCAGGATAAGTAATGTATGTACATAGTGACTGCACCAGCAGAATAGTGAGTGCAGCTCTGGAGTATAATACAGGATGTAACTCAGGATCAGTCCAGGATAAGTAATGTATGTACAGTGACTGCACCAGCAGAATAGTGAGTGCAGCTCTGGAGTATAATACAGGATGTAACTCAGGATCAGTACAGGATAAGTAATGTAATGTATGTACACAGTGATTGCACCAGCAGAATAGTGAGTGCAGCTCTGGAGTATAATACAGGATGTAACTCAGGATCAGTACAGGATAAGTAATGTATGTACACAGTGATTCCACCAGCAGAATAGTGAGTGCAGCTCTGGAGTATAATACAGGATGTAACTCAGGATCAGTACAGGATAAGTAATGTAATGTATGTACACAGTGATTGCACCAGCAGAATAGTGAGTGCAGCTCTGGAGTATAATACAGGATGTAACTCAGGATCAGTACAGGATTAGTAATGTAATGTATGTACACAGTGACTGCACCAGCAGAATAGTGAGTGCCGCTCTGGAGTATAATACAGGATGTAACTCAGGATCAGTACAGGATAAGTAATGTAATGTATGTACACAGAGATCATTTTTTTTAATTATCTCTAGAATGATAAATGGCAGGGGGACAAGTTCTTGTTTATGAGACTTATACATATTGTATATAAAAAAAAAATTCTCTTTCTATTATTGTACTTTTGAAATGCCATTTTCTAGAGAATCATTAGTTATTGATGTCACTGGTTTTGTGGCACCTTCTGACACTGATTGATTGAACTTAAGTTTTGCAATTATACTAAAATGTTATTACAGAAAACTAATGCTCTGCATCCGTTCTTGTTAATATTTAGTCAATATTATATGTAAACCTTTAGAAATTATTTTTCTGATTTGCCGTCTCGGCTGCCAGGGTCATACATTTTATGCACTGAGCGATTGATGATGTGATTTTGCACAAATTGTCATGAAAACTTTTTGAATACGTGGGTTATAAAGGGTTAACTCCCTAATGGAATTATATTCTTCCTGACAGCTTGTAAGAAAACTTCCAAGATTGGCTCCATAGCAACAACACGACTGAACCTGCCGACAGTGACGATTCCTCCGTTACCTTAATTGTTAATATAGTAATTGCATCCAACGCAAAATTTAACCATTTATGGGAGGACTCTTATTAGCTCTTCTGAACTGCTCCTTCTGCATGGTCCTAACATGGTCCTAGTGCTAATATTCCATCCTGCAGATAGTTATGAAGTTGTACGTTGTGTTCCAGTTTCATAAATTCATTTATTTTCTAGAAGAAAATATTTTCCTATATATTTGCATTAAAAAATGTTTACGTACATGGAGGTTCAAATTCCTGACATCAAACCTGGGGATGACCATCATCATCCACAGATCATTCAGGCATCTTCTCTGCTTGGCTCCGTCCTGTTCATCTTCTGTTGGGCTTCAGTTTGGGTCATTTTCCAGATTGGTTGTTATCGATCATCTGGTTTTGCAAGGACATTTTTGCAGAATCGGGTACTCAGTGTAGTTGGTTAACCCCATGTAACAGGTTCGGATATGCTCTTGCTTGTATCCTTTTCTGTTGACATGGGTTATCATTGACCCTGTTGCCCATCAGGTTGAACTTACATTTCTTTGTGATAGTTACTGAGGTGACGCCAACCCTGCACTTATTTAGTGCTCCGATTTGAACTGCATTGTTTATAATGTGGTCAGCAATGCATTTATTGTGTATTGTACTGTACATAGGTGGCAGTGAAGGGTTAAGTGCCTGGTATGCTGCAAGAGCGGAGTCAGGGGTCGGCGTAGCACTACGCTATAGTTTATAAGTAGGTATTTGTCCACAGCCATGAGAGAAGCAGGAGAAAGAGGCGAGAAACGCTGCAGCTGGAAGCAGCCAGCAAACTCCTGTGTTCAGCTAGCTAGCAAGTGGAGGTGAGCAGCACTAAGGTGATGCACCACCTTCTAGATAGGGTTGAGAAAGCAGCTGAGAATCACAGTGGAGAGGGTAGCCAGAGAATAAGGATAGCCATAAGCCCTTCTAGCCTTGAATAAACCTGTAGAGCAGCTAGTTCTGTGTTAAAAAGAGCAGTCAGCCTGCCTTTAGAATACCCGCCAGTGAGAGGCTAGATACCAGGGTTGCCAACCTGAATTTTTCCTTTTTCTGGACAACGAACCCCAAAATCGTGGACAGCCAACATTTTTTATGGACAAATTGTAAAACCACAATGAATGATAACGATTGTAAGTGATCCATGTCTGTAGCTCAATGTACTGATAATACCTTACAGGCATCATTTACTGTGAGCTGTAAAATGATGATAATTACCACTAAAATAATCTAGTCAAGTACCCAAGTACCACCAGCCTCAAAAAAATCAAGGACCCGGCTATTTATTTTCAAAAGTCACCAATATTTACGGACTGTCCAGAAATTTCTGGACGGTTGGCAACCCTGCTAGATACTGTGTATAACATTTGAGCAGTGTATGGTCGTACTTACTGCCACTGGACAGTATAGTATTTTTGCTTTATATGGTAGTGGCAGCAATCTATAGCATTTCATATTTTTTAGTTAACTGATGGCACTGGTATTTGGCACCCTACTGTGCAAGTCTTATGATGAGATATAATTGCACATTGTTTGAGAACATGGGTAGTTGGGTTGATGCAAACAGAAGGTACCACACAGGACACTCATTTAACACTAGGAAGACCCTAAAGGAGTCTAACACTGTAATATTGCTGACCTAATAACAATGAGTAATACTAGTTCATATATTTACTGCACTTGTATCCTGAATCTAAGGATTTAGGAATTATGGAGACCACTGTGTTCTGGGGAACTTTCAGTGAAGCAGGAATGTTTTTGTCGCCTTCTCCAGATCTCCTCCTCCTCCCACACAATCCCGTCTCTGATCTCTACAGGCAGTTCTTTCCTCCTCATGGCTTGGTTTTTGCTCTGATGCGCATTGTCAGCTGTGAAATCTTATATAGGCAGGATTGGGTTTTTCCAAATCATGTCCAGTCATCTGAATTTTACCACAGGTGACTCCAATCAAGGTGTAGAACATCTCAGAGTTGATCTTAAGAAATGGGAGGCCCCCGGAGCTACATAAATGTAAAGGGTCATAGCAAAGTGTCTGAATACTTATGTCCAGGCCAAATGTTCGTTTTTTCCTTTTGAATACATTTTAAAAAAATTCTAAAATTCTGTTCTCACTTTCTCATCATGGGACACTGAGCGCAGAATGATTGGGGAAAACAGAAGGAGCAACATCTCAAAATGTGAAAACGTGAAAGGGTCTGAAGACTTTTTGTATGCGCTGTAGATAACAAGAGAACACAAGAAGCAAATGTATGTTCTACAGACAGAGATTTTATTTCCTTTGTCTCTCAACCTGTTGTCACCGAGCGATCTGCTGCATGAATTATTAATAGCAATGACTAATACAACGCCTTCCATATATTGCGGCGTGTGTGTATGGATCTATATGTATACACTGCGTGCAGAATTATTAGGCAAATTAGTATTTTGACCACATCATCCTCTTTATGCATGTTGTCTTACTCCAAGCTGTATAGGCTCGAAAGCCTACTACCAATTAAGCATATTAGGTGATGTGCATCTCTGTAATGAGAAGGGGTGTGGTCTAATGACATCAACACCCTATATTAGGTGTGCATAATTATTAGGCAACTTCCTTTCCTTTGGCAAAATGGGTCAAAAGAAGGACTTGACAGGCTCAGAAAAGTCAAAAATAGTGAGATATCTTGCAGAGGGATGCAGCACTCTTAAAATTGCAAAGCTTCTGAAGCGTGATCATCGAAACAATCAAGCGTTTCATTCAAAATAGTCAACAGGGTCGCAAGAAGCGTGTGGAAAAACCAAGGCGCAAAATAACTGCCCATGAACTGAGAAAAGTCAAGCGTGCAGCTGCCAAGATGCCACTTGCCACCAGGTTGGCCATATTTCAGAGCTGCAACATCACTGGAGTGCCCAAAAGCACAAGGTGTGCAATACTCAGAGACATGGCCAAGGTAAGAAAGGTTGAAAGACGACCACCACTGAACAAGACACACAAGCTGAAACGTCAAGACTGGGCCAAGAAATATCTCAAGACTGATTTTTCTAAGGTTTTATGGACTGATGAAATGAGAGTGAGTCTTGATGGGCCAGATAGATGAGCCCGTGGCTGGATTGGTAAAGGGCAGAGAGCTCCAGTACGACTCAGATGCCAGCAAGGTGGAGGTGGAGTACTGGTTTGGGCTGGTATCATCAAAGATGAGCTTGTGGGGCCTTTTCGGGTTGAGGATGGAGTCAAGCTCAACTCCCAGTCCTACTGCCAGTTTCTGGAAGACACCTTCTTCAAGCAGTGGTACAGGAAGAAGTCTGCATCCTTCAAGAAAAACATGATTTTCATGCAGGACAATGCTCCATCACACGCGTCCAAGTACTCCACAGCGTGGCTGGCAAGAAAGGGTATAAAAGAAGAAAATCTAATGACATGGCCTCCTTGTTCACCTGATCTGAACCCCATTGAGAACCTGTGGTCCATCATCAAATGTGAGATTTACAAGGAGGGAAAACAGTACACCTCTCTGAACAGTGTCTGGGAGGCTGTGGTTGCTGCTGCACGCAATGTTCATGGTGAACAGATCAAAACACTGACAGAATCCATGGATGGCAGGCTTTTGAGTGTCCTTGCAAAGAAAGGTGGCTATATTGGTCACTGATTTGTTTTTGTTTTGTTTTTGAATGTCAGAAATGTATATTTGTGAATGTTGAGATGTTATATTGGTTTCACTGGTAAAAATAAATAATTGAAATGGGTATATATTTGTTTTTTGTTAAGTTGCCTAATAATTATGCACAGTAATAGTCACCTGCACACACAGATATCCCCCTAAAATAGCTAAAACTAAAAACAAACTAAAAACTACTTCCAAAAATATTCAGCTTTGATATTAATGAGTTTTTTGGGTTCATTGAGAACATGGTTGTTGTTCAATAATAAAATTAATCCTCAAAAATACAACTTGCCTAATAATTCTGCACTCCCTGTATGTGAGTGTGTACATGGAAAGTGTGCATCTGTATGTGAAATGTATGTAGAGTATGTGGAATGGGTGTATATGTAGTTATGTGTGCGTATGAATGTGTATTGATACGTATGTGAGTGTATAAGTGGAAAGTGCGCTGTGCATAAGTATGTGAATTCATGTGTATATACAGTATGTATATTGGGTGTAAATGTATGTATGTGTCCATATGGGGATATGAATAAATGATAATAATAAATATATGTGGGATGTGTATTTTCTATGTATATGTATCTCTGGGGTGTACTGGTTCTTATGAAAGAGATCCAACTAATATAAGGAGCAGGCTGCCTCAATGAATACTTCTGTTCAGTTTTTACAAACGAAAATGAAGGAAAAGGACCTCAGTTAGGAAAGAAGACTAATGAATCTTTTGATGCATGTGTCTTTACAGAGGAAGAGGTTCTAAGTCAGCTGTCTAAAATTAATACAAATAAGTCACAGGGGCCTGATGGGATACACCCAAAGCTATTAAAAGAGCTCAGCGGTGAACTAGCAAAACCATTAACAGATTTATTTAACCAATCACTGGCAACAGGAGTCTTTCCAGAAGATTGGAAATTAGCAAATGTTGTGCCCATTTACAAGAAAGGTAGTAGGGAGGAATCGGGCAACTATAGGCCAGTAAGCCTGACATCAATAGTGGGGAAATTAATGGAAACCATACTTAAGGAGAGGATTGTGGAACATCTAAAATCCCATGGATTGAAAGATGAAAAACAGCCTGGATTTACTTCAGGGAGATCATGTCAAACTAATCTTATTGATTTTTTTGATTGGATGACTAAAATAATAGATGGCGGAGGTGCAGTAGACATCGCTTTTCTAGACTTTAGTAAGGCTTTTGATACTGTCCCACATAGAAGGCTTATCAATAAACTGCAGTCTTTGGGCTTGGACTCCCATATTGTTGAATGGATTAGGCAGTGGCTGAGGGACAGAGAACAGAGGGTGGTAGTCAATGGAGTATATTCAGACCATGGTCTTGTTACCAGTGGGGTACCTCAGGGATCTGTTCTGGGACCCATATTGTTTAATATCTTTATCAGCGACATTGCAGAAGGCCTCGATGGTAAGGTGTGTCTTTTTGCTGATGACACAAAGATTTGTAACAGGGTTGATGTTCCTGGAGGGATACACCAAATGGAAAAGGATTTAGGAAAACTAGAGGAATGGTCAAAAATCTGGCAACTAAAATTTATTGTTGATAAGTGCAAGATAATGCACCTGGGGCATAAAAACCCAAGAGCAGAATATAACATCAGTGATACAGTCCTAACCTCAGAATCTGAGGAAAGGGATTTAGGGGTCATTATTTCAGAAGACTTAAAGGTAGGCAGACAATGTCATAGAGCAGCAGGAGATGCTAGCAGAATGCTGGGGTGTATAGGGAGAGGCATTACTGGTAGAAAGGGGGAGGCGCTCATGCCGCTCTACAGAGCACTAGTGAGACCTCATATGGAGTATTGTGCTCAGTACTGGAGACCATATCTCCAGAAGGATATTGATACTTTGGAGAGAGTTCAGAGAAGAGCTACTAAACTGGTACATGGATTGCAGGATAAAACTTACCAGGAAAGATTAAAGGACCTTAACATGTATAGCTTGGAAGAAAGACGAGACAGAGGGGAGATGAGAGAAACTGCTAAATACATAAAGGGAATCAACAAGGTAAAAGAGGAGAGAAGATTTAAAAGAAGAAAAACTGCTACAAGAGGACATAGTTTTAAATTAGAGGGGCAAAGGTTTAAAAGTAATATCAGGAAGTATTACTTTACTGAGAGAGTAGTGGATGCATGGAATAGCCTTCCTGCAGAAGTGGTAGCTGCAAATACAGTGAAGGAGTTTAAGCATGCATGGGATAGGCATAAGGCCATCCTTCATATAAGATAGGGCCAGGGGCTATCCATAGTATTTAGTATATTGGGCAGACTAGATGAGCCAAATGGTTCTTATCTGCCGACACATTCTATGTTTTTATGTTTCTATGCAATGTTCAATGGGAAATAAAGTATGAAAATGAGCTCTCCTCCAGAAGGAAGAAAACAAAGGAGTATATCTGTGTATGTGTGGACTGGGTGTGCATGTATACAGTATAGGTCTAGTGTAGCGTTCAGCGCTGTCTCCTCCAGGACCGGACTGGGACTGAAATTCAGCCCTCACATTATGTTTGTGCACCCCTCTACTAATGGTATATTTGGATGAACATCACTACATACCTCTTCCATCCAGTGACGCCTCCTCCGATGTAGACGTTCTCTTTCCTCATCTTCTTCTCCATTGGGAGCAGACCTCCATAATGACATCTCTCAGCCGTATCTTGTCTCTGTAGAGTTTGCCACTTTACATTCCTCACTTTTCCATTATCTTCCCTTTCCTGGTGCCCCAATAGTGTTACCCTGCTGCTCCCCCCAATACTGTGCTCACTGCGCTCCCCAATGCCTACAAATACTATATGGAAGAAATATCAGTGCCGTACAGATAGTCCCCAAAGTGCTCCCAAAAGTCCAAACAATAGTAATAATTCTCTCCCAGAGTGCCCTCATTAGTAATAGTGTCCCCCTACAGTGATAAGGCTCCCTGAGAGCGCCCTCGTTAGTAGTAGTGCCCTCCATATTGTAATAACTTTTACAAAGACAGGTGCACTTTGCGGTCTTACTAAACCCTCATACTGATGTAGAATTGAGAGATTAGCCAACATATCCTACTGTGGAGGACATGTCTGAGCCCGAGCACCGCGCCACGGTTTGAGCACTTCCTGCTTTTTAATACCACGCCAATTTGTAGTTTATATATAGAATTGTTTGGAGGTGTATAAACTCCTAGTCTGAATGTGCCTTTATTTCCATCCACAGTCAGCATTCTGGTGCACATGTGAGGCCCGGGCTATATCAGCCAGTCTTGGGTGGGGCTCAGAGCTCTCTGCCTCCTCCCATTGTATGCATGGTCACATGCTGGAGGTCACTGGGAGATTGCTGTGAGTCGGACCTTGCGCTCCTGTAATTCGCCCACTAGCTCCTGGTTTTGCCCATACGGCTCAGGTAGGAGAGTGTTAGGACCCGGGCTACTTGAGAAACCTTGGCGCGGTGCTCAGGCTCAGACATGTCCTCCACAGTAGGATATGTTGGCTAATCTCTCAATTTTACATCATTATGAGGGTTTAGTAAGACCGCAGAGTGCACCTGTCTTTGTAAAAGTTATTGTTATTTTGTTTTATTGTTTATCACATCAACACATTTGCTATCCTGTGTAGAATGTCTATTGTGGTACTTGTGGTCCACTGCGGGCACCCTCCATTGTATGCATTTTGTATGCTGGGGATTGCCATTAGCAGCGAACCACAAGTGCAGGATCTGCCCCCCCCCCCCCCCCCCGGTATAGATGCACCACTGCATATGGGGTTGAGCACTTCCTGTTTCTATTACCATGCCAATTTATAGTTTATACCCTCCATGTTGTGCCCAATAATGATAATGCCCTCTCAGATATCACCAGAAGTAATACTGCCCCCAATAGTAATAAGGCCCACTAATGTGTCCCCAGTAGTAATATGACCCCCTAATATGTCCCCAGTAGTAATATGACCCCCTTATGTGTCCCCAGTAGTAATATGACCCCCTTATGTGTCCCCAGTAGTAAGACGAGTTAAAGGGGTATTCCCATCACAGACAATGGTGGCATATCGCTAGGATATGCCCCCATTGTCTGATAGGTGCGGGTCCCACCTCTGGGACCCGCACCTACAACAAGGACGGAGCGGGGAGAGCTGTGGCTAGAGGACCCCGGATTTCCTGGGGTCCGTCCACCACCAAGCGCTGCTCCCATAGAAGTGAATCGGAGCGCACCGCACCAGTGCTTGGCTATTTTCAGCGGCCCCATAGATATGAATGGAGGGCGGCTGCGCTCTCCGTTCATTTCCCCGCTCAGTTCTCATTGTAGGTGCAGGTCCCAGAGGTGGGACCCACACCTATCAGACAATGGGGGCATATCCTTGCAATATGCCCCCATTGTCTGTGATAGGAATACCCCTTTTAGAATGATCCCTGAAACGCATTGTTTTTTCGCAAGATATCAAGATAATCCATTGATCTCATGACAGTTGATGTGGTCCCTTTGCACCTGGCAGTCCACCATTAACTCTACTTATCTCCTTGGAAGACTGGGCATCTGTCTTTTAAAGTTCGTGTGACTGCGGCTGCATCCCATACAACTTTTGCGATCTTGATACGCATACATTAGAGTTGTGTCTAATCGGGCACAACCTGTACAGGTGACACATAGTCCTAACAGATACTTTCGTCCTTCCGTTTGGGACCCAGTAGTAAGAAGACCCCTTAAAGTGCCCCAAGTAGTAATAAGGCCCCCTAATGTTTCCTTAGTAGACTAGTAATAGACCCCCTAAAATGTTCCCAGAAGTAAGAAGACCCCTTAAAGCGTCCCCAATAGTAATAAGACCCCTAAAATGTTCCCAGAAGTAAGAAGGCCCCATAAAGTGTCCCCAGTAGTAATAAAGCCCTTTAAAGTGCCCCAGTAGTAAAAAGGGTATTTATAGTGTCCCCTGTAGTGTCCCCAGTGGTTAAACAGCCCCCAGAACAAATAAATACCTGAGTCCCCCTGCTCCAGTCTACGAAGCAGGCCTCTTCAGGCCTGAGTTGCCCGCATCCTTCTGCAGGTGGTTGCAATGATCTCCTCATACTGCCTTCATCCTGGTGCAGTGACATCATCGCGGCTGACTTATACCTGGTGCAGGCGGTTGCTATGAAGTCATCACTTTGTGAATGCCTGCACTGTCTCTCAGGCTTTAGGCCTAGTGGCCTATGACAGTGAATGGTGGGGATGGAAACAGTTGGCTCGTGTGTCCTGCCGGACTATTCAACTGTGTCACTGTTCTGAGGCACTACTTTCATGGCCCTGGGTAAAATATTTGGAGCCCAAGCCATAGATGTTTTGTCCTCGGGTGGCCCACTCCAACACCGAACTTGCCAGAACTGCCAGATGGCTAGTCCGGCCCTGGTCTCATTGCAGCACAGCTACTGCATGGAGTTTGTATGTTCTCGCTGTGTCTGTGTGGGGTTCCTCCTGGTTCTCCGGTTTCCTTTCACACTCCAAGAACCATACAGATAGATGCCTGCAGTGTTTAGATTGTGAGCCCAGTGGGAACAGGGCCTGACGCGTACAGGGCTGGGAAATATGTAAGTGCCTGCATATACTGTAAGTGTATGATCGTATGTATGAATAGTGTAGTGTTCAGATGTTTGTTGCATGTAAGAGTATGAACATCTACAGTACGTGTGTGTACGAGGTGTGGTACATGGACTGAATACATGGGTGTGGAGGGTATGATTTTGCCTGAAAACACATACACTTATCTTAATGCATTTGTACAAGGTACCAAGACTCCTCTGGATGATATAATGACATTTTTGTAGCATGTGAACCGTTCCCAGGCCTCCTCCCGAGACCTCGCGCCTCCACAGAGATATCTCAGGGGATGAGCTAATAAATGCTATGAAGTGGCAGTGGCTGACGAGTGACTGTTACATTGCAACGTCCAATGGACCTGATATTACAGTGAAGGAGGAAAATCATTTAGAGGGTTTAATTCCCATTCTTCTGGTTAAGTGGGGTCAGTGGAGGACGGCGGCTCCTGCAGAATTACTTCTTGTATTTGAATCCCTTGATGCTGAGGATGCATTCCATAGGGTCGACGACAGGGAGTTCCTCTTACAAACTATACATCAATTTCCATATGGCTGTATCTAGCTCATCATCAGCTGGAATATCCATGCACATTTCGGATCTGGAACCTATTAGAGATATCCTCAATAAACCTTCTATCGATAATGGAATCTGTAGCATCTTGGATCCTTAAGACTCTGAATTCTTACCAGTCACACTATCTTTGTGTGCATCTAACTCATGAACTGGCCATATACTTCCGACAACTACTGTATATCACCTGAGCCCCCGTACACCTGGATATTTGGCTGAGCTGAGTGTGTTCTCCTGCTGGACATCTCTGTCCCATCCAGACTGTTCAGGCAGTGGCTTACAGTATCTCTCCTGAGAACAAAAGGATCAGGCATGTTGAAATCCAACACCCCCATACCTATTAAATGGTTGACGGCCGAGGGTTGATTTATGTGCGGAGGTAAGCCGCCACTGGAGGAGTCTAGAAGAGACAGTGGAGTCTGGAGGCGATGGAGGAGTCTGGATGAGGACAAAGGGGTCTGGAGTAGACAGAGAAGTCGAGTGAAAAGAGGAGTTGGTAGGGGACAGAGAAGGCTGGAGGGGACCGAGGAGTCTGGATGATGACAAAGCAGTCTGGAGATTAAATAAGGGCCTGGAGAGGGCACAGAGGAGTCTGGATATGAATGGAGGTGTCTGGAGGAAGCAGAAAAGTCTGAAGGGGACAAGCATGTCTATTGAGGACAGAGAAGGCTGGAGGAAACACAAGAGGCTGGAGCTAGCAGAGGAGTTTGGATGTGTGGTGCCCACAGCTGGGCCAGCGCCTGAGATATCACTTGCCCCTTAGGAGGTTTCTACGAAATATGTCCCTCTTAAAGAGCAAGTAGTCGTGACGCCAGTTGCAGTTAAGCAACGGGAACATGGAGTCACCTTTGAGGATGGTAGTGTTGGTACCCAGGGTAGGAAGGCCAGAGTGGTGTTAAATAGGTCACAATATCCCTGGAGATGTTGTGTAGCACTTTTCTCACGGTGCTCCTACCTGAATACGGGTGTATCCTAGACGTGGTCGACCGAGGCAGTGCAAAAAAGGATGGAGAACTTGGATGGGGTAGAACAAAGTTGACTCCAGACTTGGTAAACGTTGAACAGTTGCTTTTTGTTTGCATGAACGGTAATCCATACAGTTTCCAGACTTTATCTTGGTTTCCAATAGGTTTCAGCAGGACAAATGGCAAGTGAATACTTTCTCTGCAAAACAAACTCCTCTCTGCTGTTTCCTCAGTGTAGCTTTCTCAGCTCTGTTATGTTAGCAATAGTAGTCTGTCTCTTACTATAGGTAATCATAGGAACTTCTTTACCTGGTTTTCAGTACCTCAAGCTTCGGCTCAGCTTGGGTGAAGGCAATGCAAGCCCAAGAGGGGACATGCAACCATATAGTCCTTTTTGCAGGCAGAACCTGCAGGCCTAGCAGAGCAGGCAGCGCTCTGCTGGCCTGTACACAACCTCTCCCTTAGGAGGGTAGACTAGACACTCTGCAGGCTCGCTCAGGAGGGACGAGAACCTGCTGCTTCCCCATACAGGGGCTAAGCTAGACTACTCACTGACACTAAATTCCTCATCTCCTTTTCCCTCTAGAGGGAGAGGGAGAGAGAGAATGGACAATCCAGTCCATTCCCTGCTCTAGCACTGCCAATACACCTATTGTATACTTATTAATGGTAGAAGCTTTGCAATAGTTTTTCTTGTGGGAACGTAGCAACCACAGCGCCCTCACTGCTTACTAAGCACGGCGCCATCCATTGCATGGTGGTTGTTTTTGGTTTTGCAGTCCAGGCCCATTCAAGCTTCATTATTTTCAAACAGCTGATTGGAGGGGGTGCTGGGAGTCGGACCCCCGCTGATCTGATATTGATGACCTATCCTGAGGGGGCATCAATATCAAAATCTTGGACAACCTCTTTAACTACATAACTGTTTTGCCCAAGTCTAGCTCGGGCTATGGAAAAAGTACTTAACTGTTCTGCCAGAGCTGAGCTCGGGCCGAAGTGAAAGAGGGTGCTGCTTTAGCTGCTGATATCTCCTGATTGGTAGCAGCTAGCATGGACCTGGTCTTGTTTGAAAGTTGACATTCCAGACTTTCATACAAAGTAGAAGAAAAGAACATCCCTCGGCGCAAGGAACCAACCAGATGCAGATGGCGTATCTTCAGAAGTATTTATTGCAAACTCACTACGCGTTTCGGGGACAAATTCCCCTTCATCGGGTGAATAATGATGCAACATTATTCACCTGATGAAGGGGAATTTGTCCCCGAAACGCGTAGTGAGTTTGTTATAAATGCTGCCCCTGAGAAATGTTCTTTTCTTCTACTTTGCATTAATCCTCCGTGTGGGCCCAGACACGCTCATCTGAGGACACCTGCATCCGTCGTGGCATACCTACCTATCTATTGGGGATTGATTCTATTCCCGACACGTCTTAAATAGTGTTGTGCCTACATTTGCACAACCATTTAAGGTGAGCCGCCGAAATTGGAGTTCATTCAAATTTCCCATACGTTTTCACCCTATGGTGCGCCCTATGGTTTATACAGTAAACAATACGCCTGATCATTAGACTTTCATACAAGACCAAAATGACAATCCCAAGATAAGCAGGAGATATCACTGTTAGAATTTGAGTCGGAAATAATAACAGTAAAACCTGCTTTTACTTTCACCTCTATTCGCTGTATCCCGATTTCTAACAGTGATATCTTATTCTGAATATATTACTATCATTCTGGTATTGTTTGAAAGCTTGGAATGTCAGCTTTCAAACAATACAAAGCGCTTATCTCTAGCTGCTACCAAACCAGAGATATGAGCAGCTAAAAACAGTTGCCCTCCCTGTCACACTGGAGAAGGAGGAACAGTTGTAGAGCTGACAGCTACAATAGGAGAGAAAAAATTGTGAAAACTATATAGAAATGTGGCACTATCCTCAGAGTGATCCACATAATAAAATAATGTTATTTTTACCACACAGTGAACGCCGTAAATAAATTTCACAATTCCCACCTAAAAATAAAATAATAAAATGTACACTGCTCAAAAAAATAAAGGGAACACTTAAACAACACAATGTAACTCCAAGTCAATCACACTTCTGTGAAATCAAACTGTCCACTTAGGAAGCAACACTGAGTGACAATCAATTTCACATGCTGTTGTGCAAATGGGATAGACAACAGGTGGAAATTATAGGCAATTAGCAAGACACCCCCAATAAAGGAGTGGTTCTGCAGGTGGTGAACACAGACCACTTCTCAGTTCCTATGCTTCCTGGCTGATGTTTTGGTCACTTTTGAATGCTAGCGGTGCTTTCACTCTAGTGTTAGCATGAGACGGAGTCTACAACCCACACAAGTGGCTCAGGTAGTGCAGCTTATCCAGGATGGCACATCAATGCGAGCTGTGGCAAGAAGGTTTGCTGTGTCTGTCAGCGTAGTGTCCAGAGCATGGAGGCGCTACCAGGAGACAGGCCAGTACATCAGGATACGTGGAGGAGGCCGTAGGAGGGCAACAACCCAGCAGCAGGATCGCTACCTCCGCCTTTGTGCAAGGAGGAACAGGAGGAGCACTGCCAGAGCCCTGCAAAATGACCTCCAGCAGGCCACAAATGTGCATGTGTCTGCTCAAACGGTCAGAAACAGACTCCATGAGGGTGATATGAGGGCCCGACGTCCACAGGTGGGGGTTGTGCTTACAGCCCAACACCGTGCAGGACGTTTGGCATTTGCCAGAGAACACCAAGATTGGCAAATTCGCCACTGGCGCCCTGTGCTCTTCACAGATGAAAGCAGGTTCACACTGAGCACATGTGACAGACGTGACAGAGTCTTGAGACGCCGTGGAGAACGTTCTGCTGCCTGCAACATCCTCCAGCATGACCGGTTTGGCATTGGGTCAGTAATGGTGTGGGGTGGCATTTCTTTGGAGGGCCGCACAGCCCTCCATGTGCTCGCCAGAGGTAGCCTGACTGCCATTAGGTACCGAGATGAGATCCTCAGACCCCTTGTGAGACCATATGCTGGTGCGGTTGGCCCTGGGTTCCTCCTAATGCAAGACATCGCTAGACCTCATGTGGCTGGAGTGTGTCAGCAGTTCCTGCAAGACGAAGGCATTAATGCTATGGACTGGCCCGCCCGTTCCCCAGACCTGAATCCAATTGAGCACATCTGGGACATCATGTCTCGCTCTATCCACCAACGTCACGTTGCACCACAGACTGTCCAGGAGTTGGCAGATGCTTTAGTCCAGGTCTGGGAGGAGATCCCTCAGGAGACCATTCGCCACCTCATCAGGAGCATGCACAGGCGTTGTAGGGAGGTCATACAGGCACGTGGAGGCCACACACACTACTGAGCCTCATTTTGACTTGTTTTAAGGACATTACATCAAAGTTGGATCAGCCTGTAGTGTGTTTTTCCACTTTAATTTTGAGTGTGACTCCAAATCCAGACCTCCATAGGTTGAAAAATTTGATTTCCATTTTTTTATTTTTGTGTGATTTTGTTCTCAGTACATTCAACTATGTAAAGAACAAAGTATTTCTGAAGAATATTTAATTAATTCAGATCTAGGATGTGTTATTTTTGTGTTCCCTTTATTTTTTTGAGCAGTGTACTTACTACACTATATATACACTCACCTAAAGAATTATTAGGAACACCATACTAATACGGTGTTGGACCCCCTTTTACCTTCAGAACTGCCTTAATTCTACGTGGCATTGATTCAACAAGGTGCTGATAGCATTCTTTAGAAATGTTGGCCCATATTGATAGGATAGCATCTTGCAGTTGATGGAGATTTGAGGGATGCACATCCAGGGCACGAAGCTCCCGTTCCACCACATCCCAAAGATGCTCTATTGGGTTGAGATCTGGTGACTGTGGGGGCCATTTTAGTACAGTGAACTCATTGTCATGTTCAAGAAACCAATTTGAAATGATTCGACCTTTGTGACATGGTGCATTATCCTGCTGGAAGTAGCCATCAGAGGATGGATACATGTTCTCATTCTGTTTACGCCAAATTCGGACTCTACCATTTGAATGTCTCAACAGAAATCGAGACTCATCAGACCAGGCAACATTTTTCCAGTCTTCAACAGTCCAATTTTGGTGAGCTCGTGCAAATTGTAGCCTCTTTTTCCTATTTGTAGTGGAGATGAGTGGTACCCGGTGGGGTCTTCTGCTGTTGTAGCCCATCCGCCTCAAGGTTGTGCGTGTTGTGGCTTCACAAATGCTTTGCTGCATACCTCGGTTGTAACGAGTGGTTATTTCAGTCAACGTTGCTCTTCTATCAGCTTGAATCAGTCGGCCCATTCTCCTCTGACCTCTAGCATCCACAAGGCATTTTTGCCCACAGGACTGCCGCATACTGGATGTTTTTCCCTTTTCACACCATTCTTTGTAAACCCTAGAAATGGTTGTGCGTGAAAATCCCAGTAACTGAGCAGATTGTGAAATACTCAGACCGGCCCGTCTGGCACCAACAACCATGCCACGCTCCAAATTGCTTAAATCACCTTTCTTTCCCATTCTGACATTCAGTTTGGAGTTCAGGAGATTGTCTTGACCAGGACCACCCCCCTAAATGCATTGAAGAAACTGCCATGTGATTGGTTGACTAGATAATTGCATTAATGAGAAATAGAACAGGTGTTCCTAATAATTCTTTAGGTGAGTGTATATAGCTCAGAATGGTTCCTAAAAAACCTACAACCAATCCTGCAAAATAAAAAAAGAATTTAGAATAAACAATTAAGAAGTTAGAACACAAAGGGGGGAAATATTATTGGTCCTTAAGGCTAAAATGAATTAACTTATGGGTTAAAAATGCAATAGTGTCCCCTGAGAATTTTGGGAGGGTTTTTCCAACTTTATTGTGACTGTTAGGATGTTAGTTCATGTATAATTTAGGATATGACTGCGCCTCCTCTGTTTCCATCTCCCTCGGGGTTTTGCGCCACATTCCGCCCATTGGAATCTCTCAAACTTTGGCTTTGTTTGGAATTTTTGGAAAATTCTAAATTTATTTGATTTGCTTATCTCTAGTGGAGACGCATGTGACATATTTGGGAACTAGACTGCAGTGAACCGGATCTGTGTGGAGTCCCATCTAATATCCTTCTGGTAAGTCACCCCCATGGCTGCATGATCCGCCCCTCCCCCATTGTTTCTGAAGGTTTCCCATCGTAATGGGTTATTACGTCTCTATTACAAGTTACAGCGCCATGACTCACGCCTGGCACATATTAGGAATAATTGACCGTCCCTGCGGCCCTGTAGTGAGGAGCGGGCGAGAATCACACTGTCTTAAAGATACAGTATCCACTGTACTGACAGATACACTATATGGACAAAAGTATGTGAACCCTTGGTAAACGATGTGCGGAGGTCAGCCAGGATTGCAGCACGAGTCTAGTATTTGTTTTGATGCTGTGCTGGATCCGCCTCGCATCAGGTGCACTAGGTGAAGTCATTAGTTTAAATGGTCTCCAGCTAAGTGCTCTGAGCGGATTATACTGTTGCACGCAGTTTGTCTCCAGGTTTTGGAGGGCGTTCTGCTCTCGACTTGGCATTCAACTTTCTTTCTCGTCGGCTTTTCATCCACAGTCGAATGGTCAGACGGAGCGTACCAATCAAAACCTGGAGACCTACTTGAGGTGCTTTGTGGCTGAGAATCAGGAGGACTGGTCCTCATTCTTGCCCTTAGCAGAATTTGCATTGAATACCCGTAGGCAGGAGTCCACGGGTAAGTCGCCATTTTTGGGCGCATATGGTTTCCATCCTCAGTTTGGTACCTTTTCTGGATCTGGTTCCTCCGGGATGCCAGAGGAGGAGAGATTCTCTTCTGCCTTATCCTCTATCTGGCGGGGGATTCAAGGGAATTTGGAGAGGATGGGTGAGAGGTATAAACGAATGGCTGACAGGAGACGTGTGACTGGTCCGGACCTGTGTGTAGGTGATTTGGTGTTGTTGTCCACTAGGAATATCAAGTTGAGAGTGCCATCTTGGAAATTGGGTCTTGCCATCTTGAAATAAGATTTCTGCTGTGATCAATCCTGTGGCATTTCGACTTGATCTGCCGCAGACTTGGAGGATCCACGATGTCTTCCACAAGTCTTTACTAAAAAAATATGTTAAACCGGTGGTACCATCGCCATTGCCTCCTCCTCCTGTTCTAGTCGAGGGAAACTTGGAGTTCGAGATCTCCAGGATTCTCGACTCGAGAGTTCTGCGGGGTTCCCTCCAGTACCTGGTTTACTGGAGGGGATACAGTCCTGAGGAGAGGATGTGGGTTCCGGCGTCAGATGTCAACGCCAGCCGTCTGGTGAGGGCCTTTCATAGGTCCCATCCGGATAAGGTTGGTCCAGGGTGTCCGGAGGTCACCCGTAGAAGGGGGGGGTACTGTCATGCCCCACTCTGACGATGTGCGGAGGTCAGCCAGGATTGCAGCACGAGTCTAGTATTTGTTTTGATGCTGTGCTGGATCCGCCTCGCATCAGGTGCACTGGGTGGAGTCATTAGTTTAAATGGTCTCCAGCTAAGTGCTCTGAGCGGATTATACTGTTCATTATGGTCTGGGAAGTTTGGAGGGAAGGTTGGCTGGTTGTTCCTGCTCTCAGCAGATAAGTGTCTTTTCTTGTTTGGTTGTTTATGTCATCTATCCCATCCAGGTTCTGTGCGAGCAGGCTGCTCCTTTCTCCCCACTTCACCATCTCAGGGAGTTCAGGGTTCTGTTAGTATAGGCTGGAGGACACAGCAAATCTACCTTCAAGGTTTGTCTGTGGGCTGAGCAGTGCAGGGAAAGAGGTCAGGGATAAACTAGGAGGTGACCCATCCCCTGTCTCTCGTCCAGAGCCTGGTTGGTGTGTTATCTGTTAAACTGTGCACATCCGCCGTGACAACATGGTTCTGGTGCTGTATTTGACTTATAGGCTTTGTTCTGGTGCTGTATATATGTAGTGATCCTGGTTCTGGTGCTGTATATATGTACAGGGAGTGCAGAATTATTAGGCAAGTTGTATTTTTGAGGATTAATTTTATTATTGAACAACAACCATGTTCTCAATGAACCCAAAAAACTCATTAATATCAAAGCTGAATATTTTTGGAAGTAGTTTTTAGTTTGTTTTTAGTTTTAGCTATTTTAGGGGGATATCTGTGTGTGCAGGTGACTATTACTGTGCATAATTATTAGGCAACTTAGCAAAAAACAAATATATACCCATTTCAATTATTTATTTTTACCAGTGAAACCAATATAACATCTCAACATTCACAAATATACATTTCTGACATTCAAAAACAAAACAAAAACAAATCAGTGACCAATATAGGCACCTTTCTTTGCAAGGACACTCAAAAGCCTGCCATCCATGGATTCTGTCAGTGTTTTGATCTGTTCACCATCAACATTGCGTGCAGCAGCAACCACAGCCTCCCAGACACTGTTCAGAGAGGTGTACTGTTTTCCCTCCTTGTAAATCTCACATTTGATGATGGACCACAGGTTCTCAATGGGGTTCAGATCAGGTGAACAAGGAGGCCATGTCATTAGATTTTCTTCTTTTATACCCTTTCTTGCCAGCCACGCTGTGGAGTACTTGGGCGCGTGTGATGGAGCATTGTCCTGCATGAAAATCATGTTTTTCTTGAAGGATGCAGACTTCTTCCTGTACCACTGCTTGAAGAAGGTGTCCTCCAGAAACTGGCAGTAGGACTGGGAGTTGAGCTTGACTCCATCCTCAACCCGAAAAGGCCCCACAAGCTCATCTTTGATGATACCAGCCCAAACCAGTACTCCACCTCCACCTTGCTGGCGTCTGAGTCGGACTGGAGCTCTCTGCCCTTTACCAATCCAGCCACGGGCCCATCCATCTGGCCCATCAAGACTCACTCTCATTTCATCAGTCCATAAAACCTTAGAAAAATCAGTCTTGACGTTTCAGCTTGTGTGTCTTGTTCAGTGGTGGTCGTCTTTCAGCCTTTCTTACCTTGGCCATGTCTCTGAGTATTGCACACCTTGTGCTTTTGGGTACTCCAGTGATGTTGCAGCTCTGAAATATGGCCAAACTGGTGGCAAGTGGCATCTTGGCAGCTGCACGCTTGACTTTTCTCAGTTCATGGGCAGTTATTTTGCGCCTTGGTTTTTCCACACGCTTCTTGCGACCCTGTTGACTATTTTGAATGAAACGCTTGATTGTTCGATGATCACGCTTCAGAAGCTTTGCAATTTTAAGAGTGCTGCATCCCTCTGCAAGATATCTCACTATTTTTGACTTTTCTGAGCCTGTCAAGTCCTTCTTTTGACCCATTTTGCCAAAGGAAAGGAAGTTGTCTAATAATTATGCACACCTAATATAGGGTGTTGATGTCATTAGACCACACCCCTTCTCATTACAGAGATGCACATCACCTAATATGCTTAATTGGTAGTAGGCTTTCGAGCCTATACAGCTTGGAGTAAGACAACATGCATAAAGAGGATGATGTGGTCAAAATACTCATTTGCCTAATAATTCTGCACGCAGTGTAGTGATCCTGGTTCTGGTGCTGTATGTATGTATCGATCTTGGTTCTTGCTCTGTATTTGTGTGTTAAACATGGAGCTGATGCTTTACTTTGATCTAATACCATCCATTCACATTTGAGTTCAGGCCACTGTCACAGATTCCATCAAAAACACTGGACAAAAAAGTTCTGCATGGAAGACTTGATTGTCCGGTAAAGAAGCAGCTTCCTGAGCAGACCCCATTGTAGTCCATGGAGTCTCTTCAGCTCCATTAGTTTTAGTTTTGTGCTGAATCCGGCACTTCCAGTATTTTCGTGGTTCTGCAAAAGAGCAGCACATGGGATGGGGTGCTGCCTGAGGCGATCGCCTCACCTGGCCTCATTGGTGGTGCGCCCCTGACTGGAGGAAACATAGAAACATAGAATGTGTCGGCAGATAAGAACCATTTGGCCCATCTAGTCTGCCCAATATACTGAATACTATGGATAGCCCCCGGCCCTATCTTATATGAAGGATGGCCTTATGCCTATCCCATGCATGCTTAAACCCCTTCACTGTATTTGCAGCTACCACTTCTGCAGGAAGGCTATTCCATGCATCCACTACTCTCTCAGTAAAGTAATACTTCCTTATATTACTTTTAAACCTTTGCCCCTCTAATTTAAAACTGTGTCCTCTTGTGGTAGTTTTTCTTCTTTTAAATATGCTCTCTTCCTTTACCGAGTTGATTCCCTTTATGTATTTAAAAGTTTCTATCATATCCCCTCTGTCTCTTCTTTTTTCCAAGCTATACATATTAAGGTCCTTTAACCTTTCCTGGTAAGTTTTATCCTGCAATCCATGTACTAGTTTAGTAGCTCTTCTCTGAACTCTCTCTAGAGTATCTATATCCTTCTGGAGATATGGTCTCCAGTACTGAGCACAATACTCCAGATGAGGTCTCACCAGTGTTCTGTACAGCGGCATAAGCACTTCACTCTTTCTACTGCTTATACCTCTCCCTATACATCCAAGCATTCTGCTGGCATTTCGTGCTGCTCTATTACATTGTCTTCCCACCTTTAAGTCTTCTGAAATAATTACTCCTAAATCCCTTTCCTCAGATACTGAGGTCAGGACTGTGTCAAATATTCTATATTCTGCCCTTGGGTTTTTACGCCCCAGGTGCATTATCTTGCACTTATCCACATTAAATTTCAGTTTCCAGAGTTCTGACCATTCTTCTAGTTTTCCTAAATCCTTTTCCATTTGGCGTTTCCCTCCAGGAACATCAACCCTGTTACATATCTTTGTGTCATCAGCAAAAAGACAAACCTTACCAGCGAGGCCTTTTGCAATATCACTTATGAAGATATTAAACAAAATCGGTCCCAGTACAGATCCCTGAGGTACCCCACTGGTAACATTACCTTGTTTTGAATGTTCTCCATTGACTACAACCCTCTGTTGTCTGTCACTCAGCCACTGCCTAATCCACTCAACAATATGGGAGTCCATGCTCAATGACTGCAGTTTATTGATAAGTCTTCTATGTGGGACAGTGTCAAAAGCCTTACTAAAATCTAGATATGTGATGTCTACTGCACCTCCACCGTCTATTATTTTATTCACCCAGTGGACATGTAGTAAGACTGATCTGGAGTAAACCAGGGGGTGTGCACGTATATTGCCATACTCGCCAACGTTAACAAGCTGGTCTGCAGGAGAGGGAAAAGTGTGGCGTGCGAAACGCGCTGCCTAATTTTCTCCCATTGTGAACACACCCCTTGTGAAGCCTAAGAGTAAAATCAGACAGTAGGGGGTGTGAGAATAGTGCGGTGCGCTCTGTACATCTCCCCCAGATAGTGAGTGCGCCGTCCACGCGTATGGTGCACGTATAGGCCTAGAATTAAGTCCTACATGTCAGGAGGGCTTGTGAGTAGAAGTGATTATATCTATAATAATACTTCCTGTCAACTCTTCTGGAACATCCCAGGGCTTCCAAATAAGAGGAGACCTCCTGTACTCCCAGAGAGGTGGATAAATCCCTCGCACAGGGCATGGAGGACACATCATGAAAGGGGTGGGGACATGCATGGAAGGGGTTGGAGTCTCAGGAATAGGCGGGAGAAAGTTAGGCAGCGCGTTTCATGCGCCACACTTTTCCCTCTCCTGCAGACCAGCTTGTTAACGTTGGCGAGTATGGCAATGTACGTGCACACCCCCTGGTTTACTCCAGATCAGTGTATCAGTCTTACTACATGTCCTCCAGTCAGGGGAGCACCACCACTGAGGCCAGGTGAGGCAGCACCAGCAGGTAGGGGCAAGAGGGGTGCAGCGCAAGGGCCATGGGCAATGAGCGCTTTCATTGTGGCAAAGGGGTTAGGTTAAGAAATTTGCATTGGGGGAAGGGGGGGGCACTGTTTCAGTTTTCACCTCAGGCAGCAGAAAGGCTAGGTGCACCCCTGCCTCTAGTATGTGGTGGAGAAGGACTTCACGTTAGTTAGGGGGCCACCAATGACTGGACTGCTCCATTCTCCAGGGACCCTTAATCTGGCCCTGGTTTGCAGGGTTTGATTTGAGCAGGTTTCCGGTTACCTGGTGGCCTTAAACCAGGTGGGAGACCCTCTTTAAATGTCCCCAGATATCAAATCACAGTACAGATACAGGTGAATAAAACCATGAAAGTTTTGGGCCCCTTTAGGCAGCAGGAAGAAATTCCGCACCATCTTGGTGGAGTTTACTGTACTTTGTATTTGGCCCCCAGCCGGCTCAGGACAGATGCTCTTTGCTTCTCCTTGCTTTGGTCCCTGCTGTGACCACATGGGGGACTATATTTAACCATCTTGCCATGCTCGCTGCATACTCGCTCAGTCCCCTGAGGATGCGAATATTTCAGGCTTGGATTCGACAATGTTATTTTATTTATTTGTCCCTCCGAGTGCTGAGAGCCTTCACTTTTACATTTTTCCATTTACGTTGCTGCACGAGGACTCGTCTGCTGTGGGACGACGGGTATTTTTTATGGCACCAGGGCAGAGGTGGACTAACTATGATACTAAAAAAGATATTATTTTTGTTGAGGGGGATGGAAATAATGGGAATTCCGCCATTGTTTTTTGGAGTTTTGTTCTTACGATGTTCACGGTGCTGTAGGAATTACGATTACAGAGACCAAATTTATATTGTTTTTATGTTTCTACTACTTTTGCAACATGAAAAAAAACTGTAAAAAATAATTAGTTATTCAGTGATTTTTACCATTTTAAGTGCGATTTCAAAAAAAAAATTATAGCTTTTTTTTGGAGGCAGGAAAAGCAAAATATAGCATTTGTTTTGGTGTGTTTTTTTCCCCACGCGACATACATATTGCATTTTACGGGTCATTATGGTTGCAGCTAGGGATGAGCAAATCGACTTCGGATGAAACATCCGAAGTCGATTTGCATAAAACCTGTTCTAATACAGTACAGAGCAGAAGCTCCGTACAGTATTATAATGTATTGGCTTCGATGAGCCAAAGTTATTACTTTGTGAAGTCTCGCAAAACTTTGCATAATAACTTCATAAATCAATTTTTACTGTAAAAAAACATTTCCCAAACTCAGGTTCAGTTCCAAGTTCGGGAAATGTTTTTTTTTTACAGTATAAACTGATTTATGAAGTTATTATGCAAAGTTTTGCGAGACTTCGCGAAGTAATAACTTCGGCTCATCGGAGCCAATACATTCTAATACTGTACGGAGCTTCTGCTCCGTACAGTATTAGAACAAAGTTTTATGTTTCATCCGAAGTCGATTCGCTCATCCCTAGTTGCAGCAATACCAATTATGTATAGTTTTTTTTTTATCTTTTTGACAAAGTAAAACTTTTGTTGTGAACAGAGAGAACTGGTAAGTGGATTTTTTCCTTTTTCTAATCACTTTCGGAGTCATAATTAAATTTGCTTTGGGGGTTGACGACCCTTTTAACGTGACGCAACCCAGTGATTGCTTGGTCAATTCTATCTTGCGGTGTAAAAGCTTGTCATCGTAACACTAATTGGCATCCTAGGCCTAATAGATGTAGAAGAATGGCTGCCTGCTGGTAGCACTAGAGAGAGCAAAGTGCAATTATTTCGATGAGCTCCCCCTAGTGGTGGCTTCAGAAAGCCAGAATTTATGATGTTATTTTTTCACCTATGTGAAGGAAAGCAGGGGATTTGGAGCTCTGTACAGGCAGAAATAACTGCTATGAGGGCTCATGCACACGCAAAATCTGCAAAAAATACGGATGACGTCCGTGTGACATCCGTATTGCATCCATTTTTCTTTTTGCGGATCTATTTGTAACAGTGCCTATCCTTGTCCACAAAACGGACAAGAATAGGACATGTTCTATCTTTTTAGCAGAGTGGACATACGGAATACAATTTTTTTTTGTGGACCCATTGAAGTGAATGGTTCTGCATATAGGCCGCAAAAAAAAAACAACGAACAGACAAAAAATATTTTCGTGTGCATGAGCCCTAAGGATGTGTGCTCCTGTGGCTGCTCTGGGAAAAAGTCTTGAAATAAAAGTCTGTAATGTAATTACTGTAAATAATATTCATAAAAAATACAGGAATTGTATGTATTTCCTAAATTAACCAAAGTCCTGTTTAATTTATGATATTGACCCTTTAACAGACCTTTGCCCTTCCGTCCAGTAATGTTTCATGTTACCCAGGAGGCTCTGGTGTTCCCTGGTGTCATATTGTCTGCAGCCAGTTATTTCACTGGGTCATGGAGGATATAAATCTAAGAAAGGGAAACTGTACACGAGTGTATAATACACCGTATATACAATACACCCATCAGCCATAAGATATGCCTAATATTACGTAGTGTAGTGTCCCACTACGTAAGGGTGGGCACTACTCAAGGGTCAATTGGGTCACGTTGTTCTCCACCTCCTGTGGAACATAGTCATGGCATTTTATATTGTATTGTAATGTGTATTTTCATATGGTCTCCTGTGTACCAGGCCTGTTAGGGGTGTAGTTCCTCCTCCTAGGCAGTAGAGGGAGCTAGGGAACCCCCTAGTATATATAGTCAGGTCTAGTCCAGAGAGGTTGGGTGTGTTCAGAAGCCAAGAGTCACTTCAGCCAGGCAGGAGCTGAGGAGCAGCTTCTGACATGCAGCTAGATAGCCCAGGCTCCTAGCTTGCCACCAGGGGAAGAAGTTACCTCCTGAGGATAATTAGCACCTTGAAAAGTACAGTGCAGAGCCACTTTCATCCAGCCAAATAGAAAGCTGAAGGGCAGAAGGATATTTAAAGCAAGATGAGATGTACCAGAGGAAGTTTTCCCTACCCAAGGATAAAGCCAGCTATAGGGCATACGGGCCTTGATGAAAGACATACAGGATGTGAGAAAAGTGCAGCCTGATCTGAAAGTGTTTTTCCCTCTCAGTATCTTGCAAAGACTTTGCCTGCCATTTATGTCAAGCCTGCCTGTATTCAACATTATGCATATGGAACTAACTGAGGACTGTATATAGTTGAACTGTTCAGTAAAAAGAAGTTCTGGTTCACTGCAACTTTGTGTACCTCAATTATTCCTACAACAAATCGGCACTGGCTTCACGAACTTTAAGGGATCTTGCCACAGGCACACTAAACCTACAACACCCAGGGCACCTCACCTACCACCTGGCCTGGTCCCTATACACAGAGAGTGCCCCAGAGGATCCATGTGCCAGCCTCTCCATCACTGCTGTACGCCTGCCCAGGGTATATAAAAACTGTGAGTACCAAGAACAACCCTCGGTTTGTTAACTACCCCTGTGACCTCACATTCGCTCACCCTGCAGGGCTGCGTACTGCAGTAGCATCTCCTCCCTGACTCCACGTGACCTCTGAGGAGTCCTGTGGTATTTGGCAGCAGATCCTGTACGTTGCTCGGCGCGGCCTCCGTGGATCCCACAGATGATGATCGGATTGAGATCTGGGAACTTTGAGACAAGTAATCACCTGGATCTCTTTGTCATGTTCCTGATTCCTGGACAGATTCTGCACAGTGGGGCATAGTCCTGCTGAAAGAGGGAACTGCCATTAGGGGGCACCACTGCCATAAAGGGGAAATTTGTCTGTGCAATGGTAGGTGGTACATACAGTTAAAACCAGAAGTTTACATGCACTATATAAAAAGACACATCTGCATGTTTTTCTCAATATCTGACATGAAATCAGAATAAACCTTTCCTGTTTTAGGTCAGTTTGGATTACCATAATTATTATTATTTGCCAAATGCCAGCATAATGAGAGAGAGACTGTTTTAAGGCATTTTTATTACTTTCTGCAATGTCAAAAGGTTACATACACAAAGATTACTATGCCTTTAAACAATTCTGGACAGCCCATATGATGATGTCATGTGTTTGGAAGCTTCTGTTAGGTTTGTTGGCAACATCTGAGTTAATTAGAGAAACAACTGTGGATGTATTTAAATGCACACCTGAAACATACTGCTTCTTTGTGTAGCATCATGGGAAAGCCTACAGAAATCAGCCAAGATATCAGGAAGAGAATTGTGGACTTGCACAAGTCTGGCTCAACCTTGGGTGCAATTTCAAGACACCTAAAGGTACAGTACAAACAAGATGGGAATGTCCGGCCATCATACCGCTTAGGAAGGAGACGGGTTCTGTGTCCCAGAGATGAACGTGCTTTGGTCCGACATGTGCAAGGAACTCAAGGGTAGAACAATATAGGTGAGCAGTGACAGACTGGGGTGCCTAGGGTGCCTAGGGCCAGTAAACTTTAATTTGGGGGCCCACTGTACGGATACATTCAAATATGTCCAGATGCTACCAGATGATTGAATATGGGGGTCCCTGCAGTGACTTTGAGAAGGTAGGTCCTGGGGAGAAGAGGACACTGGTGGCTATCCACTATACCGAGAAGTCATCTCAGCTCTGATCGTGTCTATAGTAATAAACTGGGGAGTTTCTTTAATAATCTATCAGGTTTTTTATATGAACATAGGCTGGATGAGATCTTGTACACTGAATATATGTATGTAGTGCAGTAAGTCTACTGTGTTATGTGCCACTTGTGCAGGGGGTGGAAGACTACGGGCCCAGCTTGCTTAGGGGCCCACCGGAGGATTCACTAGTACCCCATGTGGGCCAGTCCGAGCCTGTAGGCAAGGCACTGAGCTGGTTTCTACAGTCTCCTTCCAGGCAGAAGAAAGTTTTTATGTTAAGGAAAGGCCTGAACTAGCTGTCCCTCTCTCTCTGAAGGCTGGTACCCTGGACAAGGTGCAGGTGGCTCAGGGTCTGTGGCTCAGTCGTCAGACCGCCTCCCTAGTCAACAAGCTGGTGACCCAGGGTCTGTGGCAGAGTTTCCCCGTCTCAGCATCGTCCTTTGGTCACTCAGTAGTCTGGCAGAGTGTGTTCTACTGAACACTGGTCCCTATCTACAGACAACTAGGGGCTCTGACTGCTCTCCTTTTATACAGTTTCTAACTGAACTTCTAGTGGGAGGGATGGAATGAAGAAGTACATCCTAAACAGAAACAATGTTGCTATTCCTGTCTGTCATAGACTTGCATTGAGCTTTAATACAAGTCAATTAGAATGACTAAGCAGTTTTCAGAAGTAAACAACAGCCTAGACAGAGCTTAACCACTTAAGGACCACAGGTTTATACCCCCCTAAAGACCAGGCCCTTTTTTACAAATCGGCACTACACTACTTTCACCGTTTATTGCTCGGTCATGCAACTTACCACCCAAATGAATTTTACCTCCTTTTCTTCTCACTAATAGAGCTTTCATTTGGTGGTATTTCATTGCTGCTGACATTTTTACTTTTTTTGTTATTAATCGAAATTTAACGATTTTTTTGCAAAAAAATGACATTTTTCACTTTCAGTTGTAAAATTTTGCAAAAAAAACGAGATCCATATAGAAATTTTGCTCTAAATTTATAGTTCTACATGTCTTTGATAAAAAAAAAATGTTTGGGTAAAAAAAAAATGGTTTGGGTAAAAGTTATAGCGTTTACAAACTATGGTACAAAAATGTGAATTTCCGCTTTTTGAAGCAGCTCTGACTTTCTGAGCACCTGTCATGTTTCCTGAGGTTCTACAATGCCCAGACAGTACAAACACCCCACAAATGACCCCATTTCGGAAAGTACACACCCTAAGGTATTCGCTGATGGGCATAGTGAGTTCATAGAACTTTTTATTTTTTGTCACAAGTTAGCGGAAAATGATGATTTTTTTTTATTTTATTTTTTTTCCTACAAAGTCTCATATTCCACTAACTTGTGACAAAAAATAAAAACTTCCATGAACTCATTATGCCCATCACGAAATACCTTGGGGTCTCTTCTTTCCAAAATGGGGTCACTTGTGGGGTAGTTATACTGCCCTGGCATTCTAGGGGCCCAAATGTGTGGTAAGGAGTTTGAAATCAAATTCTGTAAAAAATGACCAGTGAAATCCGAAAGGTGCTCTTTGGAATATGGGCCCCTTTGCCCACCTAGGCTGCAAAAAAGTGTCACACATCTGGTATCTACGTACTCAGGAGAAGTTGAGGAATGTGTTTTGGGGTGTCATTTTACATATACCCATGCTGGGTGAGATAAATATCTTGGTCAAATGCCAACTTTGTATAAAAAAATGGGAAAAGTTGTCTTTTGCCAAGATATTTCTCTCACCCAGCATGGGTATATGTAAAATGACACCCCAAAACACATTCCCCACCTTCTCCTGAGTACGGAGATACCAGATGTGTGACACTTTTTTGCAGCCTAGGTGGGCAAAGGGGCCCATATTCCAAAGAGCACCTTTCGGATTTCACTCGTCATTTTTTACAGAATTTGATTTCAAACTCCTTACCACACATTTGGGCCCCTAGAATGCCAGGGCAGTATAACTACCCCACAAGTGACCCCATTTTGGAAAGAAGACACCCCAAGGTATTCCGTGAGGGGCATGGCAAGTTCCTAGAATTTTTTATTTTTTGTCACAAGTTAGTGGAAAATGATGATTTTTTATTTTTTATTTTTTTTCATACAAAGTCTCATATTCCACTAACTTGTGACAAAAAATAAAAACTTCCATGAACTCACTATGCCCATCAGCGAATACCTTGGGGTCTCTTCTTTCCAAAATGGGGTCACTTGTGGGGTAGTTATACTGCCCTGGCATTCTAGGGGCCCGAATGTGTGGTAAGGAGTTTGAAATCAAATTCTGTAAAAAATGACCTGTGAAATCCGAAAGGTGCTCTTTGGAATATGGGCCCCTTTGCCCACCTAGGCTGCAAAAAAGTGTCACACATCTGGTATCTCTGTATTCAGGAGAAGTTGAGGAATGTGTTTTGGGGTGTCTTTTTACATATACCCATGCTGGGTGAGATAAATATCTTGGTCAAATGCCAACTTTGTATAAAAAAATGGGAAAAGTTGTCTTTTGCCAAGATATTTCTCTCACCCAGCAGGGGTATATGTAAAATGACACCCCAAAACACATTCCCCACCTTCTCCTGAGTACGGGGATACCAGATGTGTGACACTTTTTTGCAGCCTAGGTGGGCAAAGGGGCCCATATTCCAAAGAGCACCTTTCGGATTTCACAGGTCATTTTTTACAGAATTTGATTTCAAACTCCTTACCACACATTTGGGCCCCTAGAATGCCAGGGCAGTATAACTACCCCACAAGTGACCCCATTTTGGAAAGAAGAGACCCCAAGGTATTCGCTGATGGGCATAGTGAGTTCATGGAAGTTTTTATTTTTTGTCACAAGTTAGTGGAATATGAGACTTTGTATGAAAAAAAAAAAAAAAAAAAAATCTGCATTTTCCACTAACTTGTGACAAAAAATAAAAAATTCTAGGAACTTGCCATGCCCCTCACGGAATACCTTGGGGTGTCTTCTTTCCAAAATGGGGTCACTTGTGGGGTAGTTATACTGCCCTGGCATTTTCCAGGGGCCCTAATGTGTGGTAAGTAGGTAAATGACCTGTGAAATCCTAAAGGTGCTCTTTGGAATATGGGCCCCTTTGCCCACCTAGGCCGCAAAAAAGTGTCACACATGTGGTATCGCCGTATTCAGGAGAAGTTGGGGAATGTGTTTTGGGGTGTCATTTTACATATACCCTTGCTGGGTGAGAGAAATATCTTGGCAAAAGACAACTTTTCCCATTTTTTTATACAAAGTTGGCATTTGACCAAGATATTTCTCTCACCCAGCATGGGTATATGTAAAATGACACCCCAAAACACATTCCCCAACTTCTCCTGAGTACGGCGATACCAGATGTGTGACACTTTATTGCAGCCTAGATGCGCAAAGGTGCCCAAATTCCTTGTAGGAGGGCATTTTTAGACATTTGGATACCAGACTTCTTCTCACGCTTTAGGGCCCCTAGAATGCCAGGGCAGTATAAATACCCCACATGTGACCCCATTTTGGAAAGAAGACACCCCAAGGTATTCAATGAGGGGCATGGCGAGTTCATAGAAATTTTTTTTTTTTGGCACAAGTTAGCGGAAATTGATATTTTTAATTTTTTTCTCACAAAGTCTCCCGTTCCGCTAACTTGGGACAAAAATTTCAATCTTTCATGGACTCAATATGCCCCTCACGGAATACCTGGGGGTGTCTTCTTTCCGAAATGGGGTCACATGTGGGGTATTTATACTGCCCTGGCATTCTAGGGGCCCTAAAGCGTGAGAAGAAGTCTGGAATATAAATGTCTAAAAAATTTTACGCATTTGGTTTCCGTGAGGGGTATGGTGAGTTCATGTGAGATTTCATTTTTTGACACAAGTTAGTGGAATATGAGACTTTGTAAGAAAAAAAAAATAATAATTCCGCTAACTTGGGCCAAAAAAATGTCTGAATGGAGCCTTACAGAGGGGTGATCAATGACAGGGGGGTGATCAATGACAGGGGGGGTGATCAATGACAGGGGGGGTAATCAATGACAGGGGGGGGATCAATGACAGGGGGGGTGATCAATGACAGGGGGGGTGATCAATGACAGGGGGGGTGATCAATGACAGGGGGGGTGATCAATGACAGGGGGGGTGATCAATGACAGGGGGGGTGATCAATGACAGGGGGGGTGATCAATGACAGGGGGGGTGATCAATGACAGGGGGGGTGATCAATGACAGGGGGGTGATCAATGACAGGGGGGTGATCAGGGAGTCTATATGGGGTGATAACCACAGTCATTGATCACGCCCGTGTAAGGCTTCATTCAGACGTCCGTATGCGTTTTGCGGATCCGATCCATCTATCAGTGCATCCGTAAAAATCATGCGGACATCTGAATGGAGCTTTACAGGGGGGTAATCAATGACAGGGGGGTGATCAGGGAGTCTATATGGGGTGATCACCACAGTCATTGATCACGCCCCTGTAAGGCTTCATTCAGACGTCCGGATGCGTTTTGCGGATCCGATCCATCTATCAGTGGATCCGTAAAAATCATGCGGACATCTGAATGGAGCTTTACAGGGGGGTAATCAATGACAGGGGGGTAATCAATGACAGGGGGGTGATCAGGGAGTCTATATGGGGTGATCACCACAGTCATTGATCACGCCCCTGTAAGGCTTCATTCAGACGTCCGGATGCGTTTTGCGGATCCGATCCATCTATCAGTGGATCCGTAAAAATCATGCGGACATCTGAATGGAGCTTTACAGGGGGGTAATCAATGACAGGGGGGTAATCAATGACAGGGGGGTGATCAGGGAGTCTATATGGGGTGATCACCACAGTCATTGATCATGCCCCTGTAAGGCTTCATTCAGACGTCCGGATGCGTTTTGCGGATCCGATCCATCTATCAGTGCATCCGTAAAAATCATGCGGACATCTGAATGGAGCTTTACAGGGGGGTGATCAATGACAGGGGTGTAATCAATGACAGGGGGGTGATCAGGGAGTCTATATGGGGTGATAACCACAGTCATTGATCACGCCCCTGTAAGGCTTCATTCAGACGTCCGGATGCGTTTTGCGGATCCGATCCATCTATCAGTGCATCCGTAAAAATCATGCGGACATCTGAATGGAGCTTTACAGGGGGGTAATCAATGACAGGGGGGTGATCACCACAGTCATTGATCATGCCCCTGTAAGGCTTCATTCAGACGTCTGTATGCGTTTTGCGGATCCGATCCATCTATCAGTGCATCCGTAAAAATCATGCGGACATCTGAATGGAGCTTTACAGGGGGGTGATCAATGACAGGGGTGTAATCAATGACAGGGGGGTGATCAGGGAGTCTATATGGGGTGATCACCACAATCATTGATCATGCCCCTGTAAGGCTTCATTCAGACGTCCGGATGCGTTTTGTGGATCCGATCCATCTATCAGTGCATCCGTAAAAATCATGCGGACATCTGAATGGAGCTTTACAGGGGGGTGATCAGGGAGTCTATATGGGGTGATAACCACAGTCATTGATCATGCCCCTGTAAGGCTTCATTCAGACGTCCGGATGCGTTTTGCGGATCCGATCCATCTATCAGTGCATCCGTAAAAATCATGCGGACGTCTGAATGGAGCTTTACAGGGGGGTAATCAATGACAGGGGGGTAATCAATGACAGGGGGGTGATCAGGGAGTCTATATGGGGTGATCACCACAGTCATTGATCACGCCCCTGTAAGGCTTCATTCAGACGTCCGGATGCGTTTTGCGGATCCGATCCATCTATCAGTGGATCCGTAAAAATCATGCGGACGTCTGAATGGAGCTTTACAGGGGGGTGATCAATGACAGGGGGGTAATCAATGACAGGGGGTGATCAGGGAGTCTATATGGGGTGATCAGGGGTGATCAGGGGCTAATAAGGGGTTAATAAGTGACGGGGGGGGGGGTGTAGTGTAGTGTAGTGGTGCTTGGTGCTACTTTACTGAGCTACCTGTGTCCTCTGGTGGTCGATCCAAACAAAGGGGACCACCAGAGGACCAGGTAGCAGGTATATTAGACGCTGTTATCAAAACAGCGTCTAATATACCTGTTAGGGGTTAAAAAAAACACATCTCCAGCCTGCCAGCGAACGATCGCCGCTGGCAGGCTGGAGATCAACTCTCTTACCTTCCGTTCCTGTGAGCGCGCGCGCCTGTGTGCGCGCGTTCACAGGAAATCTCGGCTCACGCGAGATGACGCCTATTGGCGTTAGCGTAGCCTGGGGGAGCCGCCGCAATGACGCCTTTCGGCGTTACAGTTGCGGGAAGTGGTTAACTGGACAGTAGAAAGTTTACTGTGTCTGTTTTTTTCTCTCCAAAACTTAGCTCTCCATATTCCTTATAGTAACTGTAGAACAATACTAGATTATCAGTGCACAGGTAGAAAGTCCCAAAGTCTTCCAGTATTAGTTGACTGTGCATTAACCCCTGCAGTTCAACAGTATAAGTGCACATAACAGCATAAATCACAGTGTAAGTTAACCCTTCAACGTGCAGTAAGGTAGGGAGTTGATGGTTTTGTGTAGTAGTACTAAGGGCAAATGCCCAAAAATGTCCATACTCCAAATTCCCCTTGCTTGGAGCACGCGTTGTGTCCTTCTTTGAACCGTTTATGACCATACTGACCAGAAGATTTTCTATGACTTCTCCCCGCTCATGTCAAGCCTATAAAAGGAGGCATGGCATTTGGAGGGTGATGGGGACGGGCCGGAAGGCCCATCTCATCCACCATTTTCTACTCCTGGTTTAGGCATAGAAAATGGTCTAAATGTAAGCCAGCAAGGAAGTCAGCGCCTCTACATACCTGTGAGGGATCCACCGCCAGTGCAGGGCTCTACAACGTTGGTCATAATAAATGTGCCCCATAGTCTTAAACCAAAAAACCACCTACTGTACTAATCAACTTAATCAGTATTCTACAGGTAAGTACAACCCAGTATTGTAACAAGACAGACAGGATAAAACATCAATAATTTAAAATCAAATCTAATCTATGATTTAGCCCCTTTGGCAGAGATGTATCCAATAGACTGTTGGTACTAAAATGAGGATGGGGCAAGGGAAACTGGGAAAAGGAAGCCACCGGCCCCTTTTAACTCTGACCAAATAACACTCGGACAACTTAGTTTATAAACCAATCTTTTACTGGGTGATGATCGGCCACAGCAAATTATTTCCTTATTACAAAAAACGGTATCAAAACCCCACCTCCTCCACGAACCATTTCTCCGATACGGTATACCACCCTGGGTCCCCAGGGCGTACGTTCGCCAATAACTGTTTACCACGCTCTTTCATTTCCAAATTCCGCCAGCTGTGACTTCTTTTCCTCCTTCAACGAACCTCAAAAGAGAGACATAATGAACCAGACTGGTCATTCAACCACAAACCACCAACCATACTCATTATTACCATTTCTCTTTTTTTTTTAAATAAACATAATATAAACTTAAATCTGAAACCTAAGGGCGGGAGGGAGGGCAACTCGGCTTACCCTGACAAGAGGAAGTGCTAACCACTGTCCTCCTCTATATAAACCTGCCTTACTCCTCCTACCACCGCCTCCTCCTCCATACCCTCTCCACCTACATTCCCTTTAACCCCTTACCTTCCTTCCAACTACCATCAACCCGGGCCTATTCCTCAACCCCTACCCAGGGAAACTAATGGAAGGGGAGGGGGGGACCAACAGTCCCTCATCACCCTCCTTACCCTTGTCGGGTGCTCTCCAGACTGTTGGTACTAAAATGAGGATGGGGCAAGGGAAACTGGGAAAAGGAAGCCACCGGCCCCTTTTAACTCTGACCAAATAACACTCGGACAACTTAGTTTATAAACCAATCTTTTACTGGGTGATGATCGGCCACAGCAAATTATTTCCTTATTACAAAACACGGTATCAAAACCCCACCTCCTCCACGAACCATTTCTCCGATGCGGTATACCACCCTGGGTCCCCAGGGCGTACGTTCGCCAATAACTGTTTACCACGCTCTTTCATTTCCAAATTCCGCCACGGAGGAGGACCGTGTCTCACACGGGATTCCGACCACCACCCAGCAAACTAAAAGCTTGTTCGATGCCATCCTGCAAACCAGACAAAAAAATATCCAGACCTATATCTGTGAGATGTACCCCATCTGGCCTCATCAGAGGTCTATTATCGCCCTCTAACTGCCAATGCCGGACCACTATCCCTCCCTTTGAACGCACAAATCGAGACATTTGGGCATTCAATGTCCTCCTGCATTTCTCCATAGCCTCCCCGTCCCTGGCACCGTGCCAAACTATTCTTGGCACCACTTCTGACCATACAATCACTAACTCCGGGAAGAACGCCGGGAAGCGCTCCAAATCAGACCTCATCAAAGCCATTAGCTCCAACATTCTTTGAGAACACAGGTCATTCCCACCCGCATGTAAGACCAATATAACCGGCCCCACCGATCTACGCCCGATCTCAACCACTTCTGGTAACACTTGCGCCCATCTCAGCCCCCGAAGGCCTCTCCACTGCACATCTACTTCCCTGAATCCCAGGCTGCGACCTCCAGGCCTGCATTCCGCCCTCTGCGCTGCCCAGAATATGTAGGAATGCCCAACCAACCAAATCACTGGACGACCGACTCCTGCGAAGAAAAAGAATTAGTAAAACACCAATACATTCAACCACATGTAACCCTTCAACACAACCCCATATATATATATATATATATATATATATAAAAATATATATATATTTTTTTTTTTTATAAAACGAACTCACCAACAAATCTGGCCTGACGTATCGCGCAAAGCAGGCCGACCTCCATCGCCCAATCCGCATAACTTCCGATTCTGGCAACCCCGCCCTAGCCGCCTCCGTCGCCGCACCTATTCTAAAGGAGTGAGTACCGAATTCCCCCGGATCCAACCCCAACTGCTCCAAGCATCTACGCAACACCGAAGCGAACTGAAATTTCGTCAAGGGTAACCCGTCGGCATGAACGAAAAAATTTCTCCCACTCACCCTCACCGCCATGTACTCTGAAACCAATCTAATAGGGCACGCCCCGCTAGCAACTGGATGGATAGGTAACCATACTCCTTTTCCGAACTGATCGGTCTTAGAACGACGAATCCGGACCCGCAGCGCATTATTATTCATAATCACATCCGACAATAACAAACCTCCTTGCCGCGAGCTGGAAGGCGCCACCATTTCCCCCACCCGCAAAGCTGCAAAAAAGGCAACGCTAAAACACGCCGCTATTAAAGCCCTCTCAAATCCTGAAGAACACACGACTCGACACACCTCTACCAATCTTCCCAGCAAGCTAAACGAAATCGGCCGCCTACTCTCCCGCACTACATATTCCTTCTGCCACCCTTTCAACGCCTGCCTGATCAAGAAATTCTTCGTTACATCAGGCCATCCTTGCAGCTTAAAATAAAAACCCACACCGGCCAATTTACGCCGCGCCACTGGAGCAGAAACCCCTTGACCCCGCAACCATAACAACCACTCCATCGTAACCTCCAAACACACTCCCTCTCCTGCCGACACTTCCCTATTACCTTTTACCGTCAACCACTCCGCCCAGGCCTTACCATGCGCCTGCCAGGTGGCCGGAGTCACCGAAGAGCTGACCAACGGCATCAATTGTTGAGCACTAGACGCCATAGGAAATCCGGGAACACTCGTCCATCCATTTCCGCCTCCGGAAGAAGGTCCCGAAAAACCTGCCAACGGAATCGAGAAAGAGCATCAGCGATCCTGTTATCCACCCCCGGCACATGACGTGCCCTAAAATAAATATTGCGCTCCAAGCACCTTAGCACCAAATGCCGAAGCAATGCTAGAACCGGCAATGATGAAGAAGACAACCTTTTAATACATTGAACCGTACCCAAATTATCCGACCAAAAACACACATGACGATTCTCTAGTCTGTCACCCCAAATCTCAACTGCAACTACAATAGGGAACAACTCCAGCAATGTAAGGTTACTCACCAACCCCAAATCTCTCCACTCATCCGGCCACGGAGATGCACACCATTCCTTACCCAACACCGTACCAAATCCACAGGAGCCTGCTGCATCCGACCACAGCTCAAGCTCGCAACTAGATATTTCCTGCGAAATACAACACGTATGGCCATTGTAAGAACATAAAAATTCATGCCACACTTTCAAATCAGCCTTGAGCGACTTGGTCAGTCGAATGCGATGCTGAGGGGAAACCACTCCCCGTGTTGCCAAAGACAACCGCCGCGAAAAAACACGCCCCATAGGCATAACCCGGCAAGCAAAACACAACAAACCCAAAAGCGACTGCAGCTGCTTAAGAGTCACCTTCCTTACCACCAGAAACCCCTCAATCAAAGCCTTCAACCCAACTAACTTGTCCTGCGGTAAACGAAAAACCATAGCCACCGAATCTATTTCAATACCTAAGAAAGACAACCGCGTCACCGGACCCTCCGTCTTTTCCGCTGATATGGGAACCCCAAAACGCTCCATCAATGACAAAAAGGCAGATAACAGAGCCTGACAGACTCCCATACCCCCCGGCGCTACATACAAGAAGTCATCGAGGTAATGAATCACCGACGAACAACCAGACTCAAAACGCACCACCCACTCCAAAAATGAACTAAACAACTCGAAATAGTGACACGAAATGGAACAGCCCATAGGCAAACAGGTATCGTAATAGAAGAAACCCTCAAAACAACCCCCAAGCAAATGGAAACAATCCGGATGAATAGGCAGGAGCCTAAATGCTGATTCTACATCCGATTTTGCCAACAGAGCCCCTTTCCCAGCTTCCCTTACTAGCGCCACCGCCCGATCAAACGATACATACGACACTGATGACTCCTCCTGAAGTATCGCATCATTCACTGATGCGCCCTTCGGATGAGACAAATGATGTATTAGTCAAAATTTTCCTGGTTCCTTCTTTGGTACGACCCCCCACGGTGAAACCCGCAAATTAGAAAAAGGGGGTTGAACAAAGGGACCCATAATCCTACCCGCTGCCACTTCCTTCTGCAGCTTATCCTTGAGAACCTCCGGATATTCCCTAGCTGATTTGAGATTTTCCGAAAACAACGGGGACCTATTGAGAATAAACGGTATGAAAAAACCTTCCGAAAAACCCTTCCGCAAAATGTCCGCCGCCCCTTTATTGGGGTACCGGTCTAACCAAGGGGCCATCCTTACCACGCTGACTGGAGTCCTTCTGTTCAAAGGAGGTATGGGGCTTAACACCTCTCCCTTGAGATCTAAGGCACCTACCCGCAGGATGGGGGCCCCCGCATGCTGAACATTCATGCTTGTACCTACACAACCCTGCGTATTTACAGTGCCCCTCGTTGTACAACCAACAAGCCCACTGGCGCCTGGGCGACTGAGGCCCCGACTCCAGTGGCCGCCCATGGAAAGGAAGGCGGCCGAGACGCCGTCATCAAACGGAGCCAGACATCCGTGGCTTTCACACCCCAACCCATTTCTGGCTGCAAAGCAAGACGCCTCCGAAATTCCTCGTCATATTTCCACCAAGCACTACCCCCATGCGCCTTATACGCACTATAAATTGTGTCCATATAAATAAACAGTTCAGCGCACCGCTCCGGGTGCCTCTGACCCATCACACATCCCAAAACCGCAAACGCCTGCAACCAATTATTCATAGTTCTAGCAACTTTCAACCGTTTGTCATAAGGCTTGTCCACAAAACGTTTCTCCTTATCCACTCCATGTTGGTCCACAGACACCAGGGACCATATGTCTACATATTGGTGGGACCAGATCTTCTCCCTCACCGATTCCTCTAAATGAGCCCCCAATGGACTAACACCACAAAAACATGAATCTTTATGGATCCCAGCCAAAACCACTGAGGACTTCGTCACCTGACCAGAAGCTGTCATTGGCGTCTCCGCCACTCCCGTCACCGGAACCGTAGAAAGGACAGGGGGAACAGGCAATCTATCTAACAAAGATTTTAATAATGACTCTACACCCGCATTAACACCTCCCCCTCCCCATGCCCCCGCATATTGACACTCACCAGAAGCCGGAACCGCCGGCGGAGCTACTGCAGGTACAGGCACCGCATCCCTGTGTACTGCCATCGAAGCCAGGCTAGGTGCCCTGGAACTCTCACCAATCGACAGTCGTCTACGCCCGGACCGCGGTGTACGATCAGACTCTTCCGAGGCTCCCGAGGATCCCTCTGAAGATGACGGGGAACGCCACCTGGAAGATCTGGACCGCCTACTGAACCGGGATGACCTGGATCGCCGACTTGAACGCCGCCGTCTGCGGCTGCGCCTTCCTCGACGCCTATCCTCTCTGGAGGGAGTGGGGGACACAGATCTCTCCCTGCCTCTGCTCAGACCAACCGGAGAAGCCGCTGTAGGAGGAGTGGGGTAAGGTTGTAAAAGGGTGGAGGGAGTACTACTGCTCAAAACTGCGGCACCAACCGCCAAAGAAGCACCCCCAATAGGAGGGGCCGGGCTACCAGCCGCACCACCAACTTAAGAGGGAGCTAGAGAAATGATTGGTGCAGATAAGGAGGGGGAGGAAGGGGGGGTGCAGCTTGCGATGGCGGTGGGGTAATGGGGCGGTCATCCGCCGACACAGCGCCAGAATGATTAGACCCCATGACCGCCAAATTGCTCGCCTGCCACGCCGATACTCCTATACCGAGAGATGAAGGAGGCGGAAGGGGAGGAGCTAGATTGCGGCCTACTTCTGGCTCCAATCCCCGACCTGGACTACAGCCCCCGCGTGAAGCGGCCGCTCCGGAACGGCCAGGACACACTTGCCGCAATTTAGCAGGCGGGCGGCGCCTACGCGCCGAGCGCCGCAGACCCCGATCCCTCCCAGAGTGACACTCACCCAGCGGCGTCTCCGTAGGAACCGATGGAGCAGAAGCAGGAGGAGCGGAGGCAGAGGAAGGATCAAAGCTGCTCAAAAAGGAGCGCAGCCATCCTTCCCCCTCCGCCTGAAAACGCGCCAAGAGAGAAGCGCGCAGCGCCTCGTCACCCGCGGACATCCTGAAGAGTCAAACCGGAGGTAAGCACTTACCAACTCGGCTTACCCTGACAAGAGGAAGTGCTAACCACTGTCCTCCTCTATATAAACCTGCCTTACTCCTCCTACCACCGCCTCCTCCTCCATACCCTCTCCACCTACATTCCCTTTAACCCCTTACCTTCCTTCCAACTACCATCAACCCGGGCCTATTCCTCAACCCCTACCCAGGGAAACTAATGGAAGGGGAGGGGGGGACCAACAGTCCCTCATCACCCTCCTTACCCTTGTCGGGTGCTCTCCAACCTTCTCTATTTAAGGTATTGTTTTTGTCTGTTTTTTAGCCCCACTCCCCAAGTGCAGCCGACGTCCGGAACATTGCATATGGTGCACAAAATGTGGTAAATTACATTCTTAGGGTACTTTCACACTAGCGGCAAGGGACTCCGGCAGGATGTTCCGGCGGGTGAACAGCCTGTCGGATCCGTCCTGCCGCTAGTTCACGTGTGCCCCCGGACTGCCGCTCTGTCCCCATTGACTATAATGGGGGCGAGGGCGGAGATCCGGCGGCAGCACGACAGCGCACACCGAGTGGCAGCCGGACTAAAAGTACTGCATGCAGTATTCTGTTTTTGGAAATAAAACAAAGATTGTTTTGCATCAACAAGTGAGCGCTGACCCACTTCTTGTACATGGATGTAAGAGGCTGCAACCCAGGGTACGAGCACCACCTTCTTCCAGAGTACTGACTGATTTTTTCTACAGATTTTTTTTTTTTCATTTTTGTGGATTCCTTCAAAACGAAACTGAAAATATTCGGGTTAGTCTGCCGTCCGAAAAATAGCAAAGTTCAGACCAAACCCGGTTCGGTTCGAAACTGATTTGCTGATCCTTAGTTTGGTGTTTTTTCGTACCTTCACTAGCGTTGACTTATATTTCTGACTCTGACCTGGCTTGTATTCCTGAGTACGTTAGTATTTACCCTGCTCCTCTGATCCGGTTTTTCTGACCACGACTTCTGACTTGACCTTGATTTGCTTAACCTTTTGTACCTTGATGTGACCTCCAGTGTTTTGACCTGGCTAGCCTAACTATTGCTTCAAGTACTTTGTGTGGCATCTGCGTCCTCTGCCTCATTACCCTTGTGTCTGTCTGTCACTATGTTTATTGGTATGTCCTCGGCTTTTTCGCTCTTAAGCCCCAGCACTATGTTAAGCAGGGACTGCCATCCAGTTGAGGTCCGCCGGTAGGGACAGTAATGTGGAAAGTTCTAGGGCTCACTGCTCCCTGCTTGTGACACCACAATTTGAATAAATTGTTTAGTTAGTCTGGGTGACTGTGGGCCCCTGGGAGTATGAGCCCCGGACAACCACCCATTCTGCCCATATAATAATGCAGCATTGATACACACGTAGACGGGGGATGAGTGGCTCCAAGTCCATATTTCTGCACTTCATGCCCGAGCACTAACGTGATTGTCCAGTTGTGACTTTCCCATCATAAAACTTTGCAATTCATTTATTTATTTGAAACTCCCGAGCTTCGAGACGCCGTGCAGACCCAGCCTTACAGGTGATTTCTAATAATGATCTTTGGTGCATCTAGAAGACTGGATCACACTTGTCAGGTTCTTTATGTTCCAGATGAAATGTGCCGGAATCATCTATAACAATGAAATGTTGGGAATTCTTGTTGAATGTGTTTTCCTCACTGGCTGAAGACCGAAGATGAGTTGATGGAGACGTCGGCTTCATGGGATAATAAATAATGCAAAAAGTAACACAGCCATATAAAAGTATCACAATTAATAAGCAACGATTCAGCCCTGAAGGAAAGAAAATACTCAACCGCGAACATGTGCAAATAAATTATTAATGTACCAAACAATAATCTAACTACAGACATATGGAACATACAGACCCTAAGGGAAACCACCTCAACATAGATAGCTATACCCTATATACAGTCCTGAGTTACATCCTGTATTATACTCCAGAGCTGCACTCACTATTCTGCTGGTGCAGTCACCGTGTACATACATTACTTATCCTGTACTGATCCTGAGTTACATCCTGTATTATACTCCAGAGCTGCACTCACTATTCTGCTGATGCAGTCACTGTGTACATACATTACTTATCCTGTACTGATCCTGAGTTACATCCTGTATTATACTCCAGAGCTGCACTCACTATTCTGCTGGTGCAGTCACTGTGTACATACATTACTTATCCTGTACTGATCCTGAGTTACATCCTGTATTATACTCCAGAGCTGCACTCACTATTCTGCTGGTGCAGTCACCGTGTACATACATTACTTATCCTGTACTGATCCAGAGTTACATCCTGTATTATACTCCAGAGCTGCACTCACTATTCTGCTGGTGCAGTCACTGTGTACATACATTTCATTACTTATCCTGAGTTACATCCTGTATTATACTCCAGAGCTGCACTCACTATTCTGCTGGTGCAGTCACTGTGTACATACATTACTTATCCTGTACTTATCCTGAGTTACATCCTGTATTATACCCCAGAGCTGCACTCCCTATTCTGCTGGTGCAGTCACTGTGTACATACATTTCATTGCTTATCCTGAGTTACATCCTGTATTATACTCCAGAGCTGCACTCACTATTCTGCTGGTGCAGTCACTGTGTACATACATTACTTATCCTGTACTGATCCTGAGTTACATCCTGTATTATACTCCAGAGCTGCACTCCCTATTCTGCTGGTGCAGTCACTGTGTACATACATTACTTATCCTGTACTGATCCTGAGTTACATCCTGTATTATACTCCAGAGCTGCACTCCCTATTCTGCTGGTGCAGTCACTGTGTACATACATTTCATTACTTATCCTGAGTTACATCCTGTATTATACTCCAGAGCTGCACTCACTATTCTGCTGGTGCAGTCACTGTGTACATACATTACTTATCCTGTACTTATCCTGAGTTACATCCTGTATTATACCCCAGAGCTGCACTCACTATTCTGCTGGTGCAGTCACTGTGTACATACATTACTTATCCTGTACTGATCCTGAGTTACATCCTGTATTATACTCCAGAGCTGCACTCACTATTCTGCTGGTGCAGTCACTGTGTACATACATTACATTACTTATCCTGTAGTGATCCTGAGTTACATCCTGTATTATACTGCAGAGCTGCACTCACTATTCTGCTGGTGCAGTCACTGTGTACATACATTACATTATTTATCCTGTACTGATCCTGAGTTACATCCTGTATTATACTGCAGAGCTGCACTCACTATTCTACTGGAGGAAAGCAGCTCTTGAGTATAATACAAGATGTATCAGGGGATGCAGCTGCCGTTACTCTCAGGAGTAACACGTGTCGGTTATATCTTGCAGTGTCTGTGAACGGATTGTAAAGATTTTAAATGAATGACCGCCCCCCCCCCCCCTCTCCCCCATCTTCATTCTGCAATAGACTCGCCGGCGTTATACAGACCCATTAATAAATCTGCAGCCGGCAGTTGAGTGATGTCATTGACACCAGATGAGCTGCCGTTTGGAGAGTTAATTATTGAAGCTGTTTGATAATTCATATTGAATGTTTTACGCTGTCAGTGGCAGCGATGACGGGTGGCGGTTTCGCAGGGTGATAGCGCACATCTGTCTGAGCCCTCGCATTAATAGGACTTTACTCCCAGCAGGCAGTTGATGGTGCAGTGCTGGGTCCATTGGCTGCTTTCTTCTGTGAACAGCGCCACACCTGTCCATGGTTGTCTGTGGTATTGCAGCCTGGCTACTTTGAAGTGATTGGGTCAGATTTGCTTTACCCCCAGAAAACCTGCGGACTGGTGTGGTGCTGGTTTTGGAAGAAAGCCTGCATTATTTTTATCATGAACATCCCCTTAAAAGGGCCGATCCACCTTTATATAGATATACTATATATATATATATATATACTCCTCCTTTAAGAGATTCATATCGGGTTTGGCTGATTTGAGCTAATCTGCATATTTTTTTCCCATGGAGCATTGCCTTACAATAAGTCTCCATACACCTCTTAGTCTCCTCAATGAGAACCGACCCCGAGACTCCCCTTTAACCACCTCCGGACCGCTGTACGCACAGACGCGTCCTGGAGGTGGTTGATTCATTCCGAGTGGACGCATATACGCGTCATCTCGCGAGACGCGAGATTTCCTGTGAACGCGCGCACACAGGAACGGAAGGTAAGAGAGTTGATCTCCAGCCTGCCAGCGGCGATCGTTCGCTGGCAGGCTGGAGATGTGTTTTTTTTAACCCCTAACAGGTATATTAGACGCTGTTTTGATAACAGCGTCTAATATACCTGCTACCTGGTCCTCTGGTGGTCCCCTTTGTTTGGATCGACCACCAGAGGACACAGGTAGCTCAGTAAAGTCCCACCAAGCACCACTACACTACACTACACCCCCCCCGTCACTTATTAACCCCTTATTAGCCCCTGATCACCCCTGATCACCCCATATAGACTCCCTGATCACCCCCCTGTCATTGATTACCCCCCTGTCATTGATCAACCCCCTGTAAAGCTCCATTCAGATGTCCGCATGATTTTTACGGATCCACTGATAGATGGATCGGATCCGCAAAACGCATCCGGACGTCTGAATGAAGCCTTACAGGGGCGTGATCAATGACTGTGGTGATCACCCCATATAGACTCCCTGATCACCCCCCTGTCATTGATCACCCCCCTGTCATTGATTACCCCCCTGTAAAGCTCCATTCAGACGTCCGCATGATTTTTACGGATCCACTGATAGATGGATCGGATCCGCAAAACGCATCCGGACGTCTGAATGAAGCCTTACAGGGGCATGATCAATGACTGTGGTGATCACCCCATATAGACTCCCTGATCACCCCCCTGTCATTGATTACACCCCTGTAAAGCTCCATTCAGACGTCCGCATGATTTTTACGGATCCACTGATAGATGGATCGGATCCGCAAAACGCATCCGGACGTCTGAATGAAGCCTTACAGGGGCGTGATCAATGACTGTGGTTATCACCCCATATAGACTCCCTGATCACCCCCCTGTCATTGATTACCCCCCTGTCATTGATCACCCCCCTGTAAAGCTCCATTCAGACGTCCGCATGATTTTTACGGATCCACTGATAGATGGATCGGATCCGCAAAACGCATCCGGACGTCTGAATGAAGCCTTACACGGGCGTGATCAATGACTGTGGTTATCACCCCATATAGACTCCCTGATCACCCCCCTGTCATTGATCACCCCCCTGTCATTGATCACCCCCCTGTCATTGATCACCCCCCTGTCATTGATCAACCCCCCTGTCATTGATCACCCCCCTGTCATTGATCAACCCCCTGTCATTGATCACCCCCCTGTCATTGATCACCCCCCTGTAAGGCTCCATTCAGACATTTTTTTGGCCCAAGTTAGCAGAATTATTATTTTTTTTTCTTACAAAGTCTCATATTCCACTAACTTGTGACAAAAAATTAAATCTCACATGAACTCCCCATGCCCCTCACGGAATCCAAATGCGTAAAATTTTTTAGACATTTATATTCCAGACTTCTTCTCACGCTTTAGGGCCCCTAGAATGCCAGGGCAGTATAAATACCCCACATGTGACCCCATTTCGGAAAGAAGACACCCCCAGGTATTCCGTGAGGGGCATATTGAGTCCATGAAAGATTGAAATTTTTGTCCCAAGTTAGCGGAACGGGAGACTTTGTGAGAAAAAAATAAAAAATATCAATTTCCGCTAACTTGTGCCAAAAAAAAAAAATTTCTATGAACTCGCCATGCCCCTCATTGAATACCTTGGGGTGTCTTCTTTCCAAAATGGGGTCACATGTGGGGTATTTATACTGCCCTGGCATTCTAGGGGCCCCAAAGCGTGAGAAGAAGTCTGGTATCCAAATGTCTAAAAATGCCCTCCTAAAAGGAATTTGGGCCCCTTTGCGCATCTAGGCTGCAAAAAAGTGTCACACATCTGGTATCGCCGTACTCAGGAGAAGTTGGGGAATGTGTTTTGGGGTGTCATTTTACATATACCCATGCTGGGTGAGAGAAATATCTTGGTCAAATGCCAACTTTGTATAAAAAAATGGGAAAAGTTGTCTTTTGCCAAGATATTTCTCTCACCCAGCATGGGTATATGTAAAAAGACACCCCAAAACACATTCCCCAACTTCTCCCGAGTACGGAGATACCAGATGTGTGACACTTTTTTGCAGCCTAGGTGGGCAAAGGGGCCCATATTCCAAAGAGCACCTTTCGGATTTCACTGGTCATTTACCTACTTACCACACATTAGGGCCCCTGGAAAATGCCAGGGCAGTATAACTACCCCACAAGTGACCCCATTTTGGAAAGAAGACACCCCAAGGTATTCCGTGAGGGGCATGGCGAGTTCCTAGAATTTTTTATTTTTTGTCACAAGTTAGTGGAAAATGATGATTTTTTTTTTTTTTTTTTTTTCATACAAAGTCTCATATTCCACTAACTTGTGACAAAAAATAAAAACTTCCATGAACTCACTATGCCCATCAGCGAATACCTTGGGGTCTATTCTTTCCAAAATGGGGTCACTTGTGGGGTAGGTATAATGCCCTGGTATTTTAGGGGCCCAAATGTGTGGTAAGGAGTTTGAAATCAAATTCTGTAAAAAATGACGAGTGAAATCCGAAAGGTGCTCTTTGGAATATGGGCCCCTTTGCCCACCTAGGCTGCAAAAAAGTGTCACACATCTGGTATCTCCGTACTCAGGAGAAGGTGGGGAATGTGTTTTGGGGTGTCATTTTACATATACCCATGCTGGGTGAGATAAATATCTTGGTCAAATGCCAACTTTGTATAAAAAAATGGGAAAAGTTGTCTTTTGCCAAGATATTTCTCTCACCCAGCATGGGTATATGTAAAAAGACACCCCAAAACACATTCCCCAACTTCTCCTGAGTACGGAGATACCACATGTGTGGCACTTTTTGCAGCCTAGGTGGGCAAAGGGGCCCATATTCCAAAGAGCACCTTTTGGATTTCACTGGTCATTTACCTACTTACCACACATTAGGGCCCCTGGAAAATGCCAGGGCAGTATAACTACCCCACAAGTGACCCCATTTTGGAAAGAAGACACCCCAAGGTATTCCGTGAGGGGCATGGCGAGTTCCTAGAATTTTTTATTTTTTGTCACAAGTTAGTGGAAAATGATGATTTTTTTTTTTTTTTTTTTTCATACAAAGTCTCATATTCCACTAACTTGTGACAAAAAATAAAAACTTCCATGAACTCACTATGCCCATCAGCGAATACCTTGGGGTGTCTTCTTTCCAAAATGGGGTCACTTGTGGGGTAGTTATACTTCCCTGGCATTCTAGGGGCCCAAATGTGTGGTAAGGAGTTTGAAATCAAATTCTGTAAAAAATGACGAGTGAAATCCGAAAGGTGCTCTTTGGAATATGGGCCCCTTTGCCCACCTAGGCTGCAAAAAAGTGTCACACATCTGGTATCTCCGTATTCAGGAGAAGTTGGGGAATGTGTTTTGGGGTGTCTTTTTACATATACCCATGCTGGGTGAGAGAAATATCTTGGCAAAAGACAACTTTTCCCATTTTTTTATACAAAGTTGGCATTTGACCAAGATATTTATCTCACCCAGCATGGGTATATGTAAAATGACACCCCAAAACACATTCCCCAACTTCTCCTGAGTACGGAGATACCAGATGTGTGACACTTTTTTGCAGCCTAGGTGGGCAAAGGGGCCCACATTCCAAAGAGCACCTTTCGGATTTCACTGGTCAGTTTTTACAGAATTTGATTTCAAACTCCTTACCACACATTTGGGCCCCTAGAATGCCAGGGCAGTATAACTACCCCACAAGTGACCCCATTTTGGAAAGAAGAGACCCCAAGGTATTTCGTGATGGGCATAGTGAGTTCATGGAAGTTTTTATTTTTTGTCACAAGTTAGTGGAATATGAGACTTTGTAAGAAAAAAAAAAAATAAATAAATCATCATTTTCCGCTAACTTGTGACAAAAAATAAAAAGTTCTATGAACTCACTATGCCCATCAGCGAATATCTTAGGGTGTGTACTTTCCGAAATGGGGTCATTTGTGGGGTGTTTGTACTGTCTGGGCATTGTAGAACCTCAGGAAACATGACAGGTGCTCAGAAAGTCAGAGCGGCTTCAAAAAGCGGAAATTCACATTTTTGTACCATAGTTTGTAAACGCTATAACTTTTACCCAAACCATTTTTTTTTTACCCAAACATTTTTTTTTTATCAAAGACATGTAGAACAATAAATTTAGAGCAAAATTTATATATGGATGTCATTTTTTTTGCAAAATTTTACAACTGAAAGTGAAAAATGTCATTTTTTTGCAAAAAAAATCGTTAAATTTCGATTAATAACAAAAAAAGTAAAAATGTCAGCAGCAATGAAATTCCACCAAATGAAAGCTCTATTAGTGAGAAGAAAAGGAGGTAAAATTCATTTGGGTGGTAAGTTGCATGACCGAGCAATAAATGGTGAAAGTAGTGTAGGTCAGAAGTGTAAAAAGTGGCCTGGTCTTTCAGGGTGTTTAAGCACTGGGGGCTGAGGTGGTTAAAGCAATGTAAATTTAAAGGGATAAACAACCAGGTTTTAGGTCTAGTTGGGAATGGACTAATAGACATTTCCAAAATATGTCTCCTTGATTTATGGTGGTCGCTCCTGGAATAAGTCTGCACTTTACCTACCCCCCCCCCCCCCCCCCCCCCCCCTGTGGACAGTCACGCGACCTTCTCATCTTGGTGTAACTTTGTCTGTGCTCCCCCAGTGTATAGAGATAGCAGAAAATTGGAAGCGTTTGATGCAGCTCTTGATGTGACTGGAGTAATTCCATTTTTACGACTCTTGAAACCCCCAATCCCTTCCAAAAAAAGTTGAGCAGGGACTTTGTAGATGTGGTGTTTGTTAACATTGCCCATTTACGGTAACTTTACTGATATTTTACATTATGGCACCATTTACTCCACTCACATCCAAAGCAGCATCCATTTTTGCCATCTCTTTGTAAGGTATTGTGGGAGTTCAGACAAATGTTACAGTTTATTTTATTGGTTACAAATGTCATAATTAGGCCTCCTGCACACGATCGTATGGCTTTTTCAGTGTTTGTTTTTCACGGATCCGTTGTTCCGTTTTTTGTTTCCGTTCCGTTTTTCCGTTCCGTTTTTCCGTATGGCATATACAGTATACAGTAATTACATAGATAAAATTGGGCTGGGCATAACATTTTCAATAGATGGGTCCGCAAAAAACGGAACGGATACGGAAGACATACGGATGCATTTCCGTATGTGTTCCGTTTTTTTGCGGACCCATTGACTTGAATGGAGCCACAGAACGTGATTTGCGGGCAATAATAGGACATGTTCTATCTTTAAACGGAACAGAAAAACGGAAATACGGAAACGGATTGCATACGGAGTACATTCGTTTTTTTTGCGGAACCATTGAATTGAATGGTTCCGTATACGTACCGTATACGGACCGTATACGGAACGCAAAAAACGGCCAGTAAACGGGGGGAAAAAACGGTTCTGTGCAGGAGGCCTTAGGCTACATTCACACGTCAGTATTTTTCTATAATCCGATTTTCTGTCCGTTTTTTGCGGATCCGTTGTTCCTGAAAATGTTTCCGTATGTCATCCGTATGTCATCCGTTTTTTGCGGATCCGCAAAAAACGGAAACATGTATAAATTTCAATAAGCAAATAAAGTTGTTTGGATTTCTTAAAAAAAAAAAAAAAAAAAAAAATTAAAATGTAATTTCCAGGAACGGATTCCGTATAAAACGGATGACATACGGAATGACATCCGTATGTCTTCCGTTTTTTGCGGATCCATTGACTTTGTATTGTACCAGGATCCGATTTTTCAGGAAAAGAATAGGACATGCTTTATATTTAAACGGACATGCGGAACGGAACAATGGAAACGGACAGCACACATTGTGCTGTCCGTTTTTTTCCAGGACCCATTGAAAATGAATGGGTCCAGATCTGGTCCAGATCTGTTCCAGAAAAAACGGAACAGATCAGGAAAGAAAAAACGGACGTGTGAATGGACCCTTACAATGTGTTTGGCCAGAAAATGGGTGGGAACTCCCCCTAACTGTTGCCAAGAAGAGTTCCCCTTTAAGGTGCCGTTTCCAATGGCCAGGATCCTGTCTACAAGAAAAGATGAGCTGAAGGAGGAAGATGTTGGGAAGTGTCGTCCTGGGGATGATGAGGTTTTCAGTTTTATTAAATGCTGCTGCTAAATATTGAATGTCACCTTTGGGTCGGATCCTGTTAATAACGCGAGGAACGCGAATTTCATTGTTACGGATCCGGAGGATATCGGCTGAGAACATTCACCGGTCAGAGAGACCCTGGACCCAATTAATATTCGTTTCCCCCCTCCGCCTTGATGGAATACAGCCTGACACAGGAATGAAGGAAGTACAGCGCTCCGGGCTCTAGTCGTCGACTAATTGGTAGCTAGATTCTAGAGAGTGAGGAATAAAGGAGTAATGTGAGACATGGGAGCAGAGTCAGCTGGAAAAACGTTGCAGACCCTCACATTACAAGGGTGTGTATACATTTGCAAAAATCATTCCCCCCCCCCTTTTTTTTTTGCACTAGTACATCTAACTGTTAAAATGAAATCAGTAAATGGCAGCATTTTTCTTGGCCGCAGTCACCAGTAGGGGGAGCTCAGTACAGATTGATCTATGCAGTCACCAGTAGGGGGAGCTCAGTACACAGAGATCTATGCAGCCTCCAGTGGGGGGAGCTCAATACATTTAGATATATGCAGTTACCACTAGAGAAGGTCAGTACAGATGGATCTATGCATTCTCCACTAGGGGGAGCTCAGTACACACAGATATATACTGCCATCACTAGGTGGAGCTCATCAGACATCGATCTATGCAGCCACCACTAGGGGGAGCTCAGTACATATAGATATATGCAGCCATCACTAGGTGGAGCTCAGTACATATAGATATATGCAGCCACCACTAGGGGGAGCTCAGTACATATAGATATATGCTGCCATCACTAGGTGGAGCTCAGCAGACATCGATCTATGCAGTCACCAGTAGGGGGAGCTCAGTTCAGATAGATATATGCAGCCTCCAGTGGGGGAGCTCAGTACAGATGGATCTATGCAGTCACCAGTAGGGGGAGCTCAGTACACAGAGATATATGCAGCCTCCAGTGGGGGAGCTCAGTACATATAGATATATGCAGTTACCACTAGAGAAGGTCAGTACAGATAGATCTATGCATTCTCCACTAGGTGGAGCTCAGTACATATAGATATATGCTGCCATCACTAGGTGGAGCTCATCAGACATCGATCTATGCAGCCACCACTAGGGGGATCTCAGTACATATAGATATATAGCAAAGAAAAGCAGGCGACACCACCTTCTGGAATAAGCGTGGAAAAGTGGAAATACTCTTTGGAATATTTATTCAGAGATATCACACATATAAAAATGGCCAATATAATGATATAAAATACACTAAAACATATCAGTTACAATAGTACACTGAATAAAAACAATTGAATCAATAAGGAAGTGGTCTCCTAAAGTAATGTCACATGAGATGAATTGCGGCAGAGAGCTGTAAAAATTTTTTGCCAAAATAGGACTGTCTCTGTGAGACTCTTACCGCTCAATAGTCCCGATGTCTCAGGTAAACTTCCACAGAGCGGTGGAGAGGTGTAATCACCAGAACCCTGGACGCTGGATGTTGAACAAGCGTGCAGTAAGTAGTCACACGTCGGTGCAGGATACAGACACCGGAGCGCAGGACGCTGAGTGCTGAATATTCAACTTGGAGGGCGTGCTCTCAGTCAGGTGATCCTATGCAAATGGATCAGATGTTCTGATCAGCTGACAAGCATCGCCCAATCACGTACCGCTCAGGTCCTTGTACCAAAGGTCACTAGGCACAGCGTCAATCCAGGTCCTCAAATTGCAGTATTGGTGGATAATATTACGAGTGTAAATACTCTTTGTCCACGGGATCTTTCGTACTTTGGGTCCGGACCAGTACTGGATATGAAAGTTGCGTAGTCCGCTAGACGCGTTTCGAGGCAGGAGGAAGAGGCAGGAGGCCTCGAAACGCGTCTAGCGGACTACGCAACTTTCATATCCAGTACTGGTCCGGACCCAAAGTACGAAAGATCCCGTGGACAAAGAGTATTTACACTCGTAATATTATCCACCAATACTGCAATTTGAGGACCTGGATTGACGCTGTGCCTAGTGACCTTTGGTACAAGGACCTGAGCGGTACGTGATTGGGCGATGCTTGTCAGCTGATCAGAACATCTGATCCATTTGCATAGGATCACCTGACTGAGAGCACGCCCTCCAAGTTGAATATTCAGCACTCAGCGTCCTGCGCTCCGGTGTCTGTATCCTGCACCGACGTGTGACTACTTACTGCACGCTTGTTCAACATCCAGCGTCCAGGGTTCTGGTGATTACACCTCTCCACCGCTCTGTGGAAGTTTACCTGAGACATCGGGACTATTGAGCGGTAAGAGTCTCACAGAGACAGTCCTATTTTGGCAAAAAATTTTTACAGCTCTCTGCCGCAATTCATCTCATGTGACATTACTTTAGGAGACCACTTCCTTATTGATTCAATTGTTTTTATTCAGTGTACTATTGTAACTGATATGTTTTAGTGTATTTTATATCATTATATTGGCCATTTTTATATGTGTGATATCTCTGAATAAATATTCCAAAGAGTATTTCCACTTTTCCACGCTTATTCCAGAAGGTGGTGTCGCCTGCTTTTCTTTGCTATATATTTCATTTTCTTAATTGGGTGAGTGACCCAATTAGCAGTGAACCCACCGCTATCCGTTCATTTCAAGTGTTGAGCCTCCCTACCTTGCCTTTTTTTTACATATAGATATATGCTGCCATCACTAGGTGGAGCTCAGCAGACATCGATCTATGCAGATACCACTAGGGGGATCTCAGTACACACAGATATATGCTGCCATCACTAGGTGGAGCTCATCAGACATCGATCTATGCAGATACCACTAGGGGGAGCTCAGTACATATAGATATAAGCAGCCATCACTAAGGGGAGCTCAGTACAGATAGATCTGTTCAGCCACCACTAGGGAGAGCTCTGTACACATTCTGTAGATAAATGCAGCCACCACTAGGGGGATCTCAGTACATATAGATATATGCTGCCATCACTAGGTGGAGCTCATCAGACATCGATCTATGCAGATACCACTAGGGGGAGCTCAGTACATATAGATATAAGCAGCCATCACTAAGGGGAGCTCAGTACAGATAGATCTGTTCAGCCACCACTAGGGAGAGCTCTGTACACATTCTGTAGATAAATGCAGCCTCCACTAGGGGGAGCTCAGTACATTTGCAGTTACTAGTAAATGGGAGCTCTGTAAAGATAAATATATAATGCCACCACTAGGGGTAGCTCAGTGCACTTAGACTTATGTAGCCACCACTAGAGGGTGATCAGTATAGATAGATATAAGCAGGCACCACTAGGGGGAGCTCAGTACATATAGATATATGCAGCTATCACTAAGGGGAGCTCAGTACAGATAGATCTGTTCAGCCACCACTAGGGGGAGGTCTGTACACATCTTGTAGATAAAAGCAGCCTCCACTAGGGGGAGCTCAGTACATATGCAGTTACTAGAAAATGGGAGCTCTGTAAAGATAAATATATAATGCCACCACTAGGGGGAGCTCAGTACACTTAGACTTATACAGCCACCACTAGGGGGAGCTCAGTACACTTAGACTTATGTAGCCACCACTAGGGGGAGCTCAGTACACTTAGACTTACGCAGCCACCACTAGGGGGAGCTCAGTACACTTAGACTTATGTAGCCACCACTAGGGGGAGCTCAGTACACTTAGACTTATGCAGCCACCACTAGGTGGAGCTCAGTACACACAGATATATGCTGCCATCACTAGGTGGAGCTCATCAGACATCGATCTATGCAGACACCACTAGGGGGAGCTCAGTACAGATAGATTTAAGCAGGCACCACTAGGGGGAGCTCAGTACACTTAGACTTAAGCAGGCACCACTAGGGGGAGCTCCATACAGATAGATCTATGCAGCCACCACTAGGGGGAGCTCCATACAGATAGATCTATGCAGCCACCAATACATTATATATGGATACTATAATTGTAACAAGAGCCAATAGTTATTTTTACACCTAATGTGGTCATCTGTTAATAAAGACTGTGACTAACGCCACTTTATATGCTGTGATATGTTGTTATACACAGATGTATATTATTATTTTTATTGCCATGTATATTAGTTATATGGGTGGTATACTTTATGTGCTGCGAGTAGGCGAGATTTACATTATTATTTGTATGTACAGTATACATAGCAATGGAGCAATTTATAGCTTTTTGTGTATACTACAAAGTGGCAACATTTGTATGTACAGTAATAGCCATGGCGTACTTATAGGATAGGACATCGCTTTATGATTGGTAAGGACCTCTAAGAGAATAATGGGACTGCTGCGTCTCTTTCCATGTTTTTTCCTGCACAGTAAGTACAGCTGCGGTCAGGTACACACTGTATTTAATGTGCATTGCAGTGTTTTATGTAAACTATTTGTGGCAGGTGAAGGGTTTAACTGCCGGACAACAAGGCAAAGGCTGAGCTGAGTCGGGGGTCAGAGTGGAGTCATGCACTTCCTCTGTGGGGATAAATATTAATGCAGGCCGACCTTGTGGTCAGGCACCATGTGAGAGAGACCTGGTATTGTCAGCTGGCAGATGTGACAGATTCCTGCATGTAGTTAGCTAGCAGTGGAGGTTCGCATCGCTAGCTGTAAAGGTGGGCCACCTCAGAGCTTAGATAGGGCAAAGACACAGTTGAGCATAGCAAAGGGGTTGAGGCCAAGGCATAGAAGTATAAAGAAACAGTCTAGCCCCCACATCCTTATAGCAAACATGGCCTGTATAGAAGACATGCATGTGGCAAAGTCCAGCCAGCCATAAGTCGTGGGGAAGGGCATACTGTGAGGAGAAGCAGTGCTGTGCGTGTGTGCTGGTTACGAGGACAGAGATTCTGCGAACTTCGAGCACCTATGAGAGACTGTCCGACTTCTGATATCCGCACCACCAGGGGCGTAGCTATAGGGGAGGAGGCTGCTTTGGGGCCCGAACTCAGAAGGGGCCCACCCAGGAGGAGGACTAAAATATTTTATTGTCAGGGCCCCCTCAACAGTATTATACAATGACATTATATATAGAGTTGAGCGGACACCTGGATGTTCGGGTTCGGCAGGTTCGGCCAAACTTGAAAAAAAAAAGTTCGGGTTCGGGACCCGAACTTGACCCGAACTTGACCCCGAACCTGAACTTTTAGGCACTAAAATGGCTCTAAAATAGTCCTGGAAAGGGCTAGAGGGCTGCAAAAGAAATCGAAATGCGCTTAAGAGCATGACAACTGTGGATAGGAAAATGACTTAAAATAACATAAAATACAGAAAAATGTAAAATAACAATCTGGATCTAAGAGTAGGAGGTTGAGGAGGCGGTGTATGGTCGGATGTGGCGGTGTAGGCTCACGTGGCGGTGTAGGTGGAAGCGGCGGTGAAGGAGGAATAGGTAGCCAACACTGATTTGTGTAATTTTTTATTTTTAAATTGGGGTATCCCCCAAAATATTGGGACATATAACAAAATAAAACAAAGAATAAGTGCACTTGAGTACAAGAATGGATGGTTGAGGCCGGTATAAATGTCTATTCTGCACAAGGTACGGACAAGTCCTGTGGGATCCATGCCTGGTTCATTTCTTGTCCACATTGGCTGCGGCCTGTGATAATGCTCTCTGCTAAACACACGTTCACACTATACACTGGCTGCAGGGCAGGTCAGCACCTCCAAGGCTGACAAAGCTTCTCCACATTTCGGCCATGCTAACCCTGCCTTCTCAGGTGCTGGCGGTGCCCCAGCTGCGTTGGCGACCTCTTCCTCCTCCTCTGCCTTCGCCTTGTGCTTCCACTGTGCCCCCGCTGTCAGGTGGGAATGCCATCAGCAGCGTGCGCTTGTAGTCGCGCATCTTCCGATCAGTAACAGATGTTTTCACTAAATTCAGTTCCCTGTCAGCAATGCAGAGCAGGGGTTCATTCACGGCAAAAGGGGGTTCATGTCACCCAGCAATAGAACAGAGGATTTTGAGAGATTTAGGCCCCTGTCACCCAGGCACAGCAGGGGTTCATTCACGGCAAAAGTGGTAAAATGTCACTCGACAATTGAAAATAAGATTTTTTTCAATTTAGGGCACTAAAATTGGCTTTTTTTTTAAATTAAAATGGCTCTAAAATAGTCCTTGAAAAGGCTAGAGGGATGTAAAGGCAGTAAAATGTGCTTAAGAGCATGGCAACTGCTCTGCAAACAAATGTGGATAGGGAAATAACTTAAAATGAAATAAAATAACTAAAAATTGCAAATTATTAACCTGCAACTCAGAGAAGGAGGTGGATATGGAGTCGGAGGTTGAGGAGGCGGTGAATGTGGTGTTGTAGGTGGAGGCAGCAATGGAGGAGGAGGAGGCAGCCCACAATGTTTATTTTTTTTTTTATTGGGGTAGGTAGCCCCCAAAATATTGGGACAAATAAAAAAAAAAAGAAAACAAAGAATCATTGCACTTGACTTGAGTACAAGAATGTATGTTTCATGGTGGTATAAATGTCTATTCTGCACAAGGTACAGACACGTCTTGTGGGATCCATGCCTGGTTCATTTTAATGAACGTGAGCTTGTCCACGTTGGTTGTGGACAGGCGGCTGCGTTTGTCTGTGATGACGCCCCCTGCCGTGCTAAACACACGTTCAGATAATACACTGGCTGCAGGGCAGGCCAGCACCTCCAAGGCGTACAGGGCAAGCTCTGGCCATGTGGACAATTTGGAGACCCAGAAGTTGAATGGGGCAGAACCATCAGTCAGTACGTGTAGGCGTGTGCACAGGTACTGCTCCACCATGTTGTTCAAATGCTGCCTCCTGCTAACACGCTCCATATCAGCAGTTGGGGCCGGTTGTTGTGGCGAGGTGACAAAGCTTTTCCACATGTCGGCCATGCTAACCCTGCCTTCTGAGGTGCTGGCGCTGACACAGCTGCGTTGGCGACCTCTTCCTCCTCCTCTGCCATCACCGTGTGCTTCCACTTGTCCCCCGGCGTCAGTCGGGAATGCTCTCAGGAGCGCGTCTACCAACGTGCTCCTGTAGTCGCGCATCTTCCGATCACGCTCCAGTGAGGGAATTAAGGACGGCACATTTGTAACGTCTTTGTAACGGGGATCCAGCAGACAGCTAAGCGGCGGCAGGATGAGAACGCCTGAAGCGCGAACAGACGTACCGCACTTTATGCAGCAGCTCTGACATGTCGGGGTAGTTGTGAATGAACTTCTGCACCACCAAATTCAGCACATGCGCCAGGCAAGGAATGTGCGTCAAACCGGCTAGTCCCAGAGCTGCAACGAGATTTCGCCCATTATCGCACACCACCAGGCCGGGCTTGAGGCTCACCGGCAGCAACCACTCGTCGGTCTGTTGTTCTATACCCCCCACAACTCCTGTGCGGTGTGGGGCTTGTCCCCCAAACATATGAGTTTCAGAATGGCCTGCTGACGTTTACCCCGGGCTGTGCTGAAGTTGGTGGTGAAGGTGTGTGGCTGACTAGATGAGCAGGTGGGAGAAGAGGAGGAGGAAGCTGAGTAGGAGGAGGAGGAGACAGGAGGCAAAGAATGTTGCTCTGCGATCCTTGGCGGCGGAAGGACGTGCGCCAAACAGCTCTCCGCCTGGGGCCCAGCCGCCACTACATTTACCCAGTGTGCAGTTAGGGAGATATAGCATCCCTGGCCGTGCTTACTGGTCCACGGATCTGTGGTTAGGTGGACCTTGCCACAGATGGCGTTGCACAGTCCACACTTGATTTTATCGGATACTTGGTTGTACAGGGAAGGCACGGCTCTCTTGGAGAAGTAGTGCCAGCTGGGAACAACATACTGTGGGACAGCAAGCGACATGAGCTGTTTGAAGCTGTCTGTGTCCACCAGCCTAAATGACAGCATTTCATAGGCCAGTAGTTTAGAAATGCTGGCATTCAGGGCCAGGGATCGAGGGTGGCTAGGTGGGAATTTACGCTTTCTCTCAAAGGTTTGTGAGATGGAGAGCTGAACGCTGCCGTGTGACATGGTTGAGATGCTTGGTGACGCAGGTGGTGGTGTTGGTGGTACATCCTCTGTTTGCTGGGCGGCAGGTGCCAACGTTCCTCCAGAGGTGGAGGAAGAGGCCGAGGCGGCGGCAGCAGCAGAAGAGGCCGAGGCGGCAGCAGAAGAGGGAGCAGGAGGGGCCTGAGCCCTTTCTTGGTTTTTAAGGTTTTTACTCCACTGCAGTTCATGCTTTGCATGCAGGTGCCTGGTCATGCAGGTTGTGCTAAGGTTCAGAACGTTAATGCCTCGCTTCAGGCTCTGATGGCACAGCGTGCAAACCACTCGGGTCTTGTCGTCAGCACATTGTTTGAAGAAGTGCCATGCCAGGGAACTCCTTGAAGCTGCCTTTGGTGTGCTCGGTCCCAGATGGCGGCGGTCAGTAGCAGGCGGACTCTCTTGGCGGCGGGTGTTCTGCTTTTGCCCACTGCTCCCTCTTTTGCTACGCTGTTGGCTTGGTCTCACCACTGCCTCTTCCTCCGAACTGTGAAAGTCAGTGGCACGACCTTCATTCCATGTGGGGTCTATGACCTCATCGTCCCCTGCATCTTCCTTCCTGACCTCTGGTCTGCACACTGCAGAAAGACGCAGCAGTTGGCACCTGTGTTTCGTCATCATCAGAGACGTGCTGAGGTGGTATTCCCATGTCCTCATCAGGAAAAATAAGTGGTTGTGCGTCAGTGCATTCTATGTCTTCCACCCCTGGGGAAGGGCTAGGTGGATGCCCTTGGGAAACCCTGCCAGCAGAGTCTTCAAACAGCATAAGAGACTGCTGCATGACTTGAGGCTCAGACAGTTTCCCTGATATGCACGGGGGTGATGTGACAGACTGATGGGCATGGGTTTCAGGCGCCACCTGTGCGCTTTCTGCAGAAGACTGGGTGGGAGATAATGTGAACGTGCTGGATCCACTGTCGGCCAGCCAATTGACTAGCGCCTGTACTTGCTCAGGCCTTACCATCCTTAGAACTGCATTAGGCCCCACCAAATATCGCTGTAGATTCTGGCGGCTACTGGGACCTGAGGTAGTTGGTACACTAGGACGTGTGGCTGTGGCAGAACGGCCACGTCCTCTCCCTGCACCAGAGGCTCCACCAACACCACCACGACCATGACCGCGTCCCTTATTAGATGTTTGCCTCATAGTTAGCGTTCACAAAGCAAAGTAAAAAGTGGTTAAGTATGTTAAAAATAATTAACCGCCAATATAAACCCTGATGTAGGGTATTGCACTCTATTTTTTTTTTTAAACTCTATATGACAGCGGAATTTGTGGCCTAAATGTGACAGTCACTTATGCACGTCTAATCCCAGATGTGCAGTATATTAGAGGGTTTTTTCACCCCAGTATGCCAAAGCAGTATTTCTGGACTTGCAGACATGCAGATAGCCTGTGCTGCTGCACTATCATTGCATAAAATGGCTGCCGATTATGTATTGATATTAATGAAATGAAGAAAAAAAAGTTCGTTTTCAGCAGTAGTTGGCTCAGGGCAGGCTTAAAACAATTGTGCACTGCACCCACAAAACACATTTGCTGTAGATCGCTGAGTAAAGAAGCAGTTCTGAATCTTCATACAGTAATCCGAGCAGAGTGACGGGCGGCGCTACGTGACTCCAGCTTAAATAGAGGCTGGGTCACATGCTGCAGTTGGCCAATCACAGCCATGCCAATAGTAGGCATGGCTGTGATGGCCTTTTGGGGCAAGTAGTATGACGCTTGTTGATTGGCTGCTTTGCAGCCTTTCAAAAAGCGCCATAAAAATCGCGATACACCGAACCCAAACTTTTACGTAAATGTTCGGGTCCGGGTGCCGAAAAACCTAAAGTTCGGTACGAACCCGAACTTTACAGTTCGGGTTCGCTCAACTCTAATTATATACAGTGACACTTTAGGAAAAGAATGGACTAGCACAATCTTGACTGGCCACAGGAGTGGGTGTTGCACGAGAGGAGGAGGTTGCAAAGAAGTTGCTTTGAGGGGGGGGGGGGATTCATTCCATCCAGAGTGTCTACACCCAAGTTGAGTGCACCACAAGTCTAGGGAGAGAGTATACTGTAGCCAACTAAATGGATAGTAGTACTAAAACATTTAAGCCTGCGGCCTCTTGTAGGAACACTTTAACTGTCAAGCTTGCTGCCGGTGGCATACTCGCCATAGAAGCAGACCACTCGACTGCTATGGGGAATGGGTGGTGGGGGAAACAGTCCTGAACTCCTTCTTCTCCTGGTCCCTGACAAAAATTCACTGCATTTTTTCTGCATCCACCACCAGTTTCGGACTAAGGTTCCTAGGCCCCACCAGTAAAACACATTCTGGGGGCCCACTGTGCAGCTACATGTCAGTATTACCTGATCCCCATTCACAATTCTCTAAAACTGCAGCAAACCCATTTTCTTCAGTAGTGGCCCACTGTGTAGCCTGTGCCTCAGACTGTCCCGCCAGTCTTCCCTGTATCTCGAGGACTGGCTCTTGCCTTGAATACACACCCACACGGAGGCAGGCAAATTGACTCATCTGGGAGTCCCATTAGCCACTTTGATAAAGTGGGTCCCCATGGAAGGTGGACACTGGTTGACCTGCCTCTGTGCCTAGAAGTCAACACAGCCACATGCATTCCACTTCAATAATAAGCCAGGCAGTTTGTTAAATCATCTATTCCATTTTTATATGGACGCATTGACTGGTTGAGATGTTGTGGCCGCCTATCTGTATGTAGTACAGTCCAATTGTAGAGGGGGGGGGGGGGACTGGGGGATTTTCCTGTCCCCCTGTGGGCCAGTCCAAGCCTTCGCACTACTGGGGGGGGGGGGGGGGGCTCAATGAAAACATATTTTGACAGATGCCATTGCATTCAATAGTAACTGTATAAATTAATTTCTATCTATTGAGCTCCCCCTAGTGGTGGCTGCAGGCAGACAGTTTTATCATGTCCTGAAGGGAATCTGATCTGTATGGAGGAGATTAGTTAGTGTCTTTATGACAGTTGCCTGGTGTAAATACAAATATGGTGTTCAGAATGATTGCCACATACAGTATACCACTGAAGCATGAACCACAGTATGAACCTCCTTCACTCCAGACCCATTGGAAGTTCTCCTATTATGCTCCAGGTTTCAGTAGCCAGTGTTCCTGAGGCTGTGGGGGCTGAGACGGTAGGTGCTGTACTGTGGTGGTCTGCATGCTCCTTCCTTAATTTCCTTCTCCTGACTCCTAAAGGAGCAAAAGGAGCCAAACTTGGGATCTAAAATAGGTTGGCGGACCATAGCACTGCACTGGCACTTGACCGCTGCATGCCTTACTACTGGCCACTCACATTGAGAACATCACAGGCTCAGCACCCTCAGCTCTGATCCCATCTGAGACCATGAAGCTCCTGTAGGTGCTGCCACTTAATTGCACTAGCAGCTCCACCATAAGATGGTATTAGAAACTCCACTATTAGCCAGCACCCTTGCTGTGGACACTGGTGGACCTGCCCTTCACAATGGTATGAGGTGAGATGGACTTACCATAAAGTCAGTGGTTGGTTCTTGATTCCCTCAGGCACAGAGATGTTACAAATGACCAGTGTCATCCTCAAGTCACAAGCCTCCAGCTATCAGCAGAACACCACCCTTCGGCATTGTGACAGGTGTGAACTTCAGGCTAGGGGTCATGTGAACTTCAGGTTTTCTCCACCTGACGACAGGTGGTAAAGAAGAGATAAACCCAGCAGTATTGTCCAGAGAAACTAAGAAGGTGAGATGCTAGTGACATCAGAGGCAGCACATCTGTCACCTGGATGGAACAGCCGTAGAAGAAGAACAGGTGAGATCTTAAGTGAAAGCAGTTTTTGTAGCCTCAGCCTTCCTGGTCTCTTAGGTATCTTGCCGGCTTGCCTATCTTGGTTCTGATGTTCTGGGTCTGCTGTTCTAGATTCTGGTTGGTGACATCCATAAACCAGAACCCTCTGTTGTTGGGAGGCATTGTAAAGACCAGGACAATGTCACTGAATGTCACATTATGCTTGGGTCTTGATGTCTCTTTCACATCAGGAGGAGCAGTGGCCATGGATGGTCCAGGACTTTTCTTGTTGGGCATAACTGTATAAATCAGCTCCTTACAAGCTCCTTGATCTTTCATGACATTTTTCTTCACATGAATGTCACTTGTCAGAGTTGATTCTGGGTCTTCATCAGAATCAGAAGGTTCTCCTTCCTCCTCCCTCTCGCTCAAGATCAGTACTGTAGCCAAGTATGGATGAGTGGTGACCACAAATCACTGGTTGATCTCACATTCAGAGGGGTCTTTCTGGGAACCACATGTCCATCGATGTTAGGAAGAGATGCTTTGAAAATTAACTTTTAGCTGTGCAGGGTCAGTGAAACACGGATGGCACACGGTCAGCAAAAAATGGACAAACAGATCCTTCACGGGCAGCTTCACTGACCGCCTTCTCACGGATTTGAGCACGGACGTGTGAATGAGGCTTAACTTGTTTAATTATTTTAACCTCTTCCCTGCAAGGTATCAATTTTTGTTTTAACTAGGACTACCCCTTTAATACCTGGGGTATCTACATCTACATGACGACATTTGTCGTGGGTCAATAAGTCGCAGTAATGCTGCGCAACATTTATTATAATTACTGTCTATGGTGTTGCACTGCGACTTTCTGTAACCGCGACAATCTCACAAAGATCCATCCAAGTGGGATTTGACGCAGTCGCAGCAAGTCCTAGTGCGACACCATAGACATAAATGTTGCGTGACACCAGTCGCGGTGCAGGTGTACTCTTTTGTTGCGCAACTTATTGATGTCGTCGTGTAGACATACCCTTAAAAGGATTTTCCAGTATATAAATAGAAAGTTTTACAGCTCTCTAATATAGTCCCTGTTTCAATTCCTTACTGTGTTTGCTGTCAGTGAATGAGAACACACTTGTCTACATTCAGAGGCAGTAAACATGGTGAGAAGTGGATACATTTGTATCCTGTCTAGACAATGCTGTGTGAGCCAAACACATCGTCCTCAGGGGCGGTTTGCTACAGTGTATCAGTCTGTAGTCCAGAGCATTGTCAAGACTGGATACAATTGTATCTACTCAGATGAGCTGTGCAGGTTTCCTAGCTTAACCCTTTAATGTCACCTTTTTTTTTTGGTCTTGAGATATGGTTGGCAGGGAGCAGCGTCATTTTGGGCACATTTATCAAGCTCGCCTGTTTTTGGACATAAAATTAGACATTTGTCTGTCTTTCTTTTACCGAGCATATATTAGAATTCGCACAGCCGTTGATGAATTAGACTCGGCGTATTTTTAATAGTCTGACCTCCGGTGGTTTGTTTTTCAGTTAGACGGGTTCATATTTACTTAGACTTGTCTAAAGTTGCATCTTTGTGGAGAAAAGTCACGTCTCCAGTAAACTTTTAATGCCAAAAAAGTTCTGAAAACAGGCAAAGAAGAAAAGTACGCCAGCCCTGGGGTGGGTTCACACTAGCGTTAGGGATTCCGTTATAACATGGTTAGAACGGAAAATAACGGAATCCATAAGATGGAAGGGCGGATCCGTTCTTCTGCCCATAGACTTGTATTATGACGGAATGCAAAACGTAAGCCTTTAAAAGGCATTCCGTTTTGATCTGTCTTCATAGAAGTCTATGGGAATCATGACGGATCCGTCTGGGTCCTGTCGACAGGACTTTGTTTTCCGTCTTGCATAACGGGAACCAGACGGATCCGTTAGGATTCCCATAGACTTCTATTAAGACGGATCAAAACGGAGTGCCTCTTAAAGGCTTCCGTTTTGACTTCCATCTTATGGATTCCGTTATTTTCCGTTATAACTATGTTTTAACGGAAAGCCATAACGAAATCCAGAACGCAGATGTGAACCCACCCCTACCTGGACACCACCTGTGGCTACGCCTAGTGATGAGTGAATTATTGAAAAGTTCGATTCGGCTGCTTCACCGAATTTTACCCAAAAATTTGCTTCTTGACGAATTACTTCACCACAAAGCGGATTTCTTTGTAAGTTGTGGGTGCAATGACAGGAAGCTGGGATTGCGCCGCCCCCCATCATTGTAAACCTCAGATTCCGCGTTCATACATGATGGCGGCATCTGATATAAATAACCAAGTGTAAAATAAAAAAATCATACTTACCTGATTCATTTGCTCATGACGAGCTGGCCGCTGCCATCTTGCTTGAAGATCCGGCGCACAATCTTGCGCGGCCCATGACGATGTCATCATGACCGTGCACGGGATTTCGGCTGAGATCTTCAAGCAAGATGGCGGCGGCAGACACTATTTTAAGTTAAATTGATTCGCTACTGGTGTTGAGGTTCGGGTTCGGGTTATCGGAGAATCCTGTTATGTATTCCGCTACCACGGACCATAACGGAATTCTTTGACGGCATGCGCCACGGAAGCCTATAAGAGGAATTCCGTTTTGCATTCCGTCATAATAGAAGTCTATTCAAATACAGGCTTCTGTGGCGCATGCCGTCATAGAATTCCGTTATGGTCCTTGGTAGCAGAATCCATAACGGGATTCTCCGATAACCAGAACCTTGGACGCCAAACTTAAAACAGAAGTCCGCTCAACACTATTCGCTACCCTGAAGCACGAGGAAATTCGGCTTCGCGGCAGATCGAATTTATCCTGAAATTTGAAGTGAAGTCTTTGCTCAACACTAGCTATACCCAAAAATAAGAGCTCACGCACAGGACCATGTTTTTGTCCGCATCCGTTCCGCATTTTTTCTGCGGGTCGGACGTGGACTTATTCACTTCAATGGGGCTGCAAAAGATGCAGACGGCACCCCGTGCAAAATGCGTCACGAACACGGCCGGTATCCATCTTTTGTGGATCTCTAATTTGCGCATCCGCGAAACAGGCAACGGTCGTGTGCGTGAGCCCTAAAAAATGTGCACGACCAGTGGGCCTCTGCCTAGAGGAGACCAAATCGTAACTGGTCCCAGGGTGGCAGGAACATGTTGGTGAGAAATCAACCCCTGGCTGTGTCGAAACCTCACTGTGAAGCCCCCCTCCGTACGGTACTGCATAACGTCTAGACCCAGGAGCTTAGTCATAGGACCAGTGATCTCCAGGACCGATGGAGGCGGCGACATTCGATGAGATAGGTGTCCATGTTTTACGTCAAACCCTGAAGATGCAATAGTCTATATCATCGCCTTCCAAGGTTCCATTGATCTTTCTTTTTGTTCCTTTCACCCCTGAGGTCAGAGAGGAGGCATGAATGTGAGAAGCTCTGCAATGAGGCCACGTGACCAGGAGAGTGAAGCAGCATCTGCACATCAATAGAGACGAGGCAGCTGTGAGGGCGCTCACATCCCACTGCAGTGCTCCTCAGCATCGCAGCCCAGCACCCAGGTCCCTTCTCCCCGGAGTTGAATGACTCAGTTTGATTTAAGAGCGTAATCTAAATAAGCCCCGTCCCATTCACACCCTAATTGGCCCGGTGGACCGGATGAATATTTATAAGAATCGCTGCCTAGAAGTGATTGGCTAAGACGCCTTTTCATCCCCCTGACTGTAGGGTGGTCTTCTTCTCTCAGCAAGGTTTGCCGTGCTTTGTCTAGTGCTAAAGACCAGGGACCTGCAATTCCCTTAGAGACGCAATTCACACAGAAGCCGCTTCGGGATCTCGCGTTCTCCCTATGGATATGTCAAGCGGGCACGTAAACTTCTGGATGGCATTCGGCAGCCTGTAAGGGAATGCACTCCTTGCAGGATCCTCCGCGTTGGCTGTGCCGGAGCCCCCCCCCCTCCCTCTATATTCAGATCACATACTTCTACCCCTGTACTGCAATAGAAAATCACTGATACCAGGCAGATACTGCTGCGCCTCCAATGCTGCCACCAGCACCAAACTTCCACCTCAGCTTTGGGACTGAATCTCTCGGCTGCGGCAATTGGTAAGTAAGTGCACTTAACTCTTTGGGTGGTGGCATCTTCATTGTCTAGTAGCATGCATGCAGCCAAGTGACAAACTTGGCTCTGCTATATCTATGACTAGATAGGTGTAACAGCCTCCTGAATGGTCTGGTGGTGTGTGCATTAGTTGCAGTGTGTATCCTGTCAGTGATACAATGTCTTTATATGACCCCCCCCCCCCCTAATTCTCCGCAGCCCTTGTAGTCACAGTCACAACATGTTGTCATCACTGGTTGAATGGCTCCTCTATGCCTATTAGAGGGGTGCAAGGAATCTTCTTATGGAATTCACATCTATGGATGATATACATGTATCTACGGTCAGGTGGACACTGGGGGAGGGGGGCAGGAGGCTCCTTTAGATTCCAGTGCAGTGCTTTCCTCTGGCACCTGAATTGTTCATGAGGATCACGTCTAGGGTAATGCAATATGTCCATGGGATACAATTCCAACGATGATGGATTGATTTGAAGCGCAATAAATGTTTTTAAAAATCGCAGTTTTTTTTCATATTAAAAAAAAATAATATGTGCTTGTATTAACATTTGAAAATACAATAATGTAACAATGTATCCAGTGTGCAGGTTCATTCCCATCACATGTTTACAAACAAAATCGATAAATATTTACATTTTTTTTTCTTCCTCTGGTCTGAAGCCGATTAGATCTCAGAGCCAAAGATTTGTTTCCATCTGTTTCTACTTTTATTTTTATTAATATTTTTTATTTTTTTTTATTATAATAAGAACCATTCTTCGTACAGTCACATCTCCTTGGAAGTTTATATTCAAAAATCAGAAATTGCATTTTTGTTATTCCCAAGAGACTTTTTTTTTTGCTTTTATTTATACTATTCCAAAAATATAGAATTCTTTATCAAATAGAAAAAGAGAGATGCTTTTATATTTTTTTTAAATCTTTTTCTTGGGGAAAAAAAATCTATTTAAAACACAATTATTATATTTTTTTACATTAATAATAATCATTATCACTATTGCCAATTTATTTTATGTTTATCTTATGTTTATTATTGATGTTTTATTATTTATGTTTCATTTTTCTAATTTTTTATAATAGTCACATTTTGCATTATTATTTTGCATTTTTATTACTAATGATGTTCAATTTATTTTTCTATTACTATGCTTATATATATTATTATTATTATTATCGCTGTTACATTTTCTATAATTACTATTATTATTTATTTTATTTCCCCCCCCCCTTATTTTAGATGTTTTTAAGCCATCTTATTGTGGTGCAATAGGGACAGAGCTCTTGTTCTTTTTACATGGCATAAATTATAAGACAAAAGTTAGTTTTTTCTTCTGATCATTCAAAGATGCCACCGATAAAGGGAAATGGTGGTGGATCGGAGAACATGATGTCATGCTGGAGGGTCTGCTGCAATGTCACCATAACGCGGCGTCACTCTCAGTCTATGAACGCAGTGCCCAGGACCAATGCTGTGCATGGTATCAGATGGGATATTTAATTAATAGCTTTGGTTTGGTGCATTTTTATCAGGAATCCCTCATTATTAACCCTCCGGTGACTTATGTCCTTGAGGTCTCCTAATTTTCCCTTTGACCTTGTCTTCTAGGCACTCCATAGAGTCCACAGGCAAGGCGTGTGGTCGGTGCTCCATCACATTGTCTATGGGCACCAGCACCATAAAATAACAATAGGCCGTTTGGGTTTATAAGACATGACCTTCCTGGCCCAAAAATAAGGGAACAGACACACGTGGCAGACGCCGACCGTGCAACCTGCGCCAATTTACAGTGTAATCAAACCGCGGCCGCTGCGTGTGTCGGGGCTTTTCTGCACCTGACCCTGAGAGCAGCTAGGAGGACAGTCATATCTCCATTTGGTAAATCCGGCAGAGGAACAAGCTACCAGATGTGGCCATAGCTGGACACCGCCAGGCACCACCGCATCCCCATCCACTGTAATGAGATCTGGCGGATTTCCAGCATAAATGGCAGGAGATACACCTCTGCATGCAGCGGCACTGTCCACCCCAAACTGATCCCGTTATAGTAAATAGGCTTCCGGCAGTGCCTGGCGGTGTCCAGCTATGCCAGATCTGGTAGCTTGTTCCTCTGCTGGATGAACCTACCCTAAAACATTTGGGCATCGTTTATTTAGGCCACTGTTTTTGCCGCTGCGCTGGCGGTGGATGCGCAGGAGTTATGTGCCAGTTCTAAATGTAAGACAGCGTCCGAGTCGTCTTACATTTAGATCATTTTCTACTCCTAAAAAAGTCGTAGAAAATTATGAATGAGACTGGACTTCCAGCCCGTCCCTTTCCCCGCTCATGGCAGGTCTAAAATTCTGGGTCCGGGAAAGTCACAAATTGCTGCGCAAAGGACCTTTGCACCACAATCTGCCCCAGAAATAGCGCCTACTATAGACCTATTTCTGGTTAGTAAAAGACCCCCTTGGAGTCAAGACTTCAATAGCAGAGAATCAATTAGCTGCTTAATAAGGGCAAACTAGGCAGATGGAGACACTGCCCCCTTGTGGTGAGAAAGAGAGAGAGAAAGTACATAGAATAGTCTCCTTACCAACAGAACAGTGAGTGCAGCTCTGGAGTATAATACAGGATGTAACTCAGGATCAGTACAGCATAAGTAATGTAATGTACACAGTGACTCCACCAGCAGAATAGAGAGTGCAGCTCTGGAGTATAATACAGGATAAGTAATGTAATGTATGTACACAGTGACTGCACCAGCAGAATAGTGAGTGCAGCTCTGTAGTATAATACAGGATGTAACTCAGGATCAGTACAGGATAAGTAATGTAATGTATGTACACAGTGACTGCACAAGCAGAATAGTGAGTGCAGCTCTGGAGTATAATACGGGATGTAACTCAGGATCAGTACAGGATAAGTAATGTAATGTATGTACACAGCGACTGCACCAGCAGAATAGTGAGTGCAGCTCTGGAGTATAATACGGGATGTAACTCAGGATCAGTACAGGATAAGTAATGTAATGTATGTACACAGCGACTGCACCAGCAGAATAGTGAGTGCAGCTCTGTAGTATAATACAGGATGTAACTCAGGATCAGTACAGGATATGTAATGTATGTACACAGTGACTGCACCAGCAGAATAGTGAGTGCAGCTCTGGAGTATAATACAGGATGTAACTCATGATCAGTACAGGATAAGTAATGTATGTACACAGTGACTGCACCAGCAGAATAGTGAGTGCAGCTCTGGAGTATAATGCAGGATGTAACTCAGGATCAGTACAGGATAAGTAATCTATGTACACAGTGACTGCACCAGCAGAATAGTGAGTGCAGCTCTGGAGTATAATACATGATGTAACTCAGGATCAGTACAGGATAAGTAATGTAATGTATGTACACAGTGACTGCACCAGCAGAATAGTGAGTGCAGCTCTGCAGTATAATACAGGATGTAACTCAGGATCAGTACAGGATAAGTAATGTATGTACACAGTGACTGCACCAGCAGAACAGTGAGTGCAGCTCTGGAGTATAATACAGGATGTAACTCAGGTTCAGTACAGGATAAGTAATGTATGTACACAGTGACTGCACCAGCAGAATAGTGAGTGCAGCTCTGGAGTATAATACAGGATGTAACTCAGGATCAGTACAGGATAAGTAATGTATGTACACAGTGACTGCACCAGCAGAATAGTGAGTGCAGCTCTGTAGTATAATACAGGATGTAACTCAGGATCAGTAATGTAATGTATGTACACAGTGACTGCACCATCAGAATAGTGAGTGCAGCTCTGGAGTATAATACAGGATGTAACTCAGGATCAGTACAGGATAAGTAATGTATGTACACAGTGACTCCACCAGCAGAATAGTGAGTGCAGCTCTGGAGTATAATACAGGATGTAACTCAGGATCAGTACAGGATAAGTAATGTATGTACACAGTGACTGCACCAGCAGAATAGTGAGTACAGCTCTGGAGTATAATACAGGATGTAACTCAGGGTCAGTACAGGATAAGTAATGTAATGTATGTACACAGTGACTGCACCAGCAGAATAGTGAGTGCAGCTCCGGAGTATAATACAGGATGTAACTCAGGATCAGTACAGGATAAGTAATGTATGTACACAGTGACTGCACCAGCAGAACAGTGAGTGCAGCTCTGGAGTATAATACAGGATGTAACTCAGGATCAGTACAGGATAAGTAATGTAATGTATGTACACAGTGACTGCACCAGCAGAATAGTGAGTGCAGCTCTGCAGTATAATACAGGATGTAACTCAGGATCAGTACAGGATAAGTAATGTATGTACACAGTGACTGCACCAGCAGAACAGTGAGTGCAGCTCTGGAGTATAATACAGGATGTAACTCAGGGTCAGTACAGGATAAGTAATGTATGTACACAGTGACTGCACCAACAGAACAGTGAGTGCAGCTCTGGAGTATAATACAGGATGTAACTCAGGATCAGTACAGGATAAGTAATGTATGTACACAGTGACAGCACCAGCAGAATAGTGAGTGCAGCTCTGGAGTATAATACAGGATGTAATTCAGGGTCAGTACAGGATAAGTACCGTAATGTATGTACACAGTGACTGCACCAACAGAACAGTGAGTGCAGCTCTGGAGTATAATACAGGATGCAACTCAGGATCAGTACAGGATAAGTAATGTAATGTACACAGTGACTGCACCAGCAGAATAGTGAGTGCAGCTCTGGAGTATAATACAGGATGCAACTCAGGATCAGTACAGGATCAGTAATGTATGTACACAGTGACTGCACCAGCAGAATAGGGAGTGCAGCTCTGGAGTATAATACAGGATAAGTAATGTAATGTATGTACACAGTGACTGCACCAGCAGAATAGTGAGTGCAGCTCTGGAGTATAATACAGGATGTAACTCAGGATCAGTACAGGATAAGTAATGTATGTACACAGTGACTCCACCAGCAGAATAGTGAGTGCAGCTCTAGAGTATAATACAGGATGTAACTCAGGATCAGTACAGGATAATTAATGTAATGTATGTACACAGTGACTGCACCAGCAGAATAGTGAGTGCAGCTCTGGAGTATAATACAGGATGTAACTCAGGATCAGTACAGGATAAGTAATGTATGTACACAGTGACTGCACCAGCAGAATAGTGAGTGCAGCTCTGGAGTATAATATTTCAGGATCAATGTATGATAAGTAATTAAGTATACTGCTTACGATTACTCTGTAACATCCTTACACCTGCCAATGTTGTGGTCTGCTCAGGTGTCAGTCTTCACTGTAGCCTTTGCATTATATGTATGAGCCAGCAAGCCAGATGAAGAGGGCTGCTGTATACGTTTCTCTCTGATGGATGGAATTGTGAGAACATACAGAAAGGTAGATGTTTTGGTAAAAGTAAAGGTGTGATTATCAGCGGTAGCAATGCCTAATCTTTATGTAGAGAGACTCCTTAAAGAGATCCAATTGAGTTGTTTTTTTTGTATTACCACCAGAGTATTCTTATATCTTCCTATCTGTTGCTTCTCTGACACCACCCTACCTGTGGGTCATTCTTCACTGTAGTTTTGGCATTCTATTCATGAACTAGGAGGCTCAGGATGAACAGAGCAGGGCATTGCTGTTGTGCATGGAAATGTCTTAAACATCCCTGCAGCCGGTGATTTACAGTGAGAAGCTTTTTCTCGACTGCACCTGAGATCTGAGCTGCGACATAAACACCTATGTGATGAATTCCTCTGTACTTCTGTCTGACGTGCGGGCACAAAGACCGGGATTAGGACTGGAGACCCGTCCATGATGATGATGATGATGAAGGCCAACGAACTGGTCAGAAATGATTGATGATCGGTACAAGATTCTTAAAGGAAAAGCGCCACTCAGTACATGGGAAGGGGCTGGGGGTCTGTAAAATTGAATTAAAGTGAAATCCAGCCAAAAATCCATATGTTCAAGGCTGTGGTTTTCGGAGAGGGCTGTGGAGAAGTTTCTGAAACTGGAAATGAAACACAAAAGTCTATGCAAAAGGCTATTGAAATCAATGGCAGTGTGCTAAGTGTGATAATCTCTGACCCGTGCCTTTTGTTGAAATTTGTGGTTGTCCGAAATCATAGGCTGCACCAATGGGATCTTCTCATGTATGAGATATGATAGGTGTTCATGTGCTTTCTCCTTTAAGAAAACGTAAATCAGCGATATCTTTATCAGCGAAATTGCAGAAGGCCTCGATGGTAAGGTGTGTCTTTTTGCTGATGACACAAAGATTTGTAACAGGGTTGATGTTCCTGGAGGGATACACCGAATGGAAAAGGATTTAGGAAAACTAGAGGAATGGTCAAAAATATGGCAACTAAAATTTTATGTTGATAAGTGCAAGATAATGCACCTGGGGCGTAAAAACCCAAGAGCAGAATATACAATCAGTGATACAGTCCTAACCTCAGTATCTGAGGAAAGGGATTTAGGGGTCATTATTTCAGAAGACTTAAAGGTAGGCAGACAATGTCATAGGGCAGCAGGAAATGCTAGCAGAATGCTGGGGTGTATAGGGAGAGGCATTACCAGTAGACAGAGGGAGGTGCTCATGCCGCTCTACAGAGCACTAGTGAGACCTCATCTGGAGTATTGTGCTCAGTACTGGAGGCCATATCTCCAGAAGGATATTGATACTTTGGAGAGAGTTCAGAGAAGAGCTACTAAACTAGTACATGGATTGCAGGATAAAACTTACCAGGAAAGATTAAAGGACCTTAACATGTATAGCTTGGAAGAAAGACGAGACAGAGGGGATATGAGAGAAACTGCTAAATACATAAAGGGAATCAACAAGGTAAAAGAGGAGAGAATATTTAAAAGAAGAAAAACTGCTACAAGAGGACACAGTTTTAAATTAGAGGGGCAAAGGTTTAAAAGTAATATAAGGAAGTATTACTTTACTGAGAGAGTAGTGGATGCATGGAATAGCCTTCCTGCAGAAGTGGTAGCTGCAAATACAGTGGAGGGGTTTAAGCATGCATGGGATAGGCATAAGGCCATCCTTCATACAAGATAGGGCCGGGGGCTATCCATAGTATTCAGTATATGGGGCAGACTAGATGGGCCAAATGGTTCTTATCTGCTGACACATTATATGTTTCTATGTAAATGTATTTTAGGAGTAACGGTCTGCAACAGCGCTATGCCCCTTAGAGAACTCTGCCACCACCATCGTGCCAAAAAATCCAAGAGTAAAGGGTTAAAATTTGCGGCAACTTAGAAATACTCCTAGAATTGGATTGATGGGAAGCTGAGATTCTAGGTCCTGTATGTAAAAACTGCAGAAGGGGATTTGAGGTATAATGTGAAACTTTTGGGCCCCAATGCCATATCTGGGCCCTGCGCCATTTACAAAACTTATATGGCAGAGAGCCCCCATGAGACACCAGCGCCCGGGTGCAATTCTCACCCCTGATTGTCATTCTCTGCTACATTTTAACCCCCTGAACAGGAATCAAATGGCGCATAGCAAAACTCTGAAAGGGCTGCAACCCCGAGAGCAATGATGTTATTAAAAGTAGTCTTCACCATTTTAGGGCCACATTTTTGAGTTATTTCATTTTATCTCTTTGTCTAAATGATTGAAAAATGATAACATTCTCTCTTCCAGCAGCCACCACTAGAGGGCGCTCGCTGCAAATAGATTAATGGAACTGATTGGGAACTGTATTAATCTCTATGTCTTGAGCTCCCTCTGGTGGTGGCTGCAGGTAGTCAATATAATGATTAGGCCCCGCCCACCAGGAGCCCAATAGCATTAACTTGCTGTGTTTCTAAGGTAGGGACAACACTTTCTCTTAGGAATTACATCACATTGTAGAAAGCCCGGACTATGACATGACAGATTGACAGGATTTTACTATTTGACGCTCTATGTAGTTTATCTCCATTATTTTATAGCCTATATTATATGCTGTATACAGTGGATGTATACAGCCATATAGCTCCCTGGTAACGCTATGCGCTGCCGTCTCTATCTCAGCATTCATATACATCCCCTGTCACTTGTGTAAACATCATGGCGCCTGACCTCACTTACATATACATTCCCGTCTCTCTTCCGGAAGGCAGCGCTCATTCAAAATCCTTCCCAACACTCAGACCTGTTCCTGAATTTGCATTTGTAGAGAATTTCATCCGTCTGTATGGAGACAAATACTGAGTAGATTATAAGTTGTAGATTTCAAGGTCCAGAAATGACCGACTGGTTTGACCTTAAAGAGGACCTTTCATCAGATTTGCAAAAGTCCAATTAGGGTGTTACCTTATAGGGCGTCCCCCACTGATGCCATGGCTTTTTTTTTTTCAAAAACCCACCCGTTTGTCCGCTGTGGCCCCCCCCCTGTTCATTTTGGCGCCTTGTATTATAATGAGGAGTATCGGAACAATGAGGAGGGGACCCCAGGGTTTCTCAATGGGCGTCTCCTTCTCCCTGGCTGTAGCGCTGTCCAATCACAGCCAGGGAGAAGGAGACGCCCATTGAGAAACCCTGGGGTCCCCCCTCCCCCCTGTACCGATGATAGTAATTAGCATACTGAGCGAGGAAAATACCGGAGGGCAAGCGGGCGAACGGAGCGGCGCCCAGGAATAATAGTAAGCACTATAGGATCCCTGCTTTATGCCTTATCTAACGTGTTACTTATCTTATAAAGTCTGGACCCATGAAAGGTCCTCTTTAAAGGGGTTGTGTGATGAAGAGCCTTCCCCTGTGTCTCCCGTAGACGTCTCCTATACGTACCGTTAAGCCTCATACAGATGTCCGTGGAACACGGTTCGTGAGATACCGGACTGGCATTGCAGGAGCGCACGGCGTCATTGGTTGCTATGACGCCGTGCGCTCCTGCAATGCCAGTCTGGTATCTCACGGACCGTGATCCACGGACGTCTGCATGAGGCTTTATATGCACAGACACCTGCCTGTCAATGTGTGAGAGGAGATATACCGAGGAGGGCGCAGAGTATTTTACCATATGTCCTGCCCATTTATATAAAGTAGGGCGCAGTCCTAATCTAAGCCATTGGAGGTGCTGGTAGTGTACAGTCGTGGCCAAAAGTTTTGAGAATGACACAAATATTAGTTTTCACAAAGTTTGCTGCTAAACTGCTTTTATATCTTTGTTTCAGTTGTTTCTGTGATGTAGTGAAATATAATTACACGCACTTCATACGTTTCAAAGGCTTTTATCGACAATTACATGACATTTATGCAAAGAGTCAGTATTCGCAGTGTTGGCCCTTCTTTATCAGGACCTCTGCAATTCGACTGGGCATGCTCTCAATCAACTTCTGGGCCAATTCCTGACTGATAGCAACCCATTCTTTCATAATCACTTCTTGGAGTTTGTCAGAATTAGTGGGTTTTTGTTTGTCCACCCGCCTCTTGAGGATTGACCACAAGTTCTCAATGGGATTAAGATCTGGGGAGTTTCCAGGCCATGGACCCAAAATGTCAACGTTTTGGTCCCCGAGCCACTTAGTTATCACTTTTGCCTTATGGCACGGTGCTCCATCGTGCTGGAAAATGCATTGTTCTTCACCAAACTGTTGTTGGATTGTTGGAAGAAGTTGCTGTTGGAGGGTGTTTTGGTACCATTCTTTATTCATGGCTGTGTTTTTGGGCAAAATTGTGAGTGAGCCCACTCCCTTGGATGAGAAGCAACCCCACCCATGAATGGTCTCAGGATGCTTTACTGTTGGCATGACACAGGACTGATGGTAGCGCTCACCTTTTCTTCTCCGGACAAGCCTTTTTCCAGATGCCCCAAACAATGGGAAAGAGGCTTCATCGGAGAATATGACTTTGCCCCAGTCCTCAGCAGTCCATTCACCATACTTTCTGCAGAAGATCAATCTGTCCCTGATGTTTTTTTTGGAGAGAAGTGGCTTCTTTGCTGCCCTTCTTGACGCCAGGCCATCTTCCAAAAGTCTTCGCCTCACTGTGTGTGCAGATGCGCTTACACCTGCCTGCTGCCATTCCTGAGCAAGCTCTGCACTGGTGGCACTCTGATCCCGCAGCTGAATCCTCTTTAGGAGACGATCCTGGCGCTTGCTGGACTTTCTTGGACGCCCTGAAGCCTTCTTAACAAGAATTGAACCTCTTTCCTTGAAGTTCTTGATGATCCTCTAAATTGTTGATTGAGGTGCAATCTTAGTAGCCACAATATCCTTGCCTGTGAAGCCATTTTTATGCAACGCAATGATGGCTGCACGCGTTTCCTTGCAGGTCACCATGGTTAACAATGGAAGAACAATGACTTCAAGCATCACCCTCCTTTTTACATGTCAAGTCTGCCATTTTAACCCAATCAGCCTGATATAATGATCTCCAGCCTTGTGCTCGTCAACATTCTCACCTGAGTTAACAAGACGATTACTGAAATGATCTCAGCAGGTCCTTTAATGACAGCAATGAAATGCAGTGGAAAGGTTTTTTGGGATTAAGTTCATTTTCATGGCAAAGAAGGACTATGCAATTCATCTGATCACTCTTCATAACATTCTGGAGTATATGCAAATTGCTATTATAAAAACTTAAGCAGCAACTTTTCCAATTTCCAATATTTATCTAATTCTCAAAACATTTGGCCACGACTGTACACGACCCAATAAATCACCCTATATTAAAGAGAGACCCACTTAAACATACAGACTCACAGACCAGACTCCCTAAATAAATGCAAAACCCCAGACCAAGCCCTAAAGAAATACAGCCCACATAGCAGTGCTTATTTTCCAATCACACAGCAGGGCCTATATAATAATCACATAACAGTGTCTATATAATAATTACATAACAGTGCCTATATAATAATCACACAGCAGTGCCTATATAATAATTACATAACAGTGTCTATATAATAATTACATAACAGTGCCGATATAATAATACATAATAATGCCTATATAGCAATCACACAGCAATAACTATAGTAGACAAATTAGACAATCCCTTTAAGAGGCGGAGCCTGAAGGAGGACGTCTATAAAGCTAAATCATCACTCATTTCAATTTTTCTGCATTTAATATTTTAATATAAAACAAATTAAGCAAAAAAAGTAAGGTCCCTGTAATTATCAGTGCCAATAGCAGCAGAGCCTGGCCACAGCCATAGCTCATTATAATTACAGATATCAGGTGTTTGGATTTCTACAGCTGAAGTCTTTATTCCGTGACCACAGACATTCGTCTCATCCCTTCACTGCTTACAGGCCCCATGGGACAAGCAACATCCACTGTATGTTCTATCAGCGGCAGCAACAAAACCAACCGGCGACGCAGGAACACATCATTAGTGGTGAACCTGACCGGAAAACACATTATATACATCTGTACTAATATCCTGTACAATATTCTAACACCACATGTTTATCTGTGGATTATCATATAATAGCGACAGACTACGATCACTATTACACTGCAGCCTGAAAAACAGAAGGATGGGAAATGACAACTCTAAGAAGCATAATGGGACAGAAAAAGGTTGTCACTTGTCAAGTATATAAACTAGACATCTAGGTTAAATACATCAACACAAACTAGTATAATATTTTGCCCCCACACTACAGACAATGAAACTGTAATTACATAATATTTTACTAAATCCTATTCAGAAAATAAAACTATTATAAAACTGCCTCCTTTGTATAAGAATATAACTACTATTATACTGCTCCTATGTACAAGAATATAACTACTATAATACTGCCTCCTATGTACAAGAATATAACTACTATAATACTGCCTCCTTTGTATAAGAATATAACTACTATAATACTGCTCCTATGTACAAGAATATAACTACTATAATACTGCTCCTATGTACAAGAATATAACTACTATAATACTGCTCCTATGTACAAGAATATAACTACTATAATACTGCCTCCTATGTACAAGAATATAACTACTATAATACTGCTCCTATGTACAGGAATATAACTACTATAATACTGCTCCTATGTACAAGAATATAACCACTATAATACTGCTCCTATGTACAAGAATATAACTACTATAATACTGCTCCTATGTACAAGAATATAACTACTATAATACTGCTCCTATGTACAAGAACATAACTACTATAATACTGCCTCCTATGTACAAGAATATAACTACTATAATACTGCTCTTATGTACAAGAATATAACTACTATAATACTGCTCCTATGTACAAGAATATAACTACTATAATACTGCCTCCTATGTACAAGAATATAACTACTATAATACTGCTCCTATGTACAAGAATATAACTACTATAATACTGCTCCTATGTACAAGAATATAACTGCTATAATACTGCTCCTATGTACAAGAATATAACTGCTAAAATACTGCTCCTATGTACAAGAATATAACTGCTATAATACTGCTCCTATGTACAAGAATGTAACTACTATAATACTGCTCCTATATACAAGAATATAACTACTATAATACTGCTCCTATGTACGAGAATATAACTGCTATAATACTGCTCCTATGTACAAGAATATAACTGCTATAATACTGCTCCTATGTACAAGAATGTAACTGCTATAATACTGCTCCTATATACGAGAATGTAACTACTATAATACTGCTCCTATATACGAGAATATAACTACTATAATACTGCTCCTATGTACAAGAATATAACTGCTATAATACTGCTCCTATGTACAAGAATATAACTACTATAATACTGCCTCCTATGTACAAGAATATAACTGCTATAATACTGCTCCTATGTACAAGAATATAACTACTATAATACTGCTCCTATATACGAGAATATAACTACTATAATACTGCCTCCTATGTACAAGAATATAACTACTATAATACTGCCTCCTATGTACAAGAATATAACTGCTATAATCCCTGTTACCAGGCAGATTAGGTGTAATTTATACATCCCACCACTAGATGGGGATGAAACTTAGGTTCTATATACACCTAGCCCAGGCCTAGTTAGTCAGTTGAGGTCTCTCTGAGGAGATTAGAGCAGATCTGAGGAGGTCAGATTAGATTAGTGGAGAAAATGTAGAGTGAAGAGTCCATGACACAGATTAGTGAGTGGAACCAACTTCGCTATGAGGTGATACTAAGATGTGAGGCGCAGAAGAGCGATTTCCTTCTGTGGCCGGACTATACACTTGCATCCCTGACCAGTAGGAGAGAGTTGCCTCCCTGGAATAGAAACAAGCATTCCTAAGGAATCATAGGTGATAAGAGCCATTATTGAGGGCCACAGACACCTTTGCGCATGGTGGAGGATTTATAGCTTCTGGCAGCCACACCAACCTTCTGAGAGACAGATGAGTTTGCCTGTCACAATGTTCAGCTTGTAGGGAAAGGACAAGGAATAGGACCCAGCACATCAACAGGAACAAGGTACACCTTACCCACAGCTCCAAGCCAAACCTAAAAAGCCTACAAACAGTGGATTTGCAGAATCAACTCTGTTAACAACAAGAGACTGCATATTTGTACTGCTGCAACCAAAGTCATCAACAGTAAAAGTTGTGAGTTGCATCTTACCACTGTCTACCTCATTATTACCACTATTGGTTGTACCACCATTAACGGTACTGGCGTCACGACAAAAACCATCAAGGGACTGAGCCGCAACAAGCACCCTAAGCACCCCTAACATCAAGGAACCACCATCTTGGCTGATGCTTCCTACCACAGAGCGTGCCCCGGAGGATTTCCTGCTGTCCACCTCAACACTGTGCTGCCAGCCCAGGGAGGCTTTCTGCTAACCGTGAATAAACTGATGAACTGTGTGTTATAATTTTGCCCCTCATCGGTCCACCGTGCACCTCACGTGTTACCCCTGCGCTACTGGCTGGCTGCACCAGGACCCCCCAAAAAATGCCTGGAGTCGTGGCACTCCATCCTTCTCCTCTAGTGCAGGCTATACAGGCCTGGCCTTTAAAAGAAGAAATGTGGTGAGGTTCAAACACCGAGGTGCCAAAGAAGACCTCCCCGATAGGAGGTTTGTGGAGAGGGAACTTCTGTGTCACCATGGGGTTCGTGCCAGCTGACATCTTGGCAGTGATAAACCTACCAGATAGACAGGGTTATGATGTCAGCTTTAAGCTCATGTCTAATCTGGATAGGTTCTGGGCTAATTTTCCCAGGTTTAGGGACACAGAAGGTTGGAGTAAATTCATTTTTATTGCAATCTCCAAACCGGTCACAGTTAACATCACGTTCTGGAATGAGGCTGTCCCTCCCCAGGATATGTGGTGTGGCTCTGGAGACACTGCGACCTTATGTCTGACCTAACTAAGAACAGGGACGATGATGGTATCTGGACAGGAGGGTGGAAGGTCCTGGTCAAACTGCGCCAACACAATAATATCACATGGCATCTACCCAATTTCTTCTACATTGAGAGAGAGAAATGTGTCTGCTTCTACCCTAGTCAGCCCGGGAAGTGCTTCAGTTGTGGCAAGGCCTTTCATCTGGCCAGTGCCTGCACTGTGGTGAAGTGCAATCTGTGTGGTGAGGTCAGTCATGTAAGTGCGGTACGCCAGACCTGCAGGGTAATGCGATTGTGAGGTCACGGTCAATGGCAAGCGAGGGTTACTCACAGTTATGTATGGAAACCCTGGGCAGGCATACAGCAGTGAAGGAGAGGCTGGCACAAAAGTCCTCTGGGGCACACTCTGTATTGAGGGACCAGGCCTGGTGTTGGATGAGGTGCCCTGGATGTTGCAGGTGTTTTATGTGCCCGGGGCAAGGTCCCTTTAAGGTTCGTGCCGGTAACGGTGGCACACCGTGTAGAGATAGGTGGAATAATGGAGGAATCAGTAGATAAACCAAATGTCTTTTTACTGGAAACTCACAGTGCAAACTTTACACATACAGTTCAATTTATGGATGGTTGTAAGGCAGTTCCTCAGACAGTTCTTTCACAAACAGGTAGACTTCAGATGGTGGTAGGAAATAAACAGGCAAGATACTTGGAGGAACACAATGATGATTGCTTTACAGTGCAATGCTGCTCTATCCCCTTCAGCTATTCTAGCTGGCTGGATCCCAAGGCCCGGATGCCTAGATGCTGGCTTTTATCCTTGGTATATCGTTCCTTCTCCAAGATCGCACTTGCTGCATTCTATATAACTCTGTCCATCATGGTACTTATCTGACCTGGTGTTGACTGGAATGGAAGGGAGGATAACTGCTGGTTTTCCCCAGGAGGTGTTATCCTGCTACTGGGGAGTCTTCAGAGCTAACCTAGGCTCTCTTTATCCACAGGTAGGCTAGGATCCCTCTACTAGCCCCCTGGTTACAGCTAACAGCCTGGGCTGTCCAGCTGCATGTCAGGGGGGGGAGGCTCTGGCTTGTCCTCCTCACTGGTCTCAGCAGACCCCTGACTTTGAACTCACTCCGAACTGACTCCGAACTGACTCCCCTTCCCTGTCTGGACCTGAATACTTATACCAGGGCTACTCTAGCTCCCTCTAGCGTCTGGGATGACTAACTACAGAGACTAGGCCTGATACTACCTAATACAGGGAAAACATTACATATAAAGCAATACGTTAGAATTTACAGAACACATGCACAATTGAAAATGACACTCCTGTCCCTAGTGAAGAGAAGTCACGCACACCCCAATTGACCCTCGTGTAGTGCCCACGCTTAGTCCGTGAGGCCACTACATACCCCCACGCTTTAACGTTGCCCGACCTCGGCGCAGCATGAAGGGGCCCTGCCCAGCTGGATACTGCACCTGAAAAAGAGACCAAAAAGCAAAGCAGGAAACACATCTACATTTGCAGAAGCATAATATATACACACATCAGGCAATTCCAACTGGCTTAGGAACAAGTACTGGTGAAAAGGGGCGTCGTTCTCTTCTCTCAGGATCATGTGAGGGAACAGGGGCGCTGACCTGGCACAGCGTAACATTATACCAGGATAGTCCATATGTGCAAATTGTCCTTAAGAGAACAGCAGAACACAATAAAACAATTTAAAAGTTCTTGGAGGCTCAAAGAACAAATAAGAGTCCGTACCCAGGTTCCTTTCTTATAAATCACAGAGGCTCGCGTGCAGTGGAGTCCATCTCTGGGCACATTTCTTTGGTCTTCCGTTACACAATAAAAATGACAGCACATAAAAGATAGTCCATACTGTCAGGTGATATAAAAACAAGTGCTGTAATACCCCTGATCAACCTGAAAAGGGGGTTAAGGGTAAAAGGTGCAACAACGGAACAGGCACAACTTGATGTGTGATAGCAGAAGCAGGCAGGAGGTCCTGGAAACAAACATGGCTTTGCTGACTTTATTATTTCAGTAAGTGACCACTACCACTGAGTCGTGGGAGAACTGGCAGCAGCAACAAAGGACCAGAAACATAGGACTCCTGTCCTGAAAGGGTTACATTTTCAAAAGTCATCCCTTGGCAAAATAAATCAAAGGCCTAGCAGGCTAATTTACAAGGGCGTATCACAGTTACCCGGCTCTGCTGGCAAATAAGGCCTGTAGTAATCCTCTACAGGTGGATGTGCCCACATTACAGTGTTAGGGGGCAGCTGTAGCATGAAGGGACCCCTAATAGGTATCGGCCCCATAGGCCTAGGGGTAAGGACATTTGAGGACCGCACCGGTCCAGGCATAATGATTGTAGGCTGTGCTGGATTAGATACCGCCGCCGCAAGCGGTCCGGTGGGCGCTGGAATGACTGACTCTGCGCAGCAAGTCACAGGGTTAGAGGGTTGTCTTGGGGGCACCGACGGAGCGGAGGTGGTAGAAGGTGGTCTACGGGTGGTGACAGGCACCCTTACTTCGTCCTTCCTAGGCGGCGTCTGGATCCTGGCGGTGGCAATCTTGCGCAGCTCCCGCAACTTTTCTTCCAGACGGACGATCTGGTCACCTATGCTTTCGGTCTCAGAATCGCTGTCCTCTGCTGTCGCCGCCGGCGCAGGTACAGTGTAGGATGCATCGGACGCAGCCGCTGCAGGTTCCGGTGGCGCATCGGGTCTCCTACCCTTCCGGATATTTTCCACGGTAACGCGGAGTCCTTTTAGATTTTCCATTTCATGGATTGTTTTCTCCCGGCGAGGCAGCTCGGGGGACGGATAGGGACTCACCCATTTTTCCAACACAGTTGGCTGCCAAAACACATTAGGACCAATGAAAGAGCCCCGCTCCTGGAACGCGTGATGGGCTGGTTCTGGAGAGCGCTCAGGTTTGCACTCGCAGCCAGAATAGTCCTCATCTGCCTCCCAGTCCTCCGGTTCCTTCTTGGGACGGGTCACGGCAGTCGCATATGGGCCTCGCAGGCTCTCGGCAGGGGTGAATTCTACCTCCTCTCCCTCGCGGAGGTTATGCAGATGCTCAGGGAGGTAACCTCTCTTGACGGACCTCCGGTTGACGTACAAGTCTCTGCCAGTAATGTGGTCTTGTATGAACCCGTAGCCACGGGTTTTGTCAAAGGACAGCACCAACCCCCTTCTCCTTTCCAGGCGGGGTTGGGTATTAGGATGACGGTCGTAAATGGACTTGGTCAGTTCTTCATAGTATATTTTAGTTTTAGTATTCCTCTTTATCGCGCCCTCCCGGATCTCTGCCATAAGTGTTGACCACTTGAATGAGGGCTGAAAGAAGTCTCTCCAGGAGCCGTAGCAGTGCTCTGGTTCTTTCCCCAGTGGCGGGCAGGCGGGTCTCTCCGGTCCCGGAGAGTAGGCCGGTGGAGCCTCTTCTGGCTCTACACCAATATCAGTCATGTTCAGTAAATCAGGCGCGGACATCCCAGCAGAGCAGTCTTCACTCTCCAACATGCTCGATCCTTCTCTGGAGAGCGACAGGGTGGCGCCAATAAGTTCAGACAGATCCTCCCATTGCACTGGGAGGCCGCCCCCCAGGTACTCCAGTATGGGGGAGGCGGAGTCCATTTCTGCAGACATGCAAATGTCCAGACAGGCGGTGACGCCAACTTTTAGCTTTTTCCCGCTCTTCTCAGCAAAAAGGCGCCAACTTTTACCGCCAATTTAGGATGAAGATGACGCAGCAGTAATCTCAAGCAAGCTCAGCGGCCATCTTTAGCAAAAACGCTGTCTATTCACTGACAGCAAGCGGTGGCTTAAACAAGCAGCAAACAGTCCATAAAACACTATTTTCACACCGCTACTTAGGACAGTCCTTTGGCCCAGTAATTTTCAATAAACCAATTAGGGCTTGGTCACTTTAAGATTATTTTCAGCAGACAGTTTTGTAATCCAACAATGGCGCAGATATGTTCCGTATCCTGTTCGTGGACGCCAATTTATGCGGTACGCCAGACCTGCAGGGTAATGCGAATGTGAGGTCACGGTCAATGGCAAGCGAGGGTTACTCACAGTTATGTATGGAAACCCTGGGCAGGCATACAGCAGTGAAGGAGAGGCTGGCACAAAAGTCCTCTGGGGCACACTCTGTATTTAGGGACCAGGCCTGATGTTGGATGAGGTGCCCTGGATGTTGCAGGTGTTTTATGTGCCCGGGGCAAGGTCCCTTTAAGGTTCGTGACGCCAGTGCCAATTGGACGGTGGCACACCGTGTAGTGACAGATGGAATAATGGAGGAATCAGTAGATAAACCAAATGTCTTTTTACTGGAAACTCACAGTGCAAACTTTACACATACAGTTCAAATTATGGATGGTTGTAAGGCAGTTCCTCAGACAGTTCTTTCACAAACAGGTAGACTTCAGATGGTGGTAGGAAATAAACAGGCAAGATACTTGGAGGAACACAATGATGATTGCTTTACAGTGCAACCCTGCTCTATCCCCTTCAGCTATTCTAGCTGGCTGGATCCCAAGGCCCGGATGCCTAGATGCTGGCTTTTATCCTTGGTATATCGTTCCTTCTCCAAGATCGCACTTGCTGCATTCTATATAACTCTGTCCATCATGGTACTTATCTGACCTGGTGTTGACTGGAATGGAAGGGAGGATAACTGCTGGTTTTCCCCAGGAGGTGTTATCCTGCTACTGGGGAGTCTTCAGAGCTAACCTAGGCTCTCTTTATCCTCAGGTAGGCTAGGATCCCTCTACTAGCCCCCTGGTTACAGCTAACAGCCTGGGCTGTCCAGCTGCATGTCAGGGGGGGGAGGCTCTGGCTTGTCCTCCTCACTGGTCTCAGCAGACCCCTGACTTTGAACTCACTCCGAACTCACTCCGAACTGACTCCCCTTCCCTGTCTGGACCTGAATACTTATACCAGGGCTACTCTAGCTCCCTCTAGCGTCTAGGATGACTAACTACAGAGACTAGGCCTGATACTACCTAATACAGGGAAAACATTACATATAAAGCAATACGTTAGAATTTACAGAACACATGCACAATTGAAAATGACACTCCTGTCCCTAGTGAAGAGAAGTCACGCACACCCCAATTGACCCTCGTGTAGTGCCCACGCTTAGTCCGTGAGGCCACTACATAAGTGCTAACTGTGACACCATCAGATGCAATCTGTGTGGAAATATGGGCCACCCTCACAGAGATTGCCCAGATGCATGGCACAACATCTGTAAAGAGCTCCCTGATGAGGAACTGGTGGAAGAGGCCGAGGCTGTAGAGGAGGAGGCCTTGATGTCAGGGACCATACTGACGAGGCAAGAAGTCCAGCAGAGGTTAGATAGTGTAGAGCCAGAACATCGGGGCTTAGAGAGTGTGCAGGGTGACATGGAGACTGTCCCTCAGGTCCAACAACAGTCAGATGAAGCCTCATTTGTATCACCATCTGTACCTGAGGAGAGTAAGAGCAAGCAGGGAAAATGGAGGAAAAAAGACACGTCTTCCCGTAAGCCCGAGGCAGATTACAACATGGACCAAAGGGTCAAGAAAAAAGTCAATACAGGTGCAGATGTAATGGTGATATCTAATAGGTACGAGGTTCTGACAGGGCCACGTTGAGGCAGGGGTGAGACAGGGTTGCCCGTTGAGTCCACTGCTGTATATGTTTGCCTTAGACCCGTTCTTGAGGTTGCTGCAGGAGTGTGATTTTTCAGGGGGTTCCAGACCCCACTGTTTGCTTCTGAGTGTTGTTACCTACGTGGATGATCGTGAGGAACAGATGTTGTTTGCAGCCATTAGAAGTTACTCAGAGACCTCAGGGTCTCTGGTCAATCTTGAGAAGAGTCAAGCATTCTGGACACTGAATTCTGATCCAGATTTTGATCTGCCACAATTTGCGAAAGCCTCCACCTATATTAAAATTCTTGGGGTTAAACTCGGGAGGGAAGATAATGCCAGGCTAAATTGGGAAGAAAGATTGGAAGCCGGAAAGGCAAAGGTTCAGCGATGGAAGAGCTGGAGGCTGACCTATAGAGAAAGGGTTAAAATGACTTGCCTGGTCCCTGTCTTCTTATATGTCTCTGTCTTTCCTTTGCCAGAATCTTTCTTGGCTAGGCTCTTTAGCCTGTTCTTCCAACTTCTTTGGGGGAACAGGTTGAACCCAGTTAAAAGAGGGATCACCTACCTAACTACTATAATACTTCCTTCTATGTACAAGAATAACTACTATAATACTCCTCCTACGTTCAAGAATATAACTACTATAATACTGCCTCCTATGTACAAGTATATAACTACTATTATACTGCCTCATATAGAAGAATATAACTACTATAATACTGCTCCTATGTACAAGAATATAACTACTATAATACTGCTCCTATGTACAGGAATATAACTATAATACTGCTCCTATGTACAAGAATATAACTGCTATAATACTGCCTCCTATGTACAAGAATATAACTGCTATAATACTGCTCCTATGTACAAGAATATAACTACTATAATACTGCTCCTATGTACAAGAATATAACTACTATAATACTGCCTCCTATGTACAAGAATATAACTACTATAATACTGCCTCCTATGTACAAGAATATAACTACTATAATACTGCTCCTATGTACAAGAATATAACTACTATAATACTGCTCCTATGTACAAGAATATAACTTCTATAATACTGCTCCTATGTACAAGAATATAACTACTATAATACTGCCTCCTATGTACAAGAATATAACTACTATAATACTGCCTCATGTAGAAGAATATAACTACTATAATACTGCCCCCTATGTACAAGAATATAACTACCATAATACTGCTCCTATATACAAGAATATAACTACTATAATACTGCTCCTATTTACAAGAATATAACTACTATAATACTGCCTCCTATGTACAAGAATATAACTACTATAATACTGCTCCTATGTACAAGAATATAACTACTATAATACTGCCTCCTATGTACAAGAATATAACCACTATAATACTGCCCCTATGTACAAGAATATAACTACTATAATACTGCTCCTATGTACAAGAATATAACTACTATAATACTGCTCCTATGTAGAAGAATATAACTACTATAATACTGCTCCTATGTACAAGAATATAACTACTATAATACTGCCTCCTATGTACAAGAATATAACTACTATAATACTGCTCCTATGTACAAGAATATAACTACTATAATACTGCCTCCTATGTACAAGAATATAACTACTATAATACTGCCTCCTATGTACAAGAATATAACTACTATAATACTGCCTCCTATGTACAGGTATATAACTACTATAATACTGCCTCCTATGTACAGGAATATAACTACTATAATGCTGAATCCTATGTTTTATGCCTAGTGTCCTATGAACTGTGGAGCAGTAAGCTATCGGCTGCCGTACCCCACCGCGGTATTCATTGCTATCTTGAGGCACCTGTGACCGGGAACATAAGCACCTGACGCTCCCACCATTATTTATGTGTCCGGCCAGCAGTTGTCAGAATGGCTTGGGCGGCCGCCTGTGCATTGACCAACTGGGGCGTTTTCCAGTTGGGTCTATGACCAGTCCATTCCTGATGTATATGGTCGAACTGAAAATCTTTCACAGGAAATAAGGTCCCGATAAAGCAGGGGTGCACAACCTGTGGCCCCGGGGGGCTGCATGTGGCCCTTGATATCATTCTGTGCATTTTTCATGTATTCTCCCATTAGATGGGAGTCCTGGGGGTGTAACCAGACATTTATGGTATATATTGTATGTACAACAGACCATAAATACAGTATTTCAGTTAAAAATATCCCTTTAACTTTTATTTTCAGCCCTTGAGTTTCCTTCAGTCTGACAATGTGGCCCCCATCAAGAAGAGGTTGTGCACCCCTGCGATCAAGGCTGGTTTTATTTTTTGTTCTTGTGTTATTGTTTTTTTCCCCTTATTATTATTTTTTTTACAAAATCCATAAGGAATGCCTTACAAGAAAATCATTACCCAGCAGAAATAAAGCGATGATCATTACCGTGAACAGAATGTAGATTCTATGATATTATCAATTTGCTATTATAGAAACGGAAGCGAATGGTAATTTTAATTTAAAAAAAAATATTAATTTTCCCTGGAGAATTTCTACAGACCACTAAATGTTATTTATTCCAAGAAACTGCTCCATAGAAAGTTCTGTACAGAAAACAGGAAAATGACCCTATAATTAATGAGCAGTCATTATAGAGGACGAGGGATGAAAGAAAGCTCCTGGAAGACGCTGCTAATTGTAACACAGCATGAGGCCTCACGCACACGGCCGATCCGTGCATTGGGGATGCAAATTGCAACGTCCCAACTTGAATGGGTCCATGATCTGTCCGCACCGCAAAAAAAATAGAACATATAGTGCTTCCGTGGGGTTCCGTGCCTCCATTCGAGTGAATGGGTCCGCACCTGTGATGCAGGGAGCACACGGCCGGTGCTTGAGGCCTGAGGGTATCGCAAAGAGAAGAGGTCACCTGATTAAAGAGCACGTAGATAAAATGATAATACAAGTCAAAATATTATAAAATAATTATATCTGTTATAAAAATAAAGACCTAAAACTACTACTCCCACTATTTACAATAATATAATACTAATGACTATAAAAGTAATAAAATGGCTATTGTAAAAGGAATGCATACTACTACTGCTTCCACTACTACTACTGCTACTAGTACTAATACTACTATTACTACCAGTACTAACACTAATACTATTACCACTATTACTACTACTAGTACTAATACTACTACTACTACTACTACTACTTCCACTACTAGTACTGCTACTAGTACTAATACTACTACTAACAGTATTAATACTAATACTATTACTACTGCTACTAGTACTAATACTACTACTACTACTACTACCACTTCTGCTACTACTAGTACTAATACTATTACCACTTCTACTACTTCTGCAACTGCTACTACTACCACCAACACTACTACTACTACTGCTGCTACTACTACCACTACTAGTACTAATACTACTAATACTACCACCACCACTACTACTGCTACTAGTATTAATACTGCTGCTACTACCACTACTGCTACTAGTACTAATACTACTACTACCACTACTTCTACTATTGCTGCTACTACTACCACCACTACTGCTACTACTACTGCTGCTACTACTACTATTACTGCTACTACTACTACTACTACTAGTACTACTGCTACTAGTATTAATACTACTACTACTTCTACTACTACTACTACTACTATTACTACTAGTATTAATACTACTATGACCACTTCTACTACTGCTACTACTTCCACTACTGCTACTACCACTACTATGAGTATTACCACTTCTACTAGTACTATTACTACCACTACTACTACTGTTACTACTACTATTACTGTTGCTACTACTACTGCTACTACTACCAATTCTACTACTACTTCTGCTCATACAAATACTATTGCTACTACTACTACTGTGCTGCTGCTGCTGCTACTACTACTACTGCTACTATTACTACTGATACTACTACTAGTACTAGTACTACTACTATTACCGCGCCTATTGGTACTACTACTACTGCTACTACTACTACTATTGCTGCTGCTACTACTACTACTACTACTACTACTACTGCTACCACTACTGCTACTACTAAAACTAAATGTAATCTAAAATAAAAAGTTATAGTAATATTAAAAATTAGCACTAGTAATATTAACAATCTAATAATAATAATAATAATAATAGTATTAATAATAGTAAGCATACAGTATAATAGTAATGACAAAAACATAACATCTTATATCACATTATTATTATACATTATTATTAATAAATATCAATAATAATAATAATTATATTAATGATTGAAATAAAAATATGCAATATAAAATTAATGATAAAAATAATTTAATAAAATAATATAGCACAATAGAAAAAAATAATAAAATATGTGATAAAAATTTATAATAACCTTTTGGCTGAAAACTTTAGTAATCTGGGACAGACTGGTTGCTGGGCAACTACTGCCTGACCAGCTCACCTAAAAGACTGAAAGCAAAGTATCCCTAGCAACTGTTGTTAGGCAGGGCATTCTTAGCAACGAGCTGCCAGGCCATGATACTCTCCATTCGTGACAACATTCTCTTTGTTGAGATAATACGGGATGGGATTATGCAAACCCCACCCAAAAATCAATGTTCCCGGACATTTTGGGGTTTCCTCTTAATTGTTACAATTCTAACTTTGTTGGTGTCTGTGGTCTCCATCATGAAGATACTGACCGACCTTTACGTGGCCAATATCGGGACATTTATGTCCACCCCAGATACACCCTCACTATCGGAACTCCCATTTTTGAATGTGGTTGTATAAACTTCAGTTCCCAGGATTGTACCGGTGAGAAAGGAACCGGTGGCGTGTGTTACAGTTACAGATGTAGCAGAGCTCGCAGGCGCACTCGGTGAGTTATGACTGTGACTCTTAACTCTGCTACATCTGTTTGTTCTTACTCTTTGTGACATGTGGTGGGGGCAATAATGTACATGGGGCATGGAGGGTTCGGGGCAGAACGGGGAGTCCGTGAAAGGAAAGATGGAGGAGTAGAAACAAATATAGGGCATAGAATATCGAAGCTTCTAGCGATTAGGTGTCGAGGTTTGAAAGAAAATAAAAATGTAGCGTTTGGTGCACTTGTTCTGGTCTCTGGAAGAAAATGCTGCAGGCGGAATAATAAGAGCGAGCCGTCACAATGAGGACACCCGTCGAGGAAATAGGACTGCACAGCAATTGCCATAAAGCAGGTTCCATTAAGCAGCCCGTTCGGCTTCTGGCTTTTGTTGGATAAAGCTCCTTTCACAGAACGGGGAGTTCATCCTCCTCCTCCTCCCCCCCTTTTATTCCTTCTGCGCGGGGCGCCGGATATTTTTGCATGATCAAAAATTGCTCTGGTTTGTTGATGTGAAAACATGGAAGGAAAATAATGTAGAAAGTGGAGGTAAGAGAAGCAGAATCGCCGTGCAGAGACGTGTGGCCCCGGATGTCACCCCTTCTGTCTCTTCATGGATACATTGGAGGAAATGGATTTCAACTTTTTGCAAATAAAAAGTGGAGCAATTGAAGAAGAAGTCACTATTATTATTACCGTTTCTTAAGGGACCTCTGAAAATAACAGCGGAAACCTGATTTTCCTTCCTTCTTTCCATCCTTCCTTCCTCCCATTCTTCCTCCCTCTCTCTCCTTCCTTTTCATCATCCCTCCCTTCCTTTCTTTCCTCCATCTTCCTTCCTTCATCCCTATCTAACTCTCATCATTTCTTATTTCCTCCTTCCTTCATCCCTATCTATGTCCATTCCTTTCTTCCTTCCGCTTTATATTCCTTCCTCCCTCTTTCTGCCTTCAACGCTATCCAACTCCCTTATTCCTTCCTTCATCTTTTCATTCCTTCCTCTCTCTTCCTTCCTTGTTTCCTTCCTGTCTTCCTGTTTCTTTATTTAACCTCTCTCCAGTCTTCCTTCCTTCACCCTAACTCCTTTCTTTCCTTCCTTCCTTTATCATCTCCTTCTTCCCTTCCTTCCTTCCTTCCTTCCTTCCTTCCTTCCTATCATCCTCTTTTTCTTTATATTCCCTCTCTCCAGTCTTCCTTCCTTCATCTTTTCATTCCTTCCTCTCTCTTCCTTCCTGTTTCTTTATTTAACCTCTCTCCAGTCTTCCTTCCTTCCTTCCTTCCTTCCTTCCTTCCTTCACCCTAACTCCTTTCTTTCCTTCCTTTATCATCTCCTTCTTCCCTTCCTTCCTTCCTATCATCCTCTTTTTCTTTATATTCCCTCTCTACAGTTTTCTCTCTCATTCTTTCATCTTTGTCTTTCTTTCTTCATTGTCCTTTTCCCTTCTCTCTAATCTGCCTTTTCCCCCCTTTCCTCTTTCTTCTTTTTGACCTTCACCTCTCCATACCTCTTCCTCCTTTCACCCCTTACTTTGTGTATTCTCATCATCCTTTTTTTTTTTCTTCTATTTTCGGTGGGTAGGTGAGTATCAGTCATTGAGCCCACTTCCACCTCTGGAGACCCCCTTTTAGTTTCTATGCCCATCTCTTCTCTTGAGTGTGAACTTTAAGTTTCTCAGTTGGAATTGCGGAGGTCCTAGCTGAGGAGCAGAGGAAACCGGAGGTGCAGCTCAAGGAATGTCCTGTTTTTCCTTGGGGAGAGCTAACTGGTATATGGAGTCTTACAAGCAAGGCTTTCTAATATGCAAATTAGATTTCTGCCTCAAGAGTGAACTGAAGAGACATTACCCCAGTAGAAGAGTGGAGGGACCAACTTCATGTACATAGCCATGGTCTTGGAATGTACCAAGCACATAGAGGTCATTAGCCCTGTAGTGAGTGGAATTAACTGTTTTTGTACAGAAAACAGTTGACTCAGAATAGACACCGGGTAGCACAAAAAAGTTGCTACAGATCAGCGAGTGTGAACCCACTGTGCCAACTGACTGGCTTGGCTTTTGGCTAAACCGTAAGGGGGTTATTAAGGCGCCCCCCTGGTATTCACCTTTAAACCCCTACACAGTGATCTGGACTTTTCTGCAGGGAACAAACGGACTGCTACCTCCTGGGATAGTCCGAGGGTAGTTGGCACTGGGGTCAGCTACTCTGGTGCAAGCACTAGAAGCTCAGGGTACAGAAATCACACCGGAAAACACAGAAAAACCACTGGTATAGTCTGAACAGTCAACAAGACTAGAATGCAGTGCACAGTTAATACAGACACAGGAAATACTTGCAGGCAGAGTAATGACGAGGCAAACACGAGGCAGGCAGGTTAGGGACTTGACTGGAGCACAGACAGGGTAGACGGACTGGTTTAACATAAACATGAACTGAACTTGGACTTGAGAGGGCAGGGACACACAGGCAGGAAGGCAACCACTCGAAACGCGGCAGTAATACAGGCAGGAGATAATACAGGATAAGCACAGGTAAATCGCAATAGCACTAGACCAGCAAACCCTTTACTGGTCACAAGGGAACCTAAAGCTCAGGCACCCTCCTGCTGGAGAGAAGCCTTGGAAGATGTATTTGAGGGTAAATGAATGACATCCTACGGATACATAATGGTTTACGCTATTTCATACTGAAAGCTGTCTGTATCATGTGTACACTGAGAATTGAGGCGGTGTGTATACTTTTGCAACTCCCTTTTTGTTGCTTCAATGCATCCGGAAAAAAAAAATGAAACAATTTTGCAAATAGTTTTTATATAAAATATCCTACCGTATTGTGTACACAGCTCCTATGCATACATATGGTTACAGAGTGCAAACTAATTCATTACAGTAGAGAGACCATTATCCCCATGGTCTGAATGAACTGAAAACCGAAGAGGAGGAATTTGTATTAACCCCTCCCCCTCCAGTATAGGTGCATCCTGTTCTCTCAGGGAGAGCGTTAGGTAGTCCTTGGGAACTGATTTTGTGTTAGGGCACAAAAATATGTGATCTTCTATATAACAATGATAGTATGCAATTTAAAATGCACCTTAAAGACTCCGCCGCTTCTACTGTACTTTGTGTTTCAATTTGTCGCCATTTTCAAGATCCGTTTTTCTGTCAGTGAACAACAACAACACTGTTGAAGGCACGACTGAGGGCTTGTTGCAATGTATCAGTGTAGATAACAGCTTTGAATCCAGGACAGAGCTTTTTGTTGCCGGGGAATTGTCTAAACTGATACATTGTAACGTTCTACGGTCTTAAAGATGCGAACAAGAATGTTCTCATTCACTTACAGCAAGATGAGATCTTAAAAATGGTAAAGAATTTAAAGCCTAGAGTATATGATAGAATTATCACCACCTATTACAGCTCATGCTGTGCTCTGCGGGGGGAAAGCTTCGGACCCCCCATAAACTGGGGACGCCCTGTAGCTCTGATAATTTACTGGAGCCATTACGGGGGCTCTTTCCACCTCCGCCCATCATTACATACAGATGAATGAGGTTCCCTGGGTGGAATGACCTGCGAGCTCCTCGTGTTGCTGCACAGACCTGTTACATGCTCCCTCTCTCATATTTTGGATGGTGCTCTACAGGCAATCAGTGCATCAGCCAGCAGGGAAGGCGCAAGCTCCTCAGCTCTCCATTGTACTCCGTCGCAGCAGCACACGACAACCCGCCGAGCTTTTATGTCTTCTCACACACGCCGAATGACAGTGAATGCGGAGTGTGCCGCAGCTGCCGGGTACATACTGACAGGTCACTTTAATGACAAGAGAACAAAACGCCACAGACAGCCACGAGCCCGGTAACAGTGAGGAACGAGGCGCGAGGCATCCGCTGGGCTACATAGGAATACTAGAAGATCAGCTCTCTTATTACAGTTCAGGATCTGTTCACATCTTGTTTTGCGAGCATATGCTCCAAAAATCTCATTTTGCATGCCAGGCGTATGGAGGGGCCCACTCGCACCCAGTGTATACCAAAAGAGTAAGGACAGTCCCAGTCCCGTTATATAAACAAGTCCCAGTCTAAAAAAATCAAAGCCCAACACCAATAACATACAGGAAATCTAACTTTGGCTCTGTTCACATGTACATTGGTCATTCTCTTCCGTCAGAGCAGTGAGTGGAGAGCGGGAACCAGTACAGGACAGACACCACCAGCACCGAATGGACCCCAGTGACTTAAACTGGCCATACGCTCCTAAATGTGTCAGCTGTGCTTGTCGGGATTTGCCAACTATCTAACGGCACATGTCATAGAGATCAGGATCGGCCAGTTGGATTCCCTCATGCCCGATCCTTTTGATAACGTGTTGCCAGAGGAGTTAGCGGCAGTGCCTTACCCCCCTCTTTCCATTCAGATGCCTGCGTGCTCGGTTGTATGAAGGGTTAGGAAAGGTAGCTAACGAGAATGTCAAATATATGGCCGGCCTTATAATGGGTTCCGTCATGGTTGTCTTGCATTTTACCAGAAAAGGTAGCATTCCCCCCCCCCCCCCAATTCTTGTGATGGAATCTGCCACAAAGGGTCTGAACGGAGGATCCAATGCAGATGTGAACAAACCCTTAGCACAACTTCATAACCACAAACATCCTAAAAAAGCTCAACGCTTGTAATGTTTACTAGCAAGAAAGGTACCCATCATCGCATACTCTAGAGAACCAGCCCTACTCTGGATCAGACAATGGAGGCACCCACCTTACTGTAGACCTTTGGGGAACCAAAGTAGGACATGCTCCAAGCTTTCCAGCACATTGCCACAATCCTCCTGTGGACTCAAAATACCCACATAGAAGCAGTCATTGAACACTTTAGTCAAAAGAAGAACCAAGGAGCCCTTAAAGGTCTTATAGAACTCATATTAGACCAGCTATGCCAGGGACTTCTTCAGAGTAAATCCTTCATTCGCTGGTCTCACTTCTCCTACCTGATCACTTTAATTTTAACATCAACTGAAGGTTCCTCCTAAGTTTGGGATCCTTCCTTCCCAAAAGATGTTAGTAAAATAATGTCTCTGGACCTTCTCACGGATCCAGTACAATCAAGCATAACTGTCTCATAAGGGTCAGGTGAGCGATACCTCCTGATCAGGTGATGCATACCTCCTAGATGCATCTCTAGAACCAAGTACACATATTACTGACGGCTCTTAAGAAGATATTTCACTCTGGAGATGTCCTCATAGCTTCCTCAAGTTTAGACAAGACAATCAAGCTTCCTTCTCAGGTCCTGGTATAGACAATACCTGTCTAGTGCTCCTGAGGTAGGAGAGCTGAGGGAAGAACCACCACCCATGTCTCCCAACTGAATGGCTGGCACAACGATGCTCAAAATAAAGGATCCAGTTTTATACTTCTTTTGACGGATCAGAAGAACAGACAACGAAACGGTGATGTGAACCTACCCTAAGGAGATATTTCTGATCCCACCAGGTTTGTGGGACATAAATGTAATTCAGTGTTAGATCCAGTTCCTTCATGAGAAGATCTAAGATCAGGCAGTTCACTGTTTCTAACTCGATGACCATTCTGTGGTCTTAAAAGGGACCAGCACTCCATTACATTGCTATGTATCTAGAGAGCAATGTAAAAGCCCAAACCTTCACTCCCTTTCAGCCTTATACACTGTGGGCAAATCTTCCACAGGTGGGTCCACCTCCTTCCCTTTACTATCCAGCGCAATAGACATCACATCGCCCTTCTGGCTTCTGTGGACAGACTCCACTGCAGAAGCCAGGCTAGTGTGGATGATGGCATTTTCGTCCTCTCTTTCATTCTTAAATCATCTTTAGAGCCTAGATCAGTACCCAAGGAGATGACCTCTTGCTGCTCTTCCAGTTGGTCAGTTTCCTGCTGTATGAGCTTTACCTTCTCCTAGACAACCTTGTAAGGCTCCTACAGCAGGAAACTGACCAACTGGAAGAGCAGCAAGAGGTCGTCTCCTTGGGTGATGATCTAGGCTCTAAGGATGATTCAAGATGAATCATTGCTGCTAGTGACATCATCTAGGGATCTGGTTCTACTCAACCAGTTGAGGGTCCTTGTTCTTTCTTTAAACTCATGGAATTGGTTCAGGACCCAGAAGCCACAGGTTCTTACAGACTCAAGACCTATCAGCCTTCTTTCAAACAACTTCGGCAACTTTCCCTACACCTATGAGTTTTGTCTTCTGCCCAGTTTCGCCTTCAGCTATCTGTGGGCCTTGTGGATTTCCTAAATCCTGGAATGACCAGGAACCCCATCCTTGCTGTTCTTGCAGGATCCTGGAGGCAAGTAGGTGGCTGGTTTCTCCTGCTCCACAACTGACCTACTGTACACCAGAAAATAGGAGCCTGGGACTGTATTCTGAAGCTCATTCCAGTGATCTTAATGCTCCATGGGGAGACAACAAGACCTCCATGCAGATGGCTGATGCAGGTAACTCCAAATATGAATAATGAATATGCTCTCTGTGTTGATCCTAGGGATGAATGTGACAGGAGAAATCCTTATCCCCTCCGGTAAGGATTGGTGGTTACATCCGGCTACAAATCCCAGAAGTCTTTGTTCTTTCGTCATCTGTGAGAAGAAAGACATGACAGACATTCATCTCCGGGAGTCCTGTGTATATGTCCCTGAGGATACGCTGTTCTCGTCTCAGGGATCCTGCCCTGCACAGTACAGGATGGAGACATCAAATGACGCCCTGCTCTTCTCTGAACTCCAAAGTTCTCCTCATCTTTTTCCTAGCAGTTTATCTAATATCTAGCATTCTCATATCTTCTCTATTTTTTTCTGTCTCCTTTGGAAAGATACCTGACAGACATTACAGGCCTGAGCTTCACCAGGGTTTGTGTAATCACTGGCGTTTTTGTTGGTAAACTCAAGGCTTTAAATCCCCATGTATCCGGGTAGAGTTTGCACAATGCCTGATCATTTTTAGGAAATCTTATTTAGTTGGGATTGTCACTGAAATGTCGGTACAATGCTAAAAATTTCAGGATGAGCTTGTCATCCAAATGTCCCAGACTTGGTTAATCTTCCATTTTATGTCATACAATAGTAGAGTATGTATGGATAAACTACAAAAAAAAAATAATCTCTGGGTGAAGAGTCTCTGCTGGTGCAGTCACTGTGTACATACATTACTTATCCTGTACTGATCCTGAGATACATCCTGTATTATACTCCAGAGCTGCACTCACTATTCTGCTGGTGCAGTCACTGTGTACATACATTACATTACTTATCCTGTACTGATCCTGAGTTACATCCTGTATTATACTCCAGAGCTGCACTCACTATTCTACTGGTGCAGTCACTGTGTACATACATTACTTATCCTGTACTGATCCTGAGTTACATCCTGTATTATACTCCAGAGCTGCACTCACTATTCTGCTGGTGCAATCACTGTGTACATACATTACATTACTTATCCTGTACTGATCCTGAGTTACATCCTGTATTATACTCCAGAGCTGCACTCACTATTCTGCTGGTGCAGTCACTGTGTACATACATTACTTATCCTGTACTGATCCTGAGTTACATCTTGTATTATACTCCAGAGCTGCACTCACTATTCTGCTGGTACAGTCACTGTGTACATACATTACATTACTTATCCTGTACTGATCCTGAGTTACATCCTGTATTATACTCCAGAGCTGCACTCACTATTCTGCTGGTGCAGTCACTGTGTGCATACATTACTTATCCTGTACTGATCCTGAGTTACATCCAGTATTATACTCCAGAGCTGCACTCACTATTCTGCTGGTGCAGTCACTGTGTACATACATTACTTATCCTGCACTGATCCTGAGTTACATCCTGTATTAAACTCCAGAGCTGCACTCACTATTCTGCTGGTGCAGTCACTGTGTACATACATTACTTATCCTGTACTGATCCTGAGTTACATCCTGTATTATACTCCAGAGCTGCACTCACTATTCTGCTGGTGCAGTCACTGTGTACATACATTACATTACTTATTCTGTACTGATCCTGAGTTACATTCTGTATTATACTCCAGAGCTGCACTCACTATTCTGCTGGTGCAGTCACTGTGTACATACATTACTTATCCTGTACTGATTCTGAGTTACATCCTGTATAATACTCCAGAGCTGCACTCACTATTCTGCTGGTGCAGTCACTGTGTACATTACATTACTTATCCTGTACTGATCCTGAGTTACATCCCGCATTATACTGCAGAGCTGCACTCACTATTCTGCTGGTGCAGTCACTGTGTACATGCATTACTTATCCTGTACTGATCCTGAGTTACATCCTGTATTATACTCCAGAGCTGCATTCACTATTCTGCTGGTGCAGTCACTGTGTACATACATTACATTACTTATCCTGTACTGATCCTGAGTTACATCCCGCATTATACTGCAGAGCTGCACTCACTATTCTGCTGGTGCAGTCACTGTGTACATTACATTACTTATCCTGTACTGATCCTGAGTTACATCCCGCATTATACTGCAGAGCTGCACTCACTATTCTGCTGGTGCAGTCACTGTGTACATGCATTACTTATCCTGTACTGATCCTGAGTTACATCCTGTATTATACTCCAGAGCTGCATTCACTATTCTGCTGGTGCAGTCACTGTGTACATACATTACATTACTTATCCTGTACTGATCCTGAGTTACATCCCGCATTATACTGCAGAGCTGCACTCACTATTCTGCTGGAGCAGTCACTGTGTACACACATTACTTATCCTGTACTGATCCTGAGTTACATCCCGCATTATACTGCAGAGCTGCACTCACTATTCTGCTGGTGGAGTCACTGTGTACATACATTACTTATCCTGTACTGATCCTGAGTTACATCCTGTATTATACTCCAGAGCTGCACTCACTATTCTGCTGCTGGAGTCATAATATACATTCCTCTCGCCTTTAGGTGGCAGTTTCTGTAGCGGGGGATACTAGGGGGTTGTTGCTCTGTTCCTGTAGTGGTTTTGCTCTAGGTGTAGCTTTGGACCCCATGGTATGTTTAGTATTAATGCTCTTCAGCCTCATCAGTAATCTTGCCTCATACAGGATCTTCTCCTCCGCAGTGTCAGACATGGCCGCCCATCCCCCACAGCTCTTGTGTCTAATTACTGCAGATTGTACATGTGCTCGGCCTGATATAGTTCACTACCTAATGTCTCAGAGCTGAGATAATCAAGTAGCAGAGCGCACCCTGCACAGCCGAGACGTGTATACAATGATGTGATCGGACCGGAGTGGTGAACCCGTCAGTGCACGTGGCCCTCGCACTAATCACTGCGCTGACAGCGCTCACATCCTCGGGGAGGAGAGTTACTACTTCTGTCCTGTGCTCTGTGATCTGCTGGATTACGTAGACAAGGAGGGCAAGAGCTGCCCGCAAACTCCGACGTAATGCCCATATTATAGTATCAGTCATATTAGTGCCCATATTATAGCATCAGTGATATTAGTGCCCATATTATAGCATCAGTCATATTAGTGCCCATATTATAGCATCAGTCATATTAGTGCCCATATTATAGTATCAGTCATATTAGTGCCCATATTATAGTATCAGTCATATTAGTGCCCATATTATAGCATCAGTCATATTAGTGCCCATATTATAGCATCAGTCATATTAGTGCCCATATTATAGCATCAGTCATATTAGTGCCCATATTATAGTATCAGTCATATTAGAGCCCATATTATAGTATCAGTCATATTAGTGCCCATATTATAGTATCAGTCATATTAGTGCCCATATTATAGCATCAGTCATATTAGAGCCCATATTATAGTATCAGTCATATTAGTGCCCATATTATAGCATCAGTCATATTAGTGCCCATATTATAGCATCAGTCATATTAGTGCCCATATTATAGCATCAGTGATATTAGTGCCCATATTATAGTATCAGTCATATTAGTGCCCATATTATAGCATCAGTCATATTAGTGCCCATATTATAGCATCAGTCATATTAGTGCCCATATTATAGTATCAGTCATATTAGAGCCCATATTATAGTATCAGTCATATTAGTGCCCATATTATAGTATCAGTCATATTAGTGCCCATATTATAGCATCAGTCATATTAGAGCCCATATTATAGTATCAGTCATATTAGTGCCCATATTATAGCATCAGTCATATTAGTGCCCATATTATAGCATCAGTCATATTAGTGCCCATATTATAGCATCAGTGATATTAGTGCCCATATTATAGTATCAGTCATATTAGTGCCCATATTATAGTATCAGTCATATTAGTGCCCATATTATAGCATCAGTCATATTAGTGCCCATATTATAGTATCAGTCATATTAGTGCCCATATTATAGTATCAGTCATATTAGTGCCCATATTATAGTATCAGTCATATTAGTGCCCATATTATAGTATCAGTCATATTAGTGCCCATATTATAGTATCAGTCATATTAGTGCCCATATTATAGTATCAGTCATATTAGTGCCCATATTATAGCATCAGTCATATTAGTGCCCATATTATAGTATCAGTCATATTAGTGCCCATATTATAGCATCAGTGATATTAGTGCCCATATTATAGTATCAGTGATATCAGTGCCCATATTATAGCATCAGTCATATTAGTGCCCATATTATAGTATCAGTCATATTAGTGCCCATATTATAGTATCAGTCATATTAGTGCCCATATTATAGTATCAGTCATATTAGTGCCCATATTATAGTATCAGTCATATTAGTGCCCATATTATAGCATCAGTCATATTAGTGCCCATATTATAGTATCAGTCATATTAGTGCCCATATTATAGTATCAGTCATATTAGTGCCCATATTATAGCATCAGTCATATTAGTGCCCATATTATAGTATCAGTCATATTAGTGCCCATATTATAGTATCAGTCATATTAGTGCCCATATTATAGCATCAGTCATATTAGTGCCCATATTATAGCATCAGTCATATTAGAGCCCATATTATAGTATCAGTCATATTAGTGCCCATATTATAGCATCAGTCATATTAGTGCCCATATTATAGCATCAGTCATATTAGTGCCCATATTATAGCATCAGTCATATTAGTGCCCATATTATAGTATCAGTCATATTAGTGCCCATATTATAGTATCAGTCATATTAGTGCCCATATTATAGTATCAGTCATATTAGTGCCCATATTATAGTATCAGTCATATTAGTGCCCATATTATAGCATCAGTCATATTAGTGCCCATATTATAGTATCAGTCATATTAGTGCCCATATTATAGCATCAGTCATATTAGTGCCCATATTATAGCATCAGTCATATTAGTGCCCATATTATAGTATCAGTCATATTAGTGCCCATATTATAGTATCAGTCATATTAGTGCCCATATTATAGCATCAGTCATATTAGTGCCCATATTATAGTATCAGTCATATTAGTGCCCGTATTATAGTATCAGTCATATTAGTGCCCATATTATAGCATCAGTCATATTAGTGCCCATATTATAGTATCAGTCATATTAGTGCCCATATTATAGTATCAGTGATATTAGTGCCCATATTATAGTATCAGTCATATTAGTGCCCATATTATAGTATCAGTCATATTAGTGCCCATATTATAGTATCAGTCATATTAGTGCCCATATTATAGCATCAGTCATATTAGTGCCCATATTATAGTATCAGTCATATTAGTGCCCATATTATAGTATCAGTCATATTAGTGCCCATATTATAGTATCAGTCATATTAGTGCCCATATTATAGCATCAGTCATATTAGTGCCCATATTATAGCATCAGTCATATTAGTGCCCATATTATAGTATCAGTGATATTAGTGCCCATATTATAGTATCAGTCATATTAGTGCCCATATTATAGCATCTGTGATATTAGTGCCCGTATTATAGTATCAGTCATATTAGTGCCCATATTATAGTATCAGTCATATTAGTGCCCATATTATAGTATCAGTCATATTAGTGCCCATATTATAGCATCAGTCATATTAGTGCCCATATTATAGTATCAGTCATATTAGTGCCCATATTATAGTATCAGTCATATTAGTGCCCATATTATAGTATCAGTCATATTAGTGCCCATATTATAGCATCAGTCATATTAGTGCCCGTATTATAGTATCAGTCATATTAGTGCCCATATTATAGTATCAGTCATATTAGTGCCCATATTATAGTATCAGTCATATTAGTGCCCATATTATAGTATCTGTGATATTAGTGGAATTATGGTATCGGAGAGTTTTATGTCAGGGTTCGGACACGTGGTTGGATCCGCACAGTGGACATAATACCAGGTGTGGTGCCCATTAAACACCATCCATAGAGCCCGTTGTCCATAGAGCGCCAATAGGACTTCTGCTGTGATGTCTGTATAGAGGAACGACCGGTCTAGAGAGGGGATCGTTTTCCTGAGGTTCATCCAGCAGAGAAATATCCGCAGACGGCAGCAAACTTTCTCCCAAACGAAGCGGTGACGGACAGCTGTTTGTATGTTACGGGGCCAGGGAGCCGCCGCCGCCATTTATCAATATTTCATCTTCTTTCCCATTGTTTAATTTTGACAATTTTCGGTAGAGAGGATTAGAGGGTAAAAGCCATCAATCTTCCGTAGTGCGATATCCTGCAGCGACTGCGGAGAAATCATTTATCAGCATCCCCGATCCGGCGGAGGACACTGTTTAGATATCTGGAGCGGACGACACGGCAGAGCTGAATTCCTGCCAAATAGGGTCTAGTGGAGGTTGCGAATCTATTATCCATTTATCTATCTCCTATCTCTCCACCTGGTGTCTATCTTTCATGATTCACGAACCAGGAGGCTCAGGATGGACAGGGATGCCCGTTGGCCCCTGTAGATTTATTTTGTGGTATGTGACAGATATAAAGGAGATTTGGATGTGAACGGGTCTTGTGATTGGGACCAGATGGCAGCATCGGAAGCTGGAATCTTAGGGGGTTCCCTGTACAAGGACGCGTGACCCCCGCGCTGCGCTCCGTCTTACTCAGCCTTTCTATACCTCAGTCCTGTATGTTCTCCGCGTCCCGCTGCTCGTATCCGGGGAATCTGTCTTCTTTCCCATGGAATCCATCGTTTTATGTCCTGCCAGGAACGGTCGCAATTCTTTTTTCTTGCTTCATGCAAATAATTTCTATGATGACATCAATGGCGCCGCTGCTCGGGGGGATACTTATTAATATATACTGAAAGAATGAGAAAAACTCATTCTATCTATTTATCCATTATCTATCTATACATCTACAGTGGATATAAAAGTCTACACGCCCCTGTAAAAAACAAGACAAAGATAAATCATTTCAGAACTTTTTCCACCTTTAATGTGACCTATAAACTGTACAACTCAATTGAGAAACAAACTGAAATCTTTTAGGTGGAGGAAATAAAACAAAAAAAAACCTAAAATAATGTGGTTGCACAAGTGTGCACACCCTCTTATAACTGGGGATGTAGCTGTGTTCAGAATGAAGCAATCACATTCACAATCCTGTTAGATCGGAGTCGGCATACACCGGCCATCATGTAAAGGGCCTCTGATTAACCCCAGATACAGTTCAGCTGCTCTAGTTGGTCTTTCCTGAAGTTTTCTTAGTCCCATCCCACAGCAGAAGCCATGGTCCACAGAGAGCTTCCAAAGCATCAGAGGGACCTCATTGTTAGAAGGTATCAGTCAGGAGAAGGGGACAAAGGAATTTCCAAGGCATTAGATCTACCATGGAGCACAGTGAAGACCGTCATCATCAAGTGGAGAAAATATGGCACAACAGTGACATTACCAAGAACTGGACGTCCCTCCAACATTGATGAAAACTGGTCTGGGAGGCGACCAAGAGGCCTACAGCAACATTAAAGGAGCTGCAGGAACATCTGGCAAGTCCTGGCTGTGTGGTCCATGTGACAACAATCTCCCGTATTCTTCATATGTCTGGGCTATGGGGTAGAGTGGCAAGATGAAAGCCTTTTCTTACCAAGAAAAACACCCAAGTCAGGCTACATTTTGCAAAAACACATCTGAAGACTCCCAAAAGCATGTGGGGAAAGGTGTTATGGTCTGATGAAACCAAGGTGGAACTTTTTGGCCATAATTCCAAAAGATATGTTTGGCGCCAAAACAACACTGCCCATCACCAGAAGAACCCCATCCCCACAGTGAAGCCTGGTGGTGGCAGCATCATGCCAAGGGGCTGTTCTTCTTCAGCTGGAACTGGGGCCTTAGTTGAAGGGAGTCGTCACCACAATTTGCCCTTATAGACCACTTACATAGCGCTGTAGCAGAACTATAGATCAGTCAAACGGTACCTTTGTCTTTTTGTTTGGATGTTCACCAGGGGCAAAAACGGAGTTTTATTCATATGTGAATGAGGGCTCGCAAGTGCCCAGGGGCGGCGTTCGGGCTGTAAGTGCCCAGGGGCGGCGTTCGGGCTGTAAGTGCCCAGGCCGCTCTGCCTTCTTCTCACATAACCCCTCCCCGGCCTGTTGCTTGGCCCGCCCTGTAAGCCTCTTACGTCATCCAGTGTACTGGCCGATATCCCGCCGGCGCATGTGCACTGTGATGACCATTGTGGGCAGCAGCATCATACTATGCGCGGGCGGGATATCGGCCAGTACACTGGATGACGTAAGAGGCTTACAGGGCTGTGCCCAGGAGATGCCCTCGCAATCTGACAGATTTGGAGGGTTTTTGCCAAGAAGAGTCAAAATGTGCCATGCTGATAGACTCAGACCCAAAAAGACTGAGCGCTGGAATAAAATCGAAAGGTGCTTCAACTAAGTATTAGTTTAAGGGTGTGCACACTTATGCAACCATATTATTTTAGTTTTATATTTTTTTCTTCCCTCCACCTAAAAGATTTCAGTTTGTTTTTCAACTGAGTTGTACAGTTTATAGGTCACATTAAAGGTGGAAAAAGTTCTGAAATGATTTATCTTTGTCTCATTTTTTACATCACAGAAACCTGACATATTAACAGGGGCGTGTAGACTTTTTATATCCCCTGTATACAGTATGTCTGTGTATATCTCCTGTTATCTATCTTTCTATCTCATATTTCTCTAATAACAATAATAATAATGATATTTATTTCTATAGCGCCACCATATTCCGCAGCACTTTACAATTCCGAGGGTTCATGTGCAAAACAAAAGACATCACAACGTAACCGGCTAAAATAGAACCGCACCACTAGTAGTGAGGGCCCCTCTCGCAAGAGCTTACAATCTAAATGTTTATCTATCTCCTATCTATCTATTTATCTCATATCCCGGCTCAGACTGGCTCACAGGGCTACAGGTGAATCCAGCGGCGTTCCCGCTGCGTGAATGAGACCCGGGCCCCGCTCCGGACAGCAGAGACACGGAGCAGTAACATGGCTGATAACCCTCCGTGCCTCTCTGTGACCTTTTTACTACAAAATCACAGTGAGATAAAGTTGTCACTGTAATTTTGTAGCAAAACGATCACAGAGAGGCACGGAGGGTTATCAGCCATGTTACTGCTCCGTGTCTCTGCTGTCCGGAGCGGGGCCCGGCTCTCGATCACGCAGCGGATTAGCCGCACGGGATCCGCTCGTGTTAAAGAGCCCTAAGCCCAATGCATGGCTACACTCACCCAGTCGTAATAAAATCAGGTCCTACCTCATCCAGGGTGTCGCTGGCGTCGGCGTGATGTCCGCTGGATCCAGAACAAGGTCCCTGTGGTGATAGAGAAAAAGAATAATCACATAAGGAAGGGATGGTGACTGCCCATGTGAAATCGCCAGCAGGGGGCGCTGTGCTGGTCTGGAAGACTGAGCCATGCCAATGTATAGCAGGGTAATTTAGGACAAAAGTTATGTCCTTCTTGTGGCCCCTCACAGCAGTTATGCCCACCTTTGTTCCCGTCACAGTAGTTATGCCCAGATATGTGCCCCTCACAGTAGTTATGCCAAATATGTGCCCCTCACAGTAGTTATGCCAAATATGTGCCCCCTAACAGTAGTTATGCCAAATATGTGCCCCTTCACGGTATTTATGCCAGATATGTGCCCCCTCACAGTAGTTATGCCCAGATATGTGCCCCCTCACAGTGGTTATGCCCAGATATGTGCCCCCTCACAGTGGTTATGCCCAGGTATGTGCCCCTCACAGTGGTTATGCCCAGATATGTGCCCCCTCACAGTGGCTATGCCCAGATATGTGCCCCCTCACAGTGGCTATGCCCAGATATGTGCCCGCTCACCGTGGTTATGCCCAGATATGTGCCCCTCACAGTAGTTATGGCCAGATAATGTGCCTCTCACATTAAATATGCCCACATATGTGCTCCTCCCAGTGGTTATGCCAGATTATGTGCCCCCCCTCACAGTAGTTATGCCTTCATATGTACCCTCTCATAGTTATGCCTTTTATATGTGCCCCCTCACAGTGGTTATGCCAGATTATGTGCCCCCCTCACAGTAGTTATGCCTTCATATGTACCCTCTCATAGTTATGCCTTTTATATGTGCCCCCTCACAGTGGTTATGCCAGATTATGTGCCCCCCTCACAGTAGCTGATATATGTTCCCCCTCATAGTTATGCCTTTATATGTGCCCACTTTTGTGCCCCTCACTCTAGTTGTGCCCATCCCCCCCCCCTTCCCCTTTGCCCCCAGTCTGCCTTGTTAGGAAAAGGAAAAAAAAAAACATACTTACCCTCTTCCCTGATGTTGCGCTGCCGCACTCACATCGCGCTGCTGGCTGTACTGAAGGCAGTTTCGCGGCCCTTCAGAGCTCCTCCCACAGCCAGCAGCGCGATGTGCGGCCAGCAGAGGGAGCGCTAGAGCTCCTGCTTCACTGATGATCTGGAGACAAGAACTGCCGGTTCGAGTGTATGTGAGTGAGTGCGCGCCTCCCCCCTCTGCGCAAACCTCCCCCACCTTGCCTCATATTAAACATGTAATGACGGGGCCCGGCATTGTCACTGTACCTCACGCCGGGCCCCGTCACAGCGCTTCATTACATGTTAGTACAGCGGGCCCCCTCCCCTCACCGGGCCCGGTCGCACCCCCTGCGACCGCGATCGTTACGCCCCTGGGTGAATCCTCCGGTGGGCCCCTGAGCAAGCTGGGCCCCTAGTCTCCCACCCCCTGCACCAGTGGCACATAACACAGTAGACTTACTGCACTACATACATATATTCAGTGTACAAGATCTCATCCAGCCTATGTTCATATAAAAATCCTGATAGATTATTAAAGAAACTCCCCAGTTTATTACTATAGACACGATCAGAGCTGAGATGACTTCTCGGTATAGAGGAAAGCCACCAGTGTCCTCTTCTCCCCAGGACCTACCTTCTCAAAGTCACTGCAGGGACCCCCATATTCAATCATCTGGTAGCATCTTGCTGCTGTGTGAGCAGGGAATATCTATCCATCTATCCATCTATCTATCTATCTATCTATCTATCTATCTATCTATCTATCTATCTATCTATCTATCTCATATCTATCTATCTATCTAATTATATCATATCTATCTATTATCTATCTATCTCTCTATCTTCTATCTATCTATCTATTATCTATCATCTATCTATCTATCTATCTATCTATCTCATATCTATCTATCTATCTATCTATCTATCTATCTCATATCTATCTATCTATCTATCTATCTATCTATCTATCTATCAAAATAGTTTATTTTAGCGGCTCATCCCTTTTCTTGCTCTGGCTCCATGACTCACCCCGTCATACCTGGTTCTACGTATTATCACTGTAGACCGGCACTCTTCATTTGGAACAATCCAGAGACGTCAAATTTATGTCATCCATATATCCATTTATTATATCTAATATAAAAAGTATGACAAAAATATAAAAGTCAAAAATAAAAACACACAGACTTAACATGCCAATGCCCCTCTAATGACAGTAGATCTGTTTGGTCTCTCTTCGTCTCCACATAGGCCTCCAATAGGGCACTGTACCTACAGGTGAAAGTCGAAAAATTAGAATATCGTGCAAAGTTCATTTATTTCAGTAATGCAACTTAAAAGGGTGAAACTGACATATGAGACTCATTACATGGAAAGCGAGATATTTCAAGCCTTTATTTGTTATAATTTGGATGATCACGGTTTACAGCTTAGGAAACCCCAAAGTCACAATTTTGAGGTCCCCTTTGCTCAGGGGGTATGGATTAATTAGCTGACTAGAGGGTGACACCATGAGCCGAGAATATTGAACCTTTTCATAAAATTCTAATTTTAAGCTGCATTACTGAAATAAATGGACTTTTGCACGATATTCTAATTTTTCGAGTTTCACCTGTGTGTGTGTATATATATATATAATATAGTCCTCCTCATCTACTGTGTATCATTCTTCTAACCCGATTGGATGTCAGTGTTGGTATTTAGCTGATATTATAGTTTAAAAATATATAATTCAAACATTTATTCCAAATATGGTCGTATTATAATAACACACTGGTCAGCAATCTGTAGACAAACCATCTGTCCCAGAAGATATTTTGTATTATTGTGCACATATATAATTCATCTATGTTCCCGATGCGTTCGTTTTCCGGTTCACCTTTATATTAATAATGATATTTTTTGCGATATCTATCCAGCAGTGATCAGGAGTGTATACTCAAATATATTTTGATGCTATCCACCGTGGCGTCCCACGTGGTAGCGATAGCGCTCAGCGTCTCCGTCTCCTGTACGAACAGCAGTACCTGCACCACGATTGCAGTTGCTGGACCCCGGCGTGCCACGCGGTGCATTGCGCTATGTCTTAGCTGCCCGGATCTTCACAGGGTAAGGCTACTTTCATACTAGCTTCCGTTACTGATAATACAGCCGTCTGCATCCGGTATGAACAGATCCGGTTGTATTATCTGTAACATCGCCAAGACGGATCCGTCATGAACTCCATCGAAAGTCAATGGGGGACGGATCCGTTTTCTATTGTGGCAGAGAAAACTGATCCGTCCCCATTGACTTACATTGGGGGTTATGACGGATCCGTCTTGCTCCGCATCCCAGGACGGAAAGCAAACCGCAGCACGCTGCTCTCCGGTATGAGGACGGAACGGAATGCATTTTGGAGCGCTCCGTTCTGTTCAGTTACGTTTTATCCCCATTGACAATGAATGGGGACAAAATGGAAGTGTTTTTTTTTGTTATTGAGCCCCTATGACGGATCTCAATACCGGGAAACTAAAACACTAGTGTGAAAGTAGCCTTACTCAGGTGATGTCTGTGGGGCTCTGCACACTTCATCTGTACTTATTCCAGCAACAGGATTTTTCCTCAATAGGTTAGTGGGTCCTGGATTCTATAAGTAATAATCAATAATCCATGGTATTACACTCCTGATCACTGCTGGATAGATATCGCTAAAAAATATCATTAATAATCTAAAGGTGAACCGGAAAACGAACGCATCGGGAACATAGATGAATTATATACACTCACCTAAAGAATTATTAGGAACACCTGTTCTATTTCTCATTAATGCAATTATCTAGTCAACCAATCACATGGCAGTTGCTTCGATGCATTTAGGGGGGTGGTCCTGGTCAAGACAATCTCCTGAACTTCAAACTGAATGTCAGAATGGGAAAGAAAGGTGATTTTAAGCAATTTTGAGCGTGGCATGGTTGTTGGGGCCAGACGGGCCGGTCTGAGTATTTCACAATCTGCTCAGTTACTGGGATTTTCACGCACAACCATTTCTAGGGTTTACAAAGAATGGTGTGAAAAGGGAAAAACATCCAGTATGCGGCCGTCCTGTGGGCAAAAATGCCTTGTGGATGCTAGAGGTCAGAGGAGAATGGGCCGACTGATTCAAGCTGATAGAAGAGCAACGTTGACTGAAATAACCACTCGTTACAACCGAGGTATGCAGCAAAGCATTTGTGAAGCCACAACACGCACAACCTTGTGGCGGATGGGCTACAACAGCAGAAGACCCCACCGGGTACCACTCATCTCCACTACAAATAGGAAAAATAGGCTACAATTTGCACGAGCTCACCAAAATTGGACTGTTGAAGACTGGAAAAATGGTTTCTTGAACATGACAATGAGTTCACTGGACTAAAATGGCCCCACAGTCACCAGATCTCAACCCAATAGAGCATCTTTGGGATGTGGTGGAACGGGAGCTTCGTGCCCTGGATGTGCATCCCTCAAATCTCCATCAACTGCAAGATGCTATCCTATCAATATGGGCCAACATTTCTAAAGAATGCTATCAGCACCTTGTGGAATCAATGCCACGTAGAATTAAGGCAGTTCTGAAGGCAAAAGGGGGTCCAACACCGTATTAGTATGGGGGCACTAATAATTCTTTAGGTGAGTGTATGTGCACAATAATACAAAATATCTTCTGGAACAGATGGTTTGTCTACAGATTGCTGACCAGTGTGTTATTATAATACGACCATATTTGGAATAAATGTTTGAATTATATATTTTTAAACTATAATATCAGCTAAATACCAACACTGACATCCAATCGGGTTAGAAGAATGATACGCAGTAGATGAGGAGGACTATATATATATTTGTGGTCGGGGCTATGTGCGAAAGAACCTACCCCCTAATGTACGCCCCAACAGAACTAGCGGCTTGAGTTGTGCCATAACCGCTTCCGTCGAGAGTACACCTGAAAGAGGCCATACCCTGTAGGAGAGTGAAAGGAAAAAGGGCGGGCTGGGAGGGGAACACTGCTGCCGTCCGTCCCCTCTGGAGAAAGGTGCGTGCCAGATATAGGGCAGGGCGCCCCTCCCACAAATACAGTCCAATTAATCGGCCTTAATACTTGTGGCCGGGGCTATGTGTGAAAGAACCTACCCCCCTGATGTACGCCCCAACAGAACAAGCGGCTTGAGTTGTGCCATAACCGCTTCCGTCGAGAGTACACCTGAAAGAGGCCAAAAACCCAGCATGAAAATACAAAGCGTGTTCATTGACGTATTACAACGCCAAATTCTGAAAGGCACAAGAAATCGCGCTAACGGGGTTCGGAACATAACGGCTGTAACAAGACGAGCGCCACCGGCCCAACTTACGGATAATGTGTGCTGGCACCTGATTCCTGAAGCGGCCGAGGCTGCCCCAATCCTGAACGAATGCCCTGACACCGTGAGGGGGTCAAAACCTAGATTGACCGCCAGTATACGCGCATGCGCTATGAACTGGGAGGTGGACAACGCTGCTGTCCCGAAGGGTAACAGTGGGGTGTTAGTGCCGCGACCTGCCAGTGCCCCTGACAATTCCTGCAGGACGTGGACCAGACCCCATTTGTGAGACGTGGGGGAAGAATTTGACCTGGGTAGGGGGACCTGACTGGGAGGTCTTGGTCATTTAGACCACAGTACGGCCTGTCCAATGGTTACCCCAAACATGCGCTGCTGCCACCACGGGATACAGGTCCCTAGCCTCCGTTGACTGGAAATTCCCGTGGCCTCGCAAATCTCCTCCGGCCACGCCCCATTCAGCCAATGGGGGCCAAAATAGCAGAGAAACCAGTGCTGACCCCGCTGTTGGAGAATATGACGGGGGAGTTGTGCGAGACCGCCGGGACAAACATGGACACGCCATTCCAATGACTCAAGAAGTGGTCCCACATGCTCAAATCCGCTTGCGCTTGACTGTCCAGGAACACTGGACTATCCTGACAGGGGGCTGCTGAGAGGAGTGGTAACAATCTGTCTACGAAAACCTACCCTGAAGAATGACGCGCATCGCAAAATTTACATGCCTAACAACGACTGCGGTTCCACCTTGGTGGTGACCCTACCAGTGACGAAACTGTGAATGGCTGCGCGGACCCTAACCAACTTGTCTTCCGGCAACCTAGCTGACATGCTCTCTGTGACTGTAAAACAAGCAAAATGACGGACCGTCACTACCACTGTTTAGCAACAATTTGACTACCACCCGTGCCTTGACACCACCACCGCCACTGCAGAAACCATCATGCAAAGGTAACTGACCCTGGTGACCACCTGACAGCGGAGGTACGGAGAAAGAGGAGACGTGTGACAGTGGAAAATAAATTGGAGACAAAGAAGGAGGACCTTACCGGAAACAGGACACGATGCTGATATGAGAAGAACACAAGGAACCAACCGTGGAAATAGACCTATCCGCATGAAGTAAGCAGAATAAGTATTTTCTTTTATTTTTTATTTTTTTAACAGCGCTTGCGCCTGCGTTCAAGTGGCCCGAAGCTGGGTGACGAGACACGATTGTCAGATTGCCGGGGTTCTCACGGAGTTGGCTGAACGGCTGACGGGCATATGCAAAAATAAAAACACAGCTATCTATGTAGCAAGCAAATTGCGACAAGTGTATGAAGACAGGCAAGTGAGAAACCTGCACACCTGGAACAGAACAATGGAATAAAATGCCATACAATGTGAAGGGTCTGGCGTGCCCCTGCTGGCCTACGTCTAGGGGCGCCTGTTACTGGGGGTACTACCCCCAACAACTCATCACCATCACGCTGTATGGCAATAACCCCCTACCTAACTGACAGCACGGCGGCCCGTGCCAGACTTTGCCCCCCATATAACAGTCACGGTGATTATACAAAATTCGTCTTGACAGAAAAGTTAAAACAGCTAGGCTGTGATTAATCAGGCAGATTGAAACTCTGCCCTCAAAGACTAGCCTTCTCATTGACATTCCCCCCCCCTCCCCCCGTCCTTACTCCCTTACAAGCCTCCCCCAATGCAGAAAGATAGAGCCTAATGCGAGTAGCCCCAGCAAATATACGAACGGAGTCCCGCTGACTCCTGCTACCTGCGTGCAAGTCACGTGGGAGCGGGGCCGTGCTGCCAGACTGCCGTTCCGGTGTAGGGATGTCCCTCTCATACCTTAGAGGGACCGACCCCACCGACCGGACTAAGGAGCCGATACTGCGCTGAAGCAGCAGCTACTTACGCGCCGCACGAGGAGGAACAGGACGCCGGACTGCAGGAGGAAGCGCCGACCGGAAGTGATGCTCTGTCGCCTAGGAGATGCTGACGCCGCCGGCTGTAACAGGAACACTGCTGCCGTTCGTCCCCTCTGGAGAAAGGTGCGTGCCAGATATAGGGCAGGGCGCCCCTCCCACAAATACAGGCCAATTAATCGACCTTAATACATATACAGTACAGACCAAAAGTTTGGACACACCTTCTCATTCAAAGAGTTTTCTTTATTTTCATGACTATGAAGGCATCAAAACTATGAATTAACACATGTGGAATTACAAACCGGATTCCAAAAAAGTTGGGACACTAAACAAATTGTGAATAAAAACTGAATGCAATGATGTGGAGATGGCAAATGTCAGTATTTTATTTGTAATAGAACGTAGATGACAGATCAAACGTTTAATCCGAGTAAATGTATCATTTTAAAGGAAAAATACGTTGATTCCAATTTTCACGGTGTCAACAAATCCCCAAAAAGTTGGGACAAGTAGCAATAAGAGGCTGGAAAAAGTAAATTTGAGCATAACGAAGAGCTGGAAGACCAATTAACACTAATTAGGTCAATTGGCAACATGATTGGGTATAAAAAGAGCTTCTCAGAGTGGCAGTGTCTCTCAGAAGCCAAGATGGGTAGAGGATCACCAATTCCCACAATGTTGCGCAGAAAGATAGTGGAGCAATATCAGAAAAGTGTTACCCAGCGAAAAATTGCAAAGACTTTGCATCTATCATCATCAACTGTGCATAACATCATCCGAAGATTCAGAGAATCTGGAACAATCTCTGTGCGTAAGGGTCAAGGCGGTAAAACCATACTGGATGCCCGTGATCTCCGGGCCCTTAAACGACACTGCACCACAAACAGGAATGCTACTGTAAAGGAAATCACAGAATGGGCTCAGGAATACTTCCAGAAACCATTGTCAGTGAACACAATCCACCGTCCCATCCACCGTTGCCAGCTGAAACTCTACAGAGCAAAGAAGAAGCCATTTCTAAGCAAGATCCACAAGCTCAGGCGTTTTCACTGGGCCAGGGAGTGTGGCAAAATGGAAGACTGTTCTGTGGTCAGACGAGTCACGATTCGAAGTTCTTTTTGGAAATCTGGGACGCCATGTCATCCGGACCAAAGAGGACAAGGACAACCCAAGTTGTTATCAACGCTCAGTTCAGAAGCCTGCATCTCTGATGGTATGGGGTTGCATGAGTGCGTGTGGCATGAGCAGCTTGCATGTCTGGAAAGGCACCATCAATGCAGAAAAATATATTCAGGTTCTAGAACAACATCTGCTCCCATCCAGACGTCATCTCTTTCAGGGAAGACCCTGCATTTTTCAACAAGATAATGCCAGACCACATTCTGCATCAATCACAACATCATGGCTGCGTAGGAGAAGGATCCGGGTACTGAAATGGCCAGTCTGCAGTCCAGATCTTTCACCTATAGAGAACATTTGGCGCATCATAAAGAGGAAGGTGCAACAAAGAAGGCCCAAGACTATTGAACAGTTAGAGGCCTGTATTAGACAAGAATGGGAGAGCATTCCTATTTCTAAACTTGAGAAACTGGTCTCCTCGGTCCCCAGACGTCTGTTGAGTGTTGTAAGAAGAAGGGGAGATGCCACACAGTGGTGGAAATGGCCTTGTCCCAACTTTTTGGGGATTTGTTGACACCATGAAATTCTGATTCAACATATTTTTCCCTTAAAATGGTACATTTTCTCAGTTTAAACTTTTGTTCCGTGATTTATGTTCTATTCTGAATAAAATATTAGAAGTTGGCACCTCCACATCATTGCATTCAGTTTTTATTCACGATTTGTATAGTGTCCCAACTTTTTTGGAATCCGGTTTGTATATACATAACAAACAAGTGTGAAACAACTGAAAATATGTCATATTCTAGGTTCTTCAAAGTAGCCACCTTTTGCTTTGATTACTGCTTTGCACACTCTTGGCATTCTCTTGATGAGCTTCAAGAGGTAGTCCCCTGAAATGGTCTTCCAACAGTCTTGAAGGAGTTCCCAGAGATGCTTAGCACTTGTTGGCCCTTTTGCCTTCATTCTGCGGTACAGCTCACCCCAAACCATCTCGATTGGGTTCAGGTCCGGTGACTGTGGAGGCCAGGTCATCTGGCGCAGCACCCCATCACTCTCCTTCATGGTTAAATAGCCCTTACTTTCAAAGTTTTCCCAATTTTTCGGCTGACTGACTGACCTTCATTTCTTAAAGTAATGATGGCCACTCGTTTTTCTTTACTTAGCTCCTTTTTTCTTGCCATAATACAAATTCTAACAGTCTATTCAGTAGGACTATCAGCTGTGTATCCACCTGACTTCTCCTCAACGCCACTGATGGTCCCAACCCCATTTATAAGGCAAGAAATCCCACTTATTAAACCTGACAGGGCACACCTGTGAAGTGAAGACCATTTCAGGGGACTACCTCTTGAAGCTCATCAAGAGAATGCCAAGAGTGTGCAAAGCAGTAATCAAAGCAAAAGGTGGCTACTTTGAAGAACCTAGAATATGACATATTTTCCGTTGTTTCACACTTGTTTGTTATGTATATAATTCCACATGTGTTAATTCATAGTTTTGATGCTTTCAGTGTGAATCTACAATTTTCATATTCATGAAAATAAAGAAAACTCTTTGAATGAGAAGGTGTGTCCAAACTTTTGGTCTGTACTGTATATATATGTATACACACACACAGGTGAAAGTCGAAAAATTAGAATATCGTGCCAAAGTCCATTTATTTCAGTAATGCAGCTTAAAATTAGAATTTTATGAAAAGGTTCAATATTCTCGGCTCATGGTGTCACCCTTTAGTCAGCTAATTAATCCATATCCCCTGAGCAAAGGGGACCTCAAAATTGTGATTTTGGGGTTTCCTAAGCTGTAAACCGTGATCATCCAAATTATAACAAATAAAGGCTTGAAATATCTCGCTTTCCATGTAATGAGTCTCATATGTCAGTTTCACCCTTTTAAGTTGCATTACTGAAATAAATGAACTTTGCACGATATTCTAATTTTTCGACTTTCACCTGTACATACAGTGCCCTATTGGAGGCCTATGTGGAGACGAAGAGAGACCAAACAGATCTACAGTCATTAGAGGGGCATTGGCATTTTAAGTCTGTGTGTTTTTATTTTTTACTTTTATAATTTTATATTTTAGTCATATTCTTTATATTAAATATCATAAATGGATATATGGATGATATAAATTTGATGTCTCTGGATTGTTCCAAATGAAGAGTGCCGGTCTACAGTGATAATACTATCTATCTATCTATCTATCTATCTATCTATCTATCTATCTATCTATCTATCTATCTCATATCTATCTATCTATCTATCTATCTATCTATCTATCTATTATCTATCTATTATCTATCTATCTATCTATCTATCTATCTATCTATCTATCTATCTATTATCTATCTATCTATCTATCTATCTATCTATCTATCTATTATCTATCTATCTATCTATCTATCTCATATCTATCTATCTATCTATCTATCTATTATCTATCTATCTATCTATCTATCTATTATCTATCTATCTATCTATCTATTATCTATCTATCTATCTATCTATCTATCTATCTATCTATCTATCTATCTATCTATCTATCTATCTATCTATCTATCTATCCCTGGGAGGTCTTGTAAACCTAGTTCACTTTAATTGATCAGTTGTTAAGTTGCTCTCAAATGAAAAAATATAAATCTGTAAATAATAATCCCTCCGCACCCACATCGGGCTCCCTGCTCTTACAGTAAAGAATCCTCCCCGCTATAGGTGCCTGAACCCTTCCCCCTCCAGGAGGCGCTCTTGTCTGTTAATATAAATATCCGCTCCCAGTCTTTTTGGTATAGACTTTATAAATACTTGTAGTTGCTTATGTTTTGTAAAGCTCTTAAAGGAACCCTCTGGACACAATGGATACACTATGTTCTGCTCCAAAGAAGGCGCGCCGTGGCACATGGATTCTGATTGGGTCTTCTCTGAATACTTGTGTCATGCCCCGCCCCCAGCCTCGTATAGATCTTCCTGGAGTGCCCCTCTAATCTCTCCTTATGACGGAGGTTTTCTACCACCCCGATCGATTCTTTATTCTTCTCTGGATATTTCTTTTCTCTGGAAATATTATGGCTGTGACTGGAGAGATTCATTACTGATATACTGGTATCTGGCCTGAGCCGCTGTCAATATCAGCCGCCGTCCTGTTTGTCTGTAATGAGCTGCCTGACATCTGCATCTAAGGGCTCATTAGATTAATTACTAGGAGACATCAGCCCTGGGATGAAACATGGCTATTTTCCATTGCAAGGCTACATAGAAATGGCGATTCACATTGTATGGTGGGCAAGGTGCATGGCACATCTGCAGAATGTTATCGGAATGGGTTGTAGCAGAGGGGGAGCGCAGCTCTGAAGCACAGACCGATCCACTGTATTGATCTCCTACAACGTACACATTAAAGGGCATCTCCACTGCAATAAACACAGGCAGCAAAGTGTTTCTTAATAGGATCTAGTGTATTCATCTTCTTCGAGATCCCTTTTAGTCTCTTCTGCAAGCTCTGGGACATCGAGTAGACCAGCAATCAGTTGGCTTCCTGTCCCGGTGACCACCATTTGCGTTACAGGCTTCTACATGAACAGAAGTGGTCACAGGCCGCACAGACTGGTTTTACTTCCCTCTAGCTCCGGCAATGGGAGAATGTAACTTAGGGGAGATATTTAGTGACCTGAGCAAAAAAAAAACTATTTGTAAATTTTTAAAAAATTCCTAGAATTTTGTGATTGTTGTAAAACCCCTTTAATACTTAAAGGGCGACCTCATCAAGTTAACCCTTTCTCTAAATGCAGACCCACCAGTGTTCAGCTGACTGCTGTGGATCCAACACCTGAGATCCCAATGCCCACACCTCACCTGGCCTCATTCGTGGTGCACCCCTGGCCCCACTCCTACTCCACTGAATATTTAGATATTTTTCTAGAAAAACTCCCACCTGTTTTGCGGTGGGTGGAGGACTGGGATCTTCTGCTGACAGATCTCTATCAAGTCGAGCAGAAACCATTGATGAATTCACTTCTCGTGTGACTGTTATTTGGGGAGATTTATTGTCCATATATGAAGGCGGCTGATCAGTTATTTCTATGTTTTCTGCAGAACTCGGTTGAGCCTCACACTGTCACAACCATATATTTGCATTAAAGGAGATCCGGTTGCTAAGCAGCAGCAATGTTGGTGCTACATTCAATTCTGCACGATACATACCAAACAATGGGAAAATTAACTTACTGTGCATGATGCTCTGCAGAGGCCATAGCGCCAAATCCTGAGAATCTGACATCATTTCATTTTCTCTTCTGAGCTTTGAATATTGCAAGAATAACCTTTGCGAAAAAAGTTGCCAGAATAACGGACAATGACGAAACTCCCCACCCTGAAAACGTGCAAACAGGGGGTCAGCACTGTCTATTCTGTGTGACAAATATCTTTTGTGGCATTTATTTCTCTGGGTGAAAATTCAAAACAATCATCACCTAATAGCTGAATTATTCAGTAAGAAGAGAGTAGGTCACACAAACCACTGCATGAAATATACTGACCATAGGAAGATACAACTGGTCTGCCTAAAATATACACAACAATGAACCACTGAACTGTTTCCTATGAGCAAGCAATAATTATAATAATGCCCCTATGTACTATAACAATATAACTACTAAACCAGTTAAAAATAATATAACTACTATAATACTACCTCCTACGTACAGGAATATAACTACTATAATACTGCTCCTACGTACAAGAATATGACTACTATAATACTGCCTCCTATGTACAAGAATATAACTACTATAATACTGCTCCTATGTACAGGAATATAACTACTATAATACTGCCTCCTATGTACAAGAATATAACTACTATAATACTGCTACTATGTACAAGAATATAACTACTATAATACTGCCTCCTATTTACAAGAATATAACTACTATAATACTGCCTCCTATGTACAAGAATATAACTACTATAATACTGCCTCCTATATACAAGAATATAACTACTATAATACTGCCTCCTATGTACAAGAATATAATTACTATAATACTGCTCCTATGTACAGGAATATAACTACTATAATACTGCTCCTATGTACAAGAATATAACTACTCTAATACTGCTCCTATGTACAAGAATTTAACTACTATAATACTGCTCCTATGTACAAGAATATAACTACTATAATACTGCTCCTATGTATAAGAATATAACTACTATAATACTGCTCCTATGTACAAGAATATAACTACTATAATACTGCCTCCTATGTACAAGAATATAACTACTATAATACTGCTCCTATGTACAAAAATATAACTACTATAATACTGCCTCCTATGTACAAGAATATAACTACTATAATACTGCCTCCTATGTACAAGAATATAACTACTATAATACTGCTCCTATGTACAAGAATATAACTGCTATAATACTGCTCCTATGTACAAGAATATAACTACTATAATACTGCTCCTATGTACAAGAATATAACTACTATAATACTGCTCCTATGTACAAGAATATAACTACTATAATACTGCTCCTATGTACAAGAATATAACTACTATAATACTGCTCCTATGTACAAGAATATAACTACTATAATACTGCTCCTATGTACAAGAATATAACTACTATAATACTGCCTCCTATGTACAAGAATATAACTACTATAATACTGCTCCTATGTACAAGAATATAACTACTATAATACTGCTCCTATGTACAAGAATATAACTACTATAATACTGCTTCTATGTACAAGAATATAACTACTATAATACTGCTCCTATGTACAAGAATATAACTACTATAATACTGCTCCTATGTACAAGAATATAACTACTATAATACTGCTCCTATGTACAAGAATTTAACTACTATAATACTGCTCCTATGTACAAGAATATAACTACTATAATACTGCTCCTATGTATAAGAATATAACTACTATAATACTGCTCCTATGTACAAGAATATAACTACTATAATACTGCTCCTATGTACAAGAATATAACTACTATAATACTGCTATGTACAAGAATATAACTACTATAATACTGCTCCTATGTACAAGAATATAACTACTATAATACTGCTCCTATATATAAGAATATAACTACTATAATACTGCCTCCTATGTACAAGAATATAACTACTATAATACTGCTCCTATGTACAAGAATGTAACTACTATAATACTGCTCCTATGTACAAGAATATAACTACTATAATACTGCCTCCTATGTACAAGAATATAACTACTCTAATACTGCTCCTATGTACAAGAATTTAACTACTATAATACTGCTCCTATGTACAAGAATATAACTACTATAATACTGCTCCTATGTATAAGAATATAACTACTATAATACTGCTCCTATGTACAAGAATATAACTACTATAATACTGCCTCCTATGTACAAGAATATAACTACTATAATACTGCCTCCTATGTACAAGAATATAACTACTATAATACTGCTCCTATGTACAAGAATATAACTACTATAATACTGCTCCTATGTACAAGAATATAACTACTATAATACTGCTTCTATGTACAAGAATATAACTACTATAATACTGCTCCTATGTATAAGAATATAACTACTATAATACTGCTCCTATGTACAAGAATATAACTACTATAATACTGCCTCATATGTACAAGAATATAACTACTATAATACTGCTCCTATGTACAAGAATATAACTACTATAATACTGCTCCTATGTACAAGAATATAACTACTATAATACTGCCTCATATGTACAAGAATATAACTACTATAATACTGCTCCTATGTACAAGAATATAACTACTATAATACTGCTATGTACAAGAATATAACTACTATAATACTGCTCCTATGTACAAAAATATAACTACTATAATACTGCTATGTACAAGAATATAACTACTATAATACTGCTCCTATGTACAAGAATATAACTACTATAATACTGCTCCTATGTACAAGAATATAACTACTATAATACTGCTATGTACAAGAATATAACTACTATAATACTGCTCCTATGTACAAGAATATAACTACTATAATACTGCTATGTACAAGAATATAACTACTATAATACTGCTCCTATGTACAGGAATATTACTACTATAATACTGCTCCTATATATAAGAATATAACTACTATAATACTGCCTCCTATGTACAAGAATATAACTACTATAATACTGCTCCTATGTACAAGAATATAACTACTATAATACTGCTCCTATGTGCAAAAATATAACTACTTTAATACTGCCTCCTATGTACAAGAATATAACTACTATAATACTGCTCCTATGTACAAGAATATAACTACTATAATACTGCCCCTATGTACAAGAATATAACTACTATAATACTGCTCCTATGTACAAGAATATAACTACTTTAATACTGCCTCCTATGTACAAGAATATAACTACTATAATACTGCCTCCTATGTACAAGAATATAACTGCTATAATACTGCTCCTATGTACAAGATTATAGCTTCTATAGATTATAGCTACTATAATACTGCCCCATACGTACAAATACATGTACAGTCAGGTCCATAAATATTGGGACATCGACACAATTCTAACATTTTTGGCTCTATACACCACCACAATGGATTTGAAATGAAATGAACAAGATGTGCTTTACCTGCAGACTGTCAGCTTTAATTTGAGGGAATTTACATCCAAATCAGGTGAACGGAGCAGGAATTACAGCAGTTTGCATATGTGCATCCTACTTGTTAAGGGACCAAAAGTAATGGGACAGAGTAATAATCATAAATCAAACTTTCACTTTTTAATACTTGGTTGCAAATCCTTTGCAGTCAATTACAGCCTGAAGTCTGGAACGCATAGACATCACCAGACGCTGGGTTTCATCCCTGGTGATGCTCTGCCAGGCCTCTACTGCAGCTGTCTTCAGTTCCTGCTTGTTCTTGGAGCATTTTCCCTTCAGTTTTGTCTTCAGGAAGTGAAATGCATGCTCAAGCGGATTCAGGTCAGGAGATTGACTTGGCCATTGTAGAACATTCCACTTCTTTCCCTTAAAAAACTCTTTGGTTTTTGGGTCATTGTCCATCTGCACTGTGAAGCGCCGTCCAATGAGTTCTGAAGCATTTGGCTGAATATGAGCAGATAATATTGCCTGAAACACTTCAGAATTCATCCTGCTGCTTTTGTCTGCAGTCACATCATCAATAAATACAAGAGAAGCAGTTCCATTGGCAGCCATACATGCCCACGCCATGACACTACCACCACCATGCTTCACTGATGAGGTGGTATGCTTAGGATCATGAGCAGTTCCTTTCCTTCTCCATACTCTTCTCTTCCCATCACTCTGGTACAAGTTGATCTTGGTCTCATCTGTCCATAGGATGTTGTTCCAGAACAGTGAAGGCTTTTTTAGATGTCATTTGGCAAACTCTAATCTGGACTTCCTGTTTTTGAGGCTCACCAATGGTTTCCATCTTGTGGTGAACCCTCTGTATTCACTCTGGTGAAGTCTTCTCTTAATTGTTGACTTTGACACACATACACCTACCCCCTGGAGAGTGTTCTTGATCTGGCCAACTGTTGTGAAGGGTGTTTTCTTCACCAGGGAAAGAATTCTTCGGTCATCCACCACAGTTTCTTTCCGTGGTCTTCCGGGTCTTTTGGTGTTGCTGAGCTCACCGATGCGTTCCTTCTTTTTAAGAATGTTCCAAACAGTTGTTTTGGCCGCGCCTGATGTTTTTGCTATCTCTCTGATGGGTTTGTTGTGTTTTTTCAGCCTAATGATGGCTTCACTGATAGTGACAGCTCTTTGGATCTCATCTTGAGACTTGACAGCAACAGATTCCAAATGCAAATAGCAGACTGGAAATTACCTCTGGACCTTTTATCTGCTCATTGTAATTGGGATAATGAGGGAATAACACACACCTGGCCATGGAACAGCTGAGAAGCCAATTGTCCCATTACTTGTGGTCCCTTAATAAGTGGGAGGCACATATGCAAACTGCTGTAATTCCTGCACCGTTCACCTGATTTGGATGTAAATGCCCTCAAATTAAAGCTGACAGTCTGCAGGTAAAGCACATCTTGTTTGTTTCATTTCAAATCCATTGTGGTGGTGTATAGAGCCAAAAATGTTAGAATTGTGTCAATGTCCCAATATTTATGGACCTGACTGTATACTATATGACTTTGCAGCAGGCAACAAGAATACATTTTGTTGTGCACACAGGATTTTAGGTTTATTTGACCTCTGACGGTTTTGTTTCTCACACGGTATGGCAATGCACCGTACTATATAAATTTATCAGAAAACCAAATCTTAGTCTTGTTCAGGCATTAACTGCACTTGTGTTTTACCCTCACTATCAGGACCTTCACTCCTCTGTATGGTTCTGTCTCTTTTGATTCCCTCATGCTTGGCATCGCGCGTCCCTCTATAGACCAGGAGATCTGTTGGAAGAGCTCTCTCCTTATTAAATGAGCTCTCTAACTGCCTCCTGATGAGCCTAATGAGCTCCTCAGCTCCTCGTTAGTGGAGTGGATGATGGTGGAGTTGGAAGCCTCCCTTCTCTCCCCCAAATCTGGAAAACCAAGTCCTTTTCCAGGTTTTGGATTGAACCTAAATACAGCTTTGCTGCACAGTTCACTCCCAGGATGCCAATACACTTTCAGTGGCATTTTTGTGGCATAACCAAACCATTCCAATAGCTGTGCTGCCACCAACCGTATCTACCACTAGTATCCTCTAATATAAGGTCATCTGTATCTTCGGTCGGTAGCACTAGAGTTTTTGAATTAGTGATATAAGACAACAAGTGTCTAAAACCAAATCTGGGGGACGGTGATTTCTCAGAGGGGAGGGTTGAAACTTATTTACTTGACTAATTAAGTTTGATGAAGAACAGTAAAAAATATCTCACAGGTATCTCTCTCCATTGAGAGCACAGGCACAGTCGATCGAGCCGATCGTGTATGTTTTTTTTTGGGGGGGGGAGAGACATAGCTGTCCAACAAACAAGCGTATCTAGGGTTTATGACCACCTTTTGGAAATGAAAAGGGACATGAGGAACATTCACCATGATCTCCACTCCTGGGATGATGGGTTTAGTGGAGGTTCCATATTCTCTATGTCATCCCACCACTATGGGGAGCTCAGTGCACAGGAGGTTATACAGTTACCATTGAACTGAATGGAACCTTTAAAATCTCTTTGCACTGAGTTCCACTCAGAGGCATCTGCAGGAAAATGCTATGGATTTATGTCAGGAAGCCGGAGCCCAGTGCTATGCACGCTTTTTCACCATAGCAGTGACGTGATCTGTCTCCATGGTGAGTATCCCATCATTAATGCCCATTTGCCATGTTGTGTTTGTAGGCTATGGCTAGCTGTAGTAGGTTCCTTCACCATCTAGTCCCTTGCTCTACTCTTACCAATTCTTGGCATCTGGCTTCAGCTTGGAGATATGCGACCAGATTCTGGCTCACGAGGTTACCGCACTTTTGTGATCTCTGGGAAGGTCTCCGAAGACATCTCCAGCTTCTTCTCATCCGCACACTTATCTGTCCCTTGCTGTTGTTTCCAGCAGACCACTGGTTAACTGTTAATTAGATTCCATTCTGGTGAAGAATCCTGCAGCAGGGGAAATTCCTTTTCATTAAATACACACTCGATAACCCGTTGTTGGGTGACAGACTGTCTGTGTGTAGAATGCTAATGTCCTCTTCTGGAGACCCCTAGTGCGGCCAACAATAGCGCATTGAACTGCTTCCAGCATCTCTTTCACTTTTCTAAGGAGCACCATAAAGGTATTCAACATTTTCAACATTAGAGGCTTTAAAAAACATTCCTTCTACCGTCTTCAGAGCTGGTCCTCCTGATAGGCGTCACCGGCCACAATCTGGCTGCTTGCCTATATCACACCTCAACCTCAGCTACATATGGCCGCTTTATCCATAGGGAAAGAGGTGATCTGCACTCCATTGTAAAAAAAAGGGGTGGGAGGGCATTTCTATGGTTCTTTGCTTTTTTGAGCACAACTCTATTTTATCATAAGGCAATATATGATGTCACTGGGTTATGAAATCACCAAAAAGAATTAAAAGGGTTGACTAGCCAACAATAACATTTTAAAACAGACTCAGATTGGAGCTAAAAAGGAAAATAAGTGATGTTTACTTCCCGAGTCCCTCCTGTTCCAGTCCAATTCAGTAATTGGCTGAGCGGTCACTGCCTGCCTTTCGAAAGGAAGCTGGAAGTAGAGAGAAGTGAGGGACTAGGAAACATAAGACCACTGTGCCCTGGACTCTTTAAATCATTGATAGTTCCATGATGGAAGTTAGAAATGAGGGCAGATTGGACATCAGGATCATCATGGCAGAGCAGTCGTTTCCTTTCTTTACAGAGGAACCAGGAATCGGAGAGAGGTGGGGGACTAGGAAACATCATCTCTGGACCACCGTGACCTGGACTCTTTACATCATTGATAGTTCCATGATGGAAGTGAGAAATTAGGGAGATTAGGCATTGGGATCCTCATGGCTGAGCAATCATTTCCTTCCTTTCGAGAGGAACCAGGAATCAGAGAGGTGGACTAAGGCACATCATTTCTAGCCAACCATGTTTTGGACTCTTTACATCATTGATAGTTGCATAAGAGAAGTGAGAAAATAGGGCAGATTAGGCATTGGAATCCTCAACATTGTCCAGAACGATGGAATCAATACAAATGTGGAGACTGTTTGTTTTTGTATCTCCAAATTTGTAGGAATGGTAACTGGGGCTATGAGTTGTATGTACTGGCGATATCTATAAGAAAGGGTCTTGATTTCTGGTCACCCTTGATCACAGGTTGTTGTAGATACTGTTGAGATGATCAATCCAGCCCCAGTACAGATTTGTACTGGTGAAGTTGTCCTCTTCCAGAACTCCAGCCAGTATGGTCTTTCCAACATGTTGACCTCCAAATCCAAAACATTTTACTATCAATACTTTTGTCTTTTTGCCAGTCTTAGTCTTCGAGCAACAAGGTAATTAGTTAATTGGATATGATCTTGATGAGCTGTTCCAAAAAAAACACAAAAAAACCCCAGATTTTCTAGTGTTCTCCATGAGGACATAGGAAATGTTACTCGTTCTAAAGAGAAACAGAAGCAGCTAATGTCATACTTGTGGAGACAATGATATCAACCGTGAAGATCATTTATCAGGACAGAATGTTGTTTGCCACGGCCATTAGTCTGATTTGATATCCTGCGGAAAATAACGCAATGATTGCTTGCAGGTTCCATCACGGCCAGTTCATGACTAGTTGGCAGGAGGAAACTTTATCGGTTATGATTTTGTCATGCCAGGATTGAGGGTGGGGAGGGCAGGATGCCAACGCTAGTTATTACATTCGCTTATGTTCTATTTGCTTTTTATGGAACGTTTTTTTTTAATGTTAGCATTTTATCTTTGTGTTTATTCCATAGTGAGAAAAAAGGCAAGGAATGGCTACCAAATAGCATGGTGGACCACCCAATGCCTGTAGAATAGCCTTGACCCCACCTCAATGACTTCATACAACATATGCATGATGGATCCAAAAGTCACTCCTCACATGAAGGTACATGGATAACATGGACCATCATTCAACTGTGATTCAACAATTACCCAATTTGACTCACACTGGTTGATAGCTGAGGAGGTTTTGGTCCATTGCAGATGTCAAGAGTCATATTTTTCTGCAGGTTTCTCCTGTGAAACATATCTTAAAGTGTAACAGTTTCAGTTTATTTTTAATATTGAGTAAGGACGATGATGTTAAACATTTTTGTAATATACTTTATTAGGGAAAGAGGTTTCTTTGTACTAGAAAACAGTGTGTACAGCCTAACTGAGGAGAGACTGTCTTCAGCTTCCTACTGAGCGCTGAAGGCTCCTGTGTCAGATAGGCAGGCTGATGGGGCACATTTACATAGCTAGTGGGGCAGGCTGGAAGCCTCTGTACATTGCACACAAGTGTCTTCAGTGCTGAAGACTGAAGACAGACTTCCCTTAGCAATGCTCCGTTAGAGCTCCTTACACCCTGTTTTCTAGTACAAAAAAACATTCCCTATAAAATACTAACAATAAACTGAAATAATGGTTACATTTGAAAGGGGGTGGGATTTATGCAAATATACTCATAAGTGGGCGTTTCCACACAGTCCTGTGGGCATCTCTGAGTAGAGCAGGGGCAAGGCTTAAAGCGGTTTTCCCATCTCAGACAATGGGGGCATATCTCTCCCCAGAGGTGAGACCCGCACCTTCACCGAGAACGGGGCCTGCAAAGTTGTGGAGGGTGCACTGCGCATGCGCTGCCGCCCTTTATTCATTTCTATGGAGCGCTGGCTCAGCTATTTCCGTTGGCCCCATAGAAATGAATGGGAGCGGTGGCCGCCCAAGCCCTATTCACTTCTGTTGGGAGAGTGCTTGGTGGTGGCCGGACCCGGGGAAACCTCACAGGCTGTGGCTAAAAGTCAGAGGTTGAGCCAAATATACTTTGACTTGTGCCATTTTTCTGCCACAACCATGAGGCTACATAATTGTGCTGTGCAGCACGCCTCTTGTGCTAAATATTTTGCTTGATTTTGATAAATTTTTTGACATTTGTGCCAAATTAAGCCTCTGGTATTGTGTCCAAGCAATGTGTGGGTTTGCCATGTTGCAATAAATATCTCTACCACCAGGGGGTGCTGAAGCTGGTGGATATTTTGTGCAACAGCACACTGTGTGGTCAGGTGTTGTACTACAAGTAAAATGTAGAAAAAAAGTTTTAAAGGGAATTCTGTTTCTTGAAGCATTATCATGATGCCTGTATGGCATAAAATGACACTTTTCATGTGAATTTTATCTTTTTCCCACACGATGAGGCACTTCGGTCTTGTTATAATCCGGTGACTATTGTATTGGCTTTTCATGCCTATGATGATTATGTCTATTCTCCTGCACATTCTGCTACCTCCTGACATGAAGCATCAGAGAATACACATCACACTTTGCAGTAATTAAACCCTTTTTACGCGTCCTCTCCTGATTTTCACAGTAATTAACCATCAGTTTATTTCAGCTGGTGGTCAATTATAGGATTGTTGGCGCAGATGTGCGCACTCTTCAACTTATCCTCAAGCAGAGGATTATCCCGTCATTCAGACGGGGAAATTTGCCATTGCTAGATTTTGGTTATAGTAATTAAGGATTGTTTTTTTGAGGAAGTGGGAAGTACGGTTAGGCGGTATTATTTATCATAATTAATTGCAAAGGGGTTTCAGAAATCAGGTTACTAAAAAGTGCGAAACCATGCGCTAAAATGTACCTCTGTATTATTAAATAAAACATCTGGCTATCTACCAGTCTGCACACTCTTTTCTCCATTCACATCTAAAGCTGCTTTCAAAAGTCTGATGGTTGCTCTTGCCAACAGTCAGCAGCTTAGCCCCGCCCCTTTGTCAGACATGTGACACAAGAGCGACTGAGCTTCAGTTGTGCAAGCTGTGCAGAGGATACATTGTAGCAACTTGTGGCTGTTTCTCTGACGCAGTTTGTCTCACAGGTAGAAATATGTCAGCTGTCATGTGACAGTTAAGCCCCGCCCAAGTTAGTAAAGTATTATTTTTTTTAATGTTAATTTTTTTCAGTGGTAACTATGTACCCATCACATCCTGTAAAGGTTTCACCAGTGCAACACTATATAACGCCTGGGCTTTCACACAAATAATCCTACCATTGTGTCTGTGTATACAGCTCCTATGCATAGTGTGGGGTATTGCTCTGGTAGACAGGCTAGCGGACGCAGTACAGAGGCAATCACAAAGTCTTTAACTTAAACAGTTCAGTGTTTATTCACACATAAGGAAAAACAAAATGACCGTTCACAGTCTTGGTGTTTGTTCACACCATGCAATGTCCACAGAACAAAATCTCCACCTGGTTAGCAATTTTCCACCCGCAGTCCACAGCAGGCTTTAGGGGCCTGTTTCCCGGCATGCGGCTCTCAGCCCTTTAGCAGGGCACAACTTCATAGGTCCCAAAACCCAGAGACTCCCCAGCTTCTCTGTCAGATGGAGGATAAACCACACACAGCTGAGACTGCTGGCTGGGCCTGGAGCGTGGGGAGTAGCCACCCACCCAGCACTTTGGCTGCTCCCAGTAAGAGCCGGCCCGGATCGGCTTTACAGCCATACTAACAAAAACAGTGTGTAATAGAAATATTTGTAGTAGAAATTCATCAAGACTCAGACAAAGGTGTTTTCATCCTGAGTTCTGCTGAGCACTGCTCCATTCCTGCCCGGTCTGTTCACTTTTATTTCTTAGTCACAAAAGGGTGTGACAATAGAAAAGGGGCCGGCCTGTCATCCGACCACTTCCTTCATGTAACAAGGAGACAGGAAGTGATGACATACAGGAAGATGAGAAACCACCATCATTTAAAATAACATAGCCAGCTAACAAACACATGTATACAATAATCTCCCATTACCACTGGAGTGAACTTTATCCAGCCTTGCTCAGTGATCAATGCCAAATAAAGTTACTATGATCCTCATGAATGTTTATTTACAGGACAGCGTCATTATCTCCAGGGGCTGATCAGGCGCACTAGAGACAACAAACGCACGTTCCTTTCATATATTGTTCTCTTAACAAATGCATCCACGCCAAGCCAATAAATCCGCGTCTTGCGCGGGGGCCCTAGCCGGCGTCCATACATCAGCCAACAAAACACTGCTCTGCTGAACACATCAGTCTCCCCCGGCCCACAGCCCAGTGCTTAGCACATGGACCATTCGCCGACAGAGACCTCTGCGCCCGGCAGCTGTGTTTCCACATATACAGGAAGATATCCACTCCAATAGTTTACCCTGACACTGAGAGACATGATGACAATACACAATATATTAGAAACACATCCTAATAAAATTTCCACAACAAGTGTCAGTCAGCACTAGCTGCCGCTGACACTTAAAACTACCGGCTCTTTCCTCACCGAGGCCAGGAACCTCCGTGACACATATCTTCCGTCACTGACAGCCCCTTGTGCCTTCCTACATACCTCCCCCTTTGTTCAACCCTTAGGGGGTGAACACCCACCTGACAGTGTACCCAGGACAGGGCATCTGCGTTTCCCTGTAACCTGCCTGCCCTGTGTTCCACGGAAAACTTGAAGTTTTGTAAAGATAAGAACCATCTGGTGACCCGGGCATTCCTCTCTTTGGCTTGGCTCAACCACTTGAGAGGGGAGTGGTCGGTCACCAGACGGAACTTTCTCCCCAATAGGTAATAGCCGAGAGGCACTCTCTCTCCACTATACTGTACCGGGTCTTGGCTGGGGTAAGCTTCCGGCTCAGGAAAACAACAGGGTGTTCCTCCCCATTGACGTCCTGAGAGAGTACAGCTCTGAGGCCTACTTCAGAGGCATCGGTCTGTACCACAAACTCCCTTTTGAAGTCCGGCGTCACCAATACCGGGGACCCACCCAGGGCCGACTTCAAAGTGGAGAAAGCCTTTTCCGCCTGCTCATTCCACTGAACCGTCACTGACTTGCGTCCCTTCAAAAGGCCTGTCAATGGTGCGGCGACTGTAGCAAAATTGGGGACCAACCTCATATAGTACCCCACCATACCCAGGAACGACTTTACTTGCCGAGTAGTGACAGGTGGGGGCCAATTCCTAATTGCCTCAATTTTGTTCACCTGAGGTTTGATAGTTCCGTGCTCAATAACATACCCCAGGTACTTGGTCTCTTCTAACCCTATCGCGCTCTTTTCTGGGTTAGCAGTTAAGCCAGCCTTCCTAAGGGAGTCAACTACAGCCTGTACTTTAGGTAGGTGACTTTCCCAGTCGGTGCTGTGTATAACGAGATCGTCCAGGTACACTGAAGCTGGGGGCTCGTTATCTGGCAGGTTGGGCAAGACTTACAATATTTTTCTATCTCTCTGAACACACTGGGCCAGTAAAACCGCTGTCGAATCCGGTCCTGCATTTTTTGCATTCCCAGATGACCCCCGAGAACATGCTGGTGGGCTAACTCTAACATGAGTTTGCGATAAGCCTGGGGCACCACCAACTGTTCAATGGATTCACCTCGCAGCTGGTTTACTCAATACAACATCTCTTGATGAACCACAAAACAGGGAAACACAGACTCTGCCCCCGGTTGTTGTGGTTCCCCATCTATTATTAATACATTTTCCTAGGCTCTGGTTAGGGTTGGTTCCTGATGTTGTGCAGTACCAAAATTATCCCCGGAGATATTGAGGTCGGCTAACTCCGGACCTGGCGGCAAGTCCTCCATGTCTCCCACCATCACACTTAACGGGGTTGTCTCCCCCTCTTCCACCGAAGTGGCGGTCACACCTACCGCTGGCCCTTCGGACTCGGGTTCCCAAGGTTCTGATCTCCCCCCTGAGCCGGGCCACTCTTCTAAGGTTACATCTGTCTCACGGGTTTTGGCAACTTTCGTGTCCGGCCATAGTGCAGTGAAACCGGGGTAGTCTCTCCTAATTATTAGTTCATATGGTAATTTTGAGGCGACGGCCACCTCATGAGTCCACCTGCCGGCCACCGTTGATATAGAGACCAGGGCGGTGGGATAGTCCTTTAAGTCCCCATGAATGCACACAACGCCGACCTTTTGGCCAGTATACTCGACGGCCGCACCAGGGCAACTCTTACCAAGGACACCAGGTTCCTTGAATCCAGCAGTAAAATGTAATGAAATCGGAGTTGGAGGTGGGTTGAGGTTCCTCAAGGTGAGAGCTGAACAGTGAAGACAAGCAGTCTGTACCAGCAATACATTATCTCTATAGTGAGAGCTTTTATGGCTTGTCCTTCACAGACTCTTCTGCTTCAACGGCTTTTCAAAAAGAAAAAATAATTCACAATTTTCGATAGTTCAATTTTCCTGTCATTCCCCAGGCAGAGCAACGATTGTGTTGATGTAATTTTCACACTATTTCTTCTTACCCTCTTCTTTCTTCTTGTATTTGTTACAGAGCCCTGGACTGAAATCTGAAGCTTTTGTCAAGCAGATTTTTTTCTATTTATTTTTTATTATTTTCTTGAGAGCAGAGCAGAATAATTCACAGAATTCTTCAAACAAGATAAAAATGGAGATGATTATCAGACTGTACTTGCTGCTCAATGTGGCTTCTTCACTGGTAGGTATCACCATCTCCTGTTTTCTGTAGCCTATTTTTCAACTTTGCCGTGTAGACTGGGACAGGGTCAGCAGAGTCATCTCTTTATCATTGAAGGGTGGGGTCATCAGAGTCATCTTGCTGGAATTAGAAGCTGTAGTCAGGAGAGTTATCCAGAGTTAGTCATCAGTCATCTCATTATTAGATGGCAGGGTTAGCAGAGTCATCTCATATCATTAGAGGGAATATTAGGAAATTCATCTCAGGAACAGGGTCAGCAGAGTCATCTCATTATCTTTAGTTTATGGGATCAGCAGAGTCATCTCATTGTTATTAGAGAGCAGAGTCAGAAGAGTCATCTCATTATTATAAAAGGGTGTGGTCAGAAGTGTCCTCTCATAATTAGAGGGGGGGTCACAAGAGTCATCTTGTTATCATTAGAGGGTAGGGTCTGCAAAGTCATATAATTTTCATTAGAGGCGATGCTAAGTAGTCATATCATTATCAATAGAGGCAGGGATTAAATCATGTTTAAATGGAGGAGGTGGAGACTTCCTTCTGCTTAGGACTCCTGTGAGAGAAGAATCCATTGAAAAGCTAAGGAGATTCGAGCTTAAATGATCGGAAATGTACTGTAGGGCACAGTGCTCTGCTGGAAGCTTCTTCCCCTTCATTTTGGTTATGTTGGCTGCTGATGCTCCCTCACTGACAATTACTAGGATTGATGCGCACACACCTTAGACAAAACTTGGCCAAGATCTCTGGTTCCTGCATTTTGGTTATCTGTTGTGTATGGGGGTCTCAAACTTCAACTCCTGATTCTTCTCCAACACCAATGTAGTTGGAAGGAAGGATCCGGCATGTTGGCTTTCAGAACTTCTTCAGAACTACGTTCAGCAATTCTTTTTTTGCTTTGTCGATTTAGTAAATGTCATGTTGTAAAATGTGTTGGAATATGAACTGAACAAAAACCTGTGTAGTCGGTGGACGTGTGTGTGCGCTAATTTGTTATCCAATTTTTGGGTATTAAAAATTATATAATGTTACCCAACCAAATTCTTCCCTGTCAAAAGTTTTGGGACAAAATTGGCACAAGATAACGGCCCAGGGCCATGTAAATCTCAAAGATTGAAAACTGCAAATAATAGACTAGGAGGTAACTTTTTATATTAGTCAAAAACATCACATCAATTTTTGAATTTCTAAAATGACCTCAAAGGGGTTTTCTAGAATATGACACCAGTGGTCTATCCTTAGGACAGGCCATCAAAGGATGATTTCTAGGTGCCATATAGTGATCCAATAGCGAATATTAATCGTGAATATCGCAACTTCGTAAATTCGCGAATATTTCGAATATAGTGCTATATATTCGTTATATCGAATATTCGTCATTTTTTAACATCTGAAAACATGATTCCTCCCTGCTTCTTTCTTGTGTGTAAATAAGCCATTGGCCCACAAGCAACTTAAGCAGGAAGAAATCATGTTTTCATCTGGAAAATAAAATTCCCAATATTAAAAAAAACAAATATGTAGCAACAAAGTGAATATATTCGTTATTTAGAATTTTCTCATAAATATTTCCTATCTGTACAGTTGTTCGCATACTCCTCCCCGACAAGCGTCCCCGTCACCATGGGAACGCCTGTGGGTTAGAAAATACCATCGGATCTGAGTTTTCCGTGAGATCGTGAAAACTCAGATCCGATTGTATATTCTAACCCACAGGCGTTCCCATGGTGACGGGGACGCTTGTCAGGGAGCAGTATGCCAAGGTGGAATAACAGTACACATTGGAAAAAAAAAAGATGAATATTCAAAATAACGAATATATTCGCTATATTGCTATAACTTCGTCTTTTAGAATATTACGAATATTCTAAAAAACTAAGTTATAGCAATATAGCGAATTCTCGTAAAATACACATATAGACTGCAATTTAGCTAATATAGTGCTATAGTATTTTTTTTTTATAGTGTAAATTTTTTCCAAAACTGAAGTTCAGAAGAGGCAAAAAAACTAGACTAAAAATAAAAAATACTATAGCACTATATTAGCTAAATTACAGTCTATATGTGCATTTTACAAATATTTGCTATATTGCTATAAATGTGTTTTTTAGAATATTCGTAATATTCTAAAAGACGAAGTTATAGCAATTTAGTGAATATTCGTAAAATACACATATAGACTGTAATTTAGCTAATATAGTGCTATAGTATTTTTTTTTTTATAGTGTACAGTTTTTTCCAAAACTGAAGTTTAGAAGAGGCAAAAAAAGTAGACAAAAAAAAAAAAGATTATAGCACTATATTAGCTAAAGTACAGCGTATATGTGTATTTTACGAATATTCTCTATATTGCTATAACTTAGTTTTTTAGAATATTACGAATATTCTAAAAAACGAAGTTATAGCAATATAGAGAATATTCGTAAAATACACATATTAGCCTAGCCATAGCCATAGGAAAGTTGCCTTATACAGTTGAAAGAAAATTTGCAATACGCAAATAATTAAATTGCATATTATTCGCGATAAATAGAATAATGACGAATATTCGATTTCGACGAATATAAGACGAATATTCAATCGAATATTCGCGAATTATCGCGAAATCGAATATGGCACCTCCCGCTCATCACTAGTGCCATATTAACCATCAGAATGAAGAGGCTGGAGCACTGGGGTCTCTTTCCTGTCCAGCGATGTCCAAATGGATGTGGCTACATCCGGTACTGCTGTTCAATCCTTTCAAGTAAATGGTGGACAGTTGAGCTGCAGCAGCAGGTGTGGACCCACAACGTCACTGAATGGATCTGACTTAGGTTTTTAACTTCTAAGGAGTTGACTAAATGGTCACAAAGGTCTTCACCCTTTAAACTCCTATAGGGATCTGGACTGTGCTGCAGGGAAACTACCTACCTCTTGGAGTAGTCCTACCTCTTGGAGAAGTCTCTGTTCAGTCACAGCTGAACCAGGCGGGTCAAAAGACACCAGTGCAAAGCACCAAGGGGACAAATGAGAGAGGCCAGTGGACAGGCTGAGGTCAGAGCAGGTAGACTTTGGTCAGTCCAGTAAAAAAGTGATAGGCCAGAGCAGATGGCACAGGATGAATATGGAAGTCAGGCATGTGCCAGGACAGAAAACAGAGGGCAATCTGGTAAATAGAAAGAGGTCAGGACAATTCTATAACAATACTTCACAGGACTAAAGCTAGGTCCTTATTTCTCAGGCCCCCATAGAGAAGGGCACCTTAAATGCCCCAGAAAAGGCTTCCATTGGCTGGAGACCAATTAGATGCTGGTTCTTTAAAGGTGTTGTGCACATTGGGGGGAGGGATGGAGGGGGTTAGGCAACCTCACCCTCTTGGTCAGATCTGTGAAGGAAAGCTTACTTACATGCTTTAAGCTGGCTCCCCACTCCTTCTCTCCCCGGCTCCACGGTTCCCCCAGGATATCAACTTCCATTTTAACACCACTGCAGCCAATAACGAGCCACAGTGGTGACCTATTTCCCTGGCATCAAGTGGACCATTTAACATGATGCAAGGGGAGCAGGTCACTGCTATGGTCAGTGACTGGCTGCAGTGGTGTTAAAATGGAAGTTGACATTGTAAAGCAGTGGAGCAGCCAAGGCCAGGGAGAGAAGGAGCTGGGACTCCAAAAATAGGGGTTTGCCAAACCCCCCCAAAGGTGGACAGTCCCATTAATAGGGAAGAGTGTGTGCACCCTATGGAAGCAGGGAATAGCATCAAGTTAAGGAAGTTGTCATGGGCGCAGACCACTAGCATCATACAGCACCATGGGCAGCCACACCATGGACAATTGTGTGCTGTGGATTGCAGTGGTTGGCGGTGGTCCTTGGGGGGTTGGGATTGCGCCAAAGTGTTATATCCTGAAAAATGGCTTTAATGTAAAGAAAAACAACAATCAATGTCTTGGGCAAATGTAGAGACAACTTGTGGGGTCTTAGGAGGACCACTAATGTCTAAAGCTTCAGCTCAATCCGGCATTAGTCCCGAAGATGCTTCCCTCCCAAATATTCTCCACAGAAGTCTTCATTGGCTTTCCATCCTGCTTCTGGTCTTCTGGTGCTGTAGCAATCACAGGGATTGCATCAGCCTCCTCTTGGCTCGATAATGTCGTTCTGCTCTGTTTACGTTTTCTCGATGGAAATGCAGTAATGATATTTGATTAACCTAAGCCGTTTTGAAAAAATATAGGGAGAATTCTTCCGAATGCCATTCTTTGGGGTTGCAAAAAAGGCTCTTCAAAAACAAAGAAAGTCATGAGTCATAAATCTGGCTCCCTGTTGGAAGTGAATATTAAACTCGACTGCAATGCAGCTGTTTTACCAGGCAGCGATAATTCACACAGACTCGTTTCCATAGATATCGCTTGGATTCATTGTGTGACTCCGGAGCGAGGTGACATCAGGACAGGCACTGTTGTTATTGTTATTGTAATGCCCTGGAGCAGGGAGTACTTTGACCTTAGGACATTTGTGGACATTTGCCTATATCCCCTATACAAAGTTAACACTTCTTACTTTATTTCTCTTGAAAGGGTTAACTTATACTGTTTAATACTGGGTACCTGCATTTTATATGTTGTGATGATATATATCCTGTTCATTATCACTGTATTTACATGACTCTGTGGAAAGGGTTAATGAATACTGAGAGACTGTTAGGGCTTTGATTAAGAAGCTGGTAATTTTCCACAGCTGCCATAGGGTTTAAGTAGACCATGTTTTGGAGGGAAAAACCCAGACTTGTTTACCATTAAAAGCAGACAGCCTGACCTTTTAAATGTATGGATTTTGCTCTGTTGTTGTCTGGAAACTTATTTTTGTTTGGAAAACCTGCTGTGTCATTGCCATTGAGTATCATTGAAGCTCTAATGTAAGACTATACCAGACGGGAGCTGAAACAATGTATCTGTTTGTGCTGAGTTTCTCCACTCCACCCCTCCCACTAGAAGGTTCTAGTCTAGGAAAAACTGTATATAAGGAGAGCAGTCAAAACTCCTAGTGTGCTGCAGTTGGAGGGGAAGACTCTGCCAGACTACTGAGTGACCAGAAGAAGACACTGAGATGGGGATGCTGAGCCACAGACCATGGGTCACTAGCCCTGTGACCAAGGAACCACCCGGACTACTGAGCTACAGACCGTTGGCCCTTGACCAGGATGCCAGCCTTCTGAGAGAGAGAGACGGACAGCTAGCCAGGAAGGAGACTCTTCCAGACTACTGAGTGACCAGAAGAAAATGCAGAGAAGGGGATACTCTGCCACAGACCCTGGATCGCCAGTCATAGACCAGGGTACCAGCCTTCTGATGAGAAAGAGGGACCGTTAGCTCAGGCCTTTCCTCAGCATAAAACCCTTCTTCTGCCAGGGAGGAGACTCTTCCAGACTACTGAGTGACCAGAAGAAAATGCAGAGAAGGGGATACTCTGCCACAGACCCTGGATCGACAACCTTAGACCAAGGTACCAGCCTTCTGATGAGAAAGAGGGACAGTTAGCTCAGGCCTTTCCTCAGCATTAAACCCTTCTTTTGCCAGGGATGAGACTGGAGAAGCCGGCCCTACACCTCTCCTGTATTGTTTTGCTCCTGAATTCCTCCCATAAAGAAGCACACTGGTTTTTTGCAGACCCCACCTCTCTGGACTGATTTCCCATTGGGATGCACTACGCCTTACCATCCCTTCCGGAGAGCAGCAACACGTGGTGACACTTTGACTGTGTCCGGGGGAACCGGCAGAGCGTTAGGGCCACCCTAAACCCGGCCACTGCATTATCGCTCCTCTGTCGAGACTGCTACAGTCTACGGCAGAAATACTCAACCTGCGGCCCTCCAGCTGTTGTAAAACTACAACTCCCACCATGCCCTGCTGTAGGCTGACAGCTGTAGGCTGTACAGGCATGCTGGGAGTTGTAGTTTTGCAGCAGCTGGAGGGCCGCAGGTTGAGCATGCCTGGTCTACGGTAAAAGATGCAGTTTTGGATACATTTACTCTGTTGATAACAAATGATTAAACTAAATATAACACAGGATCTTTACTCTCCACCCATGTACATCACCGGGCATGCACTCTAAACGTCTATAGAGGTCTATAAGTCATTTTCTGATGCACAGGTAGATGTCTGCTATATAGCAAATCAGTGCAGAGAGATGGCTACTGCTTAACAAAAACATGTTACACATTCTCTTTCCTCTGCTTTCGTCCTTAGTGAATTCTGTACATTTCATGAAGCATCCTCACTACAGTTTCATAAATTAAGCAATATCCCATATTTTTTTTTTTTATATAGATGTGCATGTCTATTTTAATCTTACAGCTTCATCTTAGTGTACATAGGAGGAGTATTATTATAGTTATATTCTTGTACATAGGAGGAGTATTATCGTTAATTTCTAACAATAATTTGTTTTCCCTTAGTCCTAACAGCAGCACAGATGGGGTTAACTGCCCCTGTGGACTGGTAGGACCGGCGGAATTTTAATGAGCCCAAAGAACCAATAAACGATCTTCAGCTCCCTGAAAGGGAGGAGATCACCCCCCAGCCCACCGTGTTTTTAACAAGCATAATGTATTTAGGGTGGGATATTTGTGTGCTGCTGTTAGGACTAAGGGAAAACAAATTATCATTAGAAATTAACGATTCCCTTACGTCCTACCAGCAGCACAGATGGGGAGATAGCAAGAAGAATCCCCTAGGGAGGGTCCTCATGCCTGGCAGAACTAAGAACAGTCTGCCCAAAAGCCGAAAACTCTGCCATCCTAGCATCTATCCTATAATGGGAGATGAAGGTTGACTCAGAGCTCCAGGAGGCCGCCTTACAGATCAACTCTAAGGGGAGGAGTCTTCTCTCCGCAACCGAGGTGGAGACCACCCTAGTAGAATGGGCTCTCACAAACTCAGGAGGATCTAAGGATTGGGAGACGAAAGCTTCCATAATGGCCTCCTTAATCCAGCGACTAATGGTAGCTTTAGACGCTTTATGGCCTTTAGACTTACCGGCAAACAGGATAAGAAGATTCTCATCTATCCTGAACTCTCTAGATCTATCCACATAGATCTGGAGGCATCTTGAAATATCCAGCGGGTCTCTAGCTGGAGTATCAGAGGAGGAGGCTGTAAACAAAACTGGTAAAGAGATTACCTGATTGATGTTCTGGAAAGTAGGCACCTTAGGCCTGAAGTAGGGTAAAATCTTCAGGAGTACTCTGTCCTGCCGCCAGTCCACCTGTCCAGAGGACAGAAAAAAACACGGTGGGCTGGAGGGTGATCTCCTCCCTTTCAGGGAGCTGAAGATCGTTTATTGGTTCTTTGGGCTCATTAAAATTCCGCCGGTCCTACCAGTCCACAGGGGCAGTTAACCCCATCTGTGCTGCTGGTAGGACGTAAGGGAATAGTAGTTATATTCTTGTACATAGGAGGAGTATTATTATAGTTATATTCTTGTACATAGGAGCAGTATTATAGTAGTTATATTCTTGTACTTAGGACCAGTATTATAGCAGTTATATTCCTGTACATAGGAGGCAGTATTATAGTAGTTATACTCTTGTACATAGGAGCAGTATTGTAGTAGTTATATTCTTGTACATAGTAGCAGTATTATAGTAGTTATATTCTTGTACATAGGAGGCAGTATTATAGTAGTTATATTCTTGTACATAGGAGCAGTATTATAGTAGTTATATTCTTGTACATAGGAGCAGTATTATAGTAGTTATATTCTTGTACTTAGGAGCAGTATTATACTAGTTATATTTTTGTACATAGGAGCAGTATTATAGTAGTTATATTCTTGTACATAGGAGCAGTATTATAGTAGTTATATTCTTGTACTTAGGAGCAGTATTATACTAGTTATATTTTTGTACATAGGAGCAGTATTATGGTAGTTATATTCTTGGATATAGGAGGAGTATTATAGTAGTTATATTTTTATACATAGGAGCAGTATTATAGTATTTATATTCTTGTACATATGAGCAGTATGATAGTAGTTATATTCTTGTACATAAGAGGTAGTATTATAGTAGTTATATTCTTGTACATAGGAGGTAGTATTATAGTAGTTATTTTCTTGTACATAGGAGGCAGAATTAAATAAGTTATATTATTGTACATAGGAGCAGTATTATAGTAGTTTTATTATTATACACAGGAGGCAGTATTATAGTAGTTATATTCTTGTACATAGGAGCAGTGCTATAGTAGTTATATTATTGTACATAGGAGGCAGTATTATAGTAGTTATATTCTTGTACATAGGAGGCAGTATTATAGTAGTTATATTCTTGTACATAGGAGGCAGTATTATAGTAGTTATATACTTGTACATAGGAGCAGTATTATACTAGTTATATTCTAGTACATAGGAGCAGTATTATAGTAGTTATATTTTTGTACATAGGAGCAGTATTATAGTAGTTATATTCTTGTACATAGGAGCAGTATTATAGTAGTTATATTCTTGTACATAGGAGGCAGTATTATAGTAGTTATATTCTTGTACATAGGAGCAGTATTATAGTAGTTATATTCTTGTACATAGGAGGCAGTATTATAGTAGTTATATTCTTGCACATAGGAGGCAGTATTATAGTGGTTATATTCTTGTATATAGGAGGCAGTATTATAGTAGTTATTTACTTGTACATAGGAGCAGTATTAAAGTCAGGGCTTTTTTTCTGGCGGAACGCACCGGAACGGCGTTCCGACACCTTTTGACATCGCAGCCTGCGATGTATCAGCGGGGATGGACTGGGAGGAGGAGCTGGGGGCCGGTACGTTCACTGTGCTCCGGCCCCGCAGTTCCAGTAGAGACTTATAAAATGTGTAATTAAATGAATAATGATTCATGCTGCCACCTCAGTAGTATAACTTTCAATATATTGTACTCACAGGGCTACTACTGTTATCGTAATGCAGGCCGGCCGGGCAGACGAGCGGCAGCGTCACTGACTGACGTCACCTGCCTGCGCCGCCTACTTTATGAATGAAGTAGGCGGCGCAGGCAGGTGACGTCAGTCAGTGACGCTGCTGCTCGTCTGCCCGGCCGGCCTGCATTACGATAACAGTAGTAGCCCTGTGAGTACAATATATTGAAAGTTATACTACTGAGGGGGCAGCATGAATCATTATTCATTTAATTACACATTTTATAACTGTACTGGAGCGGCAATGGGGGGGTCTGTGGATGACACTGTTATGGGGTGGGAGGGTCTGTGGATGGCACTGTTATGGGGTGGGGGGGTCTGTGGATGGCACTGTTATGGGGTGGAGGGGGGTCTGTGGATGGCACTGTTATGGGGTGGGGGGTCTGTGGATGGCACTGTTATGGGGTGAGGGGGTCTGTGAATGGCACTGTTATGGGGTGGAGGGGGGTCTGTGGATGGCACTGTTATGGGGTGGGGGGGTCTGTGGATGGCACTGTTATGGGGTGGGGGGGTCTGTGGATGGCACTGTTGTGGGGTGGGGGGGGTCGGTGGATGCCACTGTTATGGGGTGGGGGGGGGTCTGTGGATGGCACTGTTATGGGGTGGAGGGGGGTCTGTGGATGGCACTGTTATGGGGTGGGGGAAGGTCTGTGGATGGCACTGTTATGGGGTGGGTGGGTCTGTGGATGGCACTGTTATGGAGTGGGGGGGTCTATGGATGTCACTGTTATGGGGTGGAGGGGGGTCTGTGGATGGCACTGTTATGGGGTGGGGGGGGGTCTGTGGATGGCACTGTTATGGGGTGGGGGGGTCTGTGGATGGCACTGTTATGGGGTGGGGGGGTCTGTGGATGGCACTGTTATAGTATGGGGTGGGTCTGTGGGTGGCACTTATAGGATGGGGGATCTGTGGATGCCATCCCCAGATCCTCCACCCCATAACAGTGCCATCCCCAGATCCCCCATTAACAGTGCCATCCCCAGATCCCCCATTAACAGTGCCATCCCCAGATCCCCAATTAACAGTGCCATCCCCATCTGTGGGGTTTCTTTGCTGGGCTGGACTTTTATAGCCCCCCCCCCAAATTTTACTTGCATCCCTGTTCTCTAAAGGGGCGGTTTTAGGGGGCAGCCCTGGGGGTGGGTAGGGGCGGTCCTAGGGGGTGGGTAGGGGGCGGTCCTAGGGTTGGGTAGGGGCGTGGTCAGGGGAGGGGGGGTGAGTTCCACCACCTTTTCTCTGAGAAAAAAAGCCCTGATTATAGTAGTTATATTCTTGTACATAGGAGCAATATTATAGTAGTTATATTCTTGTAGATAGGAGCAGTATTATAGTAGTTATATTCTTGCACATTGGAGGCAGTATTATAGTAGTTATATTCTTGTACATAGGATCAGTATTATAGTAGTTATATTCTTGTACATAGCAGCAGTTTTATAGTAGTTTTATTATTGTACATAGGAGGCAGTATTATAGTAGTTATATTCTTGTACATAGCAGGCAGTATTATAGTAGTTATATTCTTGTACATAGGAGGCATTTTTATACTAGTTATGTTCTTGTACATAGGAGCAGTATTATAGTAGTTTAATTATTGTACATAGGAGCAGTATTATAGTAGTTTAATTATTGTACATAGGAGCAGTATTATAGTAGTTTAATTATTGTACATAGGAGGCAGTATTATAGTAGTTATATTCTTGTACATAGGAGCAGTATTATAGTAGTTATATTCTTGTACTTAGGAGCAGTATTATAGCAGTTATATTCCTGTACATAGGAGGCAGTATTATAGTAGTTATACTCTTGTACATAGGAGCAGTATTATAGTAGTTATATTCTTGTACTTAGGAGCAGTATTATACTAGTTATATTTTTGTACATAGGAGCAGTATTATGGTAGTTATATTCTTGGATATAGGAGGAGTATTATAGTAGTTATATTTTTATACATAGGAGCAGTATTATAGTATTTATATTCTTGTACATATGAGCAGTATGATAGTAGTTATATTCTTGTACATAAGAGGTAGTATTATAGTAGTTATATTCTTGTACATAGGAGGTAGTATTATAGTAGTTATTTTCTTGTACATAGGAGGCAGAATTAAATAAGTTATATTATTGTACATAGGAGGAGTATTATAGTAGTTTTATTATTATACACAGGAGGCAGTATTATAGTAGTTATATTCTTGTACATAGGAGCAGTGCTATAGTAGTTATATTATTGTACATAGGAGGCAGTATTATAGTAGTTATATTCTTGTACATAGGAGGCAGTATTATAGTAGTTATATTCTTGTACATAGGAGGCAGTATTATAGTAGTTATATACTTGTACATAGGAGCAGTATTATACTAGTTATATTCTAGTACATAGGAGCAGTATTATAGTAGTTATATTTTTGTACATAGGAGCAGTATTATAGTAGTTATATTCTTGTACATAGGAGCAGTATTATAGTAGTTATATTCTTGTACATAGGAGGCAGTATTATAGTAGTTATATTCTTGTACATAGGAGCAGTATTATAGTAGTAATATTCTTGTACATAGGAGGCAGTATTATAGTAGTTATATTCTTGCACATAGGAGGCAGTATTATAGTGGTTATATTCTTGTATATAGGAGGCAGTATTATAGTAGTTATTTACTTGTACATAGGAGCAGTATTAAAGTCAGGGCTTTTTTTCTGGCGGAACGCACCGGAACGGCGTTCCGACACCTTTTGACATCGCAGCCTGCGATGTATCAGCGGGGATGGACTGGGAGGAGGAGCTGGGGGCCGGTACGTTCACTGTGCTCCGGCCCCGCAGTTCCAGTAGAGACTTATAAAATGTGTAATTAAATGAATAATGATTCATGCTGCCACCTCAGTAGTATAACTTTCAATATATTGTACTCACAGGGCTACTACTGTTATCGTAATGCAGGCCGGCCGGGCAGACGAGCGGCAGCGTCACTGACTGACGTCACCTGCCTGCGCCGCCTACTTTATGAATGAAGTAGGCGGCGCAGGCAGGTGACGTCAGTCAGTGACGCTGCTGCTCGTCTGCCCGGCCGGCCTGCATTACGATAACAGTAGTAGCCCTGTGAGTACAATATATTGAAAGTTATACTACTGAGGGGGCAGCATGAATCATTATTCATTTAATTACACATTTTATAACTGTACTGGAGCGGCAATGGGGGGGTCTGTGGATGACACTGTTATGGGGTGGGGGGGTCTGTGGATGGCACTGTTATGGGGTGGGGGGGTCTGTGGATGGCACTGTTATGGGGTGGAGGGGGGTCTGTGGATGGCACTGTTATGGGGTGGGGGGTCTGTGGATGGCACTGTTATGGGGTGAGGGGGTCTGTGAATGGCACTGTTATGGGGTGGAGGGGGGTCTGTGGATGGCACTGTTATGGGGTGGGGGAAGGTCTGTGGATGGCACTGTTATGGGGTGGGGGGTCTGTGGATGGCACTGTTATGGGGTGAGGGGGTCTGTGAATGGCACTGTTATGGGGTGGAGGGGGGTCTGTGGATGGCACTGTTATGGGGTGGGGGGGTCTGTGGATGGCACTGTTATGGGGTGGGGGGGGTCTGTGGATGGCACTGTTGTGGGGTGGGGGGGGTCGGTGGATGCCACTGTTATGGGGTGGGGGGGGGGCTGTGGATGGCACTGTTATGGGGTGGAGGGGGGTCTGTGGATGGCACTGTTATGGGGTGGGGGAAGGTCTGTGGATGGCACTGTTATGGGGTGGGTGGGTCTGTGGATGGCACTGTTATGGAGTGGGGGGGTCTATGGATGTCACTGTTATGGGGTGGAGGGGGGTCTGTGGATGGCACTGTTATGGGGTGGGGGGGGTCTGTGGATGGCACTGTTATGGGGTGGGGGGGTCTGTGGATGGCACTGTTATGGGGTGGGGGGGTCTGTGGATGGCACTGTTATAGTATGGGGTGGGTCTGTGGGTGGCACTTATAGGATGGGGGATCTGTGGATGCCATCCCCAGATCCTCCACCCCATAACAGTGCCATCCCCAGATCCCCCATTAACAGTGCCATCCCCAGATCCCCCATTAACAGTGCCATCCCCAGATCCCCAATTAACAGTGCCATCCCCATCTGTGGGGTTTCTTTGCTGGGCTGGACTTTTATAGCCCCCCCCCCAAATTTTACTTGCATCCCTGTTCTCTAAAGGGGCGGTTTTAGGGGGCAGCCCTGGGGGTGGGTAGGGGCGGTCCTAGGGGGTGGGTAGGGGGCGGTCCTAGGGTTGGGTAGGGGCGTGGTCAGGGGAGGGGGGGTGAGTTCCACCACCTTTTCTCTGAGAAAAAAAGCCCTGATTATAGTAGTTATATTCTTGTACATAGGAGCAATATTATAGTAGTTATATTCTTGTAGATAGGAGCAGTATTATAGTAGTTATATTCTTGCACATTGGAGGCAGTATTATAGTAGTTATATTCTTGTACATAGGATCAGTATTATAGTAGTTATATTCTTGTACATAGCAGCAGTTTTATAGTAGTTTTATTATTGTACATAGGAGGCAGTATTATAGTAGTTATATTCTTGTACATAGCAGGCAGTATTATAGTAGTTATATTCTTGTACATAGGAGGCATTTTTATACTAGTTATGTTCTTGTACATAGGAGCAGTATTATAGTAGTTTAATTATTGTACATAGGAGCAGTATTATAGTAGTTTAATTATTGTACATAGGAGCAGTATTATAGTAGTTTAATTATTGTACATAGGAGGCAGTATTATAGTAGTTATATTCTTGTACATAGGAGCAGTATTATAGTAGTTATATTCTTGTACATAGGAGCAGTATTATAGTAGTTATATTCTTGTACATAGGAGCAGTATTATAGTAGTTATATTCTTGTACATAGGAGGCAGTATTATAGTAGTTATATTCTTGTACATAGGAGCAGTATTATAGTAGTTATATTCTTGTACATAGGAGGTAGTATTATAGTAGTTATATTATTGTACATAGGAGGCAGTATTATAGTAGTTATATTCTTGTACATAGGAGCAGTATTACAGTAGTTATATTCTTGTACATAGGAGGCATTTTTATACTAGTTATGTTCTTGTACATAGGAGCAGTATTATAGTAGTTTAATTATTGTACATAGGAGCAGTATTATAGTAGTTTAATTATTGTACATAGGAGCAGTATTATAGTAGTTTAATTATTGTACATAGGAGCAGTATTATAGCAGTTATATTCTTGTACATAGGAGCAGTATTATAGTAGTTATATTCTTGAAGCAGTATTATAGTAGTTATATTCTTGTACATAGGAGGCTGTATTATAGTAGTTATATTCTTGTACATAGGAGCAGTATTATAGTAGTTATATTCTTGTACATAGGAGCAGTATTATAGTAGTTATATTCTTGTACATAGGAGCAGTATTATAGTTGTTATATTCTTGTACATAGAGAGCAGTATTATAGTGGTTATATTCCTGTACATAGGAGCAGTATTATAGTAGTTATATTCTTGTACATAGGAGCAGTATTACAGTAGTTATATTCTTGTACATAGGAGCAGTATTATAGTTGTTATATTCTTGTACATAGAGAGCAGTATTATAGTAGTTATATTCTTGTACATAGGAGCAGTATTATAGTAGTTATATTCTTGTACATAGGAGCAGTATTATAGTAGTTATATTCTTGTACATGGGAGCAGTATTATAGTAGTTATATTCTTGTACATAGGAGGCAGTATTATAGTAGTTATATTCTTGTACATAGGAGGCAGTATTATAGTAGTTATATTCTTGTATATAGGAGCAGTAATATAGTAGTTATATTCTTGTACATAGGAGGCAGTATTATAGTAGTTATATTCTTGTACATAGGAGCAGTATTATAGTAGTTATATTCCTGTACATAGGAGCAGTATTATAGTAGTTATATTCTTGTAGATAGGAGCAGTATTATAGTAGTTATATTCTTGCACATTGGAGGCAGTATTATAGTAGTTATATTCTTGTACATAGGATCAGTATTATAGTAGTTATATTCTTGTACATAGGATCAGTATTATAGTAGTTATATTCTTGTACATAGCAGCAGTTTTATAGTAGTTTTATTATTGTACATAGGAGGCAGTATTATAGTAGTTATATTCTTGTACATAGCAGGCAGTATTATAGTAGTTATATTCTTGTACATAGGAGGCATTTTTATACTAGTTATGTTCTTGTACATAGGAGCAGTATTATAGTAGTTTAATTATTGTACATAGGAGCAGTATTATAGTAGTTTAATTATTGTACATAGGAGCAGTATTATAGTAGTTTAATTATTGTACATAGGAGGCAGTATTATAGTAGTTATATTCTTGTACATAGGAGCAGTATTATAGTAGTTATATTCTTGTACATAGGAGCAGTATTATAGTAGTTATATTCTTGTACATAGGAGGCAGTATTATAGTAGTTATATTCTTGTACATAGGAGGTAGTATTATAGTAGTTATATTATTGTACATAGGAGCAGTATTACAGTAGTTATATTCTTGTACATAGGAGGCATTTTTATACTAGTTATGTTCTTGTACATAGGAGCAGTATTATAGTAGTTTAATTATTGTACATAGGAGCAGTATTATAGTAGTTTAATTATTGTACATAGGAGCAGTATTATAGTAGTTTAATTATTGTACATAGGAGCAGTATTATAGCAGTTATATTCTTGTACATAGGAGCAGTATTATAGTAGTTATATTCTTGAAGCAGTATTATAGTAGTTATATTCTTGTACATAGGAGGCTGTATTATAGTAGTTATATTCTTGTACATAGGAGCAGTATTATAGTAGTTATATTCTTGTACATAGGAGCAGTATTATAGTAGTTATATTCTTGTACATAGGAGCAGTATTATAGTTGTTATATTCTTGTACATAGAGAGCAGTATTATAGTGGTTATATTCCTGTACATAGGAGCAGTATTATAGTAGTTATATTCTTGTACATAGGAGCAGTATTACAGTAGTTATATTCTTGTACATAGGATCAGTATTATAGTAGTTATATTCCTGTACATAGGAGCAGTATTATAGTAGTTATATTCTTGTACATAGGAGCAGTATTACAGTAGTTATATTCTTGTACATAGGAGCAGTATTATAGTTGTTATATTCTTGTACATAGGAGCAGTATTATAGTAGTTATATTCTTGTACATAGGAGCAGTATTATAGTTATTATATTCTTGTACATAGGAGCAGTATTATAGTTATTATATTCTTGTACATAGGAGGCAGTATTATAGTAGTTATATTCTTGTACCTAGAGAGCAGTACTATATTTGTTATTTTCTTGTTTAGTTGGTGCAGTACTTTAGAGTTTAAACTATGTAGCTGAATTAGTTTGAAAAGGGACAATCCAAAAGGGACTATCCTGTCGGGAGCACATATAGAGTGTCTTACTCAGATGGGGGATGTTGAGCATAGTTGACTGTTGTTTTCTGATTGTGAGACATTTTGCAACTAAATAAAAAATTTTTTTTTAATCACATCTGAAATATTGAATCCCAAGTTGATATCACCTGTGACTGGAATTCCTCTTGAAGTTGAATATGACAAGTGGGTGATTCATGCACTGATGGTGCAGACTTTTGTTCCCTGCTCACTATGAGAACTGAATTGTGAATGGAATGTGCATCTCATTGAAAAGATAATCATTTGCAGCACAAGAATTAACAGAACAGGAGAGAAAAGCAGTGAAGACAAGTGGGTCGTACTTGACGACACAGTGTGAACTGAAGACAATATGCTTCTTTTCATTTTTTAACCCTGGTATGATGGTCTGGAATTGGCCAATGGGAGTGAAGAATGGAGATTCGGTCAGCGTCAGAGAAGAACAAAATGTCTCAGATTGATTTTACCATCTCTCTTGGCTTCTTTTGTCTCTATTTATTAATGCTACGGTGATACTCCATGGTATTCTATTGGTCTTGCTCAACCCATATGACTCTGGGCATGTATGGTCCAAGACACTATGATTGGAGAACAGCTTGACAGCATTCGGTCCAGAAGAGAATCCCTAAATGGATTCTACATCTCTACATCTCTTAGACCTCATGGCTTACTTACTCTTCTTGCCAGTCAGGAGTGGGATATAGGTTTTCAGATGTGACTGTCACGGATGTAGTAGGGGAAAACACCAAAAGACAACAAGAAGGAAGGGGAAAGACACTTGGCGTTACCGCTAGGGAAGGAATAGGGTCACCACCTATAAAACCCTGCTCCTGGCCCTAACTCCTATCCGTATGGTCACCTCTCGATGGTAGAGATGCCCATACACATGAACCTAAAAAACCCTGGTAACCCTTGGATGCCCTAAAGGTAATGATAGGGCAGAGACAACCCATTACTTCCCTGGTGAAGGAACCAGTGTCTTGCTGAGGCCTAGTAAACAACTGGGGGGGGGATACAAAACACATCAAGCGGAGCACTTAACTTCTGAGGATGATGGACAGGACTTCAACAAGAACCGCATTCCAGCTCTTCCAAAACCAAATGAAGCTATCCCAAGCAAGGAGTGATGGGTGAAGTCAGACTAAATAGGGAGAGATAAAGTTCACATGATCCACACGTGAATAGGAGGTGTGGATGTACCAGCAACACACAGACAAAGTGAAAACAAAAGAGGCTGTCTGATCACTCATGTGCAGTCAGTCTTTCAGACCTTCTAACACCTGTCATAGGTGTGACAATACCCCCCCCCTTCTACAGGTGACCTCCGGGCACCCAGGACCGACCTTATCAGGATGAGCTCTGTGGAATGCTCTCACCAGACGACTAGCATTAACATCGGTCGCTGGAACCCACATCCTCTCCTCTGGTCCATACCCTCTCCAATGAACGAGATACTGGAGGGATCTCTGGAGAATTCGGGAGTTCACAATCCTGCTGATCTGAAATTCTAAATTGCCGTCCACCATGACAGGAGCGGGGGGTAAGGAGGACGGTTCAACAGGTTTGACACATTTCTTTAACAGCGATTTATGAAATACGTTAGGGATTTTCAAAGCCTGAAGAAGTTAAAGACGGAAGGCTACAGGGTTAACAATGGCAGTGATCTTATATGGACCAATAAATCTTGGGACCAACTTCCAAGAAGGTACCTTAAGTTTAATGTTTCTTGTAGACAACCACACAGAATCACCCACTCTCAGGTCCGGACCACTCATACGTCTCCTGTCAGCCGCACGCTTATACCTGTTACCCATATTTTTCAGGTTATTTTGGATTTTCCGCCAAATAGAAAACAAAGAAGAGGAAAATCGTTCCTTCTCAGGAATGCCGGAATTATGAGCACCAAAAAATGTACCAAACTGTGGATGGAACCCATATGCCCCAAAAAACGGCGACTTATCAGTGGATTCCTGTCTACGGTTATTTATAGCAAACTCGGCTAACGACAAAAATGAAGACCACTCTTCCTGATTCTCTGAAACAAAACATCTCAAGTAAGTCTCCAGATTCTGATTAGTCCGTTCAGTCTGTCCGTTCGACTGAGGATGAAAAGCCGAGAAGAAGGACAATTGTACACCCAGACGAGTACGGAACGCTTTCCAGAATCTGGATACAAACTGAGTCCCTCTATCGGACACCACATCAGAGGGAATGCCATGTAGTTTCACAATGTCGACAAACACCTGTGCAAGAGTTTTAGCATTAGGTAGACTAGGTAATGCAATAAAGTGTGCCATTTTACTAAAAAGATCGACAACCACCAGAATCACGTTTTTTCCCGAAGAATGGGAATACAGTGTATTCAATACACCATAAAAGCAAAATTTTAAGTGCCTTTATGTTCAGCCGCTTTCCTCTGGTGGAGTAGAGAAGTCAGGGGCAATCCAGGCCTTGTTCATTTTGATAAGAGTCAACCTGTCAGCATTTTCAGTTGACAGGCAGATGCGCTTATCAGTTATTATGACCCCAGCAGCACTAAATACACACTCTGACAAAACGCTGGCGGCAGAGCAGGCCAGCACCTCCAAAGCGTAGAGCGCCAGTTCATGCCACATGTTCAGCTTGGACACCCAATAGTTGTAAGGCACAGAGGGATCATTGAGGACGCTGACACGGTCTGCTACGTACTCCTTTACCATCTTCCAAAACTTTTCCCTCCTTGTGACACTAGGCCGCACATCAGGGTGAGGGTGCTGACGGGATGTCATGAAACTGTCCCATGCATTGGAGAGTGTTGCCCTGCCTCTGTTGGAACTGCTGTGAGTTCCCCTCTTCTCCCCTCCTCGGTTGCCCAAGGAAGTACAGACTCTGCCGCCAGAGTTGTCAGCTGGAAATTTTTGGAGCAATTTTTCCACCAGGACTTTCTGGTATTGCACCATTTTGCTAGTCCACTCCACCACAGGAATGAGAGATGAGAAGTTCTCTTTGTAGCGGGGGTCGAGAAGGGTGAACATCCAGTAATCGGTGTTGGCCAAAATGCGTACAAGGCGAGGGTCACGGGAAAGGCAGCTTAACATAAAGTCAGCCATGTGTGCCAGAGTCCCAATAGATAAGACTTCGCTGTCCTCATCAGAAGGATGACTCTCAATATCCTCATCCTCTTCCTCCTCTTCGGCCCATCCACGCTGAACAGATCGAATCAACCTGTTGTGGGTACTACCCTCTGTAGCGGAGGCAACCGCTTCTTGCTCCTCCTCGTCATCCAATTTGCGCTGGGAAGATGAACTGAGGGTGGTCTGGCTATCACCCTGTTTACTGTCTTCCCCCATTTCCACCTCTTCCACATGCAAAGCGTCCTCCTTCATTGTGAGCAGCGAGTGTTTCAGTAGACACAGAAGTGGGATGGTTACGCTGATAATAGCGGCATCGCCGCTCACCATCTGTGTTGATTCTTCAAAGTTGCAAAAAACCTCACAGAGGTCAGACATCCATGCCCACTCCTCGCTTGTAAAAAAAGGAAGCTGACTGGAAAGGCGACGACCATTTTGCAGCTGGTATTCCACTACTGTCCTCTGCTGCTCACAAAGCCTGGCCAACATGTGGAACGTGGAGTTCCAGCTCGTGCTCACGTCGCAGAACAGTCGGTGAGCTGACAATTGCAAGCGCTGCTGCAGTGTTGCCAGACTGGCGGCAGCTTCAGATGACTTTCGGAAATGGGCACACAAGCGGCACACCTTCACCAGTAGCTCAGGCAAATTGGGGTAGGTTTTGAGAAACCGCTGAACCACTAGGTTGAACACGTGGGCTAGGCATGGTATGTGTGTGAGCTTGCCGAGCTCCAAAGCCGCCACCAAGTTACGGCTACTATCAGACACAACCATGCCTGGTTCTAGGTTGAGTGGCGAGAGCCACAGCTCAGTCTGGTCCCTTATACCCTGCCACAGCTCTGCGACGGTGTGCTGTTTGTCACCTAAACATATTAGTTTCAGCGCGGCCTGTTGCCGCTTCCCCACTGCGGTGCTACACTGCTTCCAGCTACTGACTGATAACTGACTGGTGCTGCAAGATGACAATTTAGAGGTTGAAGTGGAGGAGGAGGTGGAGGAGGAGAAGGGGGGCTGCAGCCACTAATGTAGGTGGTGGTGGAAATCCTGATGGAAGTAGGACCCGCAATCCTTGGCGTCGGTAGCACCTGTGCCATCCCAGGGTACGACTCGCTGCCGACATCCACAACGTACACCCAGTGTGCCGTCAGGGAAATGTAGCGTCCCTGGCCAAAAGCACTTGTCCATGTGTGAGTGTTAAGTGGACCTTCCCTGTAACTGCGTTGGTCAGGGCACGGGTGATGTTACAGGACACATGCTGGTGTAAGGCGGGGACGGCACATCGGGAAAAATAGTGGCGGCTGGGAACTGAGTAACGAGGGACGGCCGCCGACATCAGGCTGCGGAAAGCCTCAGTGTCCACAAGCCTAAATAGCAACATTTCCAGTGCCAGCAATTTGGAAAGGTGCGTATTTAGTGCTATGGTCTGTGGGTGGGTGGCTGGGTATTTGCGCTTTCATTCAAAGGCCTGGGGTATGGACATCTGTACGCTGCGCTGGGACACAGAAGTGGATGTGCTAGCTGATGGTGCTTGCAAAGGTCCAGGTGCAGGGCGGGAGGCTTACGGGCCTGTGTCTTGGACAGGGGATCGGCCAGCACGTAACACAGGTGAAGAGGAGGCAGTGATGTGACCCGCAAATCACTGATTGTGGACCCAGGCGTTTGGCCCACTTATTACGGTGCTTGGATGCCATGTGGCGGATCATGCTGGTGGTGGAGAGGTTGCTAGTGTTCACGCCCCTGCTCATTTTTGTATGGCACAGGTTGCAAATGACAATTCTTTTATCGTCCGCACTTTCCTCAAAAAAGCGCCAGACTGCGGAACACCTACCCCTTGGCAAGGGAGATTGCCGCAAGGGGTGCTCCGGGGAACAGTTGCGGGCCTTTTTGGTGTGGCCCGCCTTCTCCTTTTTGCCACCCCACTGCCTCTTCCAGCCTGTTGCGGTGCTGCGGATCCCTCCTCCTCCTGCTGCAGCCAGTTTTCTTACAGCCAGAGACAGGGCAGTGAGGAGGAGGAGGGTAACTATGGCTGGTCTCCTGGGAAACTGAATCATTTTTATATATTTCTTAGTTTAATTGTAAACTGAAAAAAAATTGCATCAAATGAAAGTATGAAAAAAGAGAAGCGCTGAGAGATTTTTATTTTTTGTGCATTTTCTATATCTAGTGCTATTTTAATGCAAAGCCAGTGGTGAAAGCCAAATGTCAATCAGTAGTGGTGTGAGGGGGCAGACAAGTTACTGAAGCCTAGATGGACTGGAGATTAACAGCTGAGACATCTCAACTAGGGTGAAGCGAAGAAACAGGAACGTGTCCGAGCGAGACGCAACCAGGGACATCAGAGATCAGGGTCAGAGGCAGGCCCAAAAGACAAGCAGGCAGTGACTGTCAGGTGTAAAGGATTTTAAAGGGGTTTTCTTAGACTTTTAAACTGATGACCTAGCCTCTAGTGGAGGCCGATCAGCTGCTTGTGAAGGCTCACAGCTTTCCCTAGGCCGTGTGACATCACAATCACTCAGTCCCATTTAAGTGAATAGAGCTGGGCTACAATACCAAGCACAGCCACAAGACAATGAACGGCGCTGTGCTTGGTAAGTGAGAAGGCCGCGGCACCCACAGGAACACCAGTGCCTTCTGAAACAGCTGACTGGCAGGGGTCCTGGGTGTCGGACCCCCACCAATCGGATACTGATGACCCGATGTACATGTCGGTTCTTTAACTGCTTCCCAACATATGACGTAATAGTACGTCATGGCGGCAAGTGACTTGCTGCATTTTGACGTACTATTACGTCATGGTGATCGGGCGGGCACCGGAGCGGTGCGCACCGGATCACTGCAGGGACCCAAAAGTCCCTGATAGCCGGGCCCCTGCTGTATCCGCCGGCGTCGCTGTAAAAGCCGATGCCAGCGGATTAACCCCTTCTATGCCGCGATGGGAGCGCAACCAAACGGAACGGAATGCATTTTGGTGCATTCCGTTTCGTTCCCTTCAGTTTTGTCCCCATTGACAATGAATAGGGACAAAACTGAAGCGTTTTCTTCCACTATTAAGATCCTATGACGGATCTCAATAGCGGAATTGAAAACACTAATATGAAAGTGGCCTAAGACAATCGGTCAAAAATAAATAAATAAATATGGCTCTCAGACTATGGAGACACTAAAACATCATTTTTTTGGTTTATAAAATGCTATTATTGTATAAAACTTAAATAAATAAGAAAAAAAAGACATATTTAGGTATTGCCACGTCCGTAACGACCTGCTCTATAAATGCTGTAAAAATAAATAAATAAAAACTGTGCCAAAACAACCCATTTTTTGGTCACCTTGCCCCATAAAGTGTAATAATGAATGATCAAAAAATCATATGTACCCAAAAATGGTACCAATAAAAACCTCAACTCTTCCTGCAAAAAACGAGCCTCTCAAAAATGCTTTATTATGTAAAACTGAAACAAAGTATGTAGACTTAGTTGATATTGTCATGTCCGTAACAACCTGCTTTATAAAAATAGCACATGATCTACCCTGTCATAATATTGTTGTAAAAAAATAAAAACACTGCCAAAACAGAATTTTTTTTTGTTACCTTGCCTCACAAAAAACATAATATAGAGTGATTAAAAATCATATGTACCCCAAAATAGTACCAAAAAAACTGGCACCTTACTCCCTAGTTTCCAAAATATGGTCACTTTTTGGGAGTTTCTACTGTAAGGGTGCATCAGGGGGGCTTCAAATGGGACATGGCATCTAAAAACCAGTCCAGCAAAATCTGCCTTCCAAAAACCATATGGTGCTCCTTCCCTTCTGCGCCCTGCCGTGTGCCCTTACATCAGTTTACGACCACATGTGGGTTTTTCTGTGAACGGCAAAATCAGGATGATAAATATTGAGTTTTGTTTGGCTGTTAACCCTCGATGTGTTAAAGAAAAAAACTGATTAAAATGGAAAATCTGCCAAAAAAGTGAAATTTAGAAATGTCATCTCCATATTCCTTTAATTCTTGTGGAACACCTAAAGGGTTAACAAAGTTGGTAAAACCAGTTTTGAGTAACTTGAGGGGTGTGGTTTCTACAATGGGGTCATTTATGGGGGGTTTCCACTATGTAAGCCCCACAAAGTGACTTCAGACCTGAACTGGTCCTTAAAAAGTGGGTTTTGGAACTTTTCTTAAATATTTAAAGAATTACTTCAAAAATTTGAAGCCTTCTAACGTCCTAAAAAAATACAATGACATTTACAAGATGATGCCAACATAAAGTAGACATATGGGGAATGTTAAGTAATAAATATTTTATGAGGAATCACTTTCTGTTTTAAAAGCAGAGAAATTAAAATTTTTAAAATTGCTAATTTTTACAATTTTTTGGTAAATTTGGGATTTTTTCATAAATAAAGGTGAAATATATTGACCCAAATTTATGACTATCAGGAAGTACAATGTGTCACGAGAAAGCAATCTCAGAATGGCTTGGATAAGTAAAAGTGTTCCAAAGTTATTACCACATAAAGTGACACATGTCAGATTTGCAAAAAATGGCCTGGGCAGAAGGGCGAAAACTGGCCCGGAGTAGAAGGGGTTAAAGATGGTGCTCCAGATCGGGTGCACTAGCTGCCAGGTTTCTGCTGTTTTACACAGCTGAAGCCTCAGGTTAATGTCTGTGAATGGTGATAATGCAAACTACATATATTTAACCCCTCAGATGTCGTGGTCAATTGTGACCACAGCATCTAAAAGCAGCTTTCCCCATGCGCTCCCAAGGCCCGAATTGCATCCACAAGTGGCGACTGGGGGAGACGTTCATTCCTTGTGATAGCCTCAGTCCCAACCACAGCAAGGCTCCATAGGAGCATAGCATAACTCCTATAGGCTGCAATGGTACTTCATTGCAGTCTATGGGACAAGCAAAAAAAAAAGAGTAAAATTTTTTTTTTTAACAATCTAAAAATATATAAAAATTCACATCATCTCTTTTCCCCATAATAAAAATCAAACAACAAATTAAAGATCATATGCACCACCACTTCCCAAAATGCCCAAACTATTAAAATATAGATGTATGTATCCCGTAAGGTGAAAAAAGGAAAAAAAATAATCAAAATGACCCACCTCCTTCAAAGAATTTTTAAAAAAGTGATCGAAAAGTAATACATATATATTCAAAATTATGTTTCTAAAATCTACAGATCACCCCACTAAGGCCTCATGCACACGACCGTTGCACCGTTTATCATCCGCGTCCGTGATCCGTGTTTGCTGTCCGTCAAAAAAATATGACCTGTCCTATTTATTTGATGGACAATGGTTCACGGACCCATTCAAGTCAATGGGTCCGTGAAAAAACACGGAGGCACACAAGATTGTCGTCCGTGATCCGTGTCCGTAGGCTACTTTCGCACAGACGGATCCGTAGATCCGTCTGCATAAAAGCTTTTTCAGATCTGAGTTCTCAGATCCGACAGTATATTCTAACACAGAGGTGTTCCCATAGTGATGGGGACGCTTCAAGTTAGAATATACTAAGAACTGTGGACATAACTGCCCCCTGTTGCCTGTCAGCACCCGATCTCTTACAGGGAGCTGTGATCCGCACAATTAACCCCTCAGGTGCGGCACCTGAGGGGTTAAATGTGCGTATCATAGCCCCCTGTAAGAGATCAGGTGCTGCCAGGCAGCAGGGGCCAGACCCCCCTCCCTCCCCAGTTTTAAATTCATTGGTGGCCAGTGGGGCCCCCCCTCCCTCCCTCCCCAGTATTATATTCATTGGTGGCCAGTGCGGCCCCCCTCCCTCCCCAGTATTATATTCATTGGTGGCCAGTGCGGCCCCCCTCCCTCCCTCCCCAGTATTATATTCATAGGTGGCCAGTGCGGCCTCCCCTCTCTCCCCCCTAATTAAACCCCCCCCCCCCCCATCATTGGTGGCAGTGGAGAGTTCCGATCGGAGTCACAGTTTAATCACTGGGGCTCCGATCGGTTACCATGGCAGCCAAGACGCTACTGAAGTCCTGGCTGCCATGGTTACTTAGCAATTTTAGAAGCATTATACTTACCTGCGATGTCCGGGCGCTCCTCCTACTGGTAAGTGACAGGTCTGTGCTATAAGCAATGCGCCGCACAGACCTTTCACTTACCAGTAGGAGGAGCGCCCGGCCGAACACAGACAGCGCAGGTAAGTATAATGCTTCTAATATTGCTAAGTAACCATGGCAGCCAGGACTGCAGTAGCGTCTTGGCTGCCATGGTAACCGATCGGAGCCCCAGCGATTAAACTGGGACTCCGATCGGAACTCTCCGCTGCCACCAATGATGGGGGTGGGTTTAATTGGGGAGGGGGAAGAGAGGGGAGGCCGGACTGGCCACCAATGAATATAATACTGGGGAGGGAAGGAGGGGGGGCCGCACTGGCCACCAATGAATTTAAAACTGGGGAGGGAGGGGGTCTGGCCCCTGCTGCCTGGCAGCACCTGATCTCTTACAGGGGGCTATGATACGCACAATTAACCCTTCAGGTGCGGCACCTGAGGGGTTAATTGTGCGGATCACAGCCCCCTGTAACAGATTGGGTGCTGCCAGGCAGCAGGGGGCAGTTATGTACACAGTTCTTAGTATATTCTGACTTGAAGCGTCCCCATCACTATGGGAACGCCTCTGTGTTAGAATATACTGTCGGATCTGAGTTTCACGATCTAACTCAAATCCGATGGTATATTCTAACATAGAGGCGTTCCCATGGTGATTGGGACGCTTCAAGTTAGAATATACCATCGGATTGGAGAAAACTCCGATCCGATGGTATATTAATAGGGACTCCTGACTTTACATTGAAAGTCAATGGGGGACGGATCCGTTTGCAATTGCACCATATTGTGTCAACGTCAAACAGATCCGTCCCCATTGACTTGCATTGTAAGTCAGGACGGATCCGTTTGGCTCCGCACGGCCAGGCGGACACCAAAACGACTTTTTTTTTTACTTTCCTTCATGTCCGTGGATCCTCCAAAAATCAAGGAAGACCCACGGAAGAAAAAACGGACACGGATCACGGAACTACGGAACCCGTTTTTGCGGACCGCAAAAAATAACGTTCGTGTGCATGAGGCCTAAAAATGAGCCCTCATACAGCTCCATTAATATAACAAAGTTATGGGGGTCAGAATATGGTGATGCAAAAAAACTAAATTGATTATTTTTTTTTTATAAGTTATAAAACACAGGTAAAACTATATAAACGTGGTATCGCTGTAATCGTACTGACCCGGAGAATAAAGAGAACAGGTCAGTTTTATCTCATAGGGAACATAGTAAAAACGAAACCCATAAAACGATATAAACGTGGTATCACTGTAATCGTACTGACCCGGAGAATGAAGAGAACAGGTCATATTTACTGCACAGGGAATGCTGTAAAAACAAAATCCATAAAACTATGGTGGAATTGCATTTTGTCCCCCAATTTCACCCCATTTTGACTTTATTTCCAGCTTCACACTACATCGTACGCAATATTAAATGGTGACATTAGAAAGTACAACTTGTACTGCAAACAATAAGCCCTCATGCACCTATGTAAATGGGAAAATAAAAACAAATTATAGCTCCGGCAGGGGCAGGGAACGAAAACACTTTTGTCTCGAAAGCTCGATATGTAACATCATTACTTCTATTTTTGTTAGCCATTAAAAGGGATCAAACCTGCAAGACTCTTATTTAGTTTCTCTTAATGAGAGTACTAAACGAAAACATGAAAATGGAAAAAGTCCAGGGTCCTGAAGGGGTTAAAATCCTTACGATTTTCTGGACTTCTGAGTTCACATCTAAAAGTCTAGTTCTTCCAGCTGAGGTTTTGTTAGCATTGTATCCACTGTAGACAATCTGAAGTGAGCTGTTTGGACTGCGGATTGATACATTGTATCCGCCCTTATACACTGTAAATGTAAACTAGCGAGCCTTGTGCTGCTCCCTTTATGGTCTAGACTAGATACAATGGTAACAAGCCCTTGGGCTCTGATCTCATCCGCGTCACGACCTTCCTTCATGTTTTAGACTTTTTGACTTCCCACCAGTTGCTTTTTGCTTCTTACAATAAAACTGTTATGAGAAGATTCAACATCTGTATGTGATTCACACAGGATAAATCCCCATCGGATGTCACTTCTGAAGTTCTAGCCAAGAAAGTATTAAGTTGTGTAAAGAAATAAGGATAGGTCATATAAATGATGGTCTGGACCATCTACAGTTGTGTTCAAAATAATAGCAGTGTATTTAAAAAAAAAAGTGAATAAAGCTCAAATCCTTCCAATATCTTTTGTTTCCATACATGCAAATGCATTGGGAACACTACACATTCTATTCCAAATCAAAACATGAAGAAAAATATATCAAATTTGTGTTGTTCCTCTAAAAAAATTGAATATTTGACTGTTAAAAAACATAGCAGTGTTTGTATTCTTCTTTACAAACTCAAACATTCACTATATAAACTGAAGAATGTTTGAAGATTTTGCTTTCCTCTGAATCACTTCACTAATATTTAGTTGTATAACCGCTGTTTCTGAGAACTGCTGGACATCTGTGTTGCTCGGAGTCACCACCTTCTGGCCCCTGTGAACAGGTATTCCAGCCCAGGAGGATCGGACTACATTCCACAGTTCTTCTCTGTTTCTTGGTTTTGCTTCAGAAACTGCATTTTTGATGTCACCCCACAAGTTTTCTATGGGATTAATATCCGGGGATTGGGCTGGCCGCTCCATAACGTCAATCTTGTTGGTCTGGATCCAAGATGTTGCACGTTTACTGGTGTGTTTGGGGTTGTTGTCTTGTTGGAACACCCATTTCAAGGGCATTTCCTCTTCAGCATAAGGCAGCATGACCTCTTCAAGTATTCTGATGGATTCAGACTGATCCATGATCCCTGGTCTGTGATAAATAGGCCCAACACCGTAGTATGAGAAACATCCCCATATCAGGATGCTTGTCCACCATGCTTTATTGTCTTCGCAGTGTACTGTGGCTTGGATTCAGTGTTTGGGGGTCGTCTGACAAACTGTCTCCGGCCACTAGACCCAAAAAGAACAATATTACTTTCATCAGTCCACAAAATGTCTCTTTAGGCCGTCAATGTGCTCTTTGGCAAATTGTAACCTCTTCAGCTCATGTCTGGGACTTTGCGGGGGCTTCTAGCAGATCGCTTGGCTTCACATAGGCCTCTTCTCATTGTAACAGGACTCACAGGTAACTTCAGACCTTCTTTGATCTTCCTGGAGCTGATTGTTGGTGGAGTCCTTGCCATTTTGGCTATTCTTCTATCCATTCGAATGGTAGTTTTTCGCTTTCTTCCACGTCTTTCAGGTTTTGGTTGCCATTTTAAAGCATTTGCGATCATTTTAGCTGAGTAGCCGATCATTTTCTGCACTTCTTTATATGCTTTCCCCTCTCCAATCAACTTTTTTAATCAAGGTACGCTGTTCTTCAGAACAATGTCTGGAACGACCCATTTACCTCAGAATTTCAGAGAGAAATGCACTGTAATCAGCATGTATAACATTTGCTGCCTTCCTTCCTTAAATAAGGACAATAATTGCCATCTGTTTTTCAAACAATGAATGACCTCACTCATTGAACTCCACACTGCTATTATTTTGAACATGCCCCTTTCAATAAGTGATAGAATAACAGAGAATCAGCAGCATGCATGTCATGACTGTTGGGTCTGTTTATTTCTATTACTCTACTACACCTGCTAGTAAATTATTTGCCATGTAGAAATATCATTTCTACCAAAAACAGTGATTGATCAGGTTAGTGATGTCTGACTGCTATTATTTTGAACACAACTGTATGTTTTGGGTCCCCAGCTTGAGTGCTGCAGATTGCTGACCACTCATCTGCAGTAATTATGCAGAATTTGGTGCATTTTGGGAATGTTCATGAAAAGTGTCACTGCTCTCCTGCCAGTTTAATGTAAATATCGTGAAATGCAGAGGAACGAGAATCAGAGGGTGAAGGAAGACGAGATTGAAACTGATGGACAGATGGTGGCATGCTGGACGGCAGAGACCTGTGATCCTGTCCCTCCCTGGATCTGAACTGAGTTGTTCCAATCAAAGCAATTGTGGCAGGTGACAATTATTCTACGCCATCACTTTCAGTCAGTACAATGAGTGGAAAATCAGTGAGAGAGAGTAAACAGGAGCGTGTAAAAGAGAGAGAAATGAGAGCAAGTACAAGAGAGAGCAAGAAAGAGATGAGAAGAGAGAGAATGAGAAAAAGAGCAGGAAATAGAGGGGAAGAGAGAATAAGAAAGAGAGCAGGAAATAGAGAGGAAGAGAGAGAGAATGAGAAAGAGAGCAGGAAATAGAGAGGAAGAGAGAGAATGAGAAAGAGAGCAGGAAATAGAGGGGAAGAGAGAGAATGAGAAAGAGAGCAGGAAATAGAGGGGAAGAGAGAGAATGAGAAAGAGAGCAGGAAATAAAGGGGAAGAGAGAGAATGAGAAAGAGAGCAAGAAATAGAGTGGAAGAGAGAGAATGAGAAAGAGAGCAGGAAATAGAGGGGAAGAGAGAGAATGAGAAAGAGCAGGAAATAGAGGGGAAGAGAGAGAATGAGAAAGAGCAGGAAATAGAGGGGAAGAGAGAGAATGAGAGAGCAGGAAATAGAGGGGAAGAGAGAGAATGAGAAAGCAGGAAATAGAGGGGAAGAGAGAGAATAAGAAAGAGCAGGAAATAGAGGGGAAGAGAGAGAATGAGAAAGAGCAGGAAATAGAGGGGAAGAGAGAGAATGAGAAAGAGCAGGAAATAGAGGGAAAGAGAGAGAATGAGAGAGCAGGAAATAGAGGGGAAGAGAGAGAATGAGAAAGAGCAGGAAATAGAGGGGAAGAGAGAGAATGAGAAAGAGCAGGAAATAGAGGGAAAGAGAGAGAATGAGAAAGAGAGCAGGAAATAGAGGGGAAGAGAGAGAATGAGAAAGAGAGCAGGAAATAGAGAGGAAGAGAGAGAATGAGAAAGAGAACAGGAAATAGAGAGGAAGAGAGAGAATGAGAAAGAGAACAGGAAATAGAGGGGAAGAAAGAGCATTAGAGAGCAAGACATAAATAGTGAGAGAGAACAAAAGAGAGAAGAGCGAGAGAAAGGTACAAAGAGACAGAAGAGAAGAGAATGAAAGAGAGAGGGGAAAGAGTGCAACAAATACAGAAAAAACGAGTGAGAACATAGTAACATATAGTAACATAGTACATAAGGCCGAAAAAAGACATTTGTCCATCCAGTTCGGCCTGTTATCCTGCAAGTTGATCCAGAGGAAGACAAAAAAAACCTGTGAGGTAGAAGCCAATTGTCCTCACTTTAGGGGAATAAAAAATTCCTTCCCGACTCCAATCAGGCAAGAGAGTTAAGAAGAAAGAGAGAGAGGGCAAGAAAGAGAGTGAAAGCAAGAGAGGGAGAGAACATGAAAGAGAAAAGAGAGATAATAAAATAGTGAGGAATACAGAACATTAGAGAGAAATACAGAAAGAATGAGAGAGAGTGGGAGAAAGGGAGAAGAGTGAGAGGGGTAAAAGGAGTGAGACAGAGAAAAGGAGTGAGAAAGAAAGAGAGTGAAATTAGAGAGCGTTAAAAGAGATTGAAAACAAGAGACTGAGAGGGGAAGTGAGTGGAAGCGAGAGACTGAAATAGAAGAGTAAGAGGTGGGAGAGAAACAGAGTGACAGAGAGGAAAGAGAGAGATAAGGAAAGGGGAAGAGAAGGAAAGAGCAAGAGAGAGGAAATACAAGATACAGGAAGAGATTAAGAGAGGGGAAGAGACAGAAAGGGAGAGAAAACTTGACTAAATGAATGAGAGAGCGTCAGAATTCTTGGCTAACAGACGGGTGCACCACAATTTTTTTGATATTTTTTCCTTGGCTGACAGGCGTGTGGTTTAATGGTGGAGGGATCGTGGCTTTAGAGGAAGCAAAATTCAGGGACCTGATTCCAGCACAAATGAAGCCACCAAACAGAGGAGACAGCGTAAGGTGTGCCAGACTCTCCATCCATCCTCTGTGATAAATCTGGGGCATCTCTGCCTGTCTAGGCTGGCGCCTCAGCGAGAGAGCGACACAAGAGCAAAAGAAGGAAATGGGAATTCATGTCTCTCCTGATTTTATATGAAGAAGGTTTAGTCCTTGTACAGTGAACGGCTCTGCTTCTGCCTCTTTCTTTAAGACTTTATCCCACACTTTTTGCGTCTGTTTTTGGTGCATCTTGTCCGATCCGCTGTGGGACGTACCTATTAAAGGGGTACTCCCCACTCGAACACTTGTCCAAGTGGAGAATACATTTAGAGGTGACTGCACATGTGTAATGTTCTCTACATTCACTACTATGGGAGTTATGGAAAAGAGCTGAGAACACTGGAACCTCAGGGGCGGGACTCTCATCTCTCAGACATTAACCACATCACTTCCAGTTCACACACATATAACATCTTCTCTTCTTTCGCTCTCTGTGTCTGTGCAAATCCTGCAGAAAGGAACGTGAGATGCAAATCTAATTCCCCAAATCTAAGCAGACAGTTCTGAAGCAATGAAGTCCAGTTTGCTTTGTTGTGCTGTGGCCATACGCTGTACTGAGTGGCCGGACTTGTGGCCCTCGGCTTTCAGTCTGCACACCGATACAGGATACAATGAGGGTTACTAGGTTTCATGGTAGTAGGTCTTGCACTATATATGTGCACACTGTAGCTGGTACCTTACCAGGGTATACTGCAGCTAGCACTTTATGGGGGGTTACACAATATGGGTGCACACTGATGCCTGATGCATTTTTATGGTGCACTGTGGCTAGTAGTCAATGGGGGCACACCATTACGTGGTTCAGTATGCCTGGCACTTTATGGTGACACATTTGTTGGCACCATATGGGGGCACTATGACTTGCACCATATGGGTGCACACTGTTGTGGGGTACCATATGAGGGTGCACACTACCTAGCACTGTATGAGGGGACCCTTTGGCTGGCACTATATGGTGGCACTTTTGGCACTACATGGGGGCATGCTGTTCTGCATGGGGCACACAATGACTACATGGGGGCATGCTGTTCTGCATGGGACACACAATGATGACACCAGGTGGCTTGCACACTGGGACTAGCATAATCTGGCTGGCACTGTATATTGGCATACTATGCTGCATGGGGCACACAATGGGGGCACACTGTTCCATAATATTGTGATCTGTGAGGGTCCAACCTCTGGGACCCCCAGTAACCCGGAAAACAAAAATACTAATTGACAGCTCCATTTGGGGTTTGATGTGATTTGCCAATGTGCAGGAAAACGTGAACGGGTTGTAGCAGTCGGACCCCCATCGATCCGTAAGTGATGGTGTGGGAAACCCCTCGAATACACCCTCCACTCTGGCAGATCCTATTGTGAAGTGGAAAAAGAGACTCGTGTTATTCAATCCATGATTAACTAATATAAGGTGAATTCTGTTTTATTATGACTACTACCCCCACCATTAGAGATGACAGGTGTAATTATCCCATATGGAAATCTACAATGAGATATTTCCAGGAAACAATGTAACGAGGAGCCACTTCCAGTCTTCTTGTATTCCCCCCAGATCCTCCTTGTAATGGGTTATATTTTAAGAACCAAACATTTCAATGACTTAGTAGCTTCATTCCTGAATGTCTATGATTTCTTCCTCCTCAGAAAGTAATACAAATTGACTGAGCCACTTTCCGCGGGGATTACACAAGATTGTTCTTTCATATTTTTTTTATCTAAGTGTCTAAGAAATGACTGTAATTTTCAACACTTTACACAGAATCGAAGGACGAGGCTCAACGTGGGGACAAAGTATAGGCTGTGACATGTTTCGACACAGAGGTAGAGTGCGGGATGATAGGCGGACATGAGTCAATCCACACACCACAATGGAATGACACCAATTTTCCAATCGATAAACGCCCTCAAAGATGCCACATTTTGGGATTGGTTGTTGGTTAATACAAAAACTTTTCTGATTGGTTCTGGGACTAGATTCTGTGAGCGGGGGCTGGGTAGTTCTCCACTCCCATAACAAGAATGATAGGAGAACTTGACAGGGGAAGGGAGTGGAAGGGAGAGAGCAAAAGAGAGAGGTGGAGAAAGAACAAAAAAGAGAGAGGGAGGAGGAGAGAAGAATAGAGTGAATGAGAGAGAGAACAAGAAAGAGATAGGGAAGAGAGACAGAGAGGGAAGAGAGACATAACAAGGGAGAGAAGTAACGAGCAAGAGGGAGGAAATACAAGAGACAAGGAGCAAGGAATAGACAGGAAGAGAACAAGCCAGGGAGAGATTAAGAAAGAGAGGGGAAGAGGCAGAACAAGAAAGTAAGAGACAGCAAGAAATAGAACAGAAAAACACAAGAGAACAAGAGAGAGAGAGAGAGAGAGAGAGAAAATAGTAAGAGGAAGGTAGAAAGAGAGAGAGAGAGAGAAAAGGGAAGAGAAAGAACAAGAGGTAACGAGAGAGAGGGGTAAGAGAGTGAGAGCAAGACAGACAGGTGAAGTGAGAGAAAAAGATAACAACAGAGAGAACAAGAGAGTGGGGAAGAGAGAGATTGAAAGAGAGAGGAAGAGAAACAACAAGAGAGAGAAGGGAAGAAAGAATAGAGTGAATGAGAGAGAGAAGAAGAAAGCGATAGGGAAGAGAGACAAAGAGGGAAGAGAGAGATAAGGAGGAAGAGAAATAAAGAGCAAAAGGGAGGAAATACTAGAGACAGGGAGAAAGGGATAGGAAGGAAGAGAACAAGAAAGACAGAAAGAGATTAAGAAATAGAGGGGAAGAGAGAGAACCCAAGAGAAAGAGAGAGACAGAGAGAATAAGGGAGAGAGGGAAAAATTGAGAGGAAAGTACAAAGAGAGACCAAGAGAGAATTGAAGAGGAAGAACGAGCGAGAGAGAGAGAGAGAGAGAGAGAGAGAGATAGAAGAGTAACAGGTAAGAGAATGAGATGAAAGCAGAGAAAAAGAGAGTGAGCAAGAAATAGGGGAAGAGGGAGAGAAAGATGATAAGAGAGAGGACTAGGGAGTGAGTGGAAGGGAGAGACTGAAAGAGAGAGAGATGAAGAAAAAGAACAATAGAGAGAAAGAGAGGAAGAAAAAAGGAAGTGAGAGCAATACAGTGCATGAGAAAGAGATGGATAGGGAAGAGAGAGATAACAAGGGAGAGAAGTAACGAGCAAGAGGGAGGAAATACAAGAGACAAGGAGCAAGGAATAGACAGGAAGAGAACAAGCCAGGGAGAGATTAAGAAAGAGAGGGGAAGAGGCAGAACAAGAAAGTAAGAGACAGCAAGAAATAGAACAGAAAAACACAAGAGAACAAGAGAGAGAGAGAGAGAAAATAGTAAGAGGAAGGTAGAAAGAGAGAGAGAGAGAAAAGGGAAGAGAAAGAACAAGAGGTAACGAGAGAGAGGGGTAAGAGAGTGAGAGCAAGACAGACAGGTGAAGTGAGAGAAAGAGATAACAACAGAGAGAACAAGAGAGTGGGGAAGAGAGAGATTGAAAGAGAGAGGAAGAGAAACAACAAGAGAGAATAGGGAAGAAAGAATAGAGTGAATGAGAGAGAGAAAAAGGAAGCGATAGGGAAGAGAGACAAAGAGGGAAGAGAGAGATAAGGAGGAAGAGAAATAAAGAGCAAAAGGGAGGAAATACTAGAGGCAGGGAGCAAGGGATAGGAAGGAAGAGAACAAGAAAGACAGAAAGAGATTAAGAAATAGAGGGGAAGAGAGAGAACCCAAGAGAAAGAGAGAGACAGAGAGAGTAAGGGAGAGAGGGAAAAATTGAGAGGAAAGTACAAAGAGAGACCAAGAGAGAATTGAAGAGGAAGAACGAGAGAGAGAGAGAGAGAGAGAGAGAGAGAGGGAGAGAGAGAGATAGAAGAGTAACAGGTAAGAGAATGAGATGAAAGCAGAGAAAAAGAGAGTGAGCAAGAAATAGGGGAAGAGGGAGAGAAAGATGATAAGAGAGAGGACTAGGGAGTGAGTGGAAGGGAGAGACTGAAAGAGAGAGAGATGAAGAAAAAGAACAATAGAGAGAAAGAGAGGAAGAAAAAAGGAAGTGAGAGCAATAAAGTGCATGAGAAAGAGATGGATAGGGAAGAGAGAGATAACCAAAGAGAAGGAAAGAGCAAAAGTGAGGAAGTACAAGGGACAGGAAGCAGGAAATCTAATCCCATAATGGAAATGATGGGAAAACTTTTTGTGTTTTTACAGCTGGAAACAAGAAGTCTTTAACCCTTTCCTGTACTGGGCCGTATATCTCTGGATAGATGGGAGTGTACGGCAGTGTCATTATGTTGGCACTGCTGTTGCACATGGTGTGGTTGATAGCCGGACTCCTGCTACATTGGCCAGCACAGTAGAAACCTCTAATTCCGGGTGTTAAAGGAGCAATAATCCCAGAAACTAAAGTTACGCAGGAGACACACTAGGCCCCAGTATTCATCAGCCTCGAGATCATCTGCACCTGATACAAACACTCAACACAAGGATCAAATTCCACCACATCCCTTACATTGTCAGATGAAAGATGGGGGAGGGGTGGCCCAATGGGCATCTCCAAATGAAGAGAACTGGAGGGAGGCTTCTGATGCAGCCGGTTGCCTTACAGCCTTTGAAATCTTCAATCTATGAAAAGAATGAGGGGGATGGGGGGATGGTTGACCCCCTAGGAAACATACAGACAAATTCTTTCTAGGGCAATATTAGACAGATTAGGACCAAAGGAGAAGAGGAGATGGAGAAGAATTTTTTTATGTTTGTTTTATTTTTTATTTAGTATTCCTTTAGCTCTACTTACCTTTACTTCTGGTAAATGAGTACAGTTTTTACAACCCGAAAGGTTGGGTATAAAGTTGGATGTTGTGAGTGATGTCACCCATTTTTCTTTTTGGTATTTTCAGATGGCAGTGATGCACCCGTACTGTGTGATCAAGAAGGAGGAGGAGTTGTGTGCAGATAAAATACAGAAACACGAGGCTGAGAAGTGGAACGATTCTCTGCCAGGTAATTTGCTCTTATACAATACTCGCAGGATAAGATAACATTCATGTCTTCATCGGCTCACAGACAGTCCCATCAGATGCACAAAGCAAAGGCTGATCTTTAGAATTTGAGGCCCATTGAAAATAAGTTATAATGGAAACTTTAAGTAGAAGTAGTCTAGACTGCATGGAGCAGAGCTGGAAGAACATACTCTGCAGAGGCCTCGCCTGGTGAAGGGGGGGGGGGGGGGGGCCCCAGGATAATAATAAAATAGGTTCATGTGACTGTCCAAGGCAAACCAGAGGCTCGGCCAGGAAAACAATCAAGTAAAGCCAAAAGAAAAAAAACACAATAAGAGGGTGACCCAGGATATTCTCACACATGGCACAAGCAATGCTAACACTCTCATTTAATCAGATCATAACTCAGGCTATCCTCATGCTCTTAACTAATCAAAGCATAACTCAGAATATTCTCACAATCTCAACTAATCACAGCATAATCCAGGCTATTCTCACACAATCCACTAACCAGAGCATAACCCAGGATATTGTCATACTCTCAGCTAAACAGAGAAAAATCCAGGCTAATCTCACACACAACTAATGAGAGAATAACTCATCTAATCTCCAATTTAAACAAATCTGAGTTTGACCAGGCTATTCTCATTCTCTGAGCAAAGCAGAGAGAAAATAGGTTAGTTTAATGTTCACAACCAATCAGAGCATAGCCAAAAAGCTATGTTCATGCTGTCAGCTAATCAGAGCACAGCCCAGGCTATTCTTATACTCTAAAATAATCCAAGCATAACGGAGACTATTCTTATTCTCTAAACTACTCACAGCATAATTCAGAATATTCTTATGCTCTCAACTAATTGGAGCATAACCCAGGCTATTCCTATTCTTTCAAATAATCAGATCATAACCCAGGCTATTATCATGCTGTCAGCTAATCATACTATAGCATAGGCTATTCTCACACTCTTAACCAATCAAAGCATAACCCAGGCTATTCTTATGCTCTCTCAAGTAATCAGAGCCCAACCCAGCCTATCATGAATCTCTCAGCTAATCATACTATGACAGGCTATTCTCATGCTCTCAACTAATCATACTATGACAGGCTATTCTCATGCTCTTAACTAATCATACTATGACAGGCTATTCTCATGCTCTTAACTAATCATACTATGACAGGCTATTCTCACGCTCTCAACTAATCATACTATGACAGGCTATTCTCATGCTCTCAACTAATCATACCATGACAGGCTATTCTCATGCTCTCAACTAATCATACTATGACAGGCTATTCTCATGTGCTCAACTAATCAAAGCATAATCCAAATTTTCGCACTCTCTCAACTAATCACAGTATAAGGGTACTTTCACACTAGCGTTATTCTTTTCCGGCACTGAGTTCCGTCCTAGGGGCTCAATACCCGAAAAGAACTGATCAGTTTTATCCCCATGCATTCTGAATGGAGAGCGATCCGTTCAGGATGCATCAGGATGTCTTCAGTTCAGTCTTTTTGACTTTTCAGGACGGAGATAATAATGCAGCATGCTACGGTTTTATCTCCGTCCAAAATTCCGGAACACTTGCCGGAATGCCGGATCTGGCATTTTTTCCCCATTGAATTAAATAGTTGAGAGCATGAGAATAGCCTGGGTTAGGGTACTTCCACACTTGCGGCAGAGGATTCTGGCAGGCAGTCAAAATGCATGCAAACCGATGAGGATCCTGATCCGTCTGACAAATGCATTGAAATGCCAGATCCGTCTCTCCCGTGTCATCCGGAAAAAAATGGATCCGGCATTTATTTTTTTCACATTTTTTGCGATCTAAGCATGCGCAGACCGCAAAAAACGGATCAGTTTTGCCCTGAGTGTTCCAGCAAAACCGATCCGTTTTTGCGGTCTGCGCATGCTTAGATTGCAAAAAATGTGAAAAAAATAAATGCCGGATCTACTTTTTTTCCGGATGACACGGGAGAGACGGATCCTGTATTGCAATGCATTTTTCAGACGGATCCGCATCTGTATCCGTCTCACAAATGCATCCGTTTGCGTCCGGATTGCCGCAACCGGCAGGCAGTTCCAGCGACGGAACTGCCTGCCGGAATCCTCTGGCGCAAGTGTGAAAGTAGCCTAACTCAGGCTATTCTCATGCTCTCAACTAATCGCTGCTTAACCCAGGCTATTCTCATGCTCTTACCTAATCACAGCTTAACCCAGGCTATTCTCATGCTCTTACCTAATCACAGCTTAACCCAGGCTATTCTCATGCTCTCAACTAATCACAGCTTAACCCCAGGCTATTCTCATGCTCTTACCTAATCACAGCTTAATCTCGGCTATTCTCACACATTCTGAGTGTGAGAAGCTGTTGCCATTGATAAGTGACCATTCCCTACACAATTGTGATTATGATCCACGCTAATTTTTCCTGATAGAAGAGGCTCTATAAGACACCTCCTGATTGTCTGCCCAGTATATGGTAAAATTAGACAGATTTATTAGCTCAGTACAGACCCTGAATATCTGGGTTATTTCATTATATTGAACAGTGACATCACGGAACCAGACTCGGCGACATTAGCTAGTACAAGGGAGATATTATCATAAGAAAACACTCCAGCTCAATATATTAATTTAATCTGAGAACTTATCATCAGGGAACATCTCCTCGGATGGAGGATATTTTAACTGAATCTGACACCCACATTCACTCATTGGTACTATGAATGTCAGCTTGCTTACACAGGAGAGGTTGGCACGGCATCCTGTTAATAATATCTCCCACTATGCTGACCAGATTGTCTTCTATACTGGGAACAACCAAGCAGAAATCCTAAGCCTCATACACATTGAAGGGCACTAACCAAAATACGCCCTGCACTATATTAGGAGCCCACACAGATTTTTGCTGTATCCTTCCATAATTTCATGAAATGACACGCTCCCCTTTCTGGATAGAATGCATCGATTTTTTTTTTTTATCCAGAATCTTCTGGTTTGGGAATATCATTCTAGAACTGCAGTAAAAACTGAGATTTACAGAGTCAGAATAGTAGCAAAGTGGCAGATGGATCAGTTATAAATGCCATGGCAGATGAATGGTGTTATACACCTGCCCATTCCATGGCAGTCGCCAGCCATGTGCCATGTGCGTCCTGATGGCTAACCTGGCTCTCTTCCGCTTGTGTCAGTTTGCCATGACAGTCTGACTGCTCTCCTGGTGATGACCCCTGGCTGACCACACTGCAGCTCTATCAGTGCTCCTGGGGGCTACAACCTGGGAATCCACAGGCCGCACCGCCGGCTATAGGAGGCGGATACACTGACAGTGACCACAGACCACACCACCGTCTATAGGAGGTAGATACACTGACAGTGATCACAGGCCGCACCGCCGTCTATAGAAGGCGGATACACTGACAGTGATCACAGGCCGCACTGCCGTCTATAGGAGGTAGATACACTGACAGTGATCACAGGCCGCACCGCCGTCTATAGGAGGTAGATACACTGACAGTGATCACAGACCACACCGCCGTCTATAGGAGGTAGATACACTGACAGTGATCACAGGCCGCACCGCCGTCTATAGGAGGTAGATACACTGACAGCGATCACAGGCCGCACCGCCGTCTATAGGAGGTAGATACACTGACAGTGATCACAGGCCGCACCGCCGTCTATAGGAGGTAGATACACTGACAGTGATCACAGGCCGCACCACCGTCTATAGGAGGTAGATACACTGACAGTGATCACAGGCCGCACCGCCGTCTATAGAAGGCGGATACACTGACAGTGATCACAGGCCGCACTGCCGTCTATAGGAGGTAGATACACTGACAGTGATCACAGGCCGCACCGCCGTCTATAGGAGGTAGATACACTGACAGTGATCACAGGCCGCACCGCCGTCTATAGGAGGTAGATACACTGACAGTGATCACAGACCACACCGCCGTCTATAGGAGGTAGATACACTGACAGTGATCACAGGCCGCACCGCCGTCTATAGGAGGTAGATACACTGACAGTGATCACAGACCGCACCGCCGTCTATAGGAGGTAGATACACTGACAGTGATCACAGGCCGCACCGCCGTCTATAGGAGGTAGATACACTGACAGCGATCACAGACCGCACCGCCGTCTATAGGAGGTAGATACACTGACAGCGATCACAGGCCGCACTGCTGTCTATAGGAGGTAGATAAACTGACAGTGATCACAGGCCGCACCGCCGTCTATAGGAGGTAGATACACTGACAGTGATCACAGGCCGCACCGCCATCTATAGGAGGTGGATACACTGACAGTGATCACAGGCCGCACCGCCGTCTATAGAAGGTGGATACACTGACAGTGATCACAGACCGCACCGCCATCTATAGGAGGTAGATACACTGACAGTGATCACAGACCGCACCGCCGTCTATAGGAGGTAGATACACTGACAGTGATCACAGGCCGCACCGCCGTCTATAGGAGGTGGATACACTGACAGTGATCACAGGCCGCACCGCCGTCTATAGGAGGCAGATACACTGACAGTGATCACAGGCCGCACCGCCGTCTACAGGAGGTAGATACACTGACAGTGATCACAGGCCGCACCGCCGTCTATAGGAGGTGGATACACTGACAGTGATCACAGGCCGCACCGCCGTCTATAGGAGGAGGTAGATACACTGACAGTGATCACAGGCCGCACCGCCGTCTATAGGAGGTAGATACACTGACAGTGATTGCAGGCCGCACCGCCGTCTATAGGAGGTAGATACACTGACAGTGATCACAGGCCGCACCGCCGTCTATAGGAGGTAGATACACTGACAGTGATCACAGGCCGCACCGCCGTCTATAGGAGGTGGATACACTGACAGTGATCACAGGCCGCACCGCCGTCTATAGGAGGAGGTAGATACACTGACAGTGATCACAGGCCGCACCGCCGTCTATAGGAGGTAGATACACTGACAGTGATCGCAGGCCGCACCGCCGTCTATAGAAGTTGGATACACTGACAGTGATCACAGGCCGCACCGCCATCTATAGGAGGTAGATACACTGACAGCGATCACAGGCCGCACATCCGTCTATAGAAGGTGGATACACTGACGGTGACCACAGGCCGCACCGCCGTCTATAGGAGGTAGATACACTGACAGTGATCACAGACCGCACCGCTGTCTATAGGAGGTAGATACACTGACAGTGATCACAGGCCGCACATCCGTCTATAGAAGGTAGATACACTGACAGTGATCACAGGCCGCACCGCCGTCTATAGGAGGTAGATACACTGACAGTGATCACAGGCCGCACCGCAGTCTATAGGAGGTAGATACACTGACAGTGATCACAGGCCGCACCGCTGTCTATAGGAGGTAGATACACTGACAGTGATCAGAGGCCGCACCGCCGTCTATAGGAGGTAGATACACTGACAGTGACCACAGGCCGCACCGCCGTCTATAGGAGGTAGATACACTGACAGTGATCACAGACCGCACCGCTGTCTATAGGAGGTAGATACACTGACAGTGATCACAGGCCGCACCGCCGTCTATAGGAGGTAGATACACTGACAAGTGATCACAGACCGCACCGCCGTCTATAGGAGGCGGATACACTGACAGTGATCACAGGCCTCACCGCCGTCTATAGGAGGTAGATACACTGACAGTGATCACAGGCCGCACCGCTGTCTATAGGAGGTAGATAAACTGACAGTGATCACAGGCCGCACCGCCGTCTATAGGAGGTAGATACACTGACAGTGATCACAGGCCGCACCGCCATCTATAGGAGGTAGATACACTGACAGCGATCACAGACCGCACCGCCGTCTATAGGAGGCAGATACACTGACAGTGATCACAGGCCGCACCGCTGTCTATAGGAGGCAGATACACTGACAGTGATCACAGGCCGCACCGCCGTCTATAGAAGGTGGATACACTGACAGTGATCACAGGCCGCACCGCCGTCTATAGGAGGTAGATACACTGACAGTGATCACAGACCGCACCGCCGTCTATAGGAGGTAGATACACTGACAGTGATCACAGGCCGCACCGCCGTCTATAGAAGGTGGATACACTGACAGCGATCACAGGCCGCACCGCCGTCTATAGGAGGTAGATACACTGACAGTGATCACAGGCCGCACCGCCGTCTATAGGAGGTAGATACACTGACAGTGATCACAGGCCGCACCGCCGTCTATAGGAGGTAGATACACTGACAGTGATCACAGGCCGCACCGCCGTCTATAGGAGGTAGATACACTGACAGTGATCACAGACCGCACATCCGTCTATAGAAGGTGGATACACTGACAGTGATCACAGGCCGCACCGCCGTCTATAGGAGGCAGATACACTGACAGTGATCACAGACCGCACATCCGTCTATAGAAGGTGGATACACTGACAGTGATCACAGGCCGCACCGCCGTCTATAGGAGGTGGATACACTGACAGTGATCACAGGCCGCACCACCGTCTATAGGAGGTAGATACACTGACAGTGATCACAGGCCGCACCGCCGTCTATACTAGGTAGATACACTGACAGTGATCAGACCGCACCGCGGTCTATAGGAGGTGGATACACTGACAGTGATCACAGACCGCACAGCTGTCTATAGGAGGCAGATACAGTGACAACAATCACAGGCCGCACCGCCGTCTATAGGAGGCGGATACACTGACAGTGATCACAGACCGCACATCCGTCTATAGAAGGTGGATACACTGTCAGTGATCACAGGCCGCACTGCCATCTATAGGACGTAGATACACTGACAGTGATCACAGGCCGCACCGCTGTTTATAGGAGGTAGATACACTGACAGTGATCACAGGCCGCACCGCCGTCTATAGGAGGTAGATACACTGACAGCGATCACAGGCCGCACCGCCGTCTATAGGAGGTAGATACACTGACAGTGATCACAGGCCGCACCGCCGTCTATAGGAGGTAGATACACTGACAGTGATCACAGGCCGCACAGCTGTCTATAGGAGGCGGATACAGTGACAACAATCACAGGCCGCACCGCCGTCTATAGGAGACGGATACACTGACAGTGATCACAGACCGCACATCCGTCTATAGAAGGTGGATACACTGACAGTGATCACAGGCCGCACCGCCGTCTATAGGAGGTGGATACACTGACAGCGATCACAGGCCGCACCGCCGTCTATAGGAGGTGGATACACTGACAGTGATCACAGGCCGCACCGCCGTCTATAGGAGGTAGATACACTGACAGTGATCACAGGCCGCACCGCCGTCTACAGGAGGTAGATACACTGACAGCGATCACAGGCCGCACCGCCGTCTATAGGAGGCGGATACACTGACAGTGATCACAGGCCTCACCGCCGTCTATAGGAGGTAGATACACTGACAGTGATCACAGGCCGCACCGCCGTCTATAGGAGGTAGATACACTGACAGTGATCACAGGCCGCACAGCTGTCTATAGGAGGCGGATACAGTGACAACAATCACAGGCCGCACCGCCGTCTATAGGAGACGGATACACTGACAGTGATCACAGACCGCACATCCGTCTATAGAAGGTGGATACACTGACAGTGATCACAGGCCGCACTGCCATCTATAGGACGTAGATACACTGACAGTGATCACAGGCCGCACCGCCGTCTATAGGAGGTAGATCCATAGAAACATAGAAACCTAGAATGTGTCGGCAGATAAGAACCATGTGGCCCATCTAGTCTGCCCAATATATCTGAATACTATGGATAGCCCCCGGCCCTATCTTATATGAAGGATGGCCTTATGCCTATCCCATGCATGCTTAAACTCCTTCACTGTATTTGCAGCTACCACTTCTGCAGGAAGGCTATTCCATGCATCCACTACTCTCTCAGTAAAGTAATACTTCCTGATATTACTTTTAAACCTTTGCCCCTCTAATTTAAAACTATGTCCTTTTGTAGCAGTTTTTCTTCTTTTAAATATTCTTTCCTCTTTTACCTTGTTGATTCCCTTTATGTATTTAGCAGTTTCTATCATCTCCCCTCTGTCTCGTCTTTCTTCCAAGCTATACATGTTAAGGTCCTTACACTGACAGTGATCACAGGCCGCACCGCCGTCTATAGGAGGCAGATACACTGACAGTGACCACAGACCACACCGTCGTCTATAGGAGGCAGATACAGTGACAGTGACCACAGACCACACCGTCGTCTATAGGAGGCAGATACACTGACAGTGATCACAGGCCGCACCGCTTACTCACTCTGGTGATGAACTGGTTAAATTAAACAAGTGTTTACTCCTTGGATAACCCCTTTAAATCCATATTGACCCTTACATGACAGAATACACATCATTTCAGTTAACGCCCCCGAGGAACATCAACATTTGTTGGGGGCTTTGTAGTGCCGAGTGCAAGTAGCCAGGCGGAAGGGGTTGTTCCTCAAACACATGTGCCTAAAGGAGGTGCAGATATCCGAATTTTACTCTTCATTGCCTTGTAAACTACACATTTATCACTGGAACAGGAACTTCACCTGTAGATGAAGCAGCTAAAGTAAGACTGGAGCTCTTCTTTCCTCCTCTTAAATAATAGTCTGCATCAACAACTCAAAGCCTGAGCATTGTCAGCATTGTGAGCCTTGTGAGCATTGTCAGCATTGTGAGCATTGTGAGCATTGTCAGCATTGTGAGCATTGTCAGCATTGTGAGCATTGTGAGCATTGCACTTTGGTTATGAGTGACCACCGGGTATCCAGCTGCTTAAACCCCCAGCGATATATAAACGGGGGGAGCACTAATTCCACTGCCGTGCCACCACAGGTGAAATCGGGCATTGCAAGGTTCTCATATGAATCAAGGACAACGAGAGGACACAGCCTTTATTGTTCTTTCCTTACTTCTAGATACTCATGGCTGGTAGCGTTCTCTGTGTAGTCAGAAGCTGAATTTCCTTGTATTTCCTTGATTCCTGTGATGTACGCAGGCCTTCTGCATGGTAATGTCTGCCGTGGCTCTTAGAAATATTTCCATTAGTGAATATGTAGTAATCATTGTTATGCTGTATGCCTGGGACTTGTGCCTCAAATCATGCATGATGGCGGCTCAGCACGATTAGAGGCGAACGCGCATCAAACGCACTTTGAAGAAGGCACTTCACTGGAGAGAATGTTAACGGATGGCTAATAGTGGAAGAGCCCGCCGAGCAATTAAAAGCAGCACAGCCTCAGAATTTAAGAGATGAATAGAAAATCCAGCCAGACATGGGGAATGTCTCGTCTAGAGGAGTCAACAGAAGCTGGCCATCCTTAGGATGTGAATCAGTAGCGCAGGATTTGTATGAGGCTTATTAGATAAGAGGCTGCCATGAGGAATGCTACAGTGTAAAGCATCATCAACATGTCTTCATGACCTTGCCTGACAGGCTTGGATATTCAGGACAGGGAAGGTAATCCCTAACAAAAGCTACACACCAATCATTCAGAATAAGATTAACATGCAAAATTATGCATTTTCCCATGTTAACTAATCAGAATAAAACAGTCCCCTATGTATGGTAAAAAAAATCTATAAACTACCTAGTGTGATACTGCCTTCTACCTGTAGGAATATAAGTACTATAACACTGCCTCCTATGTACAAGAATATAACTACTATAATACTGCCTCCTATGTACAAGAATATAACTACTATAATACTGCTCCTATGTACAAGAATATAACTACTGTAATACTGCTCCTATGTACAAGAATATAACTACTATAATACTACTCCTATGTACAAGAATATAACTACTATAATACTGCCCCTATGTGCAAGAATATAACTACTATAATACTGCTTCTATGTACAGGAATATAACTACTATAATACTACCTCCTATGTGCAAGAATATAACTACTGTAATACTGCTCCTATATACAAGAATATAACTACTATAATACTGCTCCTATGTACAGGAATATTACTACTATAATACTGCCTCCTATGTACAAGAATATAACTACTATAATACTGCTCCTATGTACAAGACTATAACTACTATACTACTGCTCCTATGTACAAGAATATAATTACTATAATACTGCTCCTATGTACAAGAATATAACTACTATAATACTGCTCCTATGTACAAGAATATAACTACTATAATACTGCTCCTATGTACAAGAATATAACTACTATAATACTGCTTCTATGTTCAAGAATATAACTACTATAATACTGCCCCTATGTACAAGAATATAACTACTATAATACTGCTCCTATGTACAAGAATATAACTACTATAATACTGTTCCTATGTACAAGAATATAACTACTATAATACTGCTCCTATGTACAAGAATATAACTACTATAATACTGCTCCTATGTACAAGAATATAACTACTATAATACTGCTTCTATGTACAAGAATATAACTACTATAATACTGCTCCTATGTACAAGAATATAACTACTATAATACTGCTCCTATGTACAAGAATATAACTACTATAATACTGCTCCTATGTACAAGAATATAACTACTATAATACTGTTCCTATGTACAAGAATATAACTACTATAATACTGCTCCTATGTACAAGAATATAACTACTATAATACTGCTCCTATGTACAAGAATATAACTACTATAATACTGCTCCTATGTACAAGAATATAACTACTATAATACTGCCTCCTATGTACAAGAATATAAATACTATAATACTGCTCCTATGTACAAGAATATAACTACTATAATACTGCTCCTATGTACAAGAATATAACTACTATAATACTGCTCCTATGTACAAGAATATAACTACTATAATACTGCTCCTATGTACAGGAATATAACTACTATAATACTGCCTCCTATGTACAAAAATATAACTACTATAATACTGCCTCCTATGTACAAGAATATAACTACTATAATACTGCTCCTATGTACAAGAATATAACTACTATAATACTGCTCCTATGTACAAGAATATAACTACTATAATACTTCTCCTATGTACAGGAATATAACTACTATAATACTGCTCCTATCTACAATAATTTAACTACTATAATACTGCTCCTATGTACAAGAATATAACTACTATAATACTGCTCCTATGTACAAGAATATAACTACTATAATACTGCCTCCTATGTACAAGAATATAGCTACTATAATACTGCTCCTATGTACAGGAATATAACTACTATAATACTGCTCCTATGTACAAGAATATAACTACTATGATACTACCTCCTATGTACAAGAATATAACTACTATAATACTGCTCCTATGTACAAGAATATAACTACTATAATACTGCTCCTATGTACAAGAATATAACTACTATAATACTGCCTCCTATGTACAAGAATATAACTACTATAATACTGCTCCTATGTACAAGAATATAACTACTATGATACTACCTCCTATGTACAAGAATATAACTACTATAATACTGCTCCTATGTACAAGAATATAACTACTATAATACTGCCTCCTAGCTGTGAGGTTGTGTGTCAGTAGCTCTCCTGAGGCTTTGGATGTCTGGAGAAAGCCCAGGGCGGGGCCACTCTGGGTGGGGATGCTCCCCAAGCAAGGCCCAGGCTCCAAGGCCTGTTCTGGGAAATAATTCCCAGTCTTCTCACTCCATGGATAATTATCCAGAAGTTTCTTTGGAAGGAAGGAATGTTCCGAGTGTTGCCAGTCCCAGTGCAGCAGGAAGCAAAGATGAAAAGAAAATGTTGGAAGTAAAGAAGGAGACATCACTGAGTAAGACCATGGCTGCAGGTGTGCAATCCACCCCACCCGCAGGCAGACAGAGGAGAACATCCCTGGAGAAGCAGACCATGCAGGAGAATCTGCAGCAGCCTGTCCTGATACGGTCTGACCGCACACGTTACGGGAGTGGGAACAGCGCAAAAGTCGCCAACCCGACAGATGAGACCAGAGGGAATACTGAAGGAAGGCTTCATGAGGCCACAAGTGCAGTTACTGAGAAGAACCAGGGGCCCAGTCCCCAATCTGGAGATAGTGACCTCGCAGCAGTGACCACGGCTGCACCAAGTCCAGTGCAAGGACCAAGGAGCCATTCTGTGAGTACACTGCCGGCGCAACCCCCCAATACTCAGCGTGCACCTGAACTATGTCTGGCCGAGCGGATCCCAGCTCTGGTCAAGAGACTAGAGACATTAAAAAGAACAAAACTACAGCTGCAGAAACAGATTGTGTCTATAAGTTAAAGGCAGCAAACACTAACAATCAGGCTGTCCATGACAAGAAGCTGAGCTCCCTCGCCGTGCAGCTCGCTGAGACTGTGCAGGACATGGAGGCTGTACTGGAGCAGATGGGACCAGTCGCTGAATCCTTCAGGAACCAGCAAAGACTTGAGGGACATGGGGGAAGACCTGCGCCAGAACCATCTCCATCTAAACCCAAGTCTCCAACCTGTCCAGATGACACCCAGCAGGCCTGTGCAAGACCAGTCCTCAGACCAGCCAGCTTCCCTTTTGAGAAAGGGAATTTGTACAGAGAAGTGGGAGAAAGTGTCCAGCAACAGCAAAGACCTGCAGAGACTCCTCAAAAGGTACCACAAGTCCCAGCGGTTTGTATTGTGAAGCAGGACTATGGACTCAAGCCAGAAGGTAACTCTGCAGTAGCAGTGCAGTCACCACAAGCCCTGGGGGGCAGTAGAGAGCAGCAGGACTGTGGACTCTCGCCTGAAGGTGACTCTGCAGTAGCAGTGCAGTCACCACAAGCCCTGGGGGGCAGTAGAGAGCAGCAGGACTGTGGACTCTCGCCTGAAGGCAGCAGTGCGGCAGAGAGCTCACAGGTCATGGCTCAGCAGGACTGTCGGGGCTCTGTAGAGCAGGATCATACTGCTAGTGACTGCACTGATATGACTGTATGTGATGTTACTGATGAGGTTTCTGCAGAGGGGAGCGCTTCACAGTCTGTGTGGGATTTGGGGTCATCTCTAGAGTCAGGTCCACCATTAGATCAGCCTTCAGAGGCTTGTGACTCGCAGAGTATTATGGATGATGGTGGGGAGGGGGCTGTACAGTCTGATGCACAGCACTTCCCCCCTTTAGTTACACCAGAAGTGTCAGACCCCCATAGTGCAGGCGGTCAGCAGCCACCACAGCGCCCCCAAGTACAGCAGGAGGGTGGAACTGGTGGTGTCTCCTCTGGTAATGCCTGGAGCCGTGGGTCACCATCCTTCAGGTCTAATGTGAACTATACAGGTCAGGCTTTTAAGAGGAGGAACGTGGTCAGGTTCAGACATAGAGGGGTCAAGGAGGAGTTGCCTGACAGGAGGTTTGTGGTCCGTGAACTTCTGTGCCACCAAATGGGTTTCCTGCCATCTAACATCCTGGCAGTGATAAACCTTCCTGACAGGCAGGGGTATGACGTCAGTTTTAAACTCATGTCTGACCTGGACCGCTTCTGGGCTCATTTCGCCCGGGTGAGAGATGCTGATGGCTGGAATAGGTTCAGCCTCATCCCCATCTCTAGACCAGACACAGCAAACGTCACCATAATATTCTGGAACGAGTCGGTACCACACCAGGATATTGTTGTGTGGCTAAAAAGACACTGTGACCTAATGTCAGATCTGACCAAGACCAGGGACGAGGATGGCATATGGACTGGGGGGTGGAAGGTCCTGGTAAAGTTACGGCAGGTTAACAACATCACCCAACATCTGCCCAACTCATTCTTTATTGGCCGGGAGAAAGGGGTATGCTTCTATGCGGGTCAGCCTAGAAAATGTTTTAAATGCGGAAAGGCCGGTCATATTGCGAGTGTGTGCACCCTGGTAAAATGTAACTTATGCGGGGAGATCGGCCATGTCAGCGCCACCTGCCAGAACATCCGGTGCAACCTCTGTGGTAGGATCGGTCACTCCCACAGGGACTGTCCAGACGCCTGGCATAATGTTTGTAAGGACTTCCCTGATGAGGACTTGCTGGAAGTGGCAGATGACCTAGAGGAGGAGACGCTGTTGTCAGGGTCAGCAGTGACACCGCCCGAGCCTCAGCACAACATGGGTGACAATATAGGTGACATAGTGCCTGACCAGTCCCAGCCAGGAGACACTGAGGGGAACGGGGAGGTCACTGAGCAGGTTGTGGGCACGTCATCTTCTGCCCCAGCATCAATAAATCCGCAGAAGAAACGGAAGAAGGACAAAACCAGCCGTAAGCCTGAGGGGGAATGGACCACTGTCCAAAAACCTTCCAAAAAGAAAGTAGACCCCGGGTCAGGTGTCATGACTATCACAAATAGGTACGGTGTCCTATCAGAGTCAGACGCTGAGGAAGAGATGGAGAGAGAGTTAAAGAGGGTGGTAGATGAATTTAATGAGGACCAAGAGGGCGATCCCCCCACAAAAAGGAAACCCCCGCGAGCTAAACGTCTGTCCGAATCAGACATGGAGACAGGTGGTCGGCAGGTGGGCTCAGACTCAGACCCATGATGATGGGGGAAATATCTCTGCTACTTGTACTTTGCTTTGCTTTGATGGCTGACTTTACCCTTAAAGTGTTCTCCAGTAATGTGAACAGTGTCAGAGTGAGGAGGACCAGGCATGTGGTTTATGAACATCTAAGGTCTCTTGATGCTGATGTCTTTTTCTTACAAGAGACACGTTTGAATACTCTAGGACTCTTACGGGAAGCCGAGCGTGAATGGCGGTCTGGTCCATCCTTTTGGTCACTGGCTGTAGAACCAAGTGCCGGGGTCTCTATCCTCTTTAACACCAATGATGTAACTATACATAGGTTGACAGAGGTATTGATGGGAAGGTGCCTAATTCTGGAAGTTACTATTCGGGGTAGGAGGCTCCGTCTTATAAATATCTATGGTTCGCAGACAGTGACTGAAAGGGTTAACCTTTATAATGAAGTGAAGCCATATCTCTTCACATCTATCCCTGTCATCATGGCTGGAGATTTCAATGCCACCAGGACATCTTGTGACAGGACCTCTAATAGGCCTCTTACCAGAGACTCCAAGGTCCTAAACAGAATTATTCAAGAGGCCGGGTTGTCAGATGTGTTTGTGCAGGGTGGTCGGAAACCAAAATTTACTTATTTTTGTGGTGAAAGAAGAAGTCGGATAGATTTAGCTCTGGTGAGTCCCACAGAGACCATTGGTGAAAAAGATGAGAAGATCGTCCCTTATTCAGACCATCTGGCCTTATATTTCTGTTTAGGTGTCACAAAGTGTTCTGGGACAGGTAGAGGGTTATGGAGACTTAATTCCAGTCTATTAGAAGACCCTTCGGTTAAGAGTCATGTTCACTCTCTTATACAGAGTCAGCTAGAGAGAGTGGACTTTTATGACAATATGGCCGACTGGTGGGAGGATGTCAAGGATGAGATCAGATCCCTCTTAAAGAGACTGTCAGTTATAAAGGGGAAGAGTAAGTATGGCCAGTATCTCAAGCTGCGGAAAGAATTGGAGTCACTATATTCGGCGGGAGGGGATGACCAACAAAGGATAGACCGGCTGAAATCTGAGATAAGGCAGTATCAGTACAGCAGGTATACCTCCCTGGTTCTTGAACGGGATTATGGGACCTTAGGGTCTCCTGATCCCTTTGAGAATTGCCGGGAGCGAGTGGCAAATAAATCTGTCACCGGTCTCACTGACCCCCAGGGTGTTTTGCAAGAATCTCGGGAGGGTATCCTGGGGGTGGTGAGATCTTACTATGCTGACTTGTTTCAGAGGAAGGTTTTGGATAGAGACAAGATGACCCAATTCTTGGAGGCAACTCCGCTCCCTGATACTAATGATTTGGACTTTTCTCCTTTGACAGCAGATTTGACGGTGGCGGAGGTTAAAGAGGCAATTGATAAGTTACATCTGAAGAAGGCACCAGGTCCAGATGGGATAACAGCAGAATTCTATAGGACATTCAGAGACCTCTTGGCCCCAATCCTCGTGGATGTATATACAAATTGTCTAGAAAGTCACCTGATGCCTCCATCCATGAGAGTGTCCTCGCTGATTCTGCTGTCCAAAGGTAAAGAGTCGAGTGACATCAAGAACTGGAGGCCGATTGCCCTCTTGAATGTCGACAGAAAGATTCTGGCAAAAATTCTGTTTTCTAGATTAGTTTGTCTGTCCTCAGCACTGTTGGCAGGCTGTCAGTTTGGCACAGTAGAAGGGCGGAACATCTCTGGAGCAGTCATCTCGATAAGGGAGATGTTTGAGAGATGTAAAGCCCTGAGGGGTGGGAGATATGTTGTGAGTCTTGACCAGGCTAAAGCCTTTGACAGAGTAGATCATGAGTATCTATGGGCCACTTTGTCAAAGTACGGTATTCCGGGGCATTTCATCGATTGGCTGAAGACTCTGTATTGCGAGGCTGAGAGCTTTCCTCTGGTCAATGGTTGGCAGGGTGATACCTTCAGGGTTGAGGCAGGGGTGAGACAGGGTTGCCCACTGAGTCCACTGCTGTATGTATTTGCCTTAGACCCATTCTTGAGGTCACTGCAGGAGTGTGGTTTTCAGGGGGTGCCAGTCCCCCATTGCCTGCCTCTGAGTGTTGTTGCCTATGCGGATGATGTGACTGTAGTGATATCTAAGCCTCGTGAGGTGGAGATGTTGTCTGCGGCCATCAGAAGTTACTCGGAGGCCTCAGGGTCTCTGGTCAACCTTGAGAAGAGTCAAGCTCTCTGGATATCAGACAGTGATCCAGACTTTGATCTGCCACAATTTGTGAGAGCCTCCACCTATATTAAAATCCTAGGGGTCAAATTTGGGAGGAATGATAACGCCAAACTAAATTGGGAAGAGAAGTTGGAAGCCGGAAATGCAAAGGTTCAGCGATGGAAGAACTGGAGGCTGACCTATAGAGAAAGGGTTAAAATGTTGAAGACTTACCTGGTCCCTGTCTTCTTGTATGTCTCTGTCGTTTTTCCTTTGCCGGAATCTTTCTCCGCTAGGCTCTTTAGCCTGTTCTTCCAACTGTTGTGGGGGAACAGGTTGAACCTGATAAAAAGAGGGATCACCTACCTACAGAGGAGAGAGGGTGGGTTGGATATGCTGAATCCAAGGGTGTTCTTTGACTCCATGTTTCTAAAAGTTAATTTTGGTTGCCTGGACTCAGAGAACAGCTTCCTGTGGGTGAATAGTATCAGGGACTGGATAATGCCTTTTGCAGAGTCTTGGGTGCGAGGCGGCAGTCTCAAGAGGGGTCGATGGACGAGTGACTACCTCCCCCAGTACCTGGACTATGGGCTGAAGTGTGTGAGAAGGTGGAAGATAGAGAAGTCCTACATTGAGGGTAAGCCAAGGAAAGATCTATATGTGAGGGTCTGTAGGGCTTTCTTTTGTTCTCCACTTGTCTTGAGGGATTGTGTGACTAGCACTTTACAAGAAAGTCTGAAGCTTCTCAATGGGAAACGACTCCCCGCCAAATTATTTGACATAGCTTGGTTGTCATTACATGGAAAGCTATTTGTTAGGGGTAACCTGAAATTTTTAAGTGTTTCAGATAGGAACTGTCCTCTCGGTTGTCAGCAGGAGGAGACGATGGAGCACTTCATATCTGACTGCAGGGGTGGGAGGAGAATATGGGAAGAGGTGTCACAAAAGCTAAACATCCCATTACTGCAGTCCCTGACTTATCCTGATATAATCTATGCTGTTCCATCCAGAAATAGGAATGTAGACAGGGGGACAATGTACCTGATCATTTCTGTCATAAAATATTACCATTGGCACATGAGAACCCGCGTGTCTATACACAATGAGCCATTCCACCACACCACAGCTGTAAGCCAAATAATGTCTGAGCTCCAGTGGGTTAAATCATTAGAGATAAAGAGTAACCCGAATAATAGGAAATTATGGAGAAATGTGTCTTTGGTTTAAAACAGAAAATATGATGTTATTTTGTGTGTTTTTTTTCTCTTCTTTTTCCTCCCCAGCAAATGTGGACTTTCTAAGTTTAATATGATTCTATAGTCATTCTAGTTGAGTAGTCATTGTGTGTACAATGCCTGTTATTTTTTGTTTTTTGTAAGAATGTATTTTAATTGTATTTTTTTTGTTTGTTTTCACAATAAAAATTGCCTCCTATGTACAAAAATATAACTACTATAATACTGCCTCCTATGTACAAGAATATAACTACTATAATACTGCTCCTATGTACAAGAATATAACTACTATAATACTGCTCCTATGTACAAGAATATAACTACTATAATACTTCTCCTATGTACAGGAATATAACTACTATAATACTGCTCCTATCTACAAGAATTTAACTACTATAATACTGCTCCTATGTACAAGAATATAACTACTATAATACTGCTCCTATGTACAAGAATATAACTACTATAATACTGCCTCCTATGTACAAGAATATAGCTACTATAATACTGCTCCTATGTACAGGAATATAACTACTATAATACTGCTCCTATGTACAAGAATATAACTACTATGATACTACCTCCTATGTACAAGAATATAACTACTATAATACTGCTCCTATGTACAAGAATATAACTACTATAATACTGCTCCTATGTACAAGAATATAACTACTATAATACTGCCTCCTATGTACAAGAATATAACTACTATAATACTGCCTCCTATGTACAAGAATATAACTACTATAATACTGCTCCTATGTACAAGAATATAACTACTATGATACTACCTCCTATGTACAAGAATATAACTACTATAATACTGCTCCTATGTACAAGAATATAACTACTATAATACTGCTCCTATGTACAAGAATATAACTACTATAATACTGCCTCCTATGTACAAGAATATAACTACTATAATACTGCCTCCTATGTACAAGAATATAACTACTATAATACTGCCTCCTATGTACAAGAATAGAACTACTATAATACTGCCTCCTATGTACAAGAATATAACTACTATAATACTGCTCCTATGTACAAGAATATAACTACGATAATACTGCTCCTATGTACAAGTATATTAAAACTATAATACTGCTCCTATGTACAAGTATATAACTACTATAATACTGCTCCTATGTACAAGAATATAACCACTATAATACTGCCTCCTATGTACAAGAATATAACTACTATAATACTGCTCCTATGTACAAGAATATAATTACTATAATACTGCCTCCTATGTACAAGAATATAACTACTATAATACTGCCTCCTATGTACAAGAATATAACTACTATAATACTGCCTCCTATGTACAAGAATATAACTACTATAATACTGCCTCCTATGTACAAGAATATAACTACTATAATACTGCCTCCTATGTACAAGAATATAACTACTATAATACTGCTCCTATGTACAAGAATATAACTACTATAATACTGCTCGTATGTACAAGAATATAACTACTATAATACTGCTCCTATGTACAAGAATATAACTACTATAATACTGCCTCCTGTGTACAAGAATACAACTACTATAATACTGCCTCCTGTGTACAAGAATACAACTACTATAATACTGCCTCCTATGTACAGTAATATAACTACTATAATACTGCTACTATGTACAAGAATATAACTACTATAATACTGCTCCTATGTACAAGAATATAACTGTTATATTCTTGTACACTATGTAAGTGTATACTTTACCAAACATTTGGCATTTTGCCTGGTAACCCACCCGTTATTTCCCCCCTCAGAGGCGATATATGAGGATGATATAGGTCCTGCTATTGTCACTGACGTCTGGATCTTCTCAAGGGAGGCATGAAACAAACATCAACCCATCGAGTGGATGGGAGGTAAATTCAGCAGTGGCGCGGTGATGAGCCCCAGTCGCTCTGTGCACATGAGACGTCCTGAAATATCTCCAGCTATTACCGCAGAACGATAGCAGACCTCCGCCACGAACAGCAGAAGAAAGTGCGACGTAACCACCATCAGACAGCCCATCCGGGATGAAACCTCGTATTTAAAGAGATACAGGTGACCTATACTCAGAATAGGTGATGAATATCAGATCAGTGGGTGTCCGTCACCCAGGACCCCCGCCGACCAGCTGTTTCGGGCCAGACACTATGCAGTGGATTAAACCAGAAGCAGACAGCGCCATGTACTGTGTAGTGGCAAAGTGGGGTACTGCAGCTTGACTCCAGGCCCCCTGAGGATAGGTCTTCAATATCGGTAACTCAGACGACCCCTTTATGGGAGTTTTGTCTATTTTAGTGACGTGAGGTGAGCAGGACCATAAGGCTTATTAACATGAACGTGAACAACTGCCATTTTTAGAACCAATTGAAGTCTAAGCGGCTTTTAACATGGGCATTTTTTTAACGTCCAGTAAAGAATGGCCATCAAAATATAGGACACAGCAATATGGACTTCATTGAAATAAATCTGTCCATTTTTAACTGCCGTTTGGACAGGAATGCGCCCCTCTAACAGGAGTTAAAAACAGGTACACTATGTTGAAAAAATGTAATTTGAGGGGTTAAAATAAAAAAATAAAAAAAAGACATGCAGGGGCAGTTGCTTTTCACTGCAGGTATCAGCTTTTTGATGTTACATTATCATGCTGGAAGGGCACAAGGGGGAGCATAATTTATACTGGAGGGTGCAAGGGGGAGCATAATGTATACTGGGGGGCACATGAGGGAGCATAATTTATACTGGAGGCTCAAGGGGGAGCAGAATTTATACTGGAGGGTGCAAGGGGGAGCATAATGTATACTGGAGGGTGCAAGGGGAGCATAATTAAGACTGGAGGGTGCAAGGGGAGCATAATGCATACTAAGGACACAAGAGGGAGCATAATTTACACTGGGGGGCACAAGGGGAAGCATAATTTACACTGGGGGCACAAGGGGGAGCATAATTAAGACTGGAGGGCACAAGGGGAGCATAATTTATATTAAGGGCACAAGGGGGAGCATGATTTATCCTGAGGGCGCAAGGGGGGGCATCATTTACACTGGGGGGCACAAGGGGGAGCATAATTTATACTGGAGGACACAAGGGGGAGCATAATTTATACTGGAGGGCGCAAGGGGAGCATATTTTATACTGGAGGGAACAAGGGGGATGTAACGGTCGCGTACACACACACACAGGGGGGAGGGAAGTGACCACTGCGCTCCACCCTTACCCCTGGCCCTGCCTACTTGCCTCGCGAGTCCTAATGACAGGGGACAACTGGACGGCAATCCCTAACTTGGAGTAAGTGCAGGGATGACAGACAGACAAACAACAGGACGTGAACGGACCGAGTCAATACCAGGAAAGCTGCAAAGTACAAATGGAGCAAGCAGAGAATTGTCAGGAGAAGCCGGGGTCATAAATACCAGGAGAGCAGAGAAGTACAAGAGGAGCAGGCAAAAGGATGGTCAGGAACAGGATCAGGTAAGTATTCAGCAGTCCAACAAATAGCCAGGAACCTAGAAATTAACAGGCAACCTGTAGCCAGCAGGCTGCCTGTATTTATAGTGGGGAGTGAGGGTCATGTGACGTGGCCAGCGTCACATGACCGACAGACCAACCAGTCGAGCACTGAGTGATCAGCTCGGCGCTCAAGGCAGACTAGGAGCAGGGAGCCACCCAGCTAGTAAAGCCGCCCTGGGAATGAGGTCAAACACAGAACCTCATTCCAAAAGCTAAGCAACAGTTCTGCGGGCAATGGGGGACCGAGTGCACCTTCGGAACCCCGTGACAGTACCCCCCCTTTTACGAGGGGCCACCGGACCCAAGACTTCAGGCGATGGCTTTTCAGGGTGTTCTAAATGAAATTTACGAACAAGTCTAGGAGCATGAACCTCCCTGGCAGGTACCCAAGATCTCTCTTCAGGTCCATACCCCTTCCAGTGAATCAGGTACTGCAAGGAATTACGCACCTTCCTGACATCCACTATTTTAGACACAACATACTCGACAGCATCATTAACAAGAACCGGCGGAGGCGAGGCTTTTGATGGTACTACAGGTTCAAAATATTTTTTAAGCAGAGATTTATGGAACACATTATGAATGTGGAATGACTCAGGCAGCTCCAACCTAAAATATACTGGGTTAATCACTTCCGTGATCTTATATGGTCCAATAAAACGAGGAGCAAATTTTTTAGAAGTTACCTTGAGAGATAGATTCTTGGAGGACAACCATACTTTATCCCCAACCTGAAAGTTTACCCCCCTTGAACGTCTCCTATCGGCCTTGAGTTTTTGAGAACATTGAGCCTTTTCTAGGTTCGATTGAACCTGGGCCCAAACTGTGCACAGTTCGGAGGAGAGTTTATCCGCTTCAGGGTTAGAGGAGGAGACGGATGACCCAGAATGAAAACGGGGATGAAAACCATGGTTACAAAAGAAAGGGGAGAACTCAGCAGAAGAATTGACACGGTTATTCAAAGCAAATTCAGCCAACGGAAGGAATTTGACCCATAATTGCTGGTCATCAGCAACATACAACCTCAAGAATTGTTCCACAGACTGATTAAGGCGTTCAGTCTGCCCATTACTCTCAGGATGGTAGGCGGAAGAAAAAGACAATGAAATTTTACATCTTTGACAAAAGGCCCTCCAGAATTTGGACACAAACTGCACACCCCTGTCAGAAACAATATTTTCCGGGATGCCATGTAAACGAACAATCTCTCTCACAAAAATAGATGCCAGGGTTTTAGCATTCGGAAGTTTAGACAGGGGAATGAAATGAACCATCTTGCTAAACCTATCGACCACTACCCAAACCACAGTCTTACCCTCCGCCAGCGGTAGGTCAGTTATAAAGTCCATCGAGATATGGGACCAGGGTCTACTGGGAATGGGTAGGGGTCGTAGGTTACCAGCAGGGCGAGTCCTAGGTGTCTTGGACCTGGCACAAACCTCACAGGCTGACACGTAGGACTTGACATCCCTACTTAGAGTGGGCCACCAATAAGATCTAGAAACCAGATCCTTAGTGCCCTCAACACCCGGATGTCCACAAAAGGCAGAATCGTGACACTCACCCAACAGCTGGAGACGAAATTGTACGGGAACAAACAACTTATCTGTTGGGGTGGATACCGGTGCCAGATGTTGTTCAGACCTAATGCGAGCCGAGATATCCTGGGTAAGAGCTGCTAAGAAGATTTTTGCTGGTAGGATGGATTCAGGTGGTACCTCAGTAGGTTGAAAGGCCTGGAAGCTCCGAGATAATGCGTCCGCCTTCACATTTTTACTTCCCGGCCTGAACGTGATGGAAAAATCAAAACGAGTAAAAAACAGAGCCCATCTGGCTTGACGGGGATTCAACCTCTTAGCAGACTCGAGAAACATAAGGTTTTTATGGTCAGTGACAACAGTTACACAATGTCTTGCCCCCTCCAGGAAATGCCTCCACTCCTCAAATGCCCATTTAATGGCCAGCAGCTCCCTATTCCCCATGTCGTAGTTTCTCTCCGTGGGAGAGAATTTCCTGGAGAAGAAGGCACATGGTCTCAGATTAGTGAGGCTAGCAGGACCTTGTGAAAGGACTGCTCCTACGCCGTCCTCGGACGCATCCACCTCCACAATAAAAGGTCTCTCCTGATCAGGCTGGATCAGAATGGGAGCGCTACTAAATGCCTCTTTTAATTTTTCAAATGAAGAAATGGCCTCAGTAGACCAATTCTCCAAATCCGCCCCTTTCTTAGTAAGGTCGGTCAACGGTTTAGCAATTACGGAAAAATTCATAATAAATTTACGATAGTAATTGGCGAAACCTAAGAACCGTTGTAAGGCCTTTAAGGATGAAGGTCTTACCCATTCCTTAATAGCTAGTACCTTACCAGGATCCATCTTGAAGGCGTGAGGAGTCAGAACATGCCCTAGAAACAGAATCTCCTGTACACCAAAGACACATTTCTCTTGTTTAGCGGATAGCTGATTCTCCCTCAACACCTCTGATACTTGTTTAACATGAAACACATGGGATTCGAAGTCAGGAGAGAATATCAAAATGTCGTCAAGATAGACAATAACAAATTTACCTAAGTACTCCCTAAGAATGTCATTCATGAAGTTTTGGAACACAGCTGGGGCATTGCTGAGTCCAAAAGGCATCACTTGATATTCAAAGTGTCCTACCGGAGTATTGAACGCTGTCTTCCATTCGTCTCCCTCCTTGATTCGGATTAGATTGTATGCCCCTTTCAGGTCAATTTTGGAAAACCAGGTTGCCCCCAGAACCTGGTTAAATAAATCCGGAATCAAAGGGAGGGAGTATCTATTCTGGACAGTGATTTTATTTAATCTCCGGTAATCGATACATGGCCTAAGACCACCATCTTTTTTGTTAACAAAGAAAAACCCCGCCCCCATAGGAGAGACAGAAGGTCTAATATGCCCTTTACCAAGGCTCTCCTTAATATAATCTTCCATGGCCTTGCGTTCGGGCATAGAAAGATTATAAATTCGTCCTTTAGGAAACTTGGCCCCCTCTACTAACTCTATGGTACAATCATAAGGTCTATGGGGGGGTAGAACCTCCGGGGTTGGTGATGAGAATACATCAGAATATTCTTTAACAACAGAGGGTAAAGTATCAGACTTTACTGAGACCCCAGCCTGTACCACGGACAAGCACGAGTCACACTTAGGCCCCCATCTCACCAACTCCCCATTGGACCAATCTATAGTGGGGTTATGTAGTCGGAACCAAGGCAACCCTAGTACCACCTCAGCAGGTAGGTTCTCCAGGACTAGAAGCGAACATCTCTCTGAGTGGCACACACCCACGGTTAGAGAAATCTCCGAGGTACATAAGCTCACCGTACCACCAATAAGAGGAGTAGCATCAATAGCCATGACATGGATAGGAGTTGGTAAGGCAAACATAGGAATACCCAATCTTACAGCATACTCAGAGTCAATAAAGCTAGCCGCTGAGCCAGAATCAATAAAGGCCTTACCCGGCCATTTATCTACTCCCAGAGAAATGGTAATGTGTACCGAAAGCTTACATTTAGAAAATTCAGGGTGTACCTGGTCTTTAGGTTGCCTTGTCTTAGGAGACTTGACAGAGAGGACCTTCTTAGGACACTGGTTGATCCAATGGTCAGGATCTCCACAGTAAAAGCATTCTCCACGTCTGCGGCGAAGATTCCCTCGGGTCATGCCAACCTGCATGGGTTCCTCGGTGGAGACCTCAGCATTGTCTCTGGGATAGGCCTCTGGCTGGACCACCATCTGGGAAGAGAACTGTTGTTCCTGTCGTCTCTCTCTAACCCGTCGGTCAAGTCGGACAACAAGGGTCATCATCTCCTCTAAGGTCTCTGGAAGTTGATAACTGACCAGAAGATCCTTTAATTTATCAGACAGACCTGACCTGAACTGACTCTTCAGGGCTGGTTCGTTCCAACCTGAGGGGACACACCACCTTCTGAATTGGGTGCAATAATCCTCCGCTGGTAAATTGCCCTGAACCAGTGCCTTTAGAGCCGTCTCGGCTTCTAGAGCCCTGTCTGGTTCATCATAGAGGGTACCCAAGGCCTGAAAGAACCCCTCCACAGAATATAAACAACTGGTGCCAGCAGGTAAAGAGAACGCCCAGTCCTGGGGATCACCCTGTAATCGGGAAATGATAATGCCCACGCGTTGACTCTCGGGGCCAGAGGACACGGGGCGCAAACGGAAGTAAAGTTTGCAACTCTCCTTAAAAGAGAGAAACTTCCTCCGGTCTCCAGAAAAGGGTTCTGGGAGCTTAATCTGGGGTTCAAAATGCGGACTGGAGGCCTGAGGAGTGGAAGAACCTTGCCCTAACTCAAAAGAACTGAGTTTTTCCCCTAACTCCTGCACCCTCTGCGTCAGATTAGAGACATGGTCAGTCAGGGTCACAAGAGGATTCATAATACAGTGGTTATTGGGCCTGTTAATCTGTAACGGTCGCGTACACACACACACAGGGGGGAGGGAAGTGACCACTGCGCTCCACCCTTACCCCTGGCCCTGCCTACTTGCCTCGCGAGTCCTAATGACAGGGGACAACTGGACGGCAATCCCTAACTTGGAGTAAGTGCAGGGATGACAGACAGACAAACAACAGGACGTGAACGGACCGAGTCAATACCAGGAAAGCTGCAAAGTACAAATGGAGCAAGCAGAGAATTGTCAGGAGAAGCCGGGGTCATAAATACCAGGAGAGCAGAGAAGTACAAGAGGAGCAGGCAAAAGGATGGTCAGGAACAGGATCAGGTAAGTATTCAGCAGTCCAACAAATAGCCAGGAACCTAGAAATTAACAGGCAACCTGTAGCCAGCAGGCTGCCTGTATTTATAGTGGGGAGTGAGGGTCATGTGACGTGGCCAGCGTCACATGACCGACAGACCAACCAGTCGAGCACCGAGTGATCAGCTCGGCGCTCAAGGCAGACTAGGAGCAGGGAGCCACCCAGCTAGTAAAGCCGCCCTGGGAATGAGGTCAAACACAGAACCTCATTCCAAAAGCTAAGCAACAGTTCTGCGGGCAATGGGGGACCGAGTGCACCTTCGGAACCCCGTGACAGGGGAGCATAATTTATACTGAATGGAACAAGGGGAGCATAATTTATACTGAATGGAACAAGGGGAGCATAATTTCTACTGGGGGCACAAGAGGGGGCATAATTTCTACTGGAGGGTACAAGGGGGGCATCATTTATATTGGAGGGCGCAAAGGGAACATAAGTTATACTGGAGGGGACAAGGGGTAGCATAATTTATACTGGGGGCACAAGGGGGAGCATAATTTGGACTGTAGGGCACAAGGGAAGCATAATTTATACTGTGGGCACAAAGGGGAGCGTAATTTATACTGAGGGCACAAAGGGGAGCATCATTTATACTGGAGGGCACAATGGGGAGCATAATTTATACTGGGGGTACAAAGGGGAGCATAATTTATACTGGAGGCAGAAAGGGGAGCAAAATGTATAATGGGGGCACACATGGGAGCAAAATTTATACTGGTGGACACAAAGGAGAGCATAATTTATACAGAGGGGCCGAAAGGGGAGCATAATTTACCCTGGGGCACTAATGAGGGGCATTATCTATACTGGCCCAACTACATGGGGGACATTATATATATTAGGGATATTGAAGGGGTTGGGGTTTTAAAAAAAATGAAATTCATCTGTTTTTAATGGTCATTTTTTACCAGCTGTTAAAAATTGATGCAAAATGGCCATAAAAAAACGGATCTGTTTTTCACAGACGTAAATGTACCGTAAGGAATTTAAGTAACATCTCAATATTCTCAATGTATTCTTACATTCACTGGCAGCAAGCAGAGATCTAGAAAATGGTAAGGTGTTGAAACGCGCAGTCAATTAGAAAGTTGCAGAACTTTGCATTATGCCGTGATTAAGCTTTACTTCTATAAAACACGGCCGCCCCTTTAATTCTAACGCTCCTAACACGTCCTGCTAGATTTGGAGAATGGCGGGGCTGTCGCTGGGGGAAAAGAAATCACTTTTACATTTTCCTCCATGAGGCCGAGTGCAGACAACTGTACGACAAAGCGTCAGCCTCTTCATTGTAATCCTGTGTAACACGAAACGCCTCGGGTTTTCCTGCATTTAATGGCGGCTGCAGAGAGATGTGACGGGTCAAGTCAAGATGTCCACATCAGAGTGCGAAGCCGTCCGACCGATCGAATGTGCATTAGAGTCTCCATGTAAGAGGGAATCTGACAGGAGGGTCTGCGGAACCCATGGGGGATCCAGATGCTGCAGAACCTCTTTAGAAATAGGAAACACAATTTCTTTACATTCAAGCATTAATTAAGGATAGGATCAGAGGAGAATGAAGAGAATGGAACAGAAGTAAATAGAGAAGCGAGGAGGAGAAGAAGTGAATTATCATCGGGGAGGACGGGACGGCAGATAATGGTGGAGGAGGAGTAAAGAAGCTGCACTAAGGAAAATAAGGGTATATATATATATAACATGGACATACCAAGCTAATATAACACCGCTATATCAATGCCCATATAATACTGCTGACTGCTGGCCATGCCTCTACAATGCACTAGAAGACATTTTGCCCAGTTGACAGACTTTGAGAAAGGGGCATCATTGGACTGAGAGAAGCAAGATGGTTGTTTTGATGAATTGCCGCCATCTAGTCTGTTTGGACTCCGCTGTTAGGAGGTCTTAGGAGCATTGGTTACACACACATAGTGAACAGATGCCAGGTGGCCTCGACAGACCATCAGCGGAGAGGATGGTTTGCTCTACCGACAAGCAAAGGAGCTCCACAGTTTTGTTCTCCACCATCCAGACACATTACAGCCCCCGGTCTCTGCCCGGACCATTCCTAGGCGCTTAGTAGAAAGCATTTTGGTGCCCATTGCATGTCCTGCCATTAACAGCCACCATCACCTTCATTTGCAGTGATGTCGTGAACAAGAAAACTGGACGGCTATGGACTGGAACTGTATTGTGTTTAGTGATGAATGCAGGTTCTGTTTGGGATTGTACGATAGTCGGGTTGGAGTATGGAGGCCTCGTGGTCAGCTCTTCAATCCTGCCTGTGGAAGGACACTCTGCCCCCACGACTGGTGTGATGATGTGGGGAGCCATCACATACGACAGTCGGTCACCCCTAGTAGAGATATGAGGGACACTAACAGCTCAGCGATATGTGCAGGACATCCTCCCGCCACATGGGTTCCTCTCATGGCAGGGCTGACAACTGAGGCCGTATCTCATCTTGCATCCAGGCTAGAGATCGTATCTCATCTTGTATCCAGGCTAGAGATCGTATCTCATCTTGTATTCAGGCTAGAGGCCGTATCTCATCTTGTATCCAGGCTAGAGGCCATATCTCATCTTGTATCCAGGCTAGAGGCCGTATCTCATCTTGTATTCAGGCTAGAGGCCGTATCTCATCTTGTATCCAGGCTAGAGGCCGTATCTCATCTTGTATTCAGGCTAGAGTCCGTATCCCATCTTGTATGCAGGCTAGTGGTCGGATCTCATCTTGTATCCAGGCTAGAGGCCGTATCTCATCTTGTATCCAGGCTAGAGGCCGTATCTCATCTTGTATCCAGGCTAGAGGCCGTATCTCATCTTGTATCCAGGCTAGAGGCCGTATCTCATCTTGTATCCAGGCTAGAGGCCGTATCTCATCTTGTATTCAGGCTAGAGGCCGTATCCCATCTTGTATCCAGGCTAGTGGTCGTATCTCATCTTGTATCCAGGCTAGAGGCCGTATCTCATCTTGTATCCAGGCTAGAGGCCATATCTCATCTTGTATCCAGGCTAGAGGCCATATCTCATCTTGTATTCAGGCTAGAGGCCGTATCTCATCTTGTATTCAGGCTAGAGGCCGTATCCCATCTTGTATCCAGGCTAGAGGCCATATCTCATCTTGTATTCAGGCTAGAGGCCGTATCTCATCTTGTATTCAGGCTAGAGGCCGTATCCCATCTTGTATCCAGGGTAGTGGTCGTATCTCATCTTGTATCCAGGCTAGAGGTCGTATCTCATCTTGTATCCAGGCTAGAGGCCGTATCTCATCTTGTATCCAGGCTAGAGGCCGTATCTCATCTTGTATCCAGGCTAGAGGCCGTATCTCATCTTGTATTCAGGCTAGAGGCCATATCTCATCTTGTATCCAGGCTAGAGGCCGTATCTCATCTTGTATTCAGGCTAGAGGCCGTATCTCATCTTGTATCCAGGCTAGAGGCCTTATCTCATATTGTATCCAGGCTAGAGGCCGTATCTCATCTTGTATTCAGGCTAGAGGCCGTATCCCATCTTGTATCCAGGCTAGAGGCTGTATCTCATCTTGTATCCAGGCTAGAGGCCGTATCTCATCTTGTATTACAGCCATATAGCGCACAAATAATACTACCATATACAGTCAGGTCCATAAATATTGGGACATTGACACAATTCTAAATTTTTTGGCTCTATTCACCACCACAATGGATTTGAAATGAAACAAACAAGATGTGCTTTACCTGCAGACTGTCAGCTTTAATTTGAGGGGATTTACATCTAAATCAGGTGAACGGTGCAGGAATTACAACAGTTTGCATATGTGCCTCCCACTTGTTAAGGGGCCAAAAGTAATGGGACATAATAATAATTATAAATCAAACTTTCACTTCTTAACACTTGGTTGCAAATCCTTTGCAGTCAATTACAGCCTGAAGTCTGGAACGCATAGACATCACCAGACGCTGGGTGTCATCCCTGGTGATGCTCTGCCAGGCCTCTACTGCAACTGTCTTCAGTTCCTGCTTGTTCTTGGGGCATTTTCCCTTCAGTTTTGTCTTCAGCAAGTGAAATGCATGCTCAATCGGATTCAGGTCCGGTGATTGACTTGGCCATTGCATAACATTCCACTTCTTTCCCTTAAAAAACTATTTTCGTTGCTTTTGCAGTATGCTTTGGGTCATTGTCCATCTGCACTGTGAAGCGCCGTCCAATGAGTTCTGAAGCATTTGGCTGAATATGAGCAGATAATATTGCCCGAATCACTTCAGAATTCATCCTGCTGCTTTTGTCAGCAGTCACATCATCAATAAATACAAGAGAAGCAGTTCCATTGGCAGCCATACATGCCCACGCCATGACACTACCACCACCATGCTTCACTGATGAGGTGGTATGCTTAGGATCATGAGCAGTTCCTTTCCTTCTCCATACTCTTCTCTTCCCATCACTCTGGTACAAGTTGATCTTGGTCTCATCTGTCCATAGGATGTTGTTCCAGAACTGTGAAGGCTTTTTTAGATGTCGTTTGGCAAACTCTAATCTGGCCTTCCTGTTTTTGAGGCTCACCAATGGTTTACATCCTGTGGTGAACCCTCTGTATTCACTCTGGTGAAGTCTTCTCTTAATTGTTGACTTTGACACACATACACCTACCTCCTGGAGAGTGGTCTTGATCTGGCCAACTGTTGTGAAGGATGTTTTCTTCACCAGGGAAAGAATTCTTCGGTCATCCACCAGAGTTGTTTTCCGTGGTCTTCCGGGTCTTTTGGTGTTGCTGAGCTCACCGGTGCGTTCCTTCTTTTTAAGAACGTTCCAAACAGTTGTTTTGGCCAGGCCTAATGTTTTTGCTATCTCTCTGATGGGTCTGTTGTGTTTTTTCAGCCTAATAATGGCTTGCTTCACTGATGGTGACAGCTCTTTGGATCTCATCTTGAGAGTTGACAGCAACAGATTCCAGATGCAAATAGCAGACTGGAAATGACCTCTGGAGCTTTTATCTGCTCATTGTAATTGGGATAATGAAGGAATAACACACACCTGGCCCTGGAACAGCTGAGAAGACAATTGTCCCATTATTTTTGGTCCCTTAACAAGTGGGAGGCACATATGCAAACTGCTGTAATTCCTGCACCGTTCACCTGATTTGGAGGTAAATACCCTCAAATTACAGCTGACAGTCTGCAGGTAAAGCACATCTTGTTTGTTTCATTTCAAATCCATTGTGGTGGTGTATAGAGCAAGAAATGTTACAATTGTGTCGATGTCCCAATATTTACAGACCTGACTGTAGTGCCTAAATACTATTTTAGGTAACCCGATGAACCAGTCATGTTGGGATGTCTGTCAGCTATATAGATAGGGTTGCCCCTCAGAATCACAGATATTCCGGATTGTGACGGGTGTACATGGGCACCTACGGTGCGGTAGTAGATGCAGCCAGCTCTGTTCCCTTATGTCGGGGCTGGAATGTGACTGCTGCAGTGTAAATGTTTGTGCAGGTTACTGTTTCCATAGGACATACACACGATCCAGGATTTACAGCCTCCAGATGTGACATGGTCCTGGGTGTGAAGGGTATTTACATTATGTCCCTGGCTCCCCTCCCCCCCTCCCATGTATCTCAATGAATGTCTAAAGAGCTTAATCCGAGCCAGTATATCACCACCTTAATATACCGCCACCGCACACAGCATCACACTGAGGAGCCGTTCCCTCTCCTGATATGTCAGTTTTAATAACATCTTTTCTTATAAGAAGCCGTTCCTCTGTGATTCCAAATAAAAATAAGTAATTGGGTGTTACCAGTTGGAAGGGGGGGGGGTCCCTCCACACTCTGACAATGGCAGCACTAATTGCATTGTGTCAGACTGTGCAGGGACATACCTCCAACCTGTAACACCCAAAGGGAACTTTATTCATATACTACTAGCAGGAATAATAGAGGAAAGACACAATGCAGAGTCATAAGAATAGATGCTCATTTCATGTAGAAAACAATGACTTACTATAACAAGCATGTCAGGAGAGGAGACAGCAGCCTGTATTCTGCCAGTGTATTTGTGACATGCCGACAGGTATAATGACATCCTCTATAGGCTGCCCGTTAGCAGAACAATGACTGCTGTAAGTGAGCCCTGCATTCTGCTGGTAGGGAGGCAGATCTCTTCCCATGCTGCTCCCTCCTCCCTACCTCAGCATGCAGCCTCACACACAAGATCTCCTGCAGCTCCATCCCCCTCTTCCCCCTATACCAAGAGTCACCTATTTCCCTGGGAACCCATGTCCTGCAGCTTCTGCCTACCGCTCCACCACTGCGTCTCCACAACGTGTTCCAGCACAGACCGCCCACATATCTCTGCAGCTTTTTAAAACATTTTGGGGCTTTAGCTTCTCATGATTTTACCTCTGCTTGCTGTCAGTGAACGGTCAGCAATGTAGAGTGATGAGATTGTGTTCCTTGTTAAACACCTTCGAGGCAATTTTTTTATGATTGCATTTTACTCATTTTGGTTTGACAAGAGGCAGTGTTTATGAGGTCAGGAGATCAGAGATAAGGCTTCACATGAACCATCAGCTGACGGGACAGATTTTTTTTTTTTACCCTTGTATCTCAAAAACAACTGAACAAAAATCTTAAGACCTTAACAAAAATAATTAAGACCAATAAAAAAAAAAAAGATTTCTAGTCCAAAATGATATAAATGCGATCATAAAAAAAAAAATTGCCCCCAAGGTGCCAATAACCTTTAGTGAATATTAATCGCAAATATCGACACTTCGAGAATTTGCGAATATTTAGAATATAGTGATCTCTTTTATGATTGCATTTTACTCATTTTGGTTTGACAAGAGGCAGTGTTTATGAGGTCAGGAGATCAGAGATAAGGCTTCACATGAACCATCAGGTGACGGGACAGATTTTTTTTTTTTTACCCTTGTATCTAAAAAACAACTGAACAAAAATCTTAAGACCTTAACAAAAATAATTAAGACCAATTAAAAAAAATATATAATTTTTAGTCCAAAATGATAAAAATGCGATCATAAAAAAAAAATTGCCCCCAAGGTGCCAATAACCTTTAGTGAATATTAATCGCTAATATCGGCACTTTGAGAATTTGCGAATATTTAGAATATAGTGCTATATATTCATAATTTTGAATATTCTAGATTTTTTTTTCATCAGTAACCTCCCTTCTTGCTTGTGGGCCAATGAGAAGGCTGCAATGTCTTTGTCAGAGCTTAGCAACATCCCTAGCAACCAACAGGAAAGTTGCCTCCCCCTTACTATATAAGAACCTCCCCAGCAGCCCTTGTATGCAGTATTTTGCAGATCTGAGAGAGAGAGCAGTGACATTGCTGTGCTCTGTGCTTTCCTGTGTCATTACATTAGTTAGCTAGTTAGTTAGTTAATTAGTTAGTTAGTTAGTTCGCTCATATATATAATACAGGTTAGAACATATAGGATACAATACATTAGAATAATTCACTGCCCTACCACAAGGCCGAGCAGCATCTGAATAACCCCTCACAAAACTCACGTCTTTACACGGCTAGGTACATAAAAATAGTCTTTATTTAAAAAATAATAAATAACATACAGAGACGAAAAACACAACCACAAACAGTGCGGTACAGCTGAGAGACCTGGTATACAGTATATCTGTAACCTGCTATGAAGAGGAGGGGGGGGGGGGGGCAGGGCTGCTATAGTTATCTACAATAACAACGCACAGTGCAAAAATATACCCCATATACTTAGTATGTAAATCTCAATAGAAAGTATCACATATCCCCCATAAAGGGGAGAGCACAATCCTAAAACAAAACATAGCTTACCCTCCTCAGAAGGACCGCACTCCCCGACGCGCGTTTCAGCAAACACCTTCATTCCTTTTACTTTAATTATTATTAATCATATAGTGTATTACCTCCGATTTTTTCACTATTATTATTGCTTTTTATTTTATATTGTTTTTAACCCGATTACTGTTATTTTATATATTATTATTATTATTATTATTATTAGTATCTGTTTGTTACTCCCATTTGGTAAAGGGGACAATGCACATATTGATGTGCAGCCCGAGTTCTTCTGATCCCTGATGTATTATTGAGAGTCTTGAAGGTGCCTTTTTTCTCCATCGGTGCAGTTATAGAGGAGGCTCTTGGAGACATTAGAAGAGGTTTGGTCTCTCTCTACAGTTTTACTTAAAATTTTAATAAAGTGATGCCATGTCATTGGCAGGTTTTGTGCTGATTCCTTTCTTAAAGGTTGTCCCAACCTTTAAGAAATATTGCTAGGATATGCCACCAATGTCGGATACTAGAGATGGGACCCCCAAATTGACTGAGCCACAGCCACCCTCTATTCACTTCTATAGTGTTGAAGATAGCCAAGCAAACTCCTGAACTGGGGGTGAAGGGGGGCGGTCAGAGGCCTTGATGTAGCCCCCAGGGCACTAGATCTGGTATGATGGAGGCAACGCAACATTGCCGAATCATTTATTCCAGCGTTCCAGTAAAGTTTCATTCAGGTATCGATGACCATCCAACTGGAAATGAGGAGGATCACCATACCTGCTGATAGACCACGTGTGGCAGATCTTCCTCCATCTGTGGCAGAAGCCGTTCCCTTAACATTTCCAGGTGGAGCGGTCGGTGACAGAATCCTTGGAATAAGAGAAGGGGCCGTAGACATTGCTTCTACTCATTGCACAGAACACGTTTACTTTGGGTGTGTCCTTCATGTGCTTGATAAGAGCATGTTCTGGTGATTGACCTTCCCACTGAGGTGACAGGAGCCTCATCGCTGAACCCCAGCCTGTCAGCGAATTCATCCTCTTCCGATCAGCCCTGAAACTCATTGCAGAAGTCATGGCGTTCCGGCTGTCGTCCGGTTTCAGCTCCAGAGGAATATATAATCTATATGGTCTACAGCACAGACGTTCTCATAAGATCCCCCGTATCGAGGTTTGTGGTACTTGTAGTTCCATACTGATCAGCCTGGTCGACTCTAGGACCATGCTCATACACGGCTCAGACCCTGTTCAGTTTCGTAGACTGTGGGCGGCCCGAACTTTTCCCATGACATAAACCGCCTGTGATATCGAATGTCTTCACCCTACCTGAAATGCCGTTTCTATGTGGAGCACATTGGCCAAATTTATTCCGAAAAATTTTGCTGTCCTGTCATCATAGACCCCGATTCTGCTAATTCCAACAATGTCGCCAACTTAATCTTGCCCCTTGGAGTACAGGCCATGACTAACCACAAAGGGGCAGAATTATGACAACTGTCAAAAAAAATTAAAATAAAAAAGCATAGCAGCTAACCAACCAATCACAGCTTTTATTATTTTTCCAGATCAGATTTTTTGTTTGAACTTCGACTCTTCGGCCTTTACTACAAGAACCGTCCTTTTTGTATCACCCTGTATGTCTCTAGCCGTCTGATACACAGTTCCAAATCCTAGACTTTCATGATGACATTCTGTCTTCCTGCAGCCACCACTAGGGGGAGCTCAGGTGCTCACAGTATAGTGCTGTGAAAACTCAGTCTACAGTAAACTCCTGAGCTCCCCCTAGTGGTGGCTGCAGGTAGCATTTTATCATAACTATATTAATGATTCCCAAGTTTTTTTTTTTTTTTTTTTGAGTGGGGAATAGAGATGAGCGCATTTCAGGTTATAAAATTCGTTCACGCTTCGTTTACTGGTAAATGGCGAATTGCGTTTTGGCTTCCGTTACCACGGACCATAACGCAATTTCTATGACGGAATGCATAACGGAATGCTTTTAGAGCCATTCCGTTATTCATTCCGTCATAATTGAAGTCTATGGGCTGCAAAACGGATCCTTCTCGTTTCCGTTATGCCGAAGAGGAGTCTAAAGGCATTCCTTCTTAGAATTGCGTTATGGTCTGTGGTAACAAAATCCATAACGCAATTCACCTTTTACCAGGAAATGAAGCGTGAACGAATTTCAAAATATGAAATTCGCTCATCTCTAGTGAGGAACCTCTGGGGATAAATATCTTGGGGAACCCTCAACAATTTTTTTTTTTAAATTCTGGGTGTGGTTGATATATAAAAGTTGAGACACCCGCCATTCCCTATGTGATGCTGCCCCGGTCCCTGATTTCTACTTCCTCTTCTCACTGACCGCAGTGGTGATCCACCTCAGACAATGACGGGCTGAGAGTCGAGACAGGCGGGGAATGGTGGGGGATGGGTCAGGTGAGTATCAGTTCTTTTATTTTGTTTTAACAAATTTCTTTCCAGCTGGAGAACCCCTTTAAGGAACTACCCAGCTCAGAATGTTGTCTTATGTAGACAAAAAGTACAAAATGGTGGAAATCCACTTTAGGGTTATGTTCACCTCTCTGCTGGTCATTGAAAATTGCCTTCTTCTGTATTGACCAGATGTTACATTGTAGCGCAAAAATGAAATCTTGTATCGGTGTGACATTAAATAAAATACAATGTAATCTTCTTTTTCAGGGTGCCCGGGAATATGGGATAACATAACCTGCTGGATGCCCGCGGCGGTTGGCGAGGTTGTTTATGTGCGATGTCCGGCGTGGTTCAGCATTATCGAATCTGAGTATGGTAAGAATCAATTGAGGTCATGTCAATTTATCAGTTTTGGGAAAAGCAGGGTGTCACCGAGTGACAAACGGCCACCATTAGGGCACATTCACAAAAACAGACGTTAAAAACGGATCCACTGTCAGTTTTTCATAGCCATTTTCGTATCCATTTTCTGGCCGTTTGTCCATTTTAATGGCCGTTAAAAATGTATTAACTTCATTGGCTTTTTTTTAGGAACCCAACCCCTGCAGTTCCCCCAGTATAAATAATGCTCCTATATTTTCTCCCATATTTATATTGGCCCCTGTAGTGCCCCCAGTGTCTATAATGGCCCCCGTAATAGCCACAGCATATGTAATGCCCGCCATAGTGCCTTTTGTAGATATAATGCCCCCCATAGTGCCTTTTGTAGATATAATGCCCCCCATAGTGCCCTTTGTAGATATAATGCCCCCCATAGTGCCTTTTGTAGATATAATGCCCCCCATAGTGCCCTTTGTAGATATAATGCCCCCCATAGTGCCTTTTGTAGATATAATGCCCCCCATAGTTCCCTTTGTAGATATAATGCCCCCATAGTGCCTTTTGTAGATATAATGCCCCCCATAGTGCCTTTTGTAGATATAATGCCCCCCCATAGTGCCTTTTGTAGATATAATGCCCCCATAGTGACTTTTGTAGATATAATGCCCCCATAGTGCCTTTTGTAGATATAATGCCCCCATAGTGCATTTTGTAGATATAATGCCCCCCATAGAGCCCTTTGTAGATATAATGCCCCCCATAGTGCCTTTTGTAGATATAATGCCCCCCATAGTGCCCTTTGTAGATATAATGCCCCATAGTGCCTTTTGTAGATATAATGCCCCCTATAGTGCCTTTTGTAGATATAATGCCCCCCATAGTGCCCTTTGTAGATATAATGCCCCCCATAGTGCCCTTTGTAGATATAATGCCCCCCATAGTGCCTTTTGTAGATATAATGCCCCCATAGTGCCTTTTGTAGATATAATGCCCCACATAGTGCCTTTTGTAGATATAATGCCCCCTATAGTGCCTTTTGTAGATATAATGCCCCCTATAGTGCCTTTTGTAGATATAATGCCCCCCATAGTGCCTTTTGTAGATATAATGCCCCCATAGTGCCTTTTGTAGATATAATGCCCCCCATTGTGCCCTTTGTAGATATAATGCCCCCCATAGTGCCTTTTGTAGATATAATGCCCCCATAGTGCCCTTTGTAGATATAATGCCCCCCATAGTGCCTTTTGTAGATATAATGCCCCCATAGTGCCCTTTGTAGATATAATGCCCCCCATAGTGCCTTTTGTAGATATAATGCCCCCCATAGTGCCCTTTGTAGATATAATGCCCCCCATAGTGCCTTTTGTAGATATAATGCCCCCCATAGTGCCCTTTGTAGATATAATGCCCCCATAGTGCCCTTTGTAGATATAATGCCCCCCATAGTGCCTTTTGTAGATATAATGCCCCCATAGTGCCTTTTGTAGATATAATGCCCCCCATAGTGCCTTTTGTAGATATAATGCCCCCATAGTGCCTTTTGTAGATATAATGTCCCCCATAGTGCCCCCTGAATATAAAATGCCTCATAGTGCCCCCTGTATAAAAATGCCCACATATACATAATGCTCCCAGATACCACCTCCCCCAACCCATGATAGTGGCAGAAAAAATAAATAAAAAAATCGCCTCACCACCGGCAGTCTGGGGAACACTTGCTCCGCACTGGAGGCCCCAGGACTTGACACTCCCTTGATCATGTGACTTCACAACGCAGGGAGCATCAGGTCCTACTGTCTCCAGTGCCGAGCGAGTATTTTATTTTTAACTCCTTGCCTTCTGCCCCTCTCGTATTCCTGTTTCCAACGGCCATTACACGGGCGCACTTCTGTCTAAACGGACATTGAAAACGGGCCCATTGATTTCAATGGGGTCCACCTGGCCGTGAAAACAGCAAAAAATAGGACATGTTCTATTTTTTAAGGGATGCTATTCACTGGCCGTTAAAAAAATGGCCATGTAAGTAGCCTCATAGATTGCAGTGGTTCTGAAAATGGCCATGTGACAGCCGTCGCAAAAACAGCCGTCACACGGTTGTTTTTCAATGTCATGTGAACATAGCCTCAGTGTGGCTTATCCACAGCAGTTGTCAGCTTCCCTCCAAAACTAAGCAGGTTCTGGACTATGAGATCTGGAAAAACTTCTTATAGAAAACAGGTAATTCCAATATACATCTCAGAAATCAATGGCCACAGTAAAACATACACAAAAATTCTGAGTACCTAGAGCTACCACTGGGGGGAGCACACTGTATACAGATGTTCACACGGTTCCTATTGTAGCTCCCCCTAGTGCTGGTTGTTATATTATTATGATTCTATGATATGAAGCAGGGGATTCTTAACTCTTTATCATAAAAACAAAACTCCAAACCCTATAGAAATATCTTACAAATTTCATTTTCAACCAAAGACTTTCACTTTGATCCCTCTGTCGCCATTTTTTTTTTCATTTTGAAAAATTCACATATTGTTTTTTGAGTTTTATTTTCTATGGCATTCACTGTGCAGTAGAAATCACATGATAGCTTTATTCTAGGGGCCACTAGGATGGCGGAGATACCAAATTGATAGCATTTGCGTCATGTGACACTAATGATACTTTAAAAAAATGACAAAAAAAATAATAATAATAATAAATTTGCTTTGCTTTGAGCCGTAACCTTTTTTTAAAATTATTTTTTCTGTCTATGGACCCGCTTGAGCGGGGTGAGTTGTAGTATTTTTGGGGTAACATGACTTTTTAATTATTATATTTTTTTTTTGGGGGGGGGGGGGTAATATGATTTTTTTGGTTTCTTAACAGCATTCACCGTGCAGGACAAATAATGTGAATTTTTTATATTTTCATACTAAATTGCATTCATTTTTATTTTATTATTATAGAAGGAAAACAATTTTCGGATCTGTTTTAAATATTTGTTTTATTTTTTAGATGTTTAAAAATACTTTTTTTTTATCACACTTTCTAATTATTATTTTTAGTCCTCCTAAGGGACTTGAACTGTACCATACTTCTATATTGCAGCGTATGGTGATTTTACTGACATTTTATCAAGCAAGGCTTTTGGCTACACCCCAAGTCAAAATGTTAGAAAAGGGTTAATGGGCGTCCCCCAAAAAATCCCCCTAAAAACAACCAAACTCTGTTTAATGGAGGGGATTCTCTCTGTTGCCTTCATGAAGGGTGATGGAAATCAGACTCCCAACATGGACATTCCCTTTAAGAGCAACACTGCCTACATTGCCTGCCGATGCAGCTGCACATCTGACATGACAGAGCTCAGGCGAGCAGACGGCAGCAGTATTTATTATCCCCCACCATCCCGTATCCCGCGCCGCCTGCGCCTGGGTTGCTGTGGCTACAGAACGAGTCTTATTTTTGTATCTTGTGCTGTTTGTCTAATTAGGATGAGATAATCAGTGAGCGGCAGGTGCGGCGCCAAAACACCTTGACAACGCTTTACTGCGTGCAGAATTGATCTAATTCCTCATTATATAGAAAAAAAATAAAAAAAATAAAAAAATAATGATTTTATCTTCAAAATTTCTTCCAGGAAGCCTCACAGCTCACAGCCAGCAATCTGCAGATTCTGCCACTGCTTTATAACCGTTTATGTTTCCGCAATCAACCACTTTGGAGGGGGTTGATAGAACTTTACATATTGATCTTACTGGTGCTTGCATATAATTCTAGAATGACAGTGAGGACGGACATTTATATATGTATATTTCCCAGACATATCTGGGAGCTTTAAGGTGTAGGCAAAAAACTTGAGATCTAAGAATGTAACACAGTACAGAGGTTCAGTGGCAGGAATACAAATACAGTATTTATGCCGTGAGCTCCCCCTAGTAGTGGCTATATAATCTGTATGGAGTGAGCTTCTTCTAGTGGTGGCTGTATAATCTGTATGTGGTGAGCTCCCTCTAGTGGTTGCTTTATAATCTGTATGTAGTGAGCTCCCTCTAGTGGTGGCTGTATAATCAGTATGTAGTGAGCTCCCTCTAGTGGTGGCTGTATAATCTGTATGTAGTGAGCTCCCTCTAGTGGTGGCTGTATACTCTGTATGTAGTGAGCTCCCCCTAGTGGTGGCTGTATAATCTGTATCTAGTGAGCTCCACCTAGTGGTGGCTGTATAATCTGTATGTAGTGAGCTCCCTCTAGTGGTGGCTGTATAATCTGCATGTAGTGAGCTCCCTCTAGTGGTGGCTGTATAATCTGTATGTAGTGAGCTCCCCCTAGTGGTGGCTGTATAATCTGTATGCAGTGAGCTCCCTCTAGTGGTGGCTGTATAATCAGTATGTAGTGAGCTCCCTCTAGTGGTGGCTGTATAATCAGTATGTAGTGAGCTCCCTCTAGTGGTGGCTATATAATCTGTATGTAGTGAGCTCCCTCTAGTGGTGGCTGTATAATCAGTATGTAGTGAGCTCACTCTAGTAGTGGCTGCATAATCTGTATGTAGTGAGCTCCCTCTAGTGGTGGATGTATAATCTGTATGTAGTGAGCTCCCTCTAGTGGTGGCTGTATAATCTGTATGTAGTGAGCTCCCTCTAACAGTGGCTTTATATCTGTATGTAGTGAACTCCTTCTAGTGGTGGCTGTAAAATTAATATGTAGTGAGCTCCCTCTTGTGGTGTCTTTATAATCTATATGTAGTGAGCTCTCCATAGTGGTAGCTGTGTAATCTGTATTTAGTGAGCTCCCTCTAGTGGTGGCTGTATAATCAGTATGTAGTAAGTTCCCTCTAGTGGTGACTGTATAATCTGTATGTAGTGAGGTCCCTCTAGTAGTGTCTTTATAATCTGCATGTAGTGAGCCCCCTCTTGTATTGTCTTTATAATCTATATGTAGTGAGCTCTCCATAGTGGTAGCTGTGTAATCTGTATTTAGTGAGCTCCCTCTAGTGGTGGCTGTATAATCAGTATGTAGTAAATTCCCTCTAGTGGTGACTGTATAATCTGTATGTAGTGAGGTCCCTCTAGTAGTGTCTTTATAATCTGTATGTAGTGAGCTCCCTCTAGTAGTGGCTGTATAATCTGTATGTAGTGAGCTCCCTCTTGTATTGTCTTTATAATCTGTATGTAGTGAGCTCCCCATAGTGGTAGCTGTGTAATCTGTATTTAGTGAGCTCCCTCTAGTGGTGTCTGTATAATCGGCATATAGTGATCTCCCCCTAGTGGCGGCTGTGTAATCTGTATGTAGTGAGCCCCCTCTAGTGGTGGCTGTATAATCTGTATACAGTGAGCTTTTTCTAGTGGTGGCTGTATACTCTGTATGAAGTGAGCTCCCCTTATTGGTGACTGTATAAACTGTATGTAGTGAACTCCCTCTAGTGGTGGCTTTATAATCTGTATGTAGTAAGCTTCCTCTAGTGGTGACTTTATAATCTGTATGTAGTGAGCTCCACATAGTAGTGGCTATATAATCTCTATGTGGTGAGCTCCCTCTAGTGGTGGCTTTATAATCTGTATGTAGTGAGCTCCCTCTAGTGGTGGCTGTATAATATGTATGTAGTGAGCTCCCCCTAGTGGTGTCTGTATAATCTGTATGTAGTGAGCTCCCTCTAGTTGTGGCTGTATAATCGGTATGTAGTGATCTCCCCCTAGTGGTGGCTGTATATTCTGTATGTAGTGAGCTCCCTCTAGTGGTGACTGTATAAATTGTATGTAGTGACCCTACTAGTGGTAGCTGTATAATCTATATGTAGTGAGCTCCCTCTAGTGGTGGCTTTATAATCTGTATGTAGTGAGCTTCCTCTAGTGGTGGCTTTATAATCTGTATGTAGTGAGCTCCACATAGTAGTGGCTATATAATCTCTATGTGGTGAGCTCCCTCTAGTGGTGGCTTTATAATCTGTATGTAGTGAGCTCCACATAGTAGTGGCTATATAATCTCTATGTGGTGAGCTCCCTCTAGTAATGGCTTTATAATCTGTATGCAGTGAGCTCCCTCTAGTGGTGGCTGTATAATCTGTATGTAGTGAGCTCCCTCTAGTGGTGGCTGTATAATCTGTATGTAGTGAGCTCCCCCTAGTGGTGTCTGTATAATCTGTATGTAGTGAGCTCCATCTAGTTGTGGCTGTATAATCGGTATGTAGTGATCTCCCCCTAGTGGTGGCTGTATATTCTGTATGTAGTGAGCTCCCTCTAGTGGTGGCTGTATAATCTGTATGTAGTGAGCTTTCTCTAGTGGTAGCTGTGTAATCTGTATGTAGTGAGCTCCCTCTAGTGGTGACTGTATAATCTGTATGTAGTGACCCTACTAGTGGTAGCTGTATAATCTATATGTAGTGAGCTCCCTCTAGTGGTGGCTTTATAATCTGTATGTAGTGAGCTCCTTCTAATGGTGGCTGTATAATCTGTATGTAGTGAGCTCCCTCTTGTAGTGTCTTTATATTCTGTATGTAGTGAGATCCCCATAGTGGTGGCTGTGTAATCTGTATGTAGTGAGCTCCCTCTAGTGCTGGCTGTATAATCGGCATAAAGTGATCTCCCCCTAGTGGCGGCTGTGTAATCTGCATGTAGTGAGCTCCCTCTAGTGGTGGCTGTATAATCTGTATATACTGAGCTTTCTTGAGTGGTGGCTGTATATTCTGTATGTAGTGAGCTCCCTCTAGTGATGATTGTATTATCTGTATGTAGTGAGCTCCCCCTAGTGGTGGCTGTATTATATGTATGTTGTGAGCTCCCCCTAGTGGTGGCTGTATTATATGTATGTAGTGAGCTCCCCTTATTGGTGACCGTATAAACTGTATGTAGTGAACTCCCTCTAGTGGTGGCTTTATAATGTGTATTTAGTGAGCCAGGAGCGTTACTAAAGTCTGAAGAGATCCTGGGCACGAGCCCACGTGAAGCCACGCCCTCCTCACCACTAGGGGGGCCTTCACAGTAGTTATTAACCCCTTTCAGCTGTCCCCCCTTTAGTGAATGGGGGACTTCTGAATGGGGTTAATAACTACAGTGAAGGGCCTAGCTGTCTGGGCAACCCAACAGATCCCCCATAATTGTCATCCACAGATCCCCATCAGTGTCATCCACAGATCCCCCATAAATGTCATCCACAGATCCCCCATAAGTGTCATCCACAGATCCCCCATAAGTGTCATCCACAGATCCCCCATAAGTGTCACCCACAGATCCCCCATAAGTGTCATCCACAGATCCCCCATAAGTATCATCCACAGATCCCCCATAAGTGTCATCCACAGATCCCCCATAAGTGTCATCCACAGATCCCCCATAAGTGTCATCCACAGATCCCCCATAAGTGTCATCCACAGATCCCCCATAAGTGTCATCCACAGATCCCCCATAAGTGTCATCCACAGATCCCCCATAAGTGTCATCCACAGATCCCCCATCAGTGTCATCCACAGATCCCCCATCAGTGTCATCCACAGATCCCCCATCAGTGTCATCCACAGATCCCCCATAAATGTCATCCACAGATCCCCCATAAATGTCATCCACAGATACCCCATAAGTGTCATCCACAGATACCCCATAAGTGTCATCCACAGATACCCCATAAGTGTTATCCACAGATCCCCCATAAGTGTTATCCACAGATCCCCCATAAGTGTCATCCACAGATCCCCCATAAGTGTCATCCACAGATCCCCCATAAGTGTCATCCACAGATCCCCCATAAGTGTCATCCACAGATCACCTCCCCTCCCAGCGCCGCCTGCTAGCTAATTTATTCACTTCCCTTACCTCTGTGTAATCTCGCACAGGCATCGTCGAACGAGGTGCGCTGGAAGACGGCGCATGTGCACTTCGCTCGACGATACCTCTGCCAGTGCACCTGTGCAAGATTGCACAGAGGCAAGTGAAGTGAATAAATTAGCTAGGAGGCGGCGCCGCGGGCTGGGGGCATTCGGGGCACTGGACAAAACATCCGGGGCTCCAGCCCCGAATGTTTTGACCTAGCGACGCCCTTGTAGTGAGCATCCTCTAGTCGTGGCTGTATAATCGGTATGTAGTGATCTCCCCCTAGTGGTGGCTGTATATTCTGTATGTAGTGAGCTCCCTCTAGTGGTGGCTGTATAATCTGTATGTAGTGAGCTCCCCCTAGTGGTGGCTGTATAATCTGTATGTAGTGAGCTCCCTCTAGTGGTAACTGTATAATCTGTATCTAGTGAGCTTTCTCTAGTGTTAGCTGTGTAATCTGTATGTAGTGAGCTCCCTCTAGTGGTAACTGTATAATCTGTATGTAGTGACCCCCCTAGTGGTAGCTGTATAATCTGTATGTAGTGACCCCCCTAGTGGTAGCTGTATAATCTGTATGTAGTGACCCCCCTAGTGGTATCTGTATAATCTGTATGTAGTGAGCTCCCTCTAGTGGTAACTGTATAATCTGTATGTAGTGACCCCCCTAGTAGTAGCTGTATAATCTGTATGTAGTAAACTCCCTCTAGTGGTGGCTGTATAATCTGTATGTAGTGACCCCCCTAGTAGTAGCTGTATAATCTGTATGTAGTAAGCTCCCTCTAGTGGTGGCTGTATAATCTGTATGTAGTGAGCCCTCTCTAGTGGTGGCTATATAATCTGTATGTAGTGAGCTCCCTCTAGTGGTGACTGTATAATCTGTATGTAGTGAGCTCCCTCTAGTGGTGGCTGTATAATCTGTATGTAGTGAGCTCCCCTTATTGGTGACCGTATAAACTGTATGTAGTGAGTTTCCTCTAGTGGTGACTGTATAATTTGTATGTAGTGAGCCCTCTCTAGTGGTGGCTATATAATCTGTATGTAGTGAGCTCCCTCTAGTGGTGACTGTATAATTTGTATGTAGTGAGCTCCCCCTAGTGGTGGCTGTATAATCTGTATGTAGTGAGCTCCCCTTATTGGTGACCGTATAAACTGTATGTAGTGAGTTTCCTCTAGTGGTGGCTGTATAATCTGTAATATCTCAGCAATCAGGGTTTGTGGGCCCACCCCTGGGGCCATTAGTCAGACACCCATACCATCATAGGTCGGTAGGACTTGGCATATAGATCCACATCTACATGGTGTACTTTTCAGTTACTTTGCTTTTAATTTTCTTTTCTGACCTTCGGTCATGCCATTAACTCCAGTCACCTCCAGAGCTGCATTTGCAAATTTTTTTTTTTTTAAGCTCTTTTAGATTCCTCCTCCCTCTTCTCCAGGGCGTACAATGTTTGTGCAAAGCCCTAATGGGATCCATTGAAGAAAATGAAGTGTTTACTCTAGCAGAGTGCTTAGGGCAGTGATGGCGAACCTATGGCACGCGTGCCAGAGGCGGCACTCAGAGCCCTCTCTGTGGGCACCCACACCCTGGAGAAAGTCTATGGTGTACCAATATGCCTTAGACTTTTCCTGCCATTCATCAGTGCAGGACATGCTATGAACAGCACAGGCAGCACATTGAATGTAGGCAGGTTATTATAGCTAAATGATAAAGTACATGGAAGATATATGATATTGGTGTTCAGGTTAAATTGCCGTGTTGGCACTTTGCGATAAATAAGTGGGTTTTGGGTTGCAGTTTGGGCACTCGGTCTCTAAAAGGTTCACCATCACTGGCTTAGGGCATCCTGAGGCACCAGGGCCCAAGTACAACTAGAATGCAAGGCCTATTCATGTTTACTGGCTGGCTCCCTCTGCTGGTGGGTGAGGTAAATGCACTTTTTTTTCTCTAGCTTTCATATAATGCAGTTAATATTTGCAGAATAAAGCTTGGTGTGCAGCTGTGATTCAGCATAATGTGGGCTGCGCTTCCCCGTGTGAGAGCACAATGATGAATTTAAGCAGATAAATGACACCCGGCAATGCTGAACTGTGACACAAGCTTGGGTCTTGCTGACGTAAATTGGTCCTGGACCAGAACAGATTATAATCTCAGAGTACTACTAGTGCCCTCTAATGGTTGTGCTGGGAATGGCAGCATGAAGAGCTGATGTATAGGTGTATGGGCTAGGGTTGCACCGGGTATCGAATTATCGATACCCAATCTATACTTTTGTACCGGTATTGATTCGATACCGGGATTTGACATTTACTGATACTAGGCTGCACTACTGCACAGCCTAGTATCAGAGAACATGGCGCACGCTGCGGGCAGCGCGCGCCATGTTCTCCTCAGCAGCACAGGGGAGAAGGAGTCTCTCTCTCCCTCCCCCCTGTGCCGCCGCTGCCAATGAGAAGAGAGACAGGAGGAGGAGGGGCTGTGGCCATTGCGCCACCAATGATGATATGTAACCCTTTAATAGAAATATAGGTGGTAGGTGCCGGCACCTGAGGAGTTAACTGCTACGGATCGCAGTGCCCTGTCATAGAGGTCGGGTGCCGTCCATGTGATTCTGGCGCCGGCACCCGCCTCCTGTATCTGTATTAAAAGGTTACTTATCTTCATTGGTGGCGCAGTGCCCCCCCCAACCCTAGTATTAAAGTCATTGGTGGCAGTGGCCACAGGGTCCCCTCCCCTCCTACTCATTGGTGGCAGCTCCGATCGGAGCCCCCCTGGGGCTCCGATCGATTACCATTGCAGCCAGGACGCTGCTGAAGCCATCCATGGTCAGCTCCTTGCTGCTGTGTGCAGAAAGCCCAGGGCAGCAAGGAGAGTGTGAAGTCCTATTCACCCTAATAGATCTCTATCAGGGTGAATAGGACAAGGGATGAAAAGATCCCAGGTTCTGGCCACTAAGGGGGAAATGGTTATTAAATAGAAAGTAGAAAAAAAAAAGGTTTAAAAAAACAAACACCAAAACATTCAGTATAAATCACCCCCTTTCCCAATTTTAACAAAAATATATAATACAATATATAAACAATAAATAAACATATCACATATCGCCACGCCCGAAAAGTCCAAACTATTAAAATATTTTTAAAAACTCCTATGCGGTGAATGCTGTAGCAGAAAAAATAAAAATAAAAACTGCGCGATTCGTCATTTTTTAGTTACCTTGTCCCCCCCCCCCAAAAAAATAGGATCCGACTATTCAGTTATGGACCGAACGTTCCATAAAATGCGGAATGCACCCGTTTTTTTTTTTGTTTTATTATTTTCGCGTGGTATCGAACGGTATTGAATATCGCAATACTTTTTATAGTATCAAAATCGAATCAAAATTTTGGTATGGTGACAACCCTAGTAGGGGCACTACTGTTTAGTGGAGATCCCAGTTTGATGAATGAGATGGAAGGGGATATCTATGACAGGAAGATATTCGAATCAATCGTTCTGAGTAATAGAAATGTCCAGCCAACTCTGGAAGGTTTAATGCCGGCCCTCGGCCAGTAATGTGGCACTTTTGTCATGTGACTTTTGACTTATGCATGTGCAAAGGCTTATAGCAAAATTCGGAAGGGACCTCAAAACCTACTATAACAGCAAAAATATAGCTACCTTCAGCCACCACCAGGGTGCGCTCACAGGATTTGGATTTAAATATCTCACTGAGGGCAGTATTAATGGCAGTATTAATCTGCATGCTGTTAAAGGGCTTCTGTCACCCCACTAAACCTTTTTTTTTTTTTTTTTGCTCACTTATAATCCCCACACTGCGATTTATGCCTACATAATCTAATTAATCATTTTGGTCCTGTAGATTTTGTTTAAAACATGCTTTTAAAATATGCAAATTACCTTGCTACCAGCAAGTAGGGCGGCTACTTGCTGGTAGCAGCCGCATCCTCCGATCCTAAAGACGCCCCCTCCGCATTGTGATTGACAGGGCCAGGGAACGGAATCGTTCTCTGCTGGCCCTGCCTGTTTGCATTCAAAATCTGGCGCCTGCGCCGCGGCCGTACCTGTCTTCAATCGGCGCAGGCGCACTGAGAGGCGGCCGCTCGCACGGCCGCTCCATCCTCAATGCGCCTGCGCCGGGTGTAGATGTGATCCAAGTAGTGGATGCATAATCTGTATGTAGTGAGCTCCCTCTAGTGGTGGCTGTATAATCTGTATGTAGTGAGCTCCTTCTAGTGGTGACTGTATAATCTGTATGTAGTGAGCTCCCTCTAGTGGTGGCTGTATAATCTGTATATAGTGAGCTCCCTCTAGTGGTGACTGTATAATCTGTATTTAGTGAGCTCCTCTAGTGGTGGCTGTATAATCTGTATGCAGTGAGCTCCCTCTAGTGGTGACTGTATAATCTGTATGTAGTGAGCTCCATCTAGGGGTGACTGTATCATCTGTATGTAGTGAGCTCCCTCTAGTGGTGGCTGTATAATCTGTATGTAGTGAGCTCCCTCTAGTGGTGGTTATATATAATCTGTATGTAGTGAGCTCCCTCTAGTGGTGACTGTATCATCTGTATGTAGTGAGCTCCATCTAGTGGTGGCTGTATAATCTGTATGTAGTGAGCTCCATCTAGTGGTGGTTATATATAATCTGTATGTAGTGAGCTCCCTCTAGTGGTGGTTATATAATCTGTATGTAGTGAGCTCCATCTAGTGGTGGTTATATAATCTGTTAGTGAGCTCTCTCTAGTGGTGTCTGTATAGTCTGGATGCAGTGAGCTCCCTCTAGTGGTGGCCGTATAATATTTATGTAGTGAGCTCCCCTTAGTGGTGGCTTTATGATATTTATGTAGTGAACTCCCTCTGGCGGTGGTTGTATAATCTGTATGTAGTGAGCTCCTTCTAGTGGTGACTGTATAATCTGTATATTCCGGGCTCCCTCTAGTGGTAGCTGTATAATCTGTATGTAGTGAGCTCCCTCTAGTGGTGGCTGTGTAATCTGTATGTAGTGAGCTCCCTCTAGTGGTGGTTGTATAATCTGTATGTAGTGAGCTCCCTCTAGTGGTGGCTGTATAATCTGTATGTAGTGAGCTCTCTCTAGTGGTGGCTGTGTAATCTGTATGTAGTGAGCTCCCTCTAGTGGTGGTTGTATAATCTGTATGTAGTGAGCTCCCTCTAGTGATGGTTGTATAATCTGTATGCAGTGAGCTCCCTCTAGTGGTGGCTGTGTAATCTGTATGTAGTGAGCTCCCCCTAGTGGTGGCTGTATAATCTGTATGCAGTGAGCTCCCTCTAGTGGTGACTGTATAATCTGTATGTAGTGAGCTCCCTCTAGTGGTGGTTGTATAATCTGTATGTAGTGAGCTCCCTCTAGTGGTAGCTGTATAATCTGAATGTAGTGAGCTCCCCCTAGTAGTGGCAGTATAATCTGTATGTAGTGGGCTCCCTTTGTGGTAGCTGTATAATCTGTATGTATTGAGCTCCCTCTAGTGGTGACTGTATAATCTGTATGTAGTGAGCTCCATCTAGTGGTGACTGTATAATCTGTATGTAGTGAGCTCCCTCTAGTGGTGGCTGTATAATCTGTATGTAGTGAGCTCCCTCTAGTGGTAGCTGTATAATCTGTATATAGTGAGCTCCCTCTAGTGTTGACTGTATAATCTGTATGTAGTGAGCTCCCTCTAGTGGTGACTGTATAATCTGTATGTAGTGAGCTCCCTCTAGTGGTGGCTGTATAATCTGTATGTAGTGAGCTCCCCCTACTGGTGGCTGTATAATCTGTATGTAGTGAGCTCCCTCTAGTGGTGGTTGCATAATCTGTATGTAGTGAGCTCCCTCTAGTGGTGACTGTATAATCTGTATGTAGTGAGCTCCCCCTAGTGGTGGCTGTATAATCTGTATGTAGTGAGCTCCCCCTAGTAGTGGCAGTATAATCTGTATGTAGTGGGCTCCCTTTGTGGTAGCTGTATAATCTGTATGTATTGAGCTCCCTCTAGTGGTGACTGTATAATCTGTATGTAGTGAGCTCCATCTAGTGGTGACTGTATAATCTGTATGTAGTGAGCTCCCTCTAGTGGTGGCTGTATAATCTGTATGTAGTGAGCTCCCTCTAGTGGTAGCTGTATAATCTGTATATAGTGAGCTCCTTCTAGTGTTGACTGTATAATCTGTATGTAGTGAGCTCCCTCTAGTGGTGACTGTATAATCTGTATGTAGTGAGCTCCCCCTAGTGGTGGCTGTATAATCTGTATGTAGTGAGCTCCCCCTAGTAGTGGCAGTATAATCTGTATGTAGTGGGCTCCCTTTGTGGTAGCTGTATAATCTGTATATAGTGAGCTCCTTCTAGTGTTGACTGTATAATCTGTATGTAGTGAGCTCCCTCTAGTGGTGACTGTATAATCTGTATGTAGTGAGCTCCCCCTAGTGGTGGCTGTATAATCTGTATGTAGTGAGCTCCCCCTAGTAGTGGCAGTATAATCTGTATGTAGTGGGCTCCCTTTGTGGTAGCTGTATAATCTGTATGTATTGAGCTCCCTCTAGTGGTGACTGTATAATCTGTATGTAGTGAGCTCCATCTAGTGGTGACTGTATAATCTGTATGTAGTGAGCTCCCTCTAGTGGTGGCTGTATAATCTGTATGTAGTGAGCTCCCTCTAGTGGTAGCTGTATAATCTGTATATAGTGAGCTCCTTCTAGTGTTGACTGTATAATCTGTATGTAGTGAGCTCCCTCTAGTGGTGACTGTATAATCTGTATGTAGTGAGCTCCCTCTAGTGGTGGCTGTATAATCTGTATGTAGTGAGCTCCCCCTACTGGTGGCTGTATAATCTGTATGTAGTGAGCTCCCTCTAGTGGTGGTTGCATAATCTGTATGTAGTGAGCTCCCTCTAGTGGTGACTGTATAATCTGTATGTAGTGAGCTCCCCCTAGTGGTGGCTGTATAATCTGTATGTAGTGAGCTCCCCCTAGTAGTGGCAGTATAATCTGTATGTAGTGGGCTCCCTTTGTGGTAGCTGTATAATCTGTATGTATTGAGCTCCCTCTAGTGGTGACTGTATAATCTGTATGTAGTGAGCTCCATCTAGTGGTGACTGTATAATCTGTATGTAGTGAGCTCCCTCTAGTGGTGGCTGTATAATCTGTATGTAGTGAGCTCCCTCTAGTGGTAGCTGTATAATCTGTATATAGTGAGCTCCCTCTAGTGTTGACTGTATAATCTGTATGTAGTGAGCTCCCTCTAGTGGTGACTGTATAATCTGTATGTAGTGAGCTCCCTCTAGTGGTGGCTGTATAATCTGTATGTAGTGAGCTCCCTCTAGTGGTGGCTGTATAATCTGTATGTAGTGAGCTCCCCCTACTGGTGGCTGTATAATCTGTATGTAGTGAGCTCCCTCTAGTGGTGGTTGCATAATCTGTATGTAGTGAGCTCCCTCTAGTGGTGACTGTATAATCTGTATGTAGTGAGCTCCCCCTAGTGGTGGCTGTATAATCTGTATGTACTGAACTATGAACTGCCAGGACGTGTTATCCGTGGAGTAGAGTATTTTGGCCACTTCAAAGAAAACTACCAGACATACTTCAATTTCCATGATAACTTCTCTGTGTATTCTTTCCAGGGGAGGAGAACTTTAAACACCCCCAACACACACCCTGGTCTTGTCTACAGCTGGTTTTCGTTACAGTGTTTTTTCACTGTTTGCCCGGAGATACACAGAAGCGATAAACTGTGGGCGAGAAGCAGGTTTTCTCATCACCGCTCCCCAGATGCTTATTTTATCGAATTAACTATTCATTAGCTGTCCTCCAGATCCCAGCTGGACGGCAGCGTCGCCTGCTCTCTTGTAGCAGCCATGTGCAGGAGGATAAATAATATATAGAACATGTCGAGCGCTGCGCACATTCATAATTCATGAGCAAAAAGTGGAAATGCGCTCATTATCCCACCGACAATCCCCCCCCCACACCAACCTGAGTGGTAGGTCCTTATACCTGGCATGCTATAGTGCATGGATAAGCAGTCTCCGGCACCGAAACTACAACTCCCAGAATCCTCCTTTCACTTCTATAGGCGTTACAAGAATAGCTGAGCAGGTGTGCATGCTGGGAGTTGTAGTTTCACAGCAGCTGGAGTGCCAAAGGTTGCTGATCCCTTCTATAGTGTGTGCGAGCACTTACCGTACAAAAATGGCAGCATTATCACTAGAGATGAGCGAATTTCATATTTTGAAATTCGTTCACGCTTCGTTTGGTGGTAAAAGCAGAATTGCGTTATGGATTCCGTTACCACGGACCATAACGCAATTCCATGACGGAATCCGTTTTTCATTCCGTCATAATAGAAATCTATGGGCTGCATAACGGATCCGTCCAGTTTCCGTTATGCAGGGGAGTCCTCTCCTGCCTCTAAATGCATTCCGTTATAGAATCGCGTTATGGTCCGTGGAAACGGAATCCATAACGCAATTCACCTTTTACCACCAAACGAATCGCAAACTAATTTCATAACGGAAAATTCGCTCATCTCTAATTATCACGATGCATGAGAATGCAAGAAAATTCCGAATAAATGCAAAAAACCCTCGGTTTTCCTCCTCTTGGAAATACTTTATTACATTGTATTCAGATGTAGCAGAGTTGTATTTGTTTCTGGGAAGGATGAGTGAGACCCATTATGGCCACCACTACTTCTCCCACCAGGGTCACGGCTAATCCGCTGATACTTACAAATTAACCCTCTCATGAACCTAGCAGATTGGAGCATCACTGTGTTGCATAGCAGAGTTTGTCACGGCTCATGCACACGAACGTATCTTCTTTCCGCGTCTGTACCGTTTTTTTTTGCAGACCGTATATGAAGCCATTCATTTCAATGGGTCCGCAAAAAAACAAACGGATGGTACTCTGCGTGCATTCCGTTTCCGTATATGTCCGTATTTCCGTTCTGCAAAAAAATAGAACACGTCCTAGTATTCTCCGCATTACGGACAAGGATAGGACTGTTCTATTAGGGGCCAACTGTTCCGTTCTGCAAAATACGGAATACACACGGACGTCATCCGCATTTTTTGAGGACCGCAAAATACATACGGTCGTGTGCATGAGGCCTTATATAGATAGATCTTCATGGGACTGATGGTGAATATGTAATCCAGAACATGAACTTAAAGGGTTTCTGTCACCCCACAAAACTCATTATTTTTTTTTGGGATAGTTAGATTCCTCATAGTGCGATATAGGAGAATATAATAGTCTTACTTACTTTCATGCGGCCGATTCTTTAGAAAACAAACTTTTATAATATGTAAATGAGGGCTCTACCAGCAAGTAGGGCGTCTACTTGCTGGTAGCCGCAGCAGAAAACCGCCCCCTCGCCGTGTTGATTGACAGGGCCAGCCGTGATCTCCTCCTCCGGCCGGCCCTGTCAGTATTTCAAAAATCGCGCGCCTCTGGTCATTTGGCGCAGGCGCTCTGAGATGAGGAGGCTCGTCTCCTCAGAACTCCCTCAGTGCGCCTGCGCCGAATGACCAGAGGCGCGCGATTTTTGAAATACTGACAGGGCCGGCCGGAGGAGGAGATCACGGCTGGCCCTGTCAATCAACACGGCGAGGGGGCGGTTTTCTGCTGCGGCTACCAGCAATTAGACGCCCTACTTGCTGGTAGAGACCGGATTTACATATTATAAAACTTTGTTTTCTAAAGAATCGGCCGCATGAAAGTAAGTAATACCATTATATTCTCCTATATCGCGCTATGAGGAATGTAACTATCCAAAAAAAAATATATGAGTTTTGTGGGGTGACAGAAACCCTTTAAGCAAAAATGCTGCTAAGGAGTATTCGTATAGCTCTGCTAGGTCTGTTTATTTAAAGGGGTACTAACACGTATTCGTATCTGGTAATCCTCTTCTCCCTGGTGGTTTAGTTTTAGTTTTTCTGTTTTTGCTGCAGTGGAAATGAACTGTCCATTTGCTGATCAACTTGTGCCCATGCACAGCAATCAATCCGAACGAGCAGGGCTGCAGTGTAAAGCATGGTAGGAGGAGAGAGCAGCAGCCAAAGCCTTGAAAAAATTGGGAGACATATTTCACATCATCTCTAAGCTGAAGGCATCAGTGTAAATCACGGAGGAGGGACAGCCAGAGCCTCTGATGAAAAAGGAGGTTGATTTTAGACTACCACAGACTCCAAAAGTCAATGTAGCTGTGCCGAACGTGTCATCGGAAGACCCGTCAGCTGGCAGTTTTGCACTGCGTGCTTCAAGTCACACTCAAAGATGTATTGAAGTAGAGCGGAGTTTATGGGGACACTAAGCCAACAGCGGGATAGAGTGAAGTCAAGGCTGAAAGAATCCGGCTGAATTATGAATGCAGCTCTGGATGTGTCTGAAGAAAAAATATGTGATGTAAGATCAGTCAAGTGCGGCAGGTGACGGGCCCTTTTGCAAATTTTGCCCTGGGGCCCAGGAGCTTCAAGTGATGCCTATATTTAAGTTGTCTCTATCAGAATCAGCGCCACTCTTGTCCACTGGCTGGTTGTGGTACTGCAACTAAGCCCCATTCAGGGGTTATATTTTTGAATACTGCGCTAGAAAGTGTTTTTTTTTTTTACCCGCCAACATTTAATTGAATGCACTTACCACAAATATGACAATAATGTTCAGATTTCTCTCCGCCGCCTGGAAATGATAGATAAATGTAACCACAAAACATTTCATCCCAGTCGGCCTTTTCTGCATTTACAATTCCTGCTAATGGCAAAATTAATTGTCAAATTACCGAGGAGCCTGAGTATGTCGGTGCGGAGAGGAGTGCGTGTCGGTTAAGCTGTTGATGGAGTGCTGAGTTTTCTATAGGGGACGTCTGCTGTGAGAAAAGAGGGAGCAGAATAAAAGCTGGAATAAGGAGCGAACAACGTGCTGAGGAATATATGATGATAGAGGAGCTGTCACTTTATAGCTGATGATAATTTAAAATCAAGAAGAAAATCAATAATCCATATTACGTGCAGTACCACAACTGACCACATGGCATACTGTTAATCTATGTGTCGTTTAATACCCAGCAGCAGCAGCAGCACCTAGTGGTAGGAATATTTATTGCAGGATATCCCATTTTTATACAATGTGTACACTGATGTTTTTCATTAAAGTGGGTGTCCAGTTACCGCCATGTTCTTTTCAATTCCAAAATTCAAAGCAGCCAAAGCGTCATGTGGCTTATACAGAGCTGCAGATCCTCTGCACAAGTATAGTTAAATGAGAATATGTAGTCTTCTTGCAGTCACCTCTAGAGGGAGCTGACAACATACTATGTCAGTTTAGAGTTCAGTGTATAAACAGTATGCATACATCTCATGAGCTGTTCCTAGTGCTGGATGTATATATCTGTTTGCAGTAATCTCCTGAGCTCCCTCTAGTGGTGGCTGTATATATCTGTATGTAGCAATCTCCTGAGCTCCCTCTAGTGCTGGCTGTATATATCTGTATGCAGTAATCTCCTGAGCTCGCTCTAGTGGTGGCTGTATATATCTGTATGTAGTAATCTGCTGAGCTCCCTCTAGTGGTGGCTGTATATATCTGTATGCAGTAATCTCCTGAGCTCCCTCTAGTGGTGGATGTATATATCTGTATGTAGTAATCTCCTAAACTCCCTCTAGTGGTGACTGTATACATCTGTATGTAATAATCTCCTGAGCTCCCCCTAGTGGATGGCTGTATATATCTGTATGTAGTAATCTCCTGAGCTCCTTCTAGTGGTGGCTGTATATATCTGTATGTAGTAATCTCCTGAGCTCCCTCTAGTGCTGGCTGTATATATCTGTATGTAATAATCTCCTGAGCTCCCTCTAGTGGTGGTTGTATATATCTGTATGTAGTAATCTCCTGAGCTCCCTCTAGTGGTGACTGTATATATCTGTATGTAGTAATCTCCTGAGCTCCTTCTAGTGGTGGCTGTATATATCTGTATGTAGTAATCTCCGGAGCTCCCTCTAGTGCTGGCTGTATATATCTGTATGTAGTAATCTCCTGAGCTCTCTCTAGTGGTGGCTGTATATATCTGTATGCAGTAATCACCTGAGCTCCCTCTAGTGGTGGCTGTATATATCTGTATGTAGTAATCTCTGGAGCTTCCTCTAGTGGTGGCTGTATATATCTGTATGCAGTAATCTCCTGACCTCCCTCTAGTGGTGGCTGTATATATCTGTATGTAGTAATCTCTGGAGCTTCCTCTAGTGGTGGCTGTATATATCTGTATGCAGTAATCTCCTGAGCTCCCTCTAGTGGTGGCTGTATATATCTATATGCAGTAATCTCCTGAGCTCCTTCTAGTGCTGGCTGTATATATCTGTATGTAGTAATCTCCGGAGCTCCCTCTAGTGGTGGCTGTATATATCTGAATGCAGAAATCTCCTGAGTTCCCTCTAGAGGTGGCTGTAAATATCTGTATGAAGTAATCTCCTGAGCTCCCTCTAGTGGTGGCTGTATATATCTGTATGTAGTAATCTCCTGAGCTCCGTCTAGTGATGGCTGTATATATCTGTATGTAGTCATCTCTGGAACTTCCTCTAGTGGTGGCTGTATATATCTGTATGTAGTAATCTCCGTAGCTCCCTCTAGTGGTGGCTGTATATATCTGAATGCAGTAATCTCCTGAGTTCCCTCTAGAGGTGGCTGTAACTATCTGTATGAAGTAATCTCCTGAGCTCCCTCTAGTGGTGGCTGTATATATCTGTATGTAGTAATCTCCTGAGCTCCTTCTAGTGCTGGCTGTATATATCTGTATGTAGTAATCTCCGGAGCTCCCTCTAGTGGTGGCTGTATATATCTGAATGCAGTAATCTCCTGAGTTCCCTCTAGAGGTGACTGTATATATCTTTATGCAGTAATCTCCTGAGATCCCTCTAGTGGTGACTGTATATATCTGTATGCAGTAATCTTCTGAGATCCCTCTAGTGGTAATTGTATATATCTGTATGCAGTAATATCCTGAGATCCCTCTAGTGGTGACTGTATATATCTGTATGCAGTAATCTCCTGAGCTCCCTCTAGTGGTCGCTGTATATATCTCTATGTAGTAATCTCCTGAGCTCCCTCTAGTGGTGGCTATATATATCTGTATGCAGTAATCTCCTGAGCTCCCTCTAGTGGTGGCTGTGTATATCTGTATGCAGTAATATCCTGAGATCCCTCTAGTGGTGACTGTATATATCTGTATGCAGTAATCTCCTGAGATCCCTCTAGTGGTAATTGTATATATCTGTATGCAGTAATCTCCTGAGCTCCCTCTAGTGCTGGCTGTATACATCTATATGTAGTAATCTCCTGAGCTCCCTCTAGTGGTGACTGTATATATCTGTATGTAGTAATCTCCTGAGCTCCCTCTAGTAGTTGTTTCAGGCAAATAATCTGTTATATTTGCAGGAAATTTGCAGGTCTGTAGCATAATTGTCTGCAACCTGTTTCTCCTTAATAAAACTATAATTTCTATAATTTTACAACATTCTGCTTATTTTATTGCATGCTGGGACTTATAGTACCAAAATCATCTTCAGATGTGTAAAAAAACAAACAAAACATAATTAGTCACTACTTCTGGTGTTTTGTGCAAATTCACACTTTGGTATTTTATGGTGGGTTTTGGGGGCTGTTCTCATTCAGCATATGGGTGGGCTTACAAAAATGTAGTAAGTAGCATGCAGTTTATTCATGGTCTGAATTTAGGGCGTGGAAAGCTGGTAGTTTATTTCCTGCCCAAACGTTTCTCCCCCCTGCCCAACAGTGTGGACTTTTACCTGATATCTGGAGTCACCAGCAGGCGGCGCTCTCCCCGGGCCACTAGATTACACTGCAGTGTCCTTAAGAAAGAAATTCATTAAAATGTCTTTTTTTGCTTCGGTCTATTCTGTCACTCGATTCCCAGCAACTGTCATCTACATCCCCTTCTTATTCCTTGTAGGACAGGCTGGGGACTATGACCTTCTGTGGATATCCTCAAATAGGACTATCCAGGGCAGGGCTCCCAGGGCCCCCTTGTATTCAGGGGACCCATAGCAGCTACATTTATGGCATGAATGTCCTTGAACAGATGTTTGATCGTATTGTGATTACATTACACCGTCATCTATGAATGCAGGAAAATCGCTCCCATCATTTTTGGGGTGCACCTTGGTTTCTTGGTCACCTTGCAGCTGCCCCTGTATCTCTATGTCTGGTGCATGCTAAGTCCCTGTGTTTGGCCGCAGCTTCTGTGCTGTTTCCCTAGTGATCCCCCCCCCGAAAGCCAATGAACAACTGCATTCCACCCATCCAAAATGTGCACTGCACTCCATCGACATCTAGTGGCCAAGATCCGTATGACAGCCTTGTAGCGACACGACTTCTGTACCACTATCAAAGTATCGTCTTTCCTGCTATAAATACAAAATTTCGGGAAAGTTTTTTCACAGTAGAAATTATTTCAGTAAAAAAGGGGATGTTCTATGATGTATGTTAATGTCTTATCCTGAGAGACCAGAAAAGACATCCTGCTCCGCACTTGAAGGCTAGAGCTGCTTCGCCGCCATCCGCCTGGCATTAAAAAAGGCCTATTTACTTTCACATAAATAAAGCTTTATCATCTTGAAATACAAAATTCTGCATTTTTCTAATACACTTTGCATTTAATTTCTATTTTAAAGATTGCTGCTTGCTGTCAGTGAATAGTAACTTCAAGGCCTGAGAAATGTCTAGAGACGTTGGTCAGAAAACTTTCTACAATAGTAGAGTTTAATCAATAAGGCAAGCGCCGATGTGAATATGGAGCAAATTATGCCAAATGTATATAAAAAAAAAAAATGGTGCGGGATAGATTTGGCGCAATTTATTTGGCAAACCTCAATGTACAATGGATCTGCCTGGCTGTTGGCAGAGGATTGTTTAGACCAGATCAGACTGTAACAAATCCTCAGCTGTGAGAAGTATTAGGCCTGTACAGGGGTTCTGTCTCGGGCTCACAGTACGCCTTTCTTGACAGCAAGCAGAGATCTTGAAAGCAGTGAGAAATTGAAATGCAAAGCTAGCAATGCGAAGTAGCCTTTTGAATTTTTTCCATTCATGTCGGTGGGGACTGCATGATATTATATTGGGGCGCTGCGGCCGGTAATTGCCGGTCGCGCAGTTTTCCGGATCCTCTGCTGTGATGACGCATAAAATGTTTGTTTCTGTTGTTTTTTTTTTCAGATTTCGCCCTGACGGACACACAGGTTGATCCGGGTAAGAGCGTGACGTATATTCCTGTATATAGAGCTACGCAACAAAAAAATAGTAACCTATAGGGCAGTAGTTCCGAATGGCAGGCTGCTGGGAGTTGTAGTTTAGTAGCACAAGTGAAGGGATGTAAGCATATAGCGAGAAGATCGATAATAATTAACAGAATTTAATAATCAAACCGCAGAGTACCTAAATCCTGAGCTTTATCCCCCCCTTATTGAAATCCATGGGGCTATTAGTGGTTCCTGGGCTCCTCATCTGTAAATATGTAGTGGTCTCCTCATGGGGGGCTAAGGTCAAGCTCCAGGGCCCGGGTGCCTTCCCAAAGTCTCCCCCCCAATAGTCCTCCTTCTGCAGCTCCAATACTGGTAAACCTGCCAGCACTTTTATGGTTAATTGGATTTACAAAGAATTCTACATTTCTGATACATTGTATATTGTCACATTGTATCATTTATAATTATGTCTTTTCCATTGGTCAGAGTCCATGGAGAGCCCGGAAGAGCTGCAGTCAGGTGAGAAGTATGGCCGCACATGTGTCCCTCCAGCTGGAGAAGGAATGGGGATCTTCTTGCCGTGATTGGCTAAAAACCATTATTGAGGATGATGATGATGAAATTGATATTCACAGAAAAGCTGAGAATATAAATAATGAAGATGTTGCTAAAGTTCAATGGTGATGATGGTGAAGATGATGATGGAGATAATGTTGATGAAGATGATAATGATGGTGATGATGGTAATGATGGTGAAGATGATAATGATGATGGAGATGATAATGATGGCGATAATGGAGATTATGATGGTGATGATGGAGATGATAATGATGGTGATGTTGGAGATGATAATGATGGTAAAGATGATAATGATGGTGATGATGATGATGGAGATAATGTTGATGAAGATGATAATGATGGTGATGATGATGTTGGGGATGATAATGATGGTGAAGATGGTAATGATGGTGATGATGATGTTGGGGATTATAATGATGGTGAAGATGGTAATGATGGTGAAGATGGTAATGATGGTGAAGATGGTAATGATGGTGAAGATGATAATGATGATGGAGATGATAATGATGGCGATAATGGAGATTATGATGGTGATGATGGAGATGATAATGATGGTGATGTTGGAGATGATAATGATGGTAAAGATGATAATGATGGTGATGATGATGATGGAGATAATGTTGATGAAGATGATAATGATGGTGATGATGATGTTGGGGATGATAATGATGGTGAAGATGGTAATGATGGTGATGATGATGTTGGGGATGATAATGATGGTGAAGATGGTAATGATGGTGAAGATGGTAATGATGGTGAAGATGGTAATGATGGTGAAGATGATAATGATGGTGATGATGATAATGATGGTGATGATGATGGTAAAGATGATAATGATGGTGATGATGATAAAGATGATAATGATGGTGATGATGGAGATGATAATGATGGTGATGATCGAGATGGTGATGGTGGTGATGATGGAGATGATAATGATGGTGAAGATGATAATGATGATGGAGATGATAATGATGGCGATGATGGAGATGAAAATGATGGAGATGATGGAGATGATAATGATGGTGATGATAATGATGGAGATGATAATGATGGAGATGATAATGATGGTGATGATAATGATGGAGATGATAATGATGGTGATGATGGAGATGATAATGATGGTGATGATGGTGATGATGGAGATGATAATGATGGTGAAGATGAAGATGATAATGGTGATGCTGATAGAGATGATGATCGTGAAGATGATAATTAAGGAGAAGATGGTAATGATGGTGAAGGTGATGATGGTGATGATGGTGGTAAAGATGATAAAGAAGGTAATGCTGATAGTGAAGATGATAAGGATGGTGAAGATTATTGTTGAGCGAATTGAAATTAAAGAAATTTACTTCGATCTGAATTTCAATTTGCCACAAAGCCAAATTTCCTCACGCTTCGTGGTGGTGACGAATCAATTTTTCCTGAAATGGTTGTAAAAAAAATACATACTCCCCTCATCCATTTGCTCGCGGAGAGGCCATCAGGGCCATCTTCATTGAAGAAACTGCACAAAATCTCGCTCGTGGTGACGTAGGACATCACCACGTCAGTGCACTGGTTGAGCGCAGAGATGTCTTCAATCAATATGGCCGTGACAGACTCTCTACGAGCAAACAGATGAGGTGGGGATTTACTTACTTTTTTTTACCCCTGATTAACCCCTGAAAGGCCTCAATGTAAATCTCAGATGCCGCAATCAGCCATGAATGTGGCATCTGATGGTGGTGAAGATGATAATAATAGTGATGATGGAAATGATGATGATGGTGAGGAGGATGCTAATGATAATATTGATAGTGCGGATGATGATTCTTAAGATAATGGTCATATTGATTGCGATAATTTAGATTGGTATAATGATGATATTGGTGGGGATGATAATAATGATGTTGAAGCTGATGACAATAGTAATGGTAAGAATGACATTTATGATGATGATATAGAATGATAGTGATATTGATGGTGATGATCTAATTGAATCTGTCCAAAGCAGAAATGATCAGTCGGAACTGCACTGAGGACGGCTGGTCGGAGCCCTTCCCTCATTATTCGGATGCTTGTGGCTTTGACCCTAATAAGACGGATGTGAACGAGGTAAGAAAGTCACCCAGACATCGCTCTCCTCCTTCTACTCATCTCTATCCACAGTGATAGACAGCACATCATGACTGTCCGAAATAGCCTGCGTCCGGATGCACCGCATTGTGAGAGATGTGGATGTTATAGCCCAGTATTGTAAGTGGCAGATATTAACACTACATCTTCCACAATGCATCAGATCAAAGGAAAGCGTGAGCCAACATAAAAGCAACCACAACGATCGCCAAACTGACAGGAGAAAAAAAAGCAGAATCTTAAATGCAACACGGAATGCGAATGGAAGATAAAAAGAATCTGAATAATAACAGTATTCCTTGAACCAACGGTTATTATTCAGCACAACCTACTGGTCATCACAATGATTGGTAACGCAAGGTTGTCAGTTACAAACGTGTGCAACCAATATAAAGATCTTTATTCAGACCCAAAAATGTGGTGAAAAATTATTGAATGTGGAGAAATAATATTACATATGACATTTTAACTACAGGGAGAACTTACAGTAATGAGCTACTATGTACAGGAATATAACTACTATAATACTGCCTCCTATGTACAAGAATATAACTACTATAATACTGCTCCTATGTACAAGAATATAACTACTATAATACTGCTCCTATGTACAAGAATATAACTACTATAATACTGCTCCTATGTACAAGAATATAACTACTATAATACTGCTCCTATGTACAAGAATATAACTACTATAATACTGCCTCCTATGTACAAGAATATAACTACTATAATACTGCTCCTATGTACAAGAATATAACTATTATAATACTACCTCCTATGTACAAGAATATAACTACTATAATACTGCTCCTATGTACAAGAATATAACTACTATAATACTGCCTCCTATGTACAAGAATATAACTACTATAATACTGCTCCTATGTACAAGAATATAACTACTATAATACTGCTCCTATGTAGAAGAATATAACTACTATAATACTGCTACTATGTACAGGAATATAACTACTATAATACTGCTCCTATGTACAAGAATATAACTACCATAATACTGCCTCCTATGTACAAGAATATAACTACTATAATACTGCTCCTATGTACAAGAATATAACTATTATAATACTACCTCCTATGTACAAGAATATAACTACTATAATACTGCTCCTATGTACAAGAATATAACTACTATAATACTGCCTCCTATGTACAAGAATATAACTACTATAATACTGCTCCTATGTACAAGAATATAACTACTATAATACTGCTCCTATGTAGAAGAATATAACTACTATAATACTGCTACTATGTACAGGAATATAACTACTATAATACTGCTCCTATGTACAAGAATATAACTACTATAATACTGCTCCTATGTACAAGAATATAACTACTATAATACTGCTCCTATGTACAAGAATATAACTACTATAATACTGCTCCTATGTACAAGAATATAACTACTATAATACTGCTCCTATGTACAAGAATATAACTACTATAATACTGCCACATATGTACAAGAATATAACTACTATAATACTGCTCCTATATACAAGAATATAACTACTATAATACTGCTCCTATGTACAAGAATATAACTACTATGATACTGCTCCTATGTACAAGAATATAACTACTATAATACTGCTCCTATGTACAAGAATATAACTACTATAATACTGCCTCCTATGTCCATGAATATAACTACTATAATACTGCTCCTATGTACAAGAATATAACTACTATAATACTGCATCCTATGTACAAGATTATAACTACTATAATACTGCTCCTATGTACAAGAATATAACTACTATAATACTGCCTCCTATGTACAGGAATATAACTACTATAATACTGCTCCTATGTACAAGAATATAACTACTATAATACTGCTCCTGTGTACAAGAATATAACTACTATAATACTGCTCCTATGTACAGGAATATAACTTCTATAATATTGCTCCTATATACAAGAATATAACTACTATAATACTGCTCCTATGTACAAGAATATATACTACTATAATACTGCTCCTATGTACAAGAATATAACTACTATAATACTGCTCCTATATACAAGAATATAACTACTATAATACTGCCCCTATGTACAAGAATATATACTACTACAATACTGCTCCTATGTACAAGAATATAACTACTATAATACTGCTCCTATGTACTAGAATATAACTACTATAATACTGCTCCTATGTGCAAGAATATAACTACTATAATACTGCCTCCTATGTACAATAATATAACTACTATAATACGGCCCCTATGTACAAGAATATAACTACTATAATACTGCTCCTATGTACAAGAATATAACTACTATAATACTGCTCCTATGTACAAGAATATAACTACTATAATACTGCTCCTATGTACAAGAATATAACTACTATAATACTGCTCCTATGTACAAGAATATAACTACTATAATACTGCTCATATGTACAAGAATATAACTACGATAATACTGCTCCTATGTACAAGAATATAACTACTATAATACTGCTCCTATGTACAAGAATATAACTACTATAATACTGCTCCTATGTACAAGAATATAACTACTATAATACTGCTCCTATGTACAAGAATATAACTACTATAATACTGCTCATATGTACAAGAATATAACTACTATAATACTGCTCCTATGTACAGGAATATAACTACTATAATACTGCTTCTATGTACAAGAATATAACTACTATAATACTGCTCCTATGTACAAGAATATAACTACTATAATACTGCTCCTATGTACAAGAATATAACTACTATAATACTGCTCCTATGTACAAGAATATAACTACTATAATACTGCTCCTATGTACAGGAATATAACTACTATAATACTGCTCCTATGTACAAGAATATAACTACTATAATACTGCTCCTATGTGCAAGAATATAACTACTATAATACTGCCTCCTATGTACAATAATATAACTACTATAATACGGCCCCTATGTACAAGAATATAACTACTATAATACTGCTCCTATGTACAAGAATATAACTACTATAATACTGCTCCTATGTACAAGAATATAACTACTATAATACTGCTCCTATGTACAAGAATATAACTACTATAATACTGCTCCTATGTACAAGAATATAACTACTATAATACTGCTCCTATGTACAAGAATATAACTACTATAATACTGCTCATATGTACAAGAATATAACTACTATAATACTGCTCCTATGTACAAGAATATAACTACTATAATACTGCTCCTATGTACAAGAATATAACTACTATAATACTGCTCCTATGTACAAGAATATAACTACTATAATACTGCTCCTATGTACAAGAATATAACTACTATAATACTGCTCATATGTACAAGAATATAACTACTATAATACTGCTCCTATGTACAGGAATATAACTACTATAATACTGCTTCTATGTACAAGAATATAACTACTATAATACTGCTCCTATGTACAAGAATATAACTACTATAATACTGCTCCTATGTACAAGAATATAACTACTATAATACTGCTCCTATGTACAAGAATATAACTACTATAATACTGCTCCTATGTACAGGAATATAACTACTATAATACTGCTCCTATGTACAAGAATATAACTACTATAATACTGCTCCTATGTATAAGAATATAACTACTATAATACTGCTCCTATGTAAAATAATATAACTACTATAATACTGCTCCTATGTACAGGAATATAACTACTATAATACTGCTTCTATGTACAAGAATATAACTACTATAATACTGCTCCTATGTACAAGAATATAACTACTATAATACTGCTCCTATGTACAAGAATATAACTACTATAATACTGCTCCTATGTACAAGAATATAACTACTATAATACTGCTCCTATGTACAGGAATATAACTACTATAATACTGCTTCTATGTACAAGAATATAACTACTATAATACTGCTCCTATGTACAAGAATATAACTACTATAATACTGCTCCTATGTACAAGAATATAACTACTATAATACTGCTCCTATGTACAAGAATATAACTACTATAATACTGCTCCTATGTACAGGAATATAACTACTATAATACTGCTCCTATGTACAAGAATATAACTACTATAATACTGCTCCTATGTATAAGAATATAACTACTATAATACTGCTCCTATGTAAAATAATATAACTACTATAATACTGCTCCTATGTACAGGAATATAACTACTATAATACTGCTTCTATGTACAAGAATATAACTACTATAATACTGCTCCTATGTACAAGAATATAACTACTATAATACTGCTCCTATGTACAAGAATATAACTACTATAATACTGCTCCTATGTACAAGAATATAACTACTATAATACTGCTCCTATGTACAGGAATATAACTACTATAATACTGCTCCTATGTACAAGAATATAACTACTATAATACTGCTCCTATGTATAAGAATATAACTACTATAATACTGCTCCTATGTAAAATAATATAACTACTATAATACTGCTCCTATGTACAAGAATATAACTACTATAATACTGCTCCTATGTACAAGAATATAACTACTATAATACTGCTCCTATGTACAAGAATATAACTACTATAATACTGCTCCTATATACAAGAATATAACTATTATAATACTGCTCCTATGTACAGGAATATAACTACTATAATACTGCCTCCTATGTACAAGAATATAACTACTATAATACTGCTCCTATGTACAATAATATTACTACTATAATACTGCTCCTATGTACACGAATATAACTACTATAATACTGCCTCCTATGTACAAGAATATAACTACTATAATACTGCCTTCTATGTACAAGAATATAACTACTATAATACTGCTCCTATGTACAAGAATATAACTACTATAATACTGCTCCTATGTACAAGAATATAACTACTATAATACTGCCTCCTATGTACAAGAATATAACTACTATAATACTGCTCCTATGTACAAGAATATAACTACTATAATACTGCTCCTATGTACAGGAATATAACTACTATAATACTGCCCCTATGTACAAGAATATAACTACTATAATACTGCCCCTATGTACAAGAATATAACTACTATAATACTGCCTCCTATGTACAAGAATATAACTACTATAATACTGCTCCTATGTACAAGAATATAACTACTATAATACTGCCTCCTATGTACAAGAATATAACTACTATAATACTGCTCCTATGTACAAGAATATAACTACTATAATACAGCTGTGTTTTGTTGTGTGCATTATTTAATATCTTTGCTTTTTTTTTCCGGTTATATTTTAGAATTATTTCATGGTTGATATCAGTTTATGATTTCTGTGTTTTTCTCTGCAGGACACTTACTTTTTGTCAGTGAAGGCCTTATACACAGTCGGATACAGCACGTCCCTCGTGGCTCTGACCACCGCCATGGTCATCCTTTGCCGCTTCAGGTACATTAGATAAAAAATAAATATCTTACATGTAAAAATACATAAAAATGAAATGCAAAAAACATAACAAATAATGTAAAACAGATGGAAAAGGTCTCCTCCCCCCCAAATTAAGTTCACTCCCCTGTGAAGCCACATAGACCGCTATCCGACATGAATGTATTTTGCATAGGCTCATGGCTCAGAGTTATAAACGTTACTTTGGCGTGTGTTTTTTTATATTGCTTTGTGTGTTTTTCATTTTTTGTTTTTGCTGATTTAATTACTACTTTTAGAGTGTTTGTTTTGGCCATGGATTCGCCAATTCTACGGCTGCATGAGATTTGCGACCAGCACTTATATTGTATCCTATGCTTCTATATATCTTATCCTGTTGCTATTTTTATGGGTTTTTTTTTACATGTTCCCCTTCATTTTTTTTCCTACTGACCTGATGTGTGGGTGTTTTTTCTCGTGTTTTTAATGGGGTGAATGAGACTGTTTTGCTGACGGAGTCCAGAGGACGTGCCTCTGTGGACCACAGTACTATAGCGCCGTATAGTAACAATGCTATACAATGTCACTACCATCATAAACCAGCAGTGGTATGTAATGACAAAAGACATACCGCTATACAGAGCTCAAAAATACCAACATAAGATGTCAAATACAGTATACTGTGCAAAGATTAAACAAATGCTACAGTACAGTGCTCAGACGACTCCTATATACAGCGGCCAACACTGCCTAAATTATAGTAACATATAGTGACCTAATGGTAGTTCCATACAATGTCTAAATGCTGTTATATAAGTATTAGTAATTAGTAGTGTTGATCGAGCACCAAAGTGCTCGGGTGCTCGAGTAGAACACTTTGGGATGCTCGGGTTCTCTACAGAGCACAACGAGCACAATGTAAGTCAATGGGAGAACCTGAGCATTAAACCAGGCACCCGCTGCTCTGAAGAGGGGAGGGTGTCTGGTTCATAGGAAAAGGTCAGAAATTTACACATAAATGAGGGCATCATACACACCCTTGAAAAATTATGATTGATGGCCTGCTGGTGAACCCTAAAACATGAGGGGTGAGAGTCTGCTGCTGAGCTGACCCTCAAAAACATTAGGGGCGAGGGTCTGCTGCTGAGCGGAACATCTAAAACATTATGGGTGGGGGCCTGCTGGTGACCCTCTAAAACATTAGGGGCGAGGGTCTGCTGCTAAGCTGACCCTCAAAAACATTAGGGGTGAGGGTCTGCTGCTGAGCGGAACATCTAAAACATTAGTAGCACTAAATACCGGCTCTGACAAAACGCTGGTGGCAGGGCAGGCGAGCACCTCCAAGGCGTAGAGCGCCAGTTCGTGCCACGTGTCCAGCTTGGACACCCAATAGTTGTAAGGCACAGAGGGATCACTGAGGACGCTGACACGGTCTGCTACATACTCCTTCACCATCTTCCAAAACTTTTCCCTCCTTGTGACACTAGGTCACGCATCAGGGTGAGGTTGCTGGCGGGGTGTCATGAAACTGTCCCATGCCTTGGTGAGTGTTGCCCTGCCTCTGTTGGAACTGCTGTGTGTTCCCCTTGTCTCTTCTCCTCGGTTGCTCAAGGAACTACATACTCTGCCGCCAGCGTGGTCAGCTGGAAATCTTTGGAGCAATTTTTCCACAAGGACCTTCTGGTATTGCACCGTTTTGCTCGTCCTCTCCACCACAGGAATGAGAGATGAGAAGTTCTCTTTATAGCGGGGGTCGAGAAGGGTGAACAACCAGTAATCAGTGTTGGCCAAAATGTGTATAATGCGAGGGTCACGGGAAAGGTAGCCTAACATGAAGTCAGCCATGTGTGCCAGAGTCCCAACAAGCAAGACTTCGCTGTCCTCATCAGGAGGATGACTCTCAATCTCCTTATACTCTTCCTCCTCTTCGGCCCATCCACACTGAACAGATGGAATAAACCTGCTGTGGGTACTACCCTCTGCAGCGGAGGCAACCGTCTCCTGCTCCTCCTCATCATCATCCAATCCGCGCTGAGAAGACAAACAGGGGGTGGTCTGGCTATCACCCTGTGTAATGTCTTCCCCCATTTCCACCTCTTTCACAGGCAAAGCGTCCTCCTTCATTGTGAGCAGCGAGCGTTTCAGTAGACACAGAAGTGGGATGATTACGCTGATAATAGCAGCATCGCCGCTCACCATCTGTGTTGATTCCTCAAAGTTGCATAAAACCTCACGGAGGTCAGACATCCATGCCCACTCCTCGCTTGTGAAGAGCGGAAGCTGACTGGAAAGGCGACGACCATGTTGCAGCTGGTATTCCACTACTGCCCTCTGCTGCTAACAAAGCCTGGCCAACATGTGGAACGTGGAGTCGGTGAGCTGGCAATTGCAAGCGCTGCTGCAGTGTTGACAGACCGGGCGGCAGCTTTAAATAATTTTCGGAAATGGGCACACACGCGGCGTACCTTCACCAGTAGCTCAGGAAAATTGGGGTAGGTTTTGAGAAACCGCTGAACCTCTAAGTTTAACACGTGGGCTAGGCATGGTATGTGGGTGAGCTTGCCGAGCTCCAAAGCCACCACCAAGTTACGGCCATTATCAGACACAACCATGCCTGGTTCTAGGTTGAGTGGCGAAAGCCACAGCTCAGTCTGGTCCCTTATACCCTGCCACAGCTCTGCGGCGGTGTGCTGTTTGTCTCCTAAGCAGATCAGCTTCAGCACGGCCTATTGCCGCTTCCCCACTGCAGTGCTACACTGCTTCCAGCTACCGACTGATGACTGACTGGTGCTGCAAGATGAGAATTCAGAGGTGGAAATGGAGGAGGAAAAGAGGGGGTTGCAGCCACTAATGTAGGTGGTGGCGGAAATCCTGATGAATGTAGGGCCTGCAATCCTTGGCATCGGTAGCACATGTGCCATCCCAGGGTAGGACTCGCTCCCGGCCTCCACAACGTTCACCCAGTGTGCCGTCAGGGAAATGTAGCGTCCCTGGCCAAAAGCACTTGTCCATGTGTCAGTCGTTAGGTGGACCTTCCCACCAACACATGCTGGTGTAAGGCGGGGACGGCACATCGGGAAAAATAGTGGCAGCTGGGGACTGAGTAACAAGGGACGGCCGCCGTCATCAGTGCCAGTAATTTGGAAAGGTGCACATTTAGTGCTATGGCCTGTGGGTGGGTGGCTGGGTATTTGCGCTTGTGTTCAAAAGCCTGGGGTATGGGCATCTGTACGCTGCGCTGGGACACAGAAGTGGATGTGCTAGCTGATGGTGCTTGTGAAGGTCCAGGTGCAGGGTGGGAGGTGTCCGGGCCTGCGCCTTCGACAGGGGATTGGCCAGCACGTAACACAGGGGAAGAGGAGGCAGTGGTGTGACCCGCACACACTCATTGGGGACCCAGGCATTCAGCCCATCTATTAGGGTGCTTTGATGCCATGTGGCGGATCATGCTGGTGGTGGTGAGGCTGCTAGTGTTCACGCCCCGGCTCATTTTGGTACGGCACAGGTTGCAAATGACAATTCTTTTATCACCTGCACTTTCCTCAAAAAAGCGCCAGACTGCGGAACATTGCCGCAAGGGGATGCTCCGGGGAACAGTTGCAGGCCTGTTTGGTGTGGCCCACCTTCTCCCTTTTGCCACCCCACTGTCTCTTCCAGCCTGTTGCGGTGCTGCGGATCCCTCCCCTTCTGTACTGCTGTCCTCGCTCGGCTTGCCACCTTCCCAGGTTGGGTCAGCGATTTCATTGTCCACCACCTCCTCTTCCACAACCTCAGTTATTGAAAACTGTGTCTAATCCTCATCATCAACCTTTTGAGACACTAATTGCCGATGATTAATTGGCAACTGTGTCTCATCATCATCATCCACCTTGTGAAACACTAATTACTGTTCCCCACCGTCATCTTCTTCTGACTGTGGATGCTCAAGAGTTTGGGAATCAGGGCACAAGATCTCCTCATGTCCCTCTTCAAGCGGGCCCAAATCAAGGAACGGCGATGAAAAGAGCTCCTCGGAATATCCAAGTGTGGGATCACTTGTTTGGCAAGACTCTCCATGGTGGGAGGAAGGAGGATCAGGGTGAGGATTCTGTTGACCAGACTCTTGGCTACTGAGACTGGACTTTGTGGAAGACAGGGTGGTGCTCAACCGACTGGAAGCATTATCTGCTGCAATCCAACCGACCACCTGGTCGCACTGGTGTGACTTGGAGAGTGGTGTCCTGCGCCGCCCTGCAAACTGGGACATGAAGCTAGGTATCGTGGATGAGTGTGTTTCTTGTGCTCTGGCAGCAGGCACAGTTTCACCGCGCCGAGGGCCACGGCCTCTGCATGCACCATCAGCAGCGCTGCCACTTCCCCGTCCCTTACTGCTCGCCTTCTGCATATTAAATGGTATATATGCTTGCAAGTACGTCACACGTTCAGTAGCGCAGGTTTTGTAAGTGTATGCACAAATAAATTACACTGAATGTCACTGATATTTAGGACGCGCAAACGTTACACAGGAGATGTAGCGCAGGTAATTTCGCTGTCACCAACGGCCAAACAATTGTGCTGAATTTCACAGCGCAAATGTAACACAACAGATGTAGCAGAGGTTGTGTCACTGTCAGCAGCGGCCAAACAATTGCACGCAATTTAGCGCAGGTTGCGCTAATAATATATATATATGACTTTTGGGTCTCAAAAAAGTCCTTTTGGGTCGGACACATTCACTTCAATGGGTCTGAAAATCCGGAGATGCAGAATGGTGCGGATCGGAAGCACGGAATGGAACCCTACAGAAGCACTACAGAGTGCTTCCGTGGAGTTTCGTCCCGTACTTCCGTTCTGCAAAAATTAGAACATGTCCTATCTTTTTGTGGAATGGGCAGATCGCGGACCCATTAAAGAGAATGGGTCTGCGATCCGCTACGGTTGCCCCACGGTCGTTGTTCGTGCATTGCGGCCTAAAATTTGCGGGACGCAGCACGGCCACGGGGCGCACACGTTCTGGAGGCCTAAGACTGAGCCGAACCACGTGTCATTGGGTGCTGTATAGCACCCGATGACGCGTTCCGGCCAGCCAATCACTGTAATGCCAGTAACCAACATGGCTACGGCATTACAGTGAGTGCCAGTACCTCCGCGCAAGTTTATTTCCTGCGCAGCAGCCAACAAACATGCGGGGTGGAGGCTCGAGCATCGCGATTCAAAAAGTGTTCGGCCGAGCATGCTCGCCCAACACCAGTAATTAGTTAATTGAAAACCTGCAAAAAGTTGCCTTGTGTGATCCAATCCCATTCCTGAACAATAGCAAAAGCAAAAGGGCCCTACGTAATCGTGTCCTGGATGATATCACTATATGGCTTTTATATGGCACTATTATGTAAGCAATGTTTGTCACTATTAAATAGGTACTGCATGGCCACATCATGTGGTCACTGTATGGCACTGTGCTCCTGCAATGAATGCTTCCATTTATATTGATGGCAGCGCTCATTGCTTCTAGGCGGACCATTGCTATATACCATTGTGCAGCACTAGTATACAGGCACTGTATAATCCTATTATGTGATTACGGTACGGCGCTGGTATTTGGCATTATATGGCGGTACTGTTGGTATGCCAGTAGTAATTTTCTATTACCTACTTTCCAGGTAAGTGCTTTAACCCGGAGCCTTCACAGACCTTACATGAAATATAAGACATTTTTTATGTAACCTTTGGTCTTGAAGTGAAATGTAAGTAACATAACTGCATCATTTGTGAATGTTTTAGGAAACTCCACTGCACCAGAAACTTCATCCACATGAATCTATTTGTCTCGTTCATCCTGAGGGCGATATCCGTATTTATCAAAGACGAAGTTCTGTATGCCGAGCTGGACAGCAATCACTGCCACGTGTCCACCGTAAGTAGAGATAAGCCTGTGTAATACCAGGTGGAGGTCTTCTTGTGCCTATAAATTCATATTCAGCTATGCACCTACTTTTATACTACAGAATAGTGATAGTTTGCTACCTGGAAACTGTCAGCAAGCAGATACTTAATGAGCCCATTATATCCACAACCCACCATTATGACCTCGCCATAAAATGGGCTTCTGATTAAACCTCTGACAGCAGCTTGTTGATGGTTTCCAGAGAGCAACAGGACATTTTTTTCCACCACGCACAGAATAAGTGTAAAAAACAACAACAGCAAAGAAAACGAATATCGGAGGCAATTTAAGGATTTTGTTTTACAGTAGCTCCCTCTAGTGGTGGCATGAAAATATTATTAATCTTAGGCTATAAATAAGTATTTAAGCAAGTGAATATGATCAGAGAAGAGGTCTTCCCCTTACCGGACTTCACGTGTCACTTACCGAAGAAGCAACTCTTGATGCATTTAAGGGAGAAGATGTTACCTCCATTTTATGAAGTACATTATGGGAATTCAAAAATTCAGGAAATTTAGTTTTGGAGACAATCTTCACTCAAGGTCCTCCAGATCAGTGTTAGTCAACTGTTTGTGGAACTACAACTCCCAGTATACTTATGCAGCCTTTACCTGTGAGAACATGCTAGAAGCTTGCAGAACAACGACCTAGATGGCCTCCAGTTGACCATGCACATTAGATGAAAGTTGGGCAATTTTTATAACAGCTGACCAATGACAAACAAGGCATTGGTCATGTTGGATGATTTTTTTAGCTGCTAATTGGCTTAAACTATGACCAATTATTGGCCACTTTTTTGGTCTCATGTTCCTGGCGCTGTATGTCCTGCCAAAGGTCATACAAACAATCCAATCTACAAGTTAGTGGTTACATTGTGGCCAATCTTAATGTAATGTGCAGGGGCGTAGCTAAAGGCTTATGGGCCCTGGTGCAAGAGTTCAGCTTGCCCCCCCCCCCCCCTTCACTCAGCGCTGGTGCACCTAGATTTTCTGCTGCCCAAGGCAAATATTGAAATGCCCCCCCCCCCATGCCGAATTCTCAACCCAACCCCTTCCCTCCAGTCCTACTGTTAAAGGGGTTGTCCTCTTTTTGCTACTGATGACCTATCGTCAGGATAGGTCATCAATATCAGATCAGCCGGCGTCCTCCTCTATTTGAAGAGAGGGCAGCGCTCATATGAGAGCTGCTTTCTCTGTTCTGTTCACCGGCTCGCCGCAGCATATGCAGTGATGAGCAGGTAAACAGAGCAGAGAAGGCAGCGCTCGTACAAAAACAAAAACAAAAAAGCAGACAACCCCTTCAAAGACATACTTGGAAAACATTCCATACAGCACTACAGAACATACAGGGTCATACAGCCCCACATATCTACCTCTTACATCCAGTGACTTCTCTTCTCTGATGTAGACATTCTCTTTCCTCTTCTTCTCCTCTCAGACCAGACCGCCATGGTGACTTCTTTCAGCCGCGTCTCGTCTCTGCAGAGTTTAACAAACCAACATCTTACTTTCCTACTTTTCCATCCTCCTTCTCAACACCCCATCCTGCCACCCCCAATACTGTGCCCACTGTGCTCCCAATACTTTCCTACAGAAACAGTCCCCCTGAAAATACTGGTACCACACAGATAGTGCGTCAGTACAAAAACACCCCTTTATATTGTGCGTTAGTACAAAAAAATCCCCCCTTCCATTCAGATCAGACCCCCATATAAAACCCTAAATAATTTCCCCCATCTCAGACCAAATCCCCTTTAGACCTCTATGTCAGACCCCATATAAGACCCCAGTTTTAGACCTCAGATCAGACCCCCATTAGACCTCCATGTAAGACCCCGACCCAATATCAGACCTCAGATAAGACCCCCATTAGACCTCCAGACAGACCCCCATATAAGACCCCCATAAGACTTCCAGACCCCCATTTCAGCCTACAGACCCCTATATCAGACCTCTAGACCCCCATTAGACCTCCAGACTCCCACTAGACCTCCAGACCCCCATATCTGACCCCCATTACACCTCCAGACTCCCATATCCGACCCTATTAGACCTCCAGACCCCCAGTCAGACCTCTCCAGAGCCCCAGTAAGATCTCTCCAGACCCCCCCAGTCAGACCTCCAGACCCCCCAGTCAGACCTCCAGACCCCATATCAGACCTCTAGACCCCCTTTAGACCTCCAGACCCCATATCTGACCCCCATTAGACCTCTCCAGACCCCCATATCTGACCCCATTAGACCTCCAGACCCCCAATCAGACCTCCAGACCCCCATTAGACCTCCAGAGCCCCAATCAGAACCACATTAGACCTCTAGACCCCCAATCAGACCCCCATTAGACCTCTAGACCCACAGTCAGACCTCTCCAGACCCCCCAGTTAGACTTCCAGACCCCCCAGTCAGACCTCCAGACCCCCTAATAAACCACTTCAGACCCCCCAGTCAGACCTCCAGACCTCCCATAGACCACTCCAGACCCCAATTAGACCTCTCTAGACCCCCATTAGACCTCCATATCAGACCTCAGATCAGACTGTAAAATAATAAAGTAACTTACCTCTCCTCCCACCACTCTCCTTGTCCTGGCTGTCTTCTCTTCTCACGGCCCGCGCTGCGCTGCAGTCACTTGACCTCCTGCAGCGTCAGGTCAGAGTGCGCTCTGTACATCCTGGTGCTGCAGGCAGCCAGGACACAGTAGCGCGGGCCCTGAGAAGAGCGAGCAGGAGGAAGGGTAAGTACTGTACACCGCTCACAGCGCTTCTCTCCCCCTCCTCCTGCAGACTAGTGAGCACTTCCATTATAGAAGCGATCGCTAGTATTCCCTTTATAATATGCACTGCATCTTATAAAGGGAAAAGTACAGTACCACTGGCAAGGGTGGCCCTCTGGGCCCCCCTGGCTTAGGGGCCCGGTAGCAACTGCGACCGCTGCGACTCTTATAGTTACGCCCATGGTATTGTTTATGGCCAGCTTAAGGGTGGCATCGATCTAGGCTTGTTTATGCAACACGGTTTAAGGTGAGGAGTCCCTTTAAGACAACTTCTGGTGCAAATGATGGTGGTCCATGAGCTGGGGCCACCATCAATCACTAGAATGAAGAGACCTACAGCTGGTTGTCATGGGTCTCAGTTCTCTTACAGCTGTAATGGCTCAAGCTTCGGGTTGCGTATGTGGCTATCCATATGATGCATGGATAGTGCTGCCAAAGCTCTATGTCCTGGTGCATAGAGGGGGCCCCTCTGGACAAACTATAGCAAATATGGCTGTAAATATATAAACAGTCCTTTTGCTGGTATATGTGCATGTACAGAGGCAGTAGTGATTACTTAAGGGTTTGAAGACACATTTCAATTTCATGGAGGTTCAGTGCATTTTTGATAGAATTCATTGAGCTCCTCAGCTGGTTAGCTCCACCCACGAGGAGCAAAGATCTCACTGTCTCTGCCTATACCTGTTCAGATTCACAAAAATAGCTCTATTTTGTCACCTCTTTATAAACATTACTTTTATCATTTAATTCTCGCTTATTTCCAGGTGGAATGTAAAGCTGTGATGGTGTTTTTTCACTACTGCGTCATGTCCAACTATTTCTGGCTCTTCATCGAAGGCCTTTATCTCTTCACGCTCCTGGTGGAAACGTTTTTCCCAGAACGAAGATATTTCTATTGGTACACTATAATCGGTTGGGGTATGTATTCCAGTCTACATTATGTAAGGGATTCTTCAATGACTAATACTGGTGGGAGGGGGATATGTTCTTCATGGGTGGGCTGAAGTTGAGATCAGTACATACAGTGGGGAAAATAAATATTTGATACGCTGGCAATTTTGCAAGTTTTCCCACCTACAAAGAATGGAGAGGTCTGTAATTTTTTTGTTAGAGACAGAATCTAAAAAAAAATCCTGAAAATCACATTGTATGATTTTGATGCATGAGATAAGTATTTGATCACCTACCAACCAGCAAGAACTCTGGCTCTCACAGACCTGTTGGTTTTTCTTTAAGACGCCCTCCTACTCTTGCACTCATTATTACCTGTACTAATTGCACCTGTTTGAACTCGTTACCTGTATAAAAGACACCTGTCCACACACTCAATCAATCACACTCCAGCCTCTCCACCACGGCCAAGACCAAAGAGCCGTCTAAGGACACCAGGCACAAAATTGTAGACCTGCACAAGGCTGGGGTGGGCAACAGGACAATAGGCCAGCAGATTGGTGAGAAGGCCACAACTGTTGGCGCAATTATTAGAAAATGGAAGAAACACCAGATGACTGTCAATCTATCTGGGTCTAAAGCAGTGTAATGAGGCCCCTCATTCGAAGAACAAGATGGGACAAGGTTGAGTGATGAAATATGTGTCTTGTGCTTTCAGAAATGTTCAGATATTTTAGAGTTGAGCGCCATATTAAATAATTCACCGATGAAGCGCGTCCGTCTGATGCGCCAATGTCTGACATTTATTTGCATTTTAATTCCGTATCACAAGAGTGAATTCTGCCTCGGACAATTTATTCAGGAGATCGGCTTTGGTTCCAGTTTTGCATTTCAAAGGCATCGACTGTGGAGCTCTTGTCAGTTCTCAGAACCTCACTTCATGTTCTGGGTTTTCATCATCGGGCGGCGTTACGCTTTTGATCTTTCTTTTATAAAATCCATCCTTGACTTTCAGGTCTAATGTGACATATTCTATAATCATCTGTATCCTCTGAAGAACAAGAGAAACATAGTACAGAGACATACATGACCAGGGGGCCGGAGGAGCGAACATTGTGTCCAGTGTCTCTAATCCTATCCTGTGTGATACTGCCTGCTGAGCTGTGTATCTAATCCTGTGTGATACTGCCTGCTGAGCTGTGTATCTAATCCTATCCTGTGTGATACTGCCTGCTGAGCTGTGTATCTAATCCTGTGTGATACTGCCTGCTGAGCTGTGTATCTAATCCTATCCTGTGTGATACTGCCTGCTGAGCTGTGTATCTAATCCTGTGTGATACTGCCTGCTGAGCTGTGTATCTAATCCTATCCTGTGTGATACTGCCTGCTGAGCTGTGTATCTAATCCTATCCTGTGTGATACTGCCTGCTGAGCTGTGTATCTAATCCTATCCCGTGTGATACTGACTGCTGAGCTGTGTATCTAATCCTATCCTGTGTGATACTGCCTGCTGAACTGTGTATCTAATCCTATCCTGTGTGATACTGACTGCTGAGCTGTGTATCTAATCCTATCCTGTGTGATACTGTCTGCTGAGCTGTGTATCTAATCCTATCCTATGTGATACTGACTGCTGAGCTGTGTATCTAATCCTATCCTGTGTGATACTGTCTGCTGAGCTGTGTATCTAATCCTGTGTGCAACTGCCTGCTGAGCTGTGTATCTAATCCTGTGTGATACTGCCTGCTGAGCTGTGTATCTAATCCTATCCTGTGTGATACTGCCTGCTGAGCTGTGTATCTAATCCTATCCTGTGTGATACTGCCTGCTGAGCTGTGTATCTAATCCTATCCTGTGTGATACTGACTGCTGAGCTGTGTATCTAATCCTATCCTGTGTGATACTGCCTGCTGAACTGTGTATCTAATCCTATCCTGTGTGATACTGACTGCTGAGCTGTGTATCTAATCCTATCCTGTGTTATACTGTCTGCTGAGCTGTGTATCTAATCCTATCCTATGTGATACTGACTGCTGAGCTGTGTATCTAATCCTATCCTGTGTGATACTGTCTGCTGAGCTGTGTATCTAATCCTGTGTGATACTGCCTGCTGAGCTGTGTATCTAATCCTATCCTGTGTGATACTGCCTGCTGACCTGTGTATCTAATCCTATCCTGTGTGATACAGTCTGCTGAGCTGTGTATCTAATCCTATCCTGTGTGATACAGTCTGCTGAGCTGTGTATCTAATCCTGTGTGATACTGCCTGCTGAGCTGTGTATCTAATCCTATCCTGTGTGATACTGTCTGCTGAGCTGTGTAGCTAATCCTGTCCTGTGTGATACTGCCTGCTGAGCTATGTATCTAATCCTATCCTGTGTGATACTGTCTGCTGAGCTGTGTAGCTAAACCTGTCCTGTGTGATACTGTCTGCTGAGCTGTGTATCTAATCCTATCCTGTGTGATACTGTCTGCTGAGCTGTGTATCTAATCCTATCCTGTGTGATACTGCCTGCTGAGCTGTGTATCTAATCCTATCCTGTGTGATACTGTCTGCTGAGCTGTGTATCTAATCCTATCCTGTGTGATACTGTGTGCTGAGCTGTGTATCTAATCCTATTCTGTGTGATACTGTCTGCTGAGCTGTGTATTTAATCCTATCCTGTGTGATACTGTCTGCTGAGCTGTGTATCTAATCCTATCCTGTGTAATACTGTCTGCTGAGCTGTGTATCTAATCCTATCCTGTGTGATACTGCCTGCTGAGCTGTGTATCTAATCCTATCCTGTGTGATACTGTCTGCTGAGCTGTGTATCTAATCCTGTGTGATACTGCCTGCTGAGCTGTGTATCTAATCCTATCCTGTGTGATACTGCCTGCTGACCTGTGTATCTAATCCTATCATGTGTGATACAGTCTGCTGAGCTGTGTATCTAATCCTATCCTGTGTGATACAGTCTGCTGAGCTGTGTATCTAATCCTATCCTGTGTGATACTGTCTGCTGAGCTGTGTATCTAATCCTGTGTGATACTGCCTGCTGAGCTATGTATCTAATCCTATCCTGTGTGATACTGCCTGCTGAGCTATGTATCTAATCCTATCCTGTGTGATACTGTCTGCTGAGCTGTGTAGCTAAACCTGTCCTGTGTGATACTGTCTGCTGAGCTGTGTATCTAATCCTATCCTGTATGATACTGTCTGCTGAGCTGTGTATCTAATCCTATCCTGTGTGATACTGCCTGCTGAGCTGTGTATCTAATCCTATCCTGTGTGATACTGTCTGCTGAGCTGTGTATCTAATCCTATCCTGTGTGATACTGTGTGCTGAGCTGTGTATCTAATCCTATTCTGTGTGATACTGTCTGCTGAGCTGTGTATCTAATCCTATCCTGTGTGATACTGTCTGCTGAGCTGTGTATCTAATCCTATCCTGTGTAATACTGTCTGCTGAGCTGTGTATCTAATCCTATCCTGTGTGATACTGCCTGCTGAGCTGTGTATCTAATCCTATCTTGTGTGATACTGTCTGCTGAGCTGTGTATCTAATCCTATCCTATGTGATACTGTCTGCTGAGCTGTGTATATATATCCTGTGTGATACTGCCTGCTGAGCTGTGTATCTAATCCTATCCTGTGTGATACTGCCTGCTGAGCTGTGTATCTAATCCTATCCTGTGTGATACTGACTGCTGAGCTGTGTATCTAATCCTATCCTGTGTGATACTGCCTGCTGAACTGTGTATCTAATCCTATCCTGTGTGATACTGTCTGCTGTGCTGTGTATCTAATCCTATCCTGTATGATACTGCCTGCTGAGCTGTGTATCTAATCCTATCCTGTGTGATACTGTCTGCTGAGCTGAGTATCTAATCCTATCCTGTGTGATACTCTCTGCTGAGCTGTGTATCTAATCCTATCCTGTGTGATACCGTCTGCTGAGCTGTGTATCTAATCCTATCCTGTGTGATACTGCTTGCTGAGCTGTGTATCTAATCCTATCCTGTGTGATACTGTCTGCTGAGCTGTGTATCTAATCCTATCCTGTGTGATACTGCTGACATGGAGGGTGACGTACATCTGAATATAGCTGTATCCCAGTGTATCCGAGCTATAAGATAACCTCCTGTCAGCTGGCCATATGCAGCACAATGTTTGGGGCCCCTTCAGTATATATGGTAGGTGATCGGCGCTCCATGTAGAGGGGAGATGATGGTTCCCAGGGGCACTCAGAAGACCCCAGGTGGGGTAGAGGTCTCCTGGCTTCGGGTTCTTCAGATGCCCTTTGTTTCTTCCTTTGGAGGACACTTGAAAGACATCCTTGTGACGGGGGCGGCCTGCTGGGGGGAATGTCTGCATCAGATGTGGGGGCACTTACCTATTCCTCCCGATGTTCTTCCTGTCATCACTTCTGACCAAGGTGAATGTGTAATAAGGACCATGCAGAGTCATGAGGAAGACTTCACTGCCTGGGCTGGGAGCTACTGCCACCTTCTGGCCAAGTCCTATTCACCGAGACTTCACAGCTCCGTTATTTTTCCTTTCTTCGGATCCGTCAGAATTAAAATAAAACGGATCCTGAGCATCAGTTACGCACATTTGGCATCCGTTTGAGATCTGTTTTTTAGATGGAAAAAAGTCCTGCATGCAGGTAAAACGGATGCCAGATGTGCAGAACTGATGCTCAGGATCCTTTTTAAAAAATATATTTTTCTGTTCTTCTGACGGATGAAAAGAATCGAAAAATAACATGATGTGAACTCACCCTTAGACAGATGCTATTTGTTACAATGTATCAGTTTCCACTTATATTGTATTCTTGCAGCCCGGGACAAAATAGAAAATGATGCTGCCTATACTGATACATTGTAGCAAACCCTCATGGATACTTTAGACATGGTAAAATAGATTTTTACATACATTACGTAGTTGTTACCTTGAGCAGAAGAAATTGCAAGTATTAGGGTACATGACCATGACCGTATGTGTTTTGCAGTCCGCAAAGTGCGGATCTGCAAAAAAATAAATAAATGGAAGACGTCCGTATGGCATCCCTTTTTTTGTGCGGATCCGTTGTAACAATGCGTATCCTTGTCCGCAAAACGGACAATAATAGGACATGTTCTATCTTTTTTGTGGGGCTACGGAAAGGACATACGGATGCGGATAGCACACGGTGTGCTGCCCGCATTTTTTGCAGACCAATTGAAATGAATAGGTCCGCATCTTATCCGCAAAAAAAAAACAAGTAATATATGCTGAATCTGTGACCCCCCAGTAATATATGCTGGATCTGGGACTCCCCAGTAATATATGCTGGATCTGTGAGTCCTTCCCAGTAATATATGCTGGATCTGGGACTCCCCAGTAATATATGCTGGATCTGTGACCCCCCAGTAATATATGCTGGATCTGTGACCCCCCAGTAATATATGCTGGATCTGTAACCCCCCAGTAATATATGCTGGATCTGTGACCCCCCAGTAATATATGCTGGATCTGGGACTCCCCAGTAATATATGCTGGATCTGTGAGTCCTTCCCAGTAATATATGCTGGATCTGGGACTCCCCAGTAATATATGCTGGATCTGTGACCCCCCAGTAATATATGCTGGATCTGTGACCCCCCAGTAATATATGCTGGATCTGTAACCCCCCAGTAATATATGCTGGATCTGTGACCCCCCAGTAATATATGCTGGATCTGTGACCCCCCAGTAATATATGCTGGATCTGTTACCCCCCAGTAATATATGCTGGATCGGTGACCCTCCAGTAATATATGCTGGATCTGTGACCCCCCAGTAATATATGCTGGATCTGTGACCCCCCAGTAATATATGCTGGATCTGTAACCCCCCAGTAATATATGCTGGATCTGTGACCCCCCAGTAATATATGCTGGATCTGTTACCCCCCAGTAATATATGCTGGATCTGTGACCCCCCAGTAATATATGCTGGATCTGTGACCCCCCAGTAATATATGCTGGATCTGTTACCCCCCAGTAATATATGCTGGATCTGTGACCCCCCCCCCCAGTAATATATGCTGGATCTGTGACCCCCCAGTAATATATGCTGGATCTGTGACCCCCCAGTAATATATGCTGGATCTGTGAGTCCTTCCCAGTAATATATGCTGGATCTGTGACCCCCCCCAGTAATATATGCTGGATCTGTGACCCCCCAGTAATATATGCTGGATCTGTGAGTCCTTTCCAGTAATATATGCTGGATCTGTGAGTCCTTTCCAGTAATATATGCTGGATCTGTGAGTCCTTTCCAGTAATATATGCTGGATCTGTGTCCCCCCCCCCAGTAATATATGCTGGATCTGTGTGTGTCCCCAGTAATATATGCTGGATCTGTGTGTGTCCCCAGTAATATATGCTGGATATGTTTGTTCCCCCAGTAATACATGTTTGATCTGTGTCCCTCCCCCCAGTAATATATGCTGGATCTGTGTGTCCCCCAGTAATACATGCTTGATCTGTGTCCCCCCCCCCCAGTAATATATGCTGGATATGTTTGTTCCCCCAGTAATCCATGCTTGATCTGTGTCCCTCCCCCCAGTAATACATGCTTGATCTGTGTCCCCCCCCCCCAGTAATATATGCTGGATATGTTTGTTCCCCCAGTAATACTTGCTTGATCTGTGTCCCTCCCCCCAGTAATATATGCTGGATCTGTTTGTTCCCCCCATCATCCCAGTAATACATGCTGGATCTGTGTGCCCTCCCCAGTAATTTCTGCTGGATCTATGTGTCCCCCCAGTAATATATGCTGAATATGTGTGCTTCCCCCAGTAATATATGCTGGAGCTGGATCTACATGCCCCCCTCCACCACCTTCCCCCAGTAATGGATTCTGGATCTATGCATGTCCCAGTAATACATGCTGAATTAAAAATCCAGTTTATTAGAAAGTTGCAGACTATTCCCCTGCTCCTTTCGCATCATGATAATATTCAGTCTACCTATAGTTGCCAGTAGGGGGAGCTCAGTGCATACAGATTATATAAAGGAGAAGGAATACTTTGGGAGCTGAATAAATCCCTAGACATTTAGCTCCCCCAAGTGGTAGCTCCAAGTATCCAGCATTTTATCTTGTAATTCTAAGGCTGCATGCAGCAAAGCTGGAGGAATATGGACTCTGTGTCAGAAAATCTGACCCCCTATGTAGATCTATGATGGAATTGTGGACAGATGCTATCTTTGTTGATGTTGTATAGACTGTGTGTTTGCACCCCGCTCTGATATAATGGGTTTCGCTTTGGGCGGTGAGCCTTATGTTGCCCATGCCACATGACCAGGCCAATTTAAATTAATTTTTTTGCAGCTTGATTGACAACTTCTCCTCTCCTTCAGGTACTCCGCTGATATGTGTGACCATATGGGCCGTCTTAAGACTCCATTTTGATAACGAGGGGTACGTATGAGATGTGTTCAGTTGCCGCATACAGCCTTATACGCTGGTGGAAGCCACAAGGGCTTCCCTGAGAAGCAGTGGAATAATATAGGTTTACACAATGGTGCCTACTGCAAGGTAATCTTGTGTTCTGTGAATGGCGGTGGGCACTGTATATCAGTTTTATTCGGTAGTGTTCCTTTAAGGCCTCAATGTGTGACACAAGTAATTATGTATAGTGGCCAAAGAACAAAGTCAGTAGTGATTGGCTGCTCTGGTTGATCCAAGAGAAAGTGAAACCCCACATAAGGTGAGTCCAGAGATGAGCACATTTCTGAAAATTCACTTCTGATTGAACCAAATCAGCAGTTCAAATTGATTCAGGTCAGAATAAATTCAACCCAGACCGAAAGTGCGCTAACTGCCTGAAAAGTTTCTCTCTCCCTTCCTTGAGTCTCCCCCTTCTCTTCTCTTCTTTCCCTTCTCTCTCCTCTTCTCCTCTCTATCCTCTCTCTCTTCTTTTTCCTCTTCTCTTTTGACTCTCCTCTCCTTAAGTCTCTCCCTTCCCTTCTATTCTTCTTTCCTCTCTTTCCTCTACATTGCTCTCTCTCTCTCTCCTTGTCTCTCTTTCCTAACTTCTCCTCTCTTGCCCCTCCTTGAGTCTCTCTCATCTCTTCTTTTCTTCCTCTCCTCTTTCTTCTCCTTGATTCTTTCTTCTGCCTTCTCACCTCTCCTCTCTCATCTCTCTATGAGTCTCCCTCATCTCTTCTTTCTTTCCCCTTCTCTCCTTGATTCTCTCTCTTGTCCTGTTTCCGCTATCTCCTGTCCTCTCTCTCTTTCTGGTCCACACCTTGCTATCCTCTCCTCTCTCATGTCTTTTCTCCCCTCTCTCTCCTTGATTCTAACTCCTCTCCTCTTTTGTCAATCATTCTTCTCCTTAATTCTCTCTCCTCTCCTCTCCTCTCCTCACCTCTCCTCTCTCTGCTCCCTCCAGTACTATTTCCCCTCTTTCTACTCTCTTTGCTCTCCTCTCTCTCCTTGATTCCCTCTCCTCACCTCTCTTCTTTCATCTTTCAAGTTTCTCTTATGTCTTCTGTCCTCTTTCCTCTTCTCTTCTGTCTCTCTTATTTCTTCTCCTCTCTCTTCTCTTTCCTCTCCTCTCTCCTTGATTATCTCTCCTCTCTTCTGACCTCTCCTATATTGTCTCTTCACCCAATTCTCTCTCATCTCATCTCTTCTCTCCTTTCTCTTCTCTCCTTTCTTTCCTCTCATCTCCTCTCTCTATCCTCTTATCTTTCCTCTCCTCTCTTTGATTTGCTCTCCTTTCTTCTCTTCTCCCTCCCCTATCTCCTGTCCGTTCACTCTCTCTCTCTCTCCCTCTTTCTTTCTCTCTCTCTCTCTCTCTCTCTTTCTCTCTCTCTCTCTCTCTTCTGCCTTCTCCTCTATATCTTCTCCTCTGTTATCTCTTCTCCTCTCTGTCCTTAATTGTATGTCCTCTCCTTTTTCATCTCTTCTCATTAATTTTCTCTCCTCTCGTCACCTCTTCTCTCTCCTGTACTCTTCCCTCTCCTCTGTCTGCTCTCTCCTGTACTCTTCCCTCTCCTCTGTCTGCTCTCTCCTGTACTCTTTCCTCTCCTCTGTCTGCTCTCTCCTGTACTCTTCCCTCTCCTCTGTCTGCTCTCTCCTGTACTCTTCCCTCTCCTCTGTCTGCTCTCTCCTGTACTCTTCCCTCTCCTCTGTCTGCTCTCTCCTGTACTCTTCCCTCTCCTCTGTCTGCTCTCTCCTGTACTCTTCCCTCTCCTCTGTCTGCTCTCTCTTGTACTCTTCCCTCTCCTCTGTCTGCTCTCTCCTGTACTCTCTTTTACCCTCTCTCTCACAGAACTTTTGGAAAAATTCAGGTGAAATACTGAAAATGTTAGAATCATCTCTAGATGTAACCCAATTTGCATTCAGGGCCCCTAGTGGTGTTCAGTCTGGGTAAATATTCAATAAAATGCTATCATTTTTTAAAATCTAAAAGTCCTAAATAGAGTTGAGCGAACACTTGGATGTTCGGGTTCGACGGGTTCGGCCGAACTTCACAAAAAAGTTTGAGTTCGGGACCCGAACTTGACCCTGAACCCGAACCCCATTGAAGTCAATGAGGACCCGAACTTTTGAGCACTAAAATGGCTGTAAAAAAGTCATGGAAAGGGCTAGAGGGCTGCAAATGTCAGCAAAATGTGGTTAAGAGCATGGAAAGTGCTCTGCAAACAAATGTGGTTAGGGAACTGACTTAATATAACATAAAATACGTAAAAATAAAAAATAATAATCTTGATCTTGGAGGACGAGGTCCATATGGAGTAGGAGGTTGAGGAGGCGGTGGATGTTGTGGTGTAGGTGGTAGGTAGTTAGTGGAATATGAGACTTTGTAAGAAAAAACAAAAAAACAAAAATCTATTTCCGCTAACTTGTGACAAAAAAAATCTTCTATGAACTCGCCATGCCCCTCAAAAGTGATCTTTTTATAGCGCCTCAGCAATTTTACTGTGTTTTGCAGTGATCAGAAAAAAATAAAATTCTGTCACTGCGATGGGGCGGACTGAACGCAAGTGTGCGCACAAGATCAGGCCTGATCGGGCGAACACTGCGTTTTTTGTAGAGCATATAGAACATGTCCTATTCTTGTCCGAAATTGCGGACAAGAAAAGGCATTTTCTATATAGTTCTGGCAATGTGCGGATCTGCAAAATGCGGAAAGCACATTGCCAATGTCCGTGTTTTGCGGATCCGCGGTGTCCGCAAAACACATACGGACGTCTGAATGGAGCCTTACAGGGGGGTGATCAATGACAGGGGGGTGATCAGGGAGTCTATATGGGGTGATCACCCCCCTGTAAGGCTCCATTCAGACATCCGTATGTGTTTTGCTGATCCACGGATCCAGTAACAGGGATCCAGCAGCGTGGCCACCCAGTAATCAGCACGAGTTAGAATGTGGGCAACTCGGCGGTCGTTGCAGAGACGCTGCAGCATGTAATGGCTCATGTGTGCCAGGCTGCCCAGAGGCAACGATAAGCTGTCCTCTGTGGGAGGTGTATCGTCCGTGTCCTCTGTATCCCCCCAGCCATGCATCAGTGATGGCCATGAGCTGCTTTGGGTGCCACCCTGCTGTGAACACGGTTCCTCCTCCTCCATCTCCTCCTCCTCATCCTCCAGAACTGTGCCCTGGCTGGACAATTGTGTACCTTGGGTTTGTGGGTGCAGGAACCCACCCTTAGAGCCACTTTGGAATGACTGGCCGGAAACCCTACAAAATGATCCCTCTTCATCCTCTTCCTCCTGTGCCACATCCTCCTCCATCATCGCCAGCAGCATTTTTTCAAGAAGGCATAGAAGTAGGATAGTAACGCTGAGAACGGCGTTATCAGCACTGGCCATGTTGGTGGAGTACTCGAAACAGCACAACAGGGCACACAGGTCTCGCATGGAGGCCCAGTCATTGGTGGTGAAGCGGTGCTGTTCCGCAGAGCGACTCACCCGTGCGTGCTGCAGCTGAAACTCCAATATCGCCTGCTGCTGCTCGCAGTCTGTCCAGCATGTGCAAGGTGGAGTTCCACCTTGTGGGCACGTCACATATGAGGCGGTGAGCGGGAAGGCCGAAGTTACGCTGCAGCGCTGACAGGCCAGCAGCAGCAGGGTGAGAACGCCAAAAGCGCGCACAGACGGCCCGCACTTTATGCAGCAGCTCTAACATATCGGGGTAATTTTTAAGGAATCTCTGCACCACCAAATTCAGCACATGCGCCAGGCAAGGGATGTGTGTCAAACCGGCTAGTCCCAGAACTGCTACGAGATTTCACCCATTATCGCACACCACCAGGCCGGGCTTGAGGCTGACTGGCACAAACCACTCATCGGTCTGTTGTCCAAGGCCCGTCCACAGCTCCTGCTCGGTGTGGGGTTTGTCCCCCAAACAGATAAGTTTTAAAACTGCCTGCTGTCGTTTACCCCTGGCTGTGCTGAAGTTGGTGGTGAAGGTGTTACGCTGACCGGATGAGGAGCTGGTAGAGGATGAGGAAGCGGAGTAGGAGGAGGAAGCAACAGGAGGCAAACTGAAGCGCCCTGCAATCCTCGGTGGTGGAAGGACATGCGCCAAACTGCAATCCGCCTCAGGCCCAGCCTCCACTGCATTTACCCAGTGTGCTGTTAGGGAGATATAACATCCCTGACCGTGCTTACTGGTCCACGTATCCGTAGTGAGGTGCACCTTGCCGTAGATGGCGTTGTGCAGTGCACACCTGATTTTGTCCCCCACTTGGTTTTGCAGGGAAGGGATGGCTCACCTGGAAAAGTAGTGGCGGCTGGGCACAACGTACTGTGGGACAACCACCGCCATAAGGCCTTTAAAACTATCCGTCTCCACCAGACGGAATGACAGCATTTCAAAGGCCAGTAATTTAGAAATGCTGGCATTCAGGGCCAGGGATCGTGGGTGGGTAGGGGGGTACTTCCTCTTCCTCTCCAGTGTTTGGGAGATGGAGAGCTGAACGCTTCCGTGGGACATTGTGGAGATGCTTGGTGACCCAGGTGGTGGTGTTACTGGCAGATCCTCTGTTTGCGGGGTGGCAGGTGGCACTGTCATTCCAGAGGTGGATGAAGAGGCCGCGACTGCAGCAGAAGAGGAAGCAGGAGGAGCCAGAGACCTTTCTTGGTTTTTGAGGTGTCTACTCCACTGCAGCTCGTGCTTTGCACTTAAATGCCTGGTCATGCAGGTTGTGCTGAGGTTGAGAACGTTTATGCCTCGCTTCAGGCTCTGATTGCACAGCGTGCAAACCACTCGTGTCTTGTCGTCAGCACATTGTCTGAAGAACTGCCACGCCAGGGAACTCCTTGGAGCTGGCTTTGGTGTGCTAGGTCCCTTGCTGCGGAGGGCAGTAGCAGGCGTACTGTCTAGGGGACGGCCGCTCCGCTTTTGCACCCTGCTCCCTCTTCTGCTGTGCTGGTGTCTCTGTGCGACCACCGCCTCTTCCTTCGAACTACACAGGTCACTCACATGACCTTGATTCCATGTGGGGTTGAGGACATCATCATCCTCCACATCATCTTCCACCCAGTCTTCACCCCTGCCCTCCTTGTTGGTCTGCACAATGCAGAAAGCCCCAGCAGTTGGCACCTGTGTTTCGTCATCATCCGAGACGTGCTGCGATGGTCCTCCCATGTACTCATCTTGAAAGATAAGTGGTTGGGCATCGGTGCACTCAATCTCTTCCACTTCTGGGGCAGGGCTAGGTGGATGGCCCTGGGAAACCCTGCTAACAGAGTCATCAAAAAGCAGAAGAGATTGCTGCATGACTTGGGGCTCAGACTGCTTGGCTGATTTGCATGGGGGTGAGGTGAAAGACTGATGGACATCGGCTGCAGGTGCCAACTGTGGTCTTTCAGCAGGAGACTGGGTGGGAGACAATGTGAAGGAACTGGATCCACTGTCCGCAACCCAATCTACTATTGCCTGTACTTGTTCAGGCCTCACCATTCGTAGACCCGCATTAGGTCCGACCAAATACCGTTCTGTCGCCTACTCGCACCTGAGGAAGGTGTTTCACTTGTGCGTGTAGCTGGCACAGATCGACCACGTCCTCTCCCTGCAATAGGAGCTCCACTAGCAGCACCACGACCTGGGCCACGTCCCTTATTCGACGCTCTCCTCATTCTGTGCAAATTTAGGATATTGCCCAAAATGGGTGTTTTTTTAATAACAGAATAGAACACCAGTATCTAACGCGTGTATCTCACACTGACAGATGCAGCAAAGGCCGCAAATTTAGTATTTTGCCCAAAAAGGGTGTTTTTTAAAACCCAGAAAATTATTGCAGTATTTTAAGATTATATTTCACACTGGAAAATGCTGCATAGGCACCACATGTAGGGTATTGCCAAAAATGGGTGATTTTTTAAACCCCGAAAATTATTGCAGTATTTCAAGATTATATTTCACACTGACAAATGCTGCAAAGGCCCCAGATGTAGGGTCTTGCAAAAAATTGGTGATTTTTTTGAACCCAGAATATAATTGCAGTATTTCAAGCTTGTATTTGACTGTAACAAATACACAGATGCAGTGCTGGTGCACAGAACTTGCATAAAATGGCTGCCGCCGCCCACCTAACTAACAGACAGATAAGTTATTTTTCTGTGTCACTGGGCTCAGGGCAGGGTAAAAAGATTGTGCACTGCACCCACAAAACAAAATCTAGGTAGATCACTGAGTTAACAAGCACTTCAGATTAAAGATTCTTTCCTATTCTCTCCCTCACAGCAGCTGCAACCTCTCCCTACACTAGTAAGAGCTGAGTGACGTGCAGCGCTATGTGACTCCAGCTTATATAGAGGCTGGGTCACACGCTGCACTGGCCAATCACAGCCATGCCATTAGTAGGCATAGCTGTGATGGCCTCTAAGGGCACACGATTAAAACACTTGATTTGCTGCTCTGCAGCCATTCAAAAAGCCCCATTAACTCGCCGAACACCGAATCCAGACTTTTACAGAAAAGTTCGGGTTCGGGGTCCAAAAACACTAAAGTTCAGTACGAACCCAAACTTTACAGTTCGGGTTCGCTCAACCCTAGTCCTAAACCTTTGTGCTGATCAAATTATTACGACTCTTTTAATGCACAGAACTATCCTGTTGGCTTTAGAAAAAGCCGATTGGCATTGTGCTAATTTTAATCTTAAAATACTTGCCAAATAATCTAAGTAAAGAATTTTTTTTAATCCTTAAAATGTAGTAATTGTAACCCTTCATACTGGTACCGGGGGGCTATTACAGGGGGCTTTGTTCAATACAGGTCAGTCTGGCTCTATACATTATAATTGTATTATTGTATATTGTACAGGATTAGAGAATGATATTGGGATTATTATTTTTGTAGGTGCTGGGAAATGAATACCAGTGTGGCTCTCTGGTGGGTGATTAAAGGTCCCGTCATTGGCTCCATCATGGTAAGTCAAATCTAGATAGATGACAAAAAGTGTAAATGGTGGCTGGTAATATTGTATTTCCTACCTATTATACAGATGGTCCCTTCCTCAACTTCCTGAGATGAGGGGCGTCAGATGTGTATTTTGAGATACTCTTTTGGGAGATGTTTATATTATATGTGTCTATGTGTGGCCACCAAGTGGTTGTGATGTGAATTGCAGCCGCACAAGGTTTTGCTTGCACATTTTGTTAATAAATAGAAAAATTGGAGAAACGTAAAGATGGTCATTAGGTTTGTTTTAGTATGTAAGCGAAAAGCTATAGTGCTGGATATGTGCGGTTTTATCGAGTTCCTCCATAACCCTTCAGTTGTCCCAATAATATAACATGAGACTGAAGGAGTCTGACAGCTGGGACCTACAATAGATAGGTCAATTCTGGTGGCCATTATCTTTGACCAAGACCAGCTCCACTAAAGTGAGTGGAATCGAGGGAAGACATGACCCCCGTCTATAGATCTGGTCGGCACTGGGATTGGCCTTTTTTTCACGTAGGTCCCAGATTTTCTTTGGTTGAACTTTTGGTGCAACGAGAACTTTAAGCTGCGAAAATGAGTAGATTGGGAGCAAATTTGAATTTCTATGCTGTGGCGTGGTTTACCATGAAAGACACGACCTAAAACCATTTGACAGATATATTAAAACAAAATCGCTAACTGGTTCGAATTTTGGCACAAATCTAGACATAGAATATCTTCTACAACGACCCCATACCAAAACCGTGCAATCATCTTATATCGCACCTCAGCAGAGCAGTTTCCAGTGTCTCGGGCAGCTCACGCTGACAGCCTCTATCTTGTTTCCATCTCGCTCTCTCATAAGAATGTGATAATAAGTTTCTGAGAAACGTATGAAATCCGACATTGTTTCCAGTTTTCAATTCTCACTTTCTCCAACAGATCAATTTTGTCCTGTTTGTGGGAATAATAATTATTTTAGTGCAGAAGCTTCAGTCCCCCGACATCGGAGGCAATGAGTCCAGCATTTACCTGTAAGTACAAAGATATCAACGTGTCACTTCTGATATTTTCTGAAGAAAACTAAATGTCATGTGAGGTTATTTCATATATATTTCCCATCATCACTGTATACAAGAAGATGTATAACTTATACCAGCTGTACATATATAATTATATACAGGAGATGCCCAGGTTATACCAGCTGTACATATATAATTATATACAGGAGATACCCAGGTTATACCAGCATGCTCCATATCACTATATACAAGAAGATGTATAACTTATACCAGCTGTACATATATAATTATATACAGGAGATACCCAGGTTATACCAGCATGGTCCATATCACTATATACAAGAAGATGTATAACTTATACCAGCTGTACATATATAATTATATACAGGAGATGCCCAGGTTATACCAGCATGCTCCATATCACTATATACAAGAAGATGTATAACTTATACCAGCTGTACATATATAATTATATACAGGAGATACCCAGGTTATACCAGCATGGTCCATATCACTATATACAAGAAGATGTATAACTTATACCAGCTGTACATATATAATTATATACAGGAGATACCCAGGTTATACCAGCATGGTCCACATCACTATATACAAGAAGATGTATAACTTATACCAGCTGTACATATATAATTACATACAGGAGATGCCCAGGTTATACCAGCCTGGTCCATATCACTATATACAAGAAGATGTATAACTTATACCAGCTGTACATATATAATTACATACAGGAGATGCCCAGGTTATACCAGCATGGCCCATATCACTATATACAAGAAGATGTATAACTTATACCAGCTGTACATATATAATTACATACAGGAGATGCCCAGGTTATACCAGCCTGGTCCATATCACTATATACAAGAAGATGTATAACTTATACCAGCTGTACATATATAATTATAGTTATATACATGAGATACCCAGGTTATACCAGCATGCTCCATATCACTGTATCCAAGAAGATGTACAACTTATACCAGCTGTACATATATAATTATATACAGGAGATACCCAGGTTATACCAGCTGTACATATATAATTATATACAGGAGATGCCCAGGTTATACCAGCATGCTCCATATCACTATATACAAGAAGGTGTATAACTTATACCAGCTGTACATATATATATATATATATATATATATATATATATAGTTATATACATGAGATACCCAGGTTATACCAGCTGTACATATATAATTATATACAGGAGATACCCAGTTTATACCAGCATGCTCCATATCACTATATACAGAAGATGTATAACTTATACCAGCTGTACATATATAATTATATACAGGAGATACCCAGGTTGTACCAGCATGGTCCACATCACTATATACAGGAAGATGTATAACTTATACCAGCTGTACATATATAATTATATACAAGAGATGCCCAGGTTATACCAGCATGCTCCATATCACTATATACAGGAAGATGTATAACTTATACCAGCTGTACATATATAATTATATACAGGAGATGCCCAGGTTATACCAGCATGCTCCATATCACTATATACAAGAAGATGTATAACTTATACCAGCTGTACATATATAATTATATACAGGAGATGCCCAGGTTATACCAGCATGGTCCATATCACTATATACAAGAAGATGTATAACTTATACCAGGTGTACATATATAATTATATACAGGAGATGCCCAGGTTATACCAGCATGGTCCATATCACTATATACAAGAAGATGTATAACCTATTCCTGCTTTACATATATAATTATACTGTAAACACGAGATACCCAGGTTATACCAGCTGTACATATATAATTATATTCAGGAGATGCCTAGGTTATACCAGCATGCTCCATATCACTATATACAGGAAGATGTATAACTTATACCAGCTGTACATATATAATTATATACAGGAGATGCCCAGGTTATACCAGCATGGTCCATATCACTGTATACAGGAAGATGTATAACTTATACCAGCTGTACATATATAATTATATACAGGAGATGCCCAGGTTATACCAGCATGGTCCATATCACTATATACAAGAAGACGTATAGCTTATACCAGCTGTACATATATAATTATATACAGGAGATACCCAGGTTATACCAGCATGGTCCATATCACTATATACAAGAAGATGTATAACTTATACCAGCTGTACATATATAATTATATACAGGAGATACCCAGGTTATACCAGCATGCTCCATATCACTGTATACAGGGAGATGTATAACTTATACCAGCTGTACATATATAATTATATACAGGAGATGCCCATGTTATACCAGCATGGTCCATATCACTATATACAAGAAGATGTATAACCTATTCCTGCTTTACATATATAATTATACTGTAAACACGAGATACCCAGGTTATACCAGCTGTACATATATAATTATATACAGGAGATGCCCAGGTTATACCAGCTGTACATATATAATTATATATAGGAGATACCCAGGTTATACCAGCTGTACATATATAATTATATACAGGAGATACCCAGGTTATACCAGCATGGTTCATATCACTATATACAAGAAGATGTATAACTTATACCAGCTGTACATATATAATTATATACAGGAGATGCCCAGGTTATACCAGCTGTACATATATAATTATATACAGGAGATACCCAGGTTATACCAGCTGTACATATATAATTATATACAGGAGATACCCAGGTTATACCAGCATGGTCCATATCACTATATACAAGAAGATGTATAACTTATACCAGCTGTACATATATAATTATCTACAGGAGATGCCCGGGTTATACCAGCTGTACATATATAATTATATACAGGAGATGCCCAGGTTATACCAGCATGCTCCATATCACTGTATACAAGAAGATGTATAACTTATACCAGCTGTACATATATAATTATATACAGGAGATACCCAGGTTATACCAGCTGTACATATATAATTATATACAGGAGATGCCCAGGTTATACCAGCATGGTCCATATCACTATATACAAGATGTATAACCTATTCCAGCTGTACATATATAATTATATACAGGAGATACCCAGGTTATACCAGCATGGTCCACAGCAATATATATAATTACAGTAGATACAGAAAATACCCAGGATATAGCAGCTTGGAGGGTGTTTCTCTTTCATTTAGAATTCCTCACCAAGCATCTGTCAAAAATCTCTTAAAAAACTGCCTCCTTAGCCGTTTATTACTTGCTATTTGTAATGAGGTTTGTGACCTTTTCAGTCCTTCCTGTTGATTTGTAATGTAACGAGCTTATAATGTCAGATTCTCGTCAGTCTGTATTATAATTACGGCTGCCTTCGCCTTATCTGTGCTGTCATTCTGTTACTGTGTGACAGTGACAAGGTGACATTTCTTGTCGCACATTGTTCTAGGATACACTGTAGCAGTGGAGATAAATTTACATAAGATAAAGTTACATTCTTATTAACCCTATAATGTGGTTTCCTTGGATTTGTTTACTTACATTAGGCCATTACTGTATGATCTGCAGGGGTCTGACCTCAGCGGGCCCCCTAATCAGCTCGTCATGGCAGTGAGTAGATCTGAGGTGCGAGTACCAGGCATTACCACTCAGTAATCTAAGGCGCTCTTCCCATTTAAACCCATCATTCTGCCGACCCCTGGGACTCCAGCTAATCCCACATTGAAGCTGGCATATTCCACAGATGCAGATTGTCCATTTATTAAAATACTGGAAAACTCCTTTGATATTTGGCCTATTTTTGGACATTAGAGATTGCGCTTGCTAAACGTATACAACCTTATACTTACAGAATGTATACAATTGGAGGGATCTTTGCATCTTGTTTTCATTTTACATTTTCATTTTTTTTCATTTACATTTTTCAAGCCTAAACCCTCTGTGTGTCCAGTGTCCACCAGTAATGGCAACTGGTCAGGACACAGGACATTAAAAGGACATTACACCGACAGCCTTTCTGCCCCACAAGGACAGTCATTGTATTGAGGAGCTGTTGTAACTGTTACAGTTATAGAGGTAATGTCGCAAGCATAGTTCTGACTGTCTGTTATGGAGGCACTCTGCCAGGAGCTGTTATGGAGGCACTCTGACAGGAGTTGTTATGGAGGCACTCTGACAGGAGCTGTTATGGAGGCACTCTGCCAGGAGCTGTTATGGAGGCACTCTGCCAGGAGCTGTTATGGAGGCACTCTGACAGGAGCTGTTATGGAGGCACTCTGACAGGAGCTGTTATGGAGGCACTCTGCCAGGAGCTGTTATGGAGGCACTCTGCCAGGAGCTGTTATGGAGGCACTCTGCCAGGAGCTGTTATGGAGGCACTCTGCCAGGAGCTGTTATGGAGGCACTCTGCCAGGAGCTGTTATGGAGGCACTCTGCCAGGAGCTGTTATGGAGGCACTCTGCCAGGAGCTGTTATGGAGGCACTCTGCCAGGAGCTGTTATGGAGGCACTCTGACAGGAGCTGTTATGGAGGCACTCTGACAGGAGCTGTTATGGAGGCACTCTGCCAGGAGCTGTTATGGAGGCACTCTGCCAGGAGCTGTTATGGAGGCACTCTGCCAGGAGCTGTTATGGAGGCACTCTGCCAGGAGCTGTTATGGAGGCACTCTGCCAGGAGCTGTTATGGAGGCACTCTGCCAGGAGCTGTTATGGAGGCACTCTGCCAGGAGCTGTTATGGAGGCACTCTGCCAGGAGCTGTTATGGAGGCACTCTGCCAGGAGCTGTTATGGAGGCACTCTGCCAGGAGCTGTTATGGAGGCACTCTGCCAGGAGCTGTTATGGAGGCACTCTGCCAGGAGCTGTTATGGAGGCACTCTGCCAGGAGCTGTTATGGAGGCACTCTGCCAGGAGCTGTTATGGAGGCACTCTGCCAGGAGCTGTTATGGAGGCACTCTGCCAGGAGCTGTTATGGAGGCACTCTGCCAGGAGCTGTTATGGAGGCACTCTGCCAGGAGCTGTTATGGAGGCACTCTGCCAGGAGCTGTTATGGACTTCTGTTATGGAGGCACTGTGGCTGGCCCTGTTGTAGCTGTCTCTGTTATGGAGGCACTGAGACAACAGCTATTGCAGCATCTGTTATGCATACAGTTTGACAGTAGCTGACGTGCCTGTCTATGTTATGGAGGCAGTATGGCAGGAGCTGTAATGGATGTCTGTTATGGAGGCACTGTGGTCAGAGCTATTGGGGATGTTTCTGTTATGTTGTAGGTGTCTGTTATGGAGGCACGCTGACAGGAGTTATTGCGCTTGTCTCTGTTATTGTTATGGAGGCACTGTGGCTGTCCGTTGTTGAGGTACTGTGGCAGGAGCTGGGCTGGCTTTGTCTGTTATGGAGGTGCAATGAGCAGGATATGGGATAACACTGATGCCAAATTATGCAATGGCTGGGTCAGGTGTTTTGTTTGTGGCGCCAATTGCAGCGTGCTCAGGGTACTATCACAGGACCCTCCCAAGGTGTTATAACTCACGCCCCAGGTTAGGAATGCCAGAGTGGTGTGATTGCCTATAATGTCTCTGTATGGTGATGATAATGGTGTCAACGGTGTCTCCTACCTGGGTACGGCTGGACTCCTGGCTCCTGGCTCACTTGCAATAAATTTGAATGTGGTGATAGTAGGAGTAATAGAGGGATTTTGCAGCAGAAATTGATGTCCAGACCTTTAGGTGAAGTTCAAACTTGTCTTTACTGAAGAGAACTTTCATCCAAGCAAAATACAGCTTTGCCAAAACCTGCTGGGACCAGAGACCAATGGGTGGCAGGAAAGATTCTTCTGCACTATAAATCTGGAACTTGCAGGAAAGAACGTCTGCTTAGTAGCTCTAAATCTGTGGCAGGAATTTGGCTTCTGTACTTCTTTATATCTTCTGCTTTAATGGGGACTGACTAGCTGAGGAGGAATATGGCTTCTCCTAGGTCTCTGGACTTTACTCACAGATAGGCTCACAGGGAATGCTTACGTCCTGGAACTCTGGAGATTGTCTGCTTGCTTCATCCAGCTGAGACTGCAGGGCTCAGTCTGGGTATGTGATCCATGTCTCAGCTGAGACAAGATCCTGGCTTTCTTCCCTATGCAGGGGGGTCTCCTGAAGGCTATCACACAGCCTTCCCCAACAGGGGTGGCTGGCACACTGACCTAACTTCCTTCTCCACTCAAGTGCAGGATGTGGTTACAGTCCACACCTCCACAGAGGGGGAGCTAAGCTGGAATAATCAATTCCAGATTAGATATGTATAAACTAAACTGAACTAATTCCTTACCAATCCATTGCTGCAACCTGCTGGTGAACATGAAAATTACAACGAAATTTACATTTAACATAGTTTTAAATGCACAGTTGTGAAGACATGAGCAAAATCATATGAGAAGACAAATGAAAAGGCTCTTAACAGATAGTAGCTGGATAGAGGCATGTAGTAACACAACTCTGGGGTGTTACAGTCCTCCTTACTTTGAGTTAAGCCGCCCTCGGCTTATGCTTAGGAGGGGAGGAACCAGCTCTGGGGTACCCAAATAAATACAAAGTGCTGCATGTAATACATATAAAGACATACAAAGACAAACACAAAACAGCTACCCTGAGGTTCCTGCCCTCATGAGTAGAGTGTCCTAAGTAACAGTTTCCCTCTGAACCTAAAACCAGTGAACCAAAGGTCTGCACTAAGAAATCACTACTGACTGACTTGAATTTGAAGTATTGTCCACCGATACCAAAGAAAGCATGGGGGTGTCTTTACTATGTAATCCCACCATTATGTAGTGAAATGCCCGCAAATGGAAGGGTGGCTTTATCCTGTATTCCCTTCCCTGCACCAAAGTAAAAATATAAGGCTTATAGCACGATCACTATGGTGACTATGGGTAGCTAAAAGTGTATCTAAGGTTTGAGGTGCCATACCTTAGGCAAAGGCACAGAAGAGGAAGTCATGAGCTTCTCCAAACACTTCTGGCAGTCACAGGAGGAGGGCATAGTAATCCCATGGAAGTCCTGGAAGACACACCAGGATGGGGGTTTAGTAGTCCCATTACCAATCCTGGCACATATAAAAAACAGGAAGGAGGGGTATATGACTCCCCTAGCCATTCCCGAAGCAGCGGGGTTACCTGTGTAGTTACTGGACCTGCCAGGACTTACCACTTGATCCTACCCTGGGTACCTATGGGCATATAACACCGTGTGTAGGCCATTAGTATTAAGCGTCCAGATAGGCAGTCCGTATAAAGGGGGGAAAAGAGACAAGAGCTGTAAAGCAAGGCACATAAAAGTAAGGTGCTACTGCTCTGGCTAAAGGCAAAAGTTAGTGCAGTTTCACAAAAAGTGCATGAAGGTCACATTGTGGCATCTGTAAAAGAGTCCATACAATGGGCATATAATACTTGAATGTTGCATAACCTGTAAACTTGTAATGAAATTAGTGCAAAAACATTATGCAAATATCAGTGCAATCAATATTATCATAATACGCTCAAATATAACTTGAGTCCTTTTTCTTTGAAGTGCTTTATGTGGACCTGAAGAAAAGTCCATAAGTTTCCTGAAATATTCTGGAAGCAGATAAAAGTCAATTGTAATCCACAGGAATAATAAAGTTAATTGTAATCCAATAAGAGGTATAAAATGTTATATCAAACACATATAAAATAGCAGCAGGATGAGAACCACAGTTCCATAAGGCTCTCTAGTAACCTGAGAAAGGGGATGAAACAATGTAAACTTGGATGCAAAGGGTTAAAGTAGTTGGGGGAGTCCTCACAAGAGTGGCCATGCAGCTGAGGCTGTAATTTGTGGCAATGGAGACAACAAAACTGGCCAAAAGTCTCTCAATTTTCAAGACCAGTCCACGCTGTGGCTCCCATAAGTCCTTTATTTTAGAATGAGAAGGGCGCTTAGAGAAGGACTTCCAGGTCCTCCTCGCTGCTGGAGCTACTGAAGCTTATTAGAGGGCGCTCTTGCTTTTGATAACGCAGTTTTGCGGCTGTAGTGGTGCGACACTGCCCTCTTGTGGTGTCTTTTGGAATTGGCCGAGCAGTCAGCCTGGTGAATGCAGCTGTGACATGCTGCAAGCCGGGATCCCTAGCTGGTGCAGAGGTGGATAAAACCTCCGGCTGAAGGGGCACTGGTAGGCAAACTGAGGGTGCCTGAGGCAGCTTCAAGGGTAGGATGTATGGCTGCACCCTGGGATTGAAGGTCAGGACTGAATTGTTAATCTGGCCCACCCTGCTCCTACCTGGTGTCACGGCCGGGAGGCCCGTTCCGGTGCTTCCTGCTGGTCATCTGGGGTGATCCTGGCTTGCTTCTGGGCGGCGGTCATCTCCTCCGGTGGTGCGACTGGCTCTTGGACCGGGGATTGGTCGTCGGTGCCGGCGGTGACGTGGTTGGTGCAGTCGGTAACAGGGCAGAGGGGGTCATCTCCTCTGGTGCCTTGATAGCCGCTTCCGCGGGTGCAGAGTCAGCCGCCGCGGAGGGATCCACTGCCTCCGGGATCGTCGCCAGCGTCGAGTGGCCATTCTTCCAGACCAGCTGGGATACCCGGATCTCCTGTGGGTACTGTTCGTACACTGGATCCCCGTTGAGCATCTCTCCCCACTTAGATTGTGGGAGCGCCATATTCCTTGCGTCTTCTCTCTCACTCAGTGCAGGGAATGAAGGTGGAGCCCAGAGAGAGGAGTCTTCACTCCCTTGGCTCACATTGCAAAGTTCTTGGTGGGCAGTCTTGAGTTCTAGGGTGGCGTAGACATCATTTTCACACTCCTGAGAGGGAGTTCTTGAGTTTTCCCGCTTCCAAAGGGCATGAAGAAGCTGTGCCATTACAAGAATGTGGCGGATTAACCCTTGGAGTGCTGGTGCCCACCGTGTAGCGCTTTCTGGCACCGCAATGACAGCAATAAAAGTAAATTTTCAGGGTATTCACACAGTCCGTAGATCTTGCAATACTGTTAGACATACAATTGGGTCCTTTTGGCACACAGTTCGATCCTGTTCGTGATGCCAAAATTCAATGAGCAGGATATGGGGTAACACTGACGCCAAATTATGCAATATCTGTAAAGAATAAATCAAGGCAACTGGACTTACTGTAGATTTCTTGAAAACGTTTCACTCATTCTTCAATTTTGAGGGACTGTACAAGAATTCTCTGGGAATAAATATGTAACTGAATCAACATCTGGTAATTATACCCAGCATGGGGTCAGAGGTCATTATACCCAGCATGGGGTCTAAGGTGTTGATTCCATTATCCTAATTGGAGTCAGTAGGTGATAATGACTTCCCAGAAAAAGATGTCAAGACAGCATTGTATGTAGCAGACAATAGATGTCTAACCCCCACCACCACTATTCAATCTTGGCTTCTCCATTTTTACGTAGATGGCCTCCTTCACACCTCGTTTGTACCAATCAGCCTCCTTATCCAAAACACGTACTTGACTGTCTTCAAAGGTGTGACCTGTTTCTTTTAGACGTAAGTACACGGCTGAATCTTGACCAGAGGTTTGGATAAGGACCACTAAGACAGTGAAGATGAAGAAGATGAAATTAATCAGCACAGATTATTATAAACCCATTTCCAGTGTGGTATCCATAGCCTTGGGATCAGAATACGTCATTTTTTCAAGAATGTATGGTTCAGAGTATAGAATCTTGCATGGTGGGAGTGCTGAATTATCAGGTGTCAGATTCATGGACTTATACTGTTCTGATGTTTTAGTGGCTTACACCTTTGCCATTTCTTCATTGTCAATCACAAGTTCTGCCAGTGTTCATACAGAAAGTGCTCAGTATTCAACACCTACCTTGTTCACAGACTCAAAATGTCAGACATCCTCGCTAGAAAATGTCAAGTCCGTTTACCAGATGTCAGACGTGTCTGTTAATGCTAGAGATGAATGAATCGAAGTTGACGAAGTGGAATTCGATCCGAATTTCAGGAAAAATTCAATTTGCACCGAATGCGAATTTCCTCACGCTTCGTGATAACAAATCACATTTTTTCCTAAAATGGCTGCTGCACTTGTGAGGACATGGAGCAAGGAACTCTGGGAAGGAGGGATCACCTATAATCAGCAGCCAGCCAGCCCTGTGATGTCACAGCCCTATAAATAGCCTCAGCCATCTTGGATTCTGCCATTTACCAGTTTACTTAGTGCAGGGAGAGACACCTTGCAGCACTGACTGGGGATCCAAATTGCCATGATACAGCTCTGTAATTCCAGCAAACCGTTCTTGTTATTGGGTAGCAAGTGCTGTGTGATACAGCCATTAACAGGGTTTATTACAAGGAAATATTTCTACGTCTTATTTGCCCTTGTGAGGTGCAGTTATATGTTCTAAAGCATTTTTTGGCTTGTATTAGTGGGAAAAAAAGACTTATTAGCCGTAGTGTGGTGAAGTGCGAAAATGACAGCCCTTTTTGGCATGTATTAGTTGCACACAAAAAAAGGTTATTTGCGGTTCAGCGGTGCAGTTATATGTTCTAAAGCCCTTTTTGTCCTGTATTAGTGGCAAAAGAAAAATATATTTGCCGTTCAGCGGTGCAGTTATATGTTCTAAAGGCTTTTGTGTCGTGTATCAGTGGAAAAAAATAAGGACCTATTTGCCGTTCAGCGGGGCAGTTATATGTTCTAAAGCCTTTTGTGGAGTGTATAAGAGGAAAAAAGAAAAATATATTCGCCGTTCAGCGGTGCAGTTATATGTTCTAAAGCCCCTTTTTTGCGTGTATTAGTGGGAAAAAAGGGCTTATTAGCCGTTGTGTGGTGAAATGAGAAAATTACTGACTTTTTTGGTATTTTTTAATTTACTTTTTATTTATTTATTTGATCTAACAGTATGTCAGACAGAGAAGTGCCAGGCCCTGCACAGGGGAGTGGCAGATGCCTAAATGTTTCTGGCGCAAGCACAGGTCGCAGCAGAGTAAGGGGGCGTGGCAGCAGGACTCGCAGAAGAGGCCTGAGCTCCCGGTGTCATCTAGCAGTCATGTCTTGACCAGCAACCCAGCGGTTCTTGAATGGTTGACTCAGTCATCCACTTCGTCCCAAGTGACCTCAGACACCCCCAGCCAAGAGTCGGTGGGTTCGTCAAACACAACCCTTAGTTGGCATGGTCCGGGAGCAGGCCCTGTGCCCTTACCTGTCCTCAACCTGCCTCTGTCCTTTCCTGTTCCCTCAGCCAGAGAAGTTTTATATGCTGTGGGCTCAGCCTCACTATACAGCGAGGACAAGCTACTAGAGGACAGTCAGCAGCTACTGGCCAGCCAAGATGTGGAGGAGACATCCGCCGATTCCTCCACTAGGCGGGCAATTAGTGATGAGGAGAGTAGCGTAGGAGCTGGTGTTGCGAGTGGTGAGGCTCCTGACCAGAGACCATTGAGGAGGACATCAATGATGTGCAGACAGTACTCGATGATGATTATGTAGCTGATTGCACTTGGGAGCCGGGTGAATTAGGGGCTTCATCATCATTGGGAGAAGAGGGTGGCAGCTTGCCCATGAGGCAAGTCGCTAGCATGGCCATGAGTCAGCACGGTGGCAGTAGTGGGAGGTCGGAAGCCAAACGTGCCTGGGGTACAACATCTGCTTTGCAGGAGCCTACCTGCCTGGAAAGTAGTGGTGCATGGGTCCACGGAAGCAGCGGCAGTAGCAGTTAGTCGGTGCGTAGTGTTGGGGGTAAAATCACCTACTCGGCAGTGTGGCATTTTTTGGTTAAGCCGCTGGAGGAGGTGAGCATGGCCATATGTAGAATCTGTGGGCAGAATGTGAAGCGTGGCCAGGGCGCCAATGTTGGCACTACGGCCCTGCATCAACATATGCAGCGTCACCATAAAGTGGCCTGGGAGAACCATGGCTCCGATGTGGTGGTCCATCCTGCCGCAGAAACTGCTGCATCACCCAGTGGCATGCACTATGTTTCTGGCAGTCAAGGCTCCACCACCTTAGCCGAAGGGAGCTGTCTGTCCTTCCCATCATCTGCTGGTCCTGATGCCTCTGCTCCTCGCCCTCCTACTCCTCATTAATCATTCCGTCAGCAATCGATTACCGAAACGATTGCCAAGAGACAACAGTATGCGTGCACTCATCCAACTGTGCAGAAGATGAATGTGCCCTTGTCCAAGTTGCTGGTGCTGCAGTCCCTCCCTTTTCAAGTGGTCGACTTTGCACCTTTCAGAGAACTGATGGCTTGTGCCGAGCCGATGTGGAGAGTCCCAAGCCGTCATTTCTTTGCCAAAAAGGCAGTACCAGCCCTGCACACACATGTAGAACAGAAGGTGGGCCAATCCTTGGGCCTGTCTGTGTCTGCCAAAGTGCACGGCAGCGTCGACGTGTGGAGCTGTAACTACGGTCAGGGACAATACATGTCCTTTACGGCCCACTAGGTGAATGTGGTGCCTGCACAGCCACACCAGCAACTTGGCCAGATGACGATGCTTCCGCCTCCAAAAATCAAATCCTGGCTTTCTCCGCGACAACTCAAAATCGGACTCATGGTGACCGACAACGGGAATAACATGGTGTCGGCTCTGCTTCAAGGAGGGCTGAGCCATGCGCCTTGCATGGCACACGTGTTCAATCTGGTTGTCAAGCGGTTCCTGAAGTCTTACACCCATGTGCAACACATCCTAAAAGTTGCCAGGAAACTTTGCATGCACTTCAGCAACTCGTACACCACAAAGCACACCCTCTTTGAAGCAGCAGAACGGCATCCCCCAACATAGGCTGATATGCGAAAGGCCATAAATGATTTCTTGATGATCCAAGCAGACAGGAGTACTCCTCTGAGTAACTTCGATGTCAGCCAGTGGCAGCTCATGTGTGACACCTGCCATTTGCTCAGGCCCTTTGAGGAGGCCACGTTATTTGTCAGTCGCCAGGACTACAGGATGAACAATGTCCTTCCACTGCTTCATGTCCTGGAACAGATTCTGGTAAATCTGGCTGGTCAGAGGACTGGAGACATGGCGCCTACATCTCACGGCCACATGAGCCCTGTAAGGGCTGAACTGAAGAAATTACTCACCAGCAGCAGCAGCTAGACCTGGAGCAGGACCTGAACCAGCAGGTGGTGGCATACTTGGACAGTACCCTGCCACCCCACATTGAAGATCCGCTGGACTACTGGGCAGCCAAATTGGATTTGTGGCCGCAACTAGCAGAGTTTGCCCTGGAAAAGCTGTCCTGCCCGGCCAGTAGTGTGGCATCAGAGCGGGTGTTTAGTGCTGCGGGGGTCATAGTTACCCCAAGAAGAACTCGCTTCTCCACCCAAAATGTGCAGAGACTGACCTTTGTCAAGATAAATCAGGCGTGGATCAGCCAGGATTTCCATCCACCAATGCCTGATGCATCAGACTAGATCATCCATGGTGCCACACCAACACTTTGACAAAAGAGACCGGTTTCTTCTGGCTACCTGTCTCAGCCACTATTCTGATGCTGCCACCCACCTGATGCCACACATCTGATGCCAAGTGCTCCTTCTTTCACCCACTATCTTCAGCTGGTACTCTTATTGCCACCCACCTCCCTACTCTGTCACCGGTTCACTCTGTGGTCTCCTGATGCTGCTTCCACCACCTCACTATGTCACCTTGCCACTCTGTGGTCTCCTGATGCTGTTGCCACCTACCGACTCTGTCACTGGGTCACCCTGTGTTCTCCTGATGCTGCTGTCACCTCCACACTATGTCGCCTTGCCAGTCTGTGGTCTCCTGATTCTGCTCTCACCTCCACACTATGTCACCTTGCCACTCTGTGGTTTCATGATGCTGCTGCCAGCTCCACAATATGTCCCCTTGCCACTCTGTGGTCTCCTGATGCTGCTGCCACCTCTACACTGTCACCTTGTCACTCTGTGGTCTCCTGATGCTGCTTCCACCTCACCACTATGTCATAGGGCCACTCTGTAGACTTCTCATGCTGTTCTTACCCTCCCCACTTCATGACTTGGCCACTATTTTGCCTCCACACTATGTCACCTTGCCACTCTGTGGTCTCCTGATGCTGTTGCCACCTACCGACTCTGTCACGGGGTCACCCTTTGGTCTCCTGATGCTGCTGTCACCTCCACACTATGTCATCTTTCCACTCTGTGGTCTCATAATGCTGCTGCCTCCACCTCCACACTCTGTCATTGTACCACTTTGTGGTATCCAGATGCTGCTGCCACCTCCACACTATGTCACTTTCCCACTCTGTGGTCTCCTGATGCTACTGTCACCTCCACACTATGTCACCTTGCCACTCTGTGGTCTCCTGATGCTGCTGATGCCACCTCCACACTGTCATTGTGCAACTCTGTGCCTCCTGATGCTGCTGCCACCTCCACCGCTCTGTCATTGTGCCGCTCTGTGGCCTCTTCCTGATGCTGCTGCCACCTCCAGACTCTGTCATTGGGCCACTCTGTGGTCTCCTCATGCTGCTTCCACCTCACCACTATGTCATAGGGCCACTCTGTAGACTTCTCATGATGTTCCCACCCTCCCCACTTCATGACTTGGCCACTATTTTGCCTCCACACTATGTCACCTTGCCACTCTGTGGTCTCCTGATTCTTCTGTCACCTCCACACTATGTCACCTTGCCACTCTGTGGTCTCCTGATGCTGCCGCCACCTCCATACTGTCATTGTGCCACTCTGTGGCCTCCTCCTGATGCTGCCGCCACCTCCAGACTTTGTCATTGGGCAACTCTGTGGACTTCTCATGCTGTTTCCACCCTCCCTCCTTCATGACTGGGCCACTATTTTGCCTTTCGGCCTGGCTGACATCATCATTTATTTGACCCTTCTTCTGATCTGTCAGAAGGAAGGAAAAATGAGACGCACAATGGATCCTGTCTGTGTAGCGGCTGTAAGGCCTGTATGGTCCCATCAGAATTGGCATATGATTTGGTAGCCAAAAGCAGGAGTGGGTACGAAACACAAAAGACATGCAAATATTCCATTCACGTGTCATCTCTGTTTTGGATCCACTCCTGTTTTATTTTGCAATACTGATGGATTACTGACCAAATGCTGACCGAATGAAGGCGGATGCTCAACAGACAGGATCCTTTTTTGGGGGGTTATTGTTCTGACGGATCAGAGAAAGGGCAAAATAATCAGTGACGTCAACACAAACTTACTGCTGACACCCTCTCCACTCTGTTGGTGGGCTCTACTTGTATAAGTGTTTAATAGAACAGGTTCTGTTGACATCTATGTGGAATCAGCTGACGACGGTGTAAAAGGAGTGTGCTTCTTCTTGGCGCTAACATCGACCTGTAAGGCTAAGTTCACACTTGAGTTATTTGGTCAGTTTTGGCCCCTTGACTGCCCAAATAAGTGAAGTGTGCAGTGATTCTAAGAGCGACGTCTGTCATCTGCATGTCATACAGACTCACAGTATTATTTCACTTGCGTGTTACTGCAAGGCACAGTGTTCTACACCACTATAAAGGCTCTCTGCAGCCAGGAAATTACAATTTTTAACGCGATTCACCACAAATAATGTCGGATTGAACCAAATTTTTTCGAAAAAGTCGGCTAACTGGCGAATCTAATTTTTTTCAAATTCGCTCATCTCTAGTTACTGCTAAAACAGTGTCTTCTCTAATCAACTAATGCATGAAAAACAGAGAGATTCCTAATTATATATGATTAATTACTATTTAATGTGTATAGATAAACAGGAAAACATCCCGCACCGCTGATAACAAGATGACAAATACAATAGTACAAATCCAAAGGCAGCGTATGTTACTAAACAGTTGATATACTGTAACAAACCTCTGATATATCAAGACAGAATAACTACATTCACATTTACTATCCAGTATCCTGCACCATCATGCATAAAAATGAGAAATTTGGGAAATAACACAGTACCAAACTTCTACAATACTATCCGCTTATTATAATACTGCACGCAAGAAGTTCTCCATCCACCAGTAAAACTTCAGATCTTTATTGTAGTCTTTCAAATAACATCTAATCTAATAAAATATGTCTCCTGTATGATTGAATATAACTACTATAATACTGTATTCTAGGAAGAAAATGATTACTATAATACTGCTCCTATGTACAAGAATATAAAAACTATAATACTGCCTCCTATGTACAGGAATATAACTACTATAATACTGCCTCCTATGTACAAGAATATAACTACTATAATACTGCCTCCTATGTACAAGAATATAACTATTATAATACTGTCTCCTATGTACAAGAATATAACTACTATAATACTGCTCCTATATACAAGAATATAACTACTATAATACTGCTCCTATATACAAGAACATAACTACTATAATACTGCTCCTATGTACAAGAATATAACTACTATAATACTGCTCCTATGTACAAGAATATAACTACTATAATACTGCTCCTATGTACAAGAATATAACTACTATAATACTGCTCATATGTACAAAAATATAACTACTATAATACAGCTCCTATGTACAGGAATATAACTACTATAATACTGCTCCTATGTACAAGAATATAACTACTATAATACTGCTCCTATGTACAAGAATATAACTTCTATAATACTGCTCCTATGTACAAGAATATCACTACTATAATACTGCTCCTATGTACAAGAATATAACTACTATAATACTGCTCCTATGAACAAGAATATAACTACTATAATACTGCTCCTATGTACAAGAATATAACTACTATAATACTGCCTCCTATGTACAAGAATATAACTACTATAATACTGCTCCTATGTACAAGAATATAACTACTATAATACTGCTCCTATGTACAAGAATATAACTACTATAATACTGCCTTATATGTACAAGAATATAACTACTATAATACTGCTCCTATGTACAAGAATATAACTACTATAATACTGCCTCCTATGTACAAGAATATAACTACTATAATACTGCTCCTATGTACAAGAATATAACTACTATAATACTGCTCCTATGTACAGAAATATAACTACTATAATACTGCCTCCTATGTACAAGAATATAACTACTATAATACTGCCTCCTATGTACAAGAATATAACTACTATAATACTGCTCCTATGTACAGGAATAGAACTACTATAATACTGCTCCTATGTACAAGAATAGAACTACTATAATACTGCTCCTATGTACAAGTATATAACTACTATAATACTGCTCCTATGTACAAGAATATAACTACTATAATACTGCTCCTATGTACAAGAATATAACTACTATAATACTGCTCCTATGTACAAGAATATAACTACTATAATACTGCCTCCTATGTACAAGAATATAACTACTATAATACTGCTCCTATGTACAAGAATATAACTACTATAATACTGCTCCTATGTACAAGAATATAACTACTATAATACTGCTCCTATGTACAAGAATATAACTACTATAATACTGCTTCTATGTACAAGAATATAACTACTATAATACTGCTCTATGTACAAGAATATAACTACTATAATACTGCTCCTATGTACAAGAATATAACTACTATAATACTGCTCCTATGTACAAGAATATAACTACTATAATACTGCTCCTATGTACAAGAATATAACTACTATAATACTGCTCCTATGTACAAGAATATAACTACTATAATACTGCCTCTTATGTACAAGAATATAACTACTATAATACTGCCTCCTATGTACAAGAATATAACTACTATAATACTGCTCCTATGTACAAGAATATAACTACTATAATACTGCTCCTATGTACAAGAATATAACTGCTATAATACTGCTCCTATGTACAAGAATATATCTACTATAATACTGCCTCCTATGTACAAATACATAACTCTTATAATACTAATCCATATGGTATATTCCTGTGTTGTACCTTGATAGATCTTGGTATTATTCTACACCTCTACGGTGCTTGGTTTAGTTAAAGGCTTGTGTCTTTAGATTGAAAACAATTGTGAAAATTGCTCCAAATTTTGATGAAAAGTAAGTCGAGCAATAACTTGGAGTAAACCGGTGTAGGCCTGTACCAAACTTGAGCCACTGTGAAAAATTTGGGGCACTTTTAGTCGGCCTCGTGCTGACTACATTCGGATTAGTAAATCTGCCCCATTGTGTTTATGACCCCATCCTCTAAAATTAGTTCCTTACATGCCGTATTCAGTATGTACTATGTTGGTTTGTGTCCTGTGAGGTGTCTGTTCTGTTTTTCTCCTGTTCTTTGTTGACCATGGTCAGGCATGTTCTCAGCTGATATGTGTTAATCTTGTCATGTCCATCAGCTGCCTTCAGAAATGCTTCTGTAACAGTAAGAGGGCTGACCACTACTCATTCAAGATGTCTGAGCTCTCCATCGTTACACTGTAAGTGTGCTCCGCCCTGCGCCATTGCTGTGGTTGTTGTGCATGATGACGTCATACATGTTTTGTGCGTCTAGCTTTGTCAGTAGCTTTGTCAGTTTGCATGTTGTGTCCATATCTTACTCTTGAAGGGATTTTCTGAGCTAATGATATTATTGACTTATCCTCAGGAATCGGTCATCAGTATCAGATAAGTGGAGGTCCAAACCTGGCACCTCCTCCAATCAGTAGTTTCCTGCCATCCCCTGCACCAAAATGACCACTTTTTATGGAGTCTAAAGCACAGCACTGTTCAAAGCGTAGTGGGTTACAGCAGGTCAGCTAACATTGATGTGAACAGACACCTCTTAGGTAATGATTTACTATGGGAATAATAGTATCTCGCATATTGAAGTACAACATTCCTGACCCATCTTTGCAGAGTTTGACCAACATACATCTTATGTGTATGACCACCTTTAAAGGGCTTTAAACACGGTCAGCCTTAGGTTACATGGCACCCTGTGCGAGATTTTTTCTGGTGCACGAAGGACCAAGCATGGTACATACAGTACAGACCAAAAGTTTGGACACACCTTCTCATTCAAAGAGTTTTCTTTATTTTCATGACTATGAAGGCATCAAAACTATGAATTAACACATGTGGAATTATATACATAACAAACAAGTGTGAAACAACTGAAAATATGTCATCTTCTAGGTTCTTCAAAGTAGCCACCTTTTGCTTTGATTACTGCTTTGCACACTCTTGGCATTCTCTTGATGAGCTTCAAGAGGTAGTCCCCTGAAATGGTTTTCACTTCACAGGTGTGTCCTGTCAGGTTTTCTTGCCTTATAAATGTGGTTGGGACCATCAGTTGCGTTGAGGAGAAGTCAGGTGGATACACAGCTGATAGTCCTACTGAATAGACTGTTAGAATTTGTATTATGGCAAGAAAAAAGCAGCTAAGTAAAGAAAAACGAGTGGCCATCATTACTTTAGGAAATGAAGGTCATTCAGTCAGACGAGAACTTGGGAAAACTTTGAACGTAAGGGCTATTTGACCATGAAGGAGAGTGATGGGGTGCTGCGCCAGATGACCTGGCCTCCACAGTCACCGGACCTGAACCCAATCGAGATGGTTTGGGGTGAGCTGGACCGCAGAGTGAAGGCAAAAGGGCCAACAAGTGCTAAGCATCTCTGGGAACTCCTTCAAGACTGTTGGAAGACCATTTCAGGGGACTACCTCTTGAAGCTCATCAAGAGAATGCCAAGAGTGTGCAAAGCAGTAATTTAAAGCAAAAGGTGGCTACTTTGAAGAACCTAGAATATGACATATTTTCAGTTGTTTCACACTTGTTTGTTATGTATATAATTCCACATGTGTTAATTCATAGTTTTGATGCCTTCATAGTCATGCAAATAAAGAAAACTCTTTGAATGAGAAGGTGTGTCCAAACTTTTGGTCTGTACTGTACAACACTATAACCAAGCTCATCACATAAATACAGCACCAGAATCAAGCACGGTACATATATATAAAACTATAATCAAGCTCATTATATAAATGCAGCCTTAGAACCAATGTAATGCATATATACAGCACAAGATCAAAAACAGCTCACTACAGATATCATTTGCATAGTCAGGTTAGCCCTTGACATATAAGTAAGCATAGTGTGAAAATACAGGTCCCAGTATGGCCTGAACAGGTTTAGGGCTTTTTCACATGACCGTGCCGTGTTTTGCGGTCCGCAAATTGCGGATCCACAAAACACAGATGTTGCCCGTGTGACTTCCGCAATTTGGATGGCCCATTATAGAAATGCCTATTCTTGAAGAATAGGACATGACTTATAATTTTTGCTTGGCCAAGGAACGGAGCAACAGATGCGAACAGCACACAGAGTGCTGTCCGCATCTTTTGCGGCCCCGTTGAAGTGAATGGGTCCGCACCCAAGCCGCAAAAAATGTGCATTGGATGCAGAACCAAACCACGGTCGTGTGAATGAGCCCTTAAAGGTATGCTGGGAGTGGTAGTTTCCCAAAAGAGAATGCTACCACCGATTATCACACAGCAGACCATGCAACTGACTACAGCACTGATCAGACACAGTCAGTGGCAGAATAAACATTTGCATTTAGTTACTTACAGGTGACGACTCCTCTTGAGTTCTTCTCTTTCCTTATCTTTCCATCCGTTTCAGACACCATGATGACATCTCCTGGCTATGACTCGTCTCTCCAGAGTTTGCTGCAAAGATGTCTACCTACTAACAGAACAGAAACTCCTCTTAGTGACGCATACTGTGCCCTGACTGTAATAGCGGTATACACTGTGCCCTTGAGTACAGTCATGCCACATACTATACCCCCTGAAAAGAAAGCAGCACACACACAGTACTCTTAATGGTAGTACCCCCTTATGTAATGCAACACACTCTGTGCCCCATGTATGTATAGCCTTATGCTCTGTGTATAGTGCCCGGTTATGTGCCCCCATATATAGAGCCAGGATCTGTGACCGCTTTGTATAGTACCTCTTGCTCTGTGCCCCTTTTATATGTTGCCTCATGTTCTGTACCCCCAACAGTGTCTCATGGTCTGTGCCCTCCTATAGTGTACCTCATGTTCTGTGCCCCCCTATAGTGTTCCTCATGCTATGGCCACCTGCATCACAAAAAAGCTCCAAATGGTGCTGCATGGAACTACTGGCTACCTGCCTTGCCATTTGGCACTTTTTTTGTTATGTAAGGCTACTTTCACACCTGCGTTCAGGTGTCCGCTCGTGAGCTCCGTTTGAAGGGGCTCACAAGCGGCCCCGAACGCAACCGTCCAGCCCTAATGCATTCTCAGTGGAGGCGGATCCGCTCAGAATGCATCAGTCTGCCAGCGTTCGGGGGTCCGCCTGGCCGTGCGGAGGCGAGCGGATCCGTTCAGACTTACAATGGAAGTCAATGGGGACGGATCCGCTTGAAGATGACACCATATGGCTCAATCTTCAAACAGATTTGTCCCCATTGACTTTCAATGTAAAGTCTGGACGGATCCGTTCAAGCTACTTTCAGACTTAGTTTTTTTTTTCAAACTATAATGCAGACGGACCTGCTCTGAACGCTAGTGTGAAAGTAGCCTAAGAGGCCCAATTACATTATCTGTAACAGCAGCGGCGGGGCGCCGCTGTTCCCCCCGCTCACTGCTGCAGTCCTGGGCTCTGTCGGGGTTCTGCTATTGCTTCTGAGGATTCCACCCCACAGCTTCCACTCAGCCCTGGACTCAGCCTGTGTTCGGCTGGTTTCATGTTTCACCGTCCATCTACTATGAATGACCTGATCACTTTGGCCACTAGGATAGATTTGAGTTTCAAGGAACGTTCGAAGGAGGTTGCATGTACAAGAAGACCACCTCGTGTGGCTCCATCCTTCCAAGGTCCGGCCTTTCCTCTAGTGTCCATGCAAATAGAGCGCCTTCGATTGTCTGTCCAGGAGCGTCTACGCTGCAGAGCAGACAGTCTGTGTTTGTATTGTGGAGGCAAGGGTCACTTTGTGCGTAATTGTCCCCAGAAGCTGGGAGAATGCCAATGCCTAGGATCTATTAGAGAGGTGATTCTCGACAATGAGAAGTCCTCTCCTAAACTTTCTGTTCCAGTGTCTCTCTCGCACAAGGGAGTCACATTGTCTGTGCCTGCAGTCTTGGACTCCGGGTCAGCTGGTAATTTCATTCAGAAAGCTCTGGTCCATCAGTTCCAGCTTCCTACCATCCGTCTCGAAAGGCCTCTGTCTGTGGCCTCCGTTAATGGTCTGCCGCTTCCTGAGCCAGAGCTCTCCATGACCAAGCCCTTTAAGCTGCAAATTGGGGTTCTGCATTCTGAGATGATCTCCTTCTACGTGGTGCCAGCCTCCGTGAATCCGGTTATCCTTGGTCTTCCCTGGCTACGTCCAGTGGCGTCGCCAGGGGGGGGCCAGAGGGGGCCACGGCCCCCCCTACATCACGCTGTGCCCCCTATGTGCCCCCCCCAACTAAAATGCCCCCCCCCCCAAGTGAGCCGCCGCACTGCCGCAGTCGGGTTCAGGGAGATGAGCGCTTCCATTGCGCTCATCTCCATAGTAATCTGCCTGTGCTGCAGCGGTGCAGGGGAGGGAGAGGCGTGTCCCTTCCCCTTCCTCTGATAGGCTGCCAGCCTAGTGCCTGCAGCCTATCAGAGGCCGGCGCAGGCATCGAGCCGCCTGAGCCATACAGCGCGGGACACAGGCTGGAAGAGGCCTGCATCGCATCGCTGACATAGAGGTAAGTATAAGTGTTTTTTTGGGGGGGTTTTTTGCAATATTTTTACAGGCACAATAAGGGGGGCTCTTGTTACTGGCACATTAGGGGGCTTATTACTGGCACATTGGGGGGGCTTATTACTGGCACATTGGGGGGGCTTATTACTGGCACATTGGGGGGCTTATTACTGGCACATTGGGGGGGCTTATTACTGGCACATTGGGGGGGCTTATTACTGGCACATTGGGGGGGCTTATTACTGGCACATTGGGGGGGCTTATTACTGGCACATTGGGGGGGCTTATTACTGGCACATTGGGGGGGCTTATTACTGGCACATTGGGGGGGGCTTATTACTGGCACATGGAGGGGGGCTTATTACTGGCACATGATGGGGCGGCTTATTACAATACTGGCACATGATGGGGGGCTCTTGTTACTGGAACATTGGGGGGGCTCTTATTACTGGCACGTGATGGGGGGCTGGGCTCTTATTACTGACACATGATGGGGGGCTCTTGTTACTGGCACGTGATGGGGGGCTCTTGTTACTGGCACGTGATAGGGGGCTCTTGTTACTGGCACGTGATGGGCGGCTCTTGTTACTGGCACGTGATGGGGGGCACTTTTTACTGGCACTTGATGGGGGACACTTATTACTGGCACGTTATTGGTGGGCACTATAGGGGCATCTACTGAGGCCACAAAGAAGGGGTATTTTATATGGGGGCTCTGTACAGTAGCATTTTATACTGGGACACATTATGGTGGGTACTATTGGGAAGGGGGAGAGGAGTACTATGGAGTCATCTACGGGGGCACTAAGAAGGGGTATTTTATACTTGCAAATTATGGGGGACACTGAGGGCCTCTACTGGGGCACGATATATGGGGTATTTTATACTGGTACATTATGGGGGGCACTAGGAGGAAGGGGGGAGAGGAGCACTATGGGGGCATTTACTGGGGGCACTATATAGGGGTATTTTATACTGGCACATTATGGGGGCACTATGGGGACATTAGCTCAACTGGGGGCATTACAAGGGGGTATTTTTTGCATTGTCACATTATAAGGAGAATTATTTCTACTGGGGGGGCATTATGGTGGGCTTTATTACTCCCCCATTGTATGACCCCCTAGTAGCAGCACCAGCCTCTCCCTGCTCTGCTATCCCTCTGCCCCTTCTCCAAATCCTTATTATGAAATCTTTCTCATTAGGATAAAACACAACATCAGCTCCGCCGAGCCCCCGGCCAAAGTGTTGAAGTGGTGTCCGAGATCCCCAAGGGCCAAGCGAAGTAATTCTAAGTTTTCATGTGGAGTATGTTTATATTATACACACATAGCCTACACTGTGCCACACAATATACAGTATACCTCTACACTGTTCCACACAATGTACAGTATACCTCTACACTGTTCCACACAATATACAGTATACCTCTACACTGTGCCACACAATATACAGTATACCTCTACACTGTGCCCCACAATGTACAGTATACCTCTACACTGTTCCACACAATGTACAGTATACCGCTACACTGTGCCACACAATATACAGTATACCTCTACACTGTTCCACACAATATACAGTATACCTCTACACTGTGCCACACAATATACAGTATACCGCTACACTGTGCCACACAATATACAGTATACCTCTACACTGTTCCACACAATATACAGTATACCTCTACACTGTTCCACACAATGTACAGTATACCTCTACACTGTGCCACACAATATACAGTATACCTCTACACTGTGCCACACAATATACAGTATACCTCTACACTGTTCCACACAATATACAGTATACCTCTACACTGTTCCACACAATGTACAGTATACCTCTACACTGTTCCACACAATGTACAGTATACATCTACACTGTTCCACACAATATACAGTATACCTCTACACTGTGCCCCACAATATACAGTATACCGCTACACTGTGCCACACAATATACAGTATACCACTACACTGTGCCCCACAATATACAGTATACCACTACACTGTGCCACACAATATACAGTATACCTCTACACTGTGCCACACAATATACAGTATACCGCTACACTGTGCCACACAATATACAGTATACCTCTATACTGTGCCCCACAATATACAGTATACCTCTACACTGTGCCCCACAATATACAGTATACCTCTACACTGTGCCCCACAATATACAGTATACCTCTACACTGTTCCACACAATGTACAGTATACATCTACACTGTTCCACACAATATACAGTATACATCTACACTGGGCCACACAATGTACAGTATACCTCTACACTGTGCCACACAATATACAGTATACGCTACACTGTGCCACACAATGTACAGTATACCGCTACACTGTGCCACACAATATACAGTATACCTCTACACTGTGCCACACAATATACAGTATACCTCTACACTGTGCCACACAATATACAGTATACCTCTACACTGTGCCACACAATATACAGTATACCGCTACACTGTGCCACACAATATACAGTATACCTCTATACTGTGCCCCACAATATACAGTATACCTCTACACTGTGCCCCACAATATACAGTATACCTCTACACTGTGCCCCACAATATACAGTATACCTCTACACTGTTCCACACAATGTACAGTATACATCTACACTGTTCCACACAATATACAGTATACATCTACACTGGGCCACACAATGTACAGTATACCTCTACACTGTGCCACACAATATACAGTATACGCTACACTGTGCCACACAATGTACAGTATACCGCTACACTGTGCCACACAATGTACAGTATACCTCTACACTGTGCCACACAATATACAGTATACGCTACACTGTGCCACACAATGTACAGTATACCGCTACACTGTACCACACAATATACAGTATACCTCTACACTGTTCCACACAATATACAGTATACCTCTACACTGTGCCACACAATATACAGTATACCGCTACACTGTGCCACACAATATACAGTATACCTCTACACTGTTCCACACAATATACAGTATACCTCTACACTGTTCCACACAATGTACAGTACACCTCTACACTGTTCCACACAATATACAGTATACCGCTACACTGTGCCACACAATATACAGTATACCTCTACACTGTGCCACACAATATACAGTATACCTCTACACTGTGCCCCACAATATACAGTATACCGCTACACTGTGCCCCACAATATACAGTATACCTCTACACTGTGCCACACAATATACAGTATACCTCTACACTGTGCTCCACAATATACAGTATACCTCTACACTGTGCCACACAATATACAGTATACTGCTACACTGTGCCACACAATATACAGTATACCTCTACACTGTGCCACACAATATACAGTATACCTCTACACTGTGCCACACAATATACAGTATACCGCTACACTGTGCCACACAATATACAGTATACCGCTATACTTTGCCACACAATATACAGTATACCGCTACACTGTGCCACACAATATACAGTATACCTCTACACTGGGCCACACAATATACAGTATACCGCTACACTGTGTAGTCTGTTCTATAAGCACCCTTGTTCTGTGGCGGCGGACAGAAAATTATCTGGAAGTGCCCCTCTCGAGACCAGGCTCTGGATCTGCCACAGTTTAAAAATGTCAAATGTACACTCCTGTGAGAGGCGGGGAGGGAGATCTGTGGATGACACTGTTATGGAGGGGGAAATGAGGATGACACTGTCATGGGGTGGATCTGTGGATGACACATATAGCATAAGATGCTATATATGGTATGTGGCATCCACAGATTTCCCCCATAGCAGTGTCATCCACAGATCCCCCTCCCTATAAAAGTGTCATCCACAGGCAGCTAAGGCTACTTTCACACTAGCGTTGTTTGAATCCGGCGTTCAATTCCGACACCGGAACTGCCCGTCGGATCCGGAAAAACGTGTGAAAACGGATTACATTTGAATCCTGATCAGGATTTTGATCACAATGAAAAAGTGCATTGGAAAAAACGGATCCGCCATTTATGGACTTTTTTTTCACATTTTTCGGGTTTAACATGCAAAAGCCGGATCCGGTTTGAATGAACACACAGCGCCAGATCCGTCGTTCATGCAAGTAAATGGTAAAAAGGCCGGATCCGTCGTTCAGTCAAAGTATTCAGGATTTTTGGCCGGAGGTAAAAATACAACATGCTACGTTTTTCTGAAAAGCCTGATCAGTCAAAAAGACTGAACTGAAGACATCCTGATGCATCCTGAACGGATTACTCTCCATTCAGAATGCATTAGGATAAAACTGATCAGTTCTTTTCCGGATTTGAGCCCCTAGGACGGAACTCAGCGCCGGAAAAGAAAAACGCTAGTGTGAAAGTACCCTAATACATGTTGAAATCTGAGTGATTTTAAAAAAAAATTTAAACCACAGACAGCAGGACTTTTCTTCCCTGTTGCGGTTTTAGGTATTGGGTAAAGTATCGCAGCATTTCTAAGCGTACTTGTGTAAGTGTATCGTTGTTATAGCTGCCCCCCTACTTTTGTCCTGGCCCCCAGTGTGCCCCCCCAAAATTTGAAAGCTAGAGACGCCACTGGCTACGTCGGCAGACTCCAGTTGTGGACTGGTACTCCGGTCAGATTCTGTTTTAGGGATCATCCTGTTACCCCTGCTGCCTGTCGAAGGACTGACCTGCTTCCTCGTCTAGTGTGCCAGTGGACCTAGCAGGCTCTGAGCAGCATCAAACGTCTATAAGTAGCAGCGACATTTCTGATGAGAGCAAAGGCTCAGATGATGCTGAAGAGGAGAAAGCATACAGACTGGCAGAACTTCAGGAGCAGCTTCGCACAGCACATGTACAAAGTACAGCTGCTCTACCACAAAGAAAATAAAATAAAAAGTCCTCCAAGAAAATCACATCTGGAGGAAACTGCTAGCACAAGCAGCACAACTCTTGCGGTTTCAAAGGGTTCTATGAAATCTTCTAATTCACTTGCCTCCACCCCCACTAGTCATGTATGACTCCAAAGAAGAGATGATTATGGAGAGGAGCATCAAGGCGGATGCTCTGTCTAGGTCAATTGACTTCTCCGACCAACAGGAGGAGTCACAGTACATCGTAGATCCTGCCCACTTGATCACTATGGCTCCTGTCCTGGTAAAGGACATACCTCCCGGGAAGACATTCAGGCCATCTGCCAAGAAGAGGAGGCGTAAGGGGGATGGGGGGGTACTGTAACAGCGGCCGCGGGGAGCCGCTGCTCCCCCGATTACTGCTGCAGTCCTGGGCTCTGTCGGGGTTCTGCTATTGCTTCTGTGGATTCCGTCCCACAGCTTCCACTTAGCCCTGGACACAGCCTGTGTTCAGCTGGTTTCATATTTCACTGCTCTAAGGGCAGAGCACATAACTCCCTGGGCTGTGTGGGTTAGGTCAGGTGACCCCGCTGACCAACCCTGGCTCTCCTGTAGGTATTTCACTGGCTCAGCCCCTTCCCAGATGCCTCAGTGTCAAGGTCCTTGTTCTTGCTAAGTTCCTGATCCTCACGTGGGCTCCTGATTTACGCTTCGTTCCTGGACTCTGCTTCTCGTCTGTTCCCTATCTGCTTGCATTGACTCTCCTGTTGCCGACCCGAGTTGCCTGACCTGTACCTGTGCCACCTGCCCTGACCTTTTGCCTCTCTGACTACACCTCTGCTTTATCCTTGACCCTGCACTCTTGCTCCTGGTAACGGCCACGCCTGCCTGACTATGCTGTACTGCTGGTACCTACTCAGGTATCTCCTGGTACGCCCGGACCAGCTGCCTATGACTCGATAACTGCTCTGGAGTAGCTCCTGGCAACTACCCTAACGGCTCAAGTCTATCCTCACCATCTGAGGCTCTAGTGAAAACCAGGTAGTTGCTTAGACACGCCCCCCCAGAGTATAGCCAGTCGGTAGCACAGTGGGTTCACATCCGCTGATCTGTGACATTATCACTCTACCTGCAACACAATTTATACCCCCTTAGTGCCCCCACACAGTAGTCATGCACCCATAGTGCCCCCACTCAGCAGTTATGCCCCCTTAGTTCTGCACAAAACAGTTATGCCCCCACATAGTAGTTGTATCCCCTTAGTACCCCCACACAGAAGTTATGCCCCCTTAGTGCCTGCACATACAAAAATGCTCCATAGTGCTCCACATAGTAGTTATGCTGTCTAAGTGCCCGACAAAGCAGTTATTCCCCCATAGTGCCATATATATAGTATATAACATTTTAAAAATATGAAATTGTAGGACTTATCTTACAGTGATTCTGAGTTACATACTATATTATAGTCCAGAGCTGCATTCACTATTCTGCTGGAGCAGTCACTGTGTACATGCATTACATTACTTATCCTGTACTGATCCTGAGTTGCATCCTGTATTATGCTCCAGAGCTGCACTCACTATTCTGCTAGTAGAGTCTCTGTGTACATACATTACATTACTTATCCTGTATTGATCCTGAGTTACATCCTGTATTATACTCCAGAGCTGCACTCACTATACTGCTGGTGGAGCCACTGTGTATATACATTACTTTTCCTGTACTTATCCTTAGTTATATCCTGTAGCATACTCCAAAGCTGCACTCACTATTCTGCTGGTGAAGCCACTGGGTACATACATTACTCATCCTTTACTTATCCTGAGTTACATCCTGTATTATACTCCAGAGCTGCTCTCCCTATTCTGCTGGTGGAGCCACTGTGTGCATACATTACTTATCCTGTACTTATCCTGAGTTACATCCTGTATTATACTCCAGAGCTGCACTCACTATTCTGCTGGTGGAGCCACTGTGTACATATATTACATTTCTTAGTTTTGTTTATAATGAAAGCTTTAGTGCTGTGTTGAATCCAGCTTATCGGCTGTGACCCGTTGACATGTACTGGAATATGTCTTTTAAGAGCAAAAAAGTTTTGTGTGCACTTTTTTTTGTTTAAAAAAAATCAAGATCTTCTAATGAATCAGTACATGAAATTTGCATCAAGGGTGCTAGGACATCATAAAGATAAGTGAACTTACACAGGATTAGCCAGCAGGAGGCAGTGATCCGATGCACGGGTTGCGCTCCAGCAACATGGTGAATCCACAAAAAGTTGTCCGGCACTCAGAAATCAAATGGTCACTTCTTTATTCCAAAAATATTAAAATTCACGTTGGTTACTTTGAGGGTGAGAATCAAGCTGTTTAAACTGCTGTGGCTCCTGTGCTCGGTATTTCATGTGTTGATCGAAACGCGTTGACAGCTATTTAGTGTGCCACCAGAGTGAATTTTAGTAATTTGGAAAATAAGTGATTGTACTATATTGAGTGCTGGACAACTTTTGGTGGATGTTCTACGTTGCCAGGACATCAAGCAGCGCCACGGCCAATCAGCTTCTTTTTTTTTTTTGTTAATTTTAGACAATAATAGTTCCATACAAAATAAAACATCAGTCATTATTTCCATTTTCTTAAACTTTACCCGCCTAATTCCCTCCTAAACTCCGACCCCATTGTGATGCAACTCCCATCCTACCTGTCAACAAAAAAAACTAAAATGGAATGGGGATAGTGAGGAGTTTGAGGCAGGAAAAATTAAAAAAGTCCATTCTCCCCATACCTTGAACCATTTATCCTCAGAATTTCTTTGTTTATATAAAATATTTTCATACCTTGTTAATCTTGTTAACGAGCTTTAGCCATGTATTTATACTTGGAGTATTAGATGAGAACCAAGCCCGTGCAATCAAGAGCCTTGCCAAAAACATCATTTTAACCAAAAGAATCCTTTTGTATTTATGGCACCCAACCTTGGAAAGATCACTCAAAATCCATGACTCCACCGTAAATAGAATCACCACTTTCAATTTTTGGGTAGTATAATTATGTTTTGCCTCCCAGTATTCTTTTAGTTCTGTACAAGTCCAAAACATATATAAATGATCGGCCTCAGGTGAATCACACCGTGGACACCCCGTTTGTTAAGCCATAAAGGTGCAATATAAATTCTGTGTAAAATATTAAATTAAACTAATATGTGATTAAAGTTATGAGAAACTAATCCCACATTCACGAATATATTATCCCAATCATCCAATTGAATCATTGGGCAATCCCTTCTCCAGGCTTTTTGCCCAGGGGAATATATGTTAATAAATTGTGCTTTAAGTAAGTTTTTATAACATTGAGAAATCTTAACCCTCCGTGCTAGCTTTACTATCAAATCATGCAAAAATGTGGAAGTGTCTATATCAAAAAGAGATTTTTCTTTTATACTAGAAAGTGCCGAATGTAACTGAAAATACCGAAACCAAGATAAATTAGATATATTTTCTCTTTGTGCTAACTCCAAAAACCCCAAAATGTGGCCATTCCCAACCACCTGTGCAAGATAACAAATATGATTCTTTTGCCAATACTGATCCCCAGCCAAATTATCTAAGGCCTGTAGAGGACAGTTATACCAAAGGGGCGTACAGCAAAGGGATCTCTTTATTCCTAACCAGTCTCTAATAGTACTCCAGGACTTAATAAGTAGCTTCACAGTAACTCTATAGTCCTGTTGGTGATTGGTTAATTGACCAGATTCCAATAAAGTAAAGATATTATCGTGAAGAAGTCTTCACCAAGGTTCTGCAAAGTGGGCTTTTCTCCCATTTATAATACAGCCATAGCTGTAATGCTATAAAATTGCCCTTGAAACAGGGAAGATTTAATCCTCCCCGTTCCATCGGTTTATAAAAATACTCCAATTTAGGCCTTACTCGCTTCCTTCCCCAAAGTAGATCATTGATGATTCTCTCAATCAGTTTAAAAAATGAATCTTTAATCCATACTGGGGAGTTCCTGAGAATATATAATAACTAGGGCAATATCACCATCTTCACCAGAGATATTCTATCAGCTCTAGATAGCGGAAGTCGGAGCCATATCTTTATTTTAGGTCTCAATTTAGTTATCAATGGAATCAAGTTAAGCTGTAGGAAGTCTTCAATCTTAGAAAAAATTGTGATACCCAAGTATTCAAATGAATCAGAGATCTTCCAATTACTAGAAAACTCCTCAGAGAAAAGTTCTAGTCTATCTAAAAGCATAAGAATGGTCTTAGACCAATTAATATCAAGATCCGAAACGTCACTAAAGGAGCTAACAACTTTAATAATGCTCAGGAGTGTAGTATTAGTATGTTGGATATAAAATAAAACATCATCGGCATATAAGGAAATATGATCTTATGTTCCCGATATCCCAAATCCTTCAATCCTGGGATCCTGCCTGACCCTAAAAGCAAAGGGTTCAATATAAATATTAAATAATAGTGGAGAAAGTGGACATCCTTGACGAGTACCTCTCCCCAAGGAAATACACCTTGTAAACATCTTATTAATATTCAACCTCGCTTAGGGGATTTGTATAAAAGCTTGATCATATTTATGAACTTAATCCCAAATCCCACCTTCTCTAACACCCTGCAGAGGATTCTCCACTCCACCCTGTCAAAGGCCTTAGAGGCATCCAAAGACAAGAGACCCCTGGGAGCAGTGTCGGACAGGGGCACCTAGGGCCCACCAGTAAAAAAAAAATTTGGGGGTGGGGGCCACTATATGGATACATTTAAATATAATAAATAATCTAACAAGTTTTAAATATGAACGCATTGAATGCATTCAATCAAATCGTATTATGCATCCACATCTATGAACGAATATCCAGTACTTACTAGAAAAAAGACACATCAACCAAATGCCAGTTGAACCACCATACCCTATTTTTTAGATGTAGAGTGCCTGTCTAATATGTATTCAATGATCCAATACTACTTCCATTCTGGATCCGCCTTTTTTTTCTACATTCAAATCGTGCAACCCTTTTTGTCCCGCTCTTATAGTTACAACCTTTGGGGATTTAAATATTTTTTTCAATTTTGGCCGAATCTATCAGTTTGAGGCCTGTTTTGGCAGATGTATACTCAACAGAACACCTATTTTGGTTAGGGGCCTTTTTTTTTTTTTCTTCTTTCTCCTTTCTCTTTCCCCTTTTCCTCCTCCTTTTTCCCCCCTCTTTTTTATTTTTAATTTTTTTTTTCTTTCCTTCCCTCCTTTTTCCTTTTTATATTATTACCAAAGGGGAAAATACCATAAGCAATCTGGTCAAAACTTACTAGGGCAAAAAGGAAAAAAAGGGAAAAAAAAAAGAGGCAAAAATAGTTCATCCAATATACAGCCAGTACTTGTCCAGTAATATAATCAGAGGGATAGCAAATAGAGCGGACCTTTTGGTGTGACAAGGAAAACACAGGAGCATCGAGGGGTATGCACAGGAGACAAAAGGGCATACAGACCGGGGAGGACAGAGGGCAGCATCTCTTCAAACCTCGATCCCCCCTAAACCAGCGGGAAACGGAGATCTTGGAAGCGGAGGATCAAGGAGCGGAGAGGTAAAGGAAAGCAGGTGGAGACAGAAGACAGGAACCATTTACAAGCGCCACATAGAAGCAAACAGTCACGGCACGGAACGGTAAAGAAGAGCAGGTGGGGACCAAAGACAGGAACCATCCACAAGTGCCAGACAGAATCAGGCAGTCACGGCACGGAAACAAGCAGGGCACCGAGGAGGCCCGGAAGTGTCCAAGACTCGGAGGCGGTGAAACCCGCAGACCAGCCAGGGTAGAGAATGGTTTACACAGCGTGGTGAGGTGGAGAGGGAGGAGGGAGGTGAAACGTAGCGTGACTACGTCATCATGTCATCCAGACTACATCTTCCTTCACTCAGCTTCTTGAAGACATTGTGGCATTTGTATGAGTACCACGTTCACTTCACTGCTTACCTACATGCCATCGACATTGCAACGGTGGTGCAGTGCAACTACAACTGCTCCATCCTAAGCAAGTGAATGGGAAAGAGTTTCACGAACGTACCGAGACATACGGACATTTTCGCGACAGATGGCAGGAGGTCTGTGCGACTGGCAATACATGGTTTGATCTGACATGTTTTCCTTTTGTATCAAATGACGTCTGTGTTGTTTCTGGTGCTTGCCTCACCTTCTTTCCCAAGGTGTGGCTATTAGGGTCATTTAACCTTCTCTATTTATTGTTGTCTCTCCCACTATGCTATGCGGTTTATAGCTTCTGTTGGACTTGTGGTTAGCTTGTGTTTGGTTCTCGACTGAGTTCCTGGTGCTACCAAAGCTTCATTGGAGATAAGTGTTTCTGTTCCCTTTTGTATTTTGCTTATATATACACTCACCTAATGAATTATTAGGAACACCATACTAATACGGTGTTGGACCCCCTTTTGCCTTCAGAACTGCCTTAATTCTACGTGGCATTGATTCAACAAGGTGCTGATAGCATTCTTTAGAAATGTTGGCCCATATTGATAGGATAGCATCTTGCAGTTGATGGAGATTTGAGGGATGCACATCCAGGGCACGAAGCTCCCATTCCACCACATCCCAAAGATGCTCTATTGGGTTGAGGTCTGGTGACTGTGGGGGCCATTTTAGTACAGTGAACTCATTGTCATGTTCAAGAAACCAATTTGAAATGATTCGAGCTTTGTGACATGGTGCATTATCCTGCTGGAAGTAGCTATCAGAGGATGGATACATGTTCTCATTCTGTTTACGCCAAATTCGGACTCTACCATTTGAATGTCTCAACAGAAATCGAGACTCATCAGACCAGGCAACATTTTTCCAGTCTTCAACAGTCCAATTTTGGTGAGCTCGTGCAAATTGTAGCCTCTTTTTCCTATTTGTAGTGGAGATGAGTGGTACCCGGTGGGGTCTTCAGCTGTTGTAGCCCATCCGCCTCAAGGTTGTGCGTGTTGTGGCTTCACAAATGCTTTGCTGCATACCTCGGTTGTAACGAGTGGTTATTTCAGTCAACGTTGCTCTTCTATCAGCTTGAATCATTCTCCTCTGGCCTCTAGCATCCACAAGGCATTTTTGCCCACAGGACTGCCGCATACTGGATGTTTTTCCCTTTTCACACCATTCTTTGTAAACCCTAGAAATGGTTCTGCGTGAAAATCCCAGTAACTGAGCAGATTGTGAAATACTCAGACCGGCCCGTCTGGCACCAAAAACCATGCCACGCTCAAAATTGCTTAAATCGCCTTTCTTTCCCATTCTGACATTCAGTTTGGAGTTCAGGAGATTGTCTTGACCAGGACCACCCCCCTAAATGCATTGAAGCAACTGCCATGTGATTGGTTGACTAGATAATTGCATTAATGAGAAATAGAACAGGTGTTCCTAATAATTCTTTAGGTGAGTGTATGTGTGTGTGTTGCATTTGCCTGTTGTTTGTCATTAGGCCTGAGGGAGACTTCTGTTCGTTCTTCCCTTTGGAGGAACAAGTAGACTGATATGTAATCAAAGTCCGATAGGTGTGGGTCCCACCTCTGAGACCCGCACCCATCTCCAAATTTCTATATTAAATGACAGAACTGTTGGTGGACTGTGCTGCATTCCCGGTTCTTCAGGCTTGAGTGCTATATTTCCTGCTTATTCAGTGGCTGCTCAGCTGATTGTGGAGTTCTTAGTGGTGCTTCCTATTGTCTACTGAATGTAATATAGTGGGATCTGGATTTTTTGGCTTGCATTTCCTTTGAAGGGGTTCTCCCAGGACTGATGTAAAAAATGAAAATCAGACACTATATAGTACATGACAATCTCTTCTAACAAAGCTAGAACCAGGCTATGAGCTAAGCGCTATGAGCTAAGCCTGAGAGGTCTTCTAAAAACCTCTCAGGCTATGAGCTAAGCGCTGCGATTGGCCAGCGCTACAGCATAGGAGAAAGAGACGCTGTCAGGTTCCCCTGGGTGGAGCCTAACTATGAAGATACCGGAGGCTATACCGGGCGAACGGAGCGGCGCCCAGGTATAACAGTAAGTGCAGGGGGATCCCTGGGCGCCGCTCTACACGTCTGTATAGTTAGTTTAGATGTTTTATTCTGGTGAAAGGTCCTCTTTAAACTGAGTGCGTGTGACTACATCAGTGAGGTGGACAGAGAAATAAGGAATAAAACGAACAGCAGGTGGTGCTATAGAGATACATTTTAATGAATTGCTCAGCGGCTATACAAAATTTTTAATTACATGCTGTTACAAAAGTGTTCAGATCCAGGTGCTGGTTTGAAAAATGTAGAATATTTTTCATGGCACAACCCCATCTCATTATCATTCGAGGGTGTAGTCAGTAGAGTCAATTCATTATCATTAGAATGTGGGGTCAGCAGAGTCATCTCATTATCATTAGAGGGAGTCCGTAGAGCCATCTTATCATTAGAGGGTGAAGTTAGTAGAGTTGTCTCATTATCATTAGAGGGTGAAGTCAGAAGAGTCATCTCATCATTGAAGGGTGAGGATAGTAGATTCGTATCATTAGCATCAGAAGGGAAGGTCAGTAGAGTCATCTCATTATCATTATAGGGTGGAGGCATCTCATTATCATTAGAGAGCAGGGTCAGTAGAGTCATTCCATTATCATTAGAGGGTGAGGTCACTATAGTCATCTCATTATCTTAAGAGGGTGGGGTCCGTAGAGTTGTTTTATTATCATAGAAGGGTGGGAAATTTAACTACAGATGGCAGCTTTATTGTACTGCTGGTGGCCTAGATAAAGCAGTGTGCACACTGATAAGGCTCTGTGCTCAGCTCCCCTGTCACTCGGCAGAGGACTGTACTCCATCACTATATTTGTCTATGGACATTTTACTGACCATTAGCTGCCATTCATTGCTGCTGCCATAAAACACGCACCATTTGTTGTACTCTATACTGTCACTGCAAAAAGGAAGTATGTGTCTTCAATGACATCCAAAATGAAAAAAAAAAACATTGCGTCAGCATGTAAAAAAATAAAAAATGTGTATTTTTAATAAAGTAACTCATCACATGACTCCATATTAACCAGTGCATTACTTCCTTTCACAGGAGGTTGGCCCGCTCCACACTCCTGCTGATCCCGCTTTTCGGAATCCATTACACTGTCTTTGCCTTTTCACCTGAGAATGTCAGTAAGAGGGAGCGGCTCGTGTTTGAGTTGGGACTGGGATCCTTCCAGGTAAATTTGAGTAACATTAAAAAAAGTTACATAAGGTTCCTCCCTAGAGATGAGCGAATCAAATCCAATTGTAAGTGGAATTCGATCCAAATTTCAGGATAAATTTGATTCGCCGCAAAGCCAAATTTCCTTGTGCTTCGTGGTAGCGAATCAATTTAACCCAAAATAGTGTAAAAAAACAAAAAAAAACATGCTTACCTACTCCACTTGCTCGCGACGGGCCGGCCGCCGCCATCTTAAATGAAGATATCGGCAAAAATCAGTGCGTGGTGACGTATGACATCACCACGCTGTCCTGCGTGAATCTCGGGCCCCATGAGATTTTACGCAAGATATTCAAGCAAGTTGGCGGCGGCAGGCCCGTCGCGAGCAAATGCAGGCGGCAAGTATGATTTCATTTTTTTTTCTGTTAATTTCACACAGTATTATTTCTTTCAGATGGCACGATCTTGTATGATGGCGCCGCTCCTGGTCCCCGCACTGCCGCCGCTGCTTCTCACTGTACACGGATGAAAATCAGGGGAGCCTCCTTAGCATCACCCAAGATGCTAGGGAGGCTCGTCCCCGTCCCTGCCTCCCATTGTCTGCTCCACCCCCCCCCCCCTCCCCGACACCGGATATTTTCATCCGCGCACGGGGAGAAGCAGCAGCAGTGGTGCGTGGACCAGGAGCGGGACCTGGCAGTAGGTGTTCATTTACCTCCAGATCAATGGGTTGTCTATGTAATGCAGGGCAGGACAGGACCTCCTGAGTGAGAGATGTTCTTTGCAACCCCCTTACTCTGGCCAAGAGATGAGGATCCTAAGGAGACCCCTCTATGAACCAAGAATTACTCATTGAGCACATATAATACTGTGTGTTACCATTAGAGATGAGCGAAGTTATCAAAAATTTGATTTGGCTGCTTTGATGAATTTCACAAAGAAATTCAATTCCTCACGAACCACATTCCATTGTAAATAGCTGGCGCAATGACGGGGAACGGCGATCACGCTGCTTCCCATCATTGAACCCCTCAGATGCTGCGTTCATCTCTGATCGCGGGATCTAATATGAAAAGTAAGGTCTTTCAGGGGTTAATCAGGGTTAAAAATAAAATACATACTCGCCTTATCCATTTGCTTGTGGAAACGCTGTCGCGGCCATCTTGATTGAAGATGATGTCACTGCACCCGGCCAGTGCGCTGACATGATGATGTCACACGTCACTATGCGCAAGATTTTTTAGGATGTCTTCAATCAAGATGGACGCGAGCAAATCGATGAGGCGAGTATTTTTTATTTTTTTACCGCCATTTCAGGAAAAATTGATTCGTTACCATGAAGCACAAGGAAATTCGGTGAATCAAATTTTTCCTGAAATTCAGGTCTAATTCAATTCATTTGACTTCGATTCGCTCAATAATAGTTACCACATTAAGAGAGCCATAAATGTTTTATATTTCACTGATGTAGCCATAGATGGTCATGTTTTTGGGCAGGACAAATTGTTGTTTTTATTGGGACTATTTTGGGGCAAACAGAATTTATTGATCAACATTTAATATTTCTTGGGGTTGGGAAATGGGAGCAAAGGATTTCTGCAGTTATTTATTTTTGTTTTGCGTTTTTTATGCTGTCCACTATGCAGTTTAAATAACATGTTAACTTTATTATACAAATTATGTGTATGTGCATTTATTTTTTTACACTTAAAAAAATGAAAAATTTTATTGAAAAATTGTTCTTTTTAACCATATGTTTTCTTTAAACTTTATTAACTTCATAATTGATCATTTCATAGTTTTTTTTAACGCTTTACCAAAGCAAATTGTGCAGCTTTTTGGTGCAGTTTATGGAAATAATCTATCTAGGTGTAAACACATTAATAATGAGTATGAGGAGCTCTGGCTGTCCCTTATCAGATGATATTGGGAGAAAAAAAGAATGAGATATTTAGAATTTCAGCATTAGATCCTTTTGTTCTCCCATGTGATAAGCCACTGTCAGAGGTGCCTGGAGGGGACAGAGGGGGTCTGGAGAGGACAGAGGGGGGTATGGAGAGGACAGAGGGGGTCTGGAGAGGACAGAGGAGTCTGGAGAGGACAGAGGAGTCTGAAGATGACAAAGGGTTCTGGAGGGGACAGAGGTTTCCAGGGGAGGACAGATGTGTATAGAGTGGGAAAAGGTGCTTGTAGGGGAACATAGGTGTCTGGATAGGAACAGAGGGGGTCTGGAGGGGACAGATAATGTCTGGTGGTAGGTAAAGAGGTGTCTGGATGGGACTGAGATGTCTGCAGGGAGGGATAGGCGTTTGGAGGAAGACATAGGTGTCTGGATGGGACTGAGATGTCTGCAGGGAGGGATAGGCATCTGGAGGGAGACAGGGGAGTCTGGAGGGAGACAGGGGAGTCTGGAGGGAGACAGGGGAGTCTGGAGGGAGACAGGGGAGTCTGGAGGGAGACAGGGGAGTCTGGAGGGAAACAGAGGAGTCTGGAGGGAGACAGATTTGTCTGGAGATGACAAATGTTTCTGGAGGGGACAGAGATGTCTAGGGAGGACAGATGTGTATAGAGGGGGTAGAGGTGCTTTTAGGGAAACATAGGTGTCTGGATGGGAACATAGGGGGTCTGGAGGGACAGATAATGCCTGGTGGTAGGTAAAGAGGTGTCTGGATGGGACTGAGATGTCTGCAGGGAGGGATAGGCGTTTGGAGGCAGACATAGGTGTCTGGATGGAGACAGAGGAGTCTGGAGGGAGACAGAGGTGTCTGAATTGAACATAGGTGTCTGGAGTGAAACAGTTGTCTTGAGGGCACAGAGGAGTCTGGAGAGGACACAGATCTCTGCAGGGACAGAGCTGTCTGTAGGGGAACATAGAGAGTAAGGGGGAGAGCAGAGGGGTCTGGAGGGGAAAGAAGGGTTATGGAAGGGACAGAAGAGATGACAAAGTTTGGAGAGGACAAACGTGTCTGGAGAGAGGACAGAGGTGACTGGAGGGAGACAGAGAGGTGTCTGGAGGAGAAAGAGATGTCTGGGGTGGGACAGAGGCGTCTGTAGAGGACAGAGGTGTCTGAAGAGGATAGAGGTGTCTGGAGTGGACAAAGGAATTTGTAGGGAAACAAATGAAGTGTGGGGTGGAAAGAGGGGGCCTGGAGGGGAACAAAAGGTGTCTAGAGGGGAAAGAGGTGTCTGGAGGGAGACAGTTGTCTGGATGGGATGGAGATATCTGTAGGGGCCTGAGGAGTCTGGAAGGGATAGAAGAGTCTTATGGGAGACACAGGTGTCTGTAGAGAAAATGAAGTGTCTGCAGGGAGACAGCTGAGGGAGACAGAGGTGTCTAAAGAAAACAGGGGTGTCTTGAGGGAGACAAAGGTATCTGGAGAGAATAAATGTGCGTGTAGGGCACCAGAGGGGTTTGGAGGGGAATAGAGGGGTCTGGAGGGGGCAGAAGAGTCTGGAGGAGACAGATGCGTCTGGATGGGATAGACATGTTTGGAGGTAGACAGAAAGGTGTCTGGAGGGAGACAGATGTCTGAAGGGGGCAAAGATGCCTGGATAGAGCAGAGAGGTGTCTAAAGGGGACCAAGATGTCTGGAGGGAGACAAAGCTATCTGAAGTGGGACAGAGGTGTCTGGATGGGACTGAGATGTCTGCAGGGAGGGATAGGCATTTGGAGGAAGACATAGGTGTCTGGATGGAGACAGAAGAGTCTGGAGAGAGGCAGGAGTATGGAGGGAGACAGTGGTGTCTGAATTGAACATAGGAGTCTGAAGGGACAGAGGTGTCTGGACTGAGACAGTTGTCTTGAGGGCACAGAGGAATCTGGAGAGGACACAGATGTCGGCAGGGACAGAGCTGTCTGTAGGGGAACATAGAGAGTCAGGGGGAGAACAGAGGGGGTCTGGAGGGGATAGAAGGGTTATGGAAGGGACAGAGGAGTTTGGAGATGACAAACGTGTCTGCTCTCCATAGAGGTGACTGAAGTGAGAAAGAGATGTCTGGAGGGAAAGAAAGATGTCTGGAGTGGGACAGAGGTGTCTGTAGAGGGCAGAGGTGTCTGTAGAGGGCAGAGGTGTCTGTAGAGGACAGAGGTGTCTGTAGAGGACAAAGGAAATTGTAAGGAAACAAATGAAGTACAGTATGGAGGGGAATAGAGGAGTCTGGAGGGGCCAGAAGAGTCTGGAGGAGACAGAGGCGTCTGGATGGGATAGATATGTTTGGAGGGAGACAGAGATGTCTGGAGGGGACCAAGATGTCTGGAGGGAGACAGAGGTATCTGAAGTGGGACAGAGGTGTCTGGAAGGGACTTTCTCCTCTCTTCCTATTGGAAACACATACATGTTCAGCCAAACCAACTGTATAAAAGTGTTCAACTGACAGGTGTTGAAGGTGTGAACACCTTAAGAATAGATTTGACAGAGAAATTGTACATTAATTTGGAACAGATTTTGAACAAATATATTACTGTTTTTAAAAAAAAATTCTTTATTTCTTCCCCCCCCCCCTCCTAGGGATTTGTTGTTGCTATTCTCTATTGCTTCTTGAATGGAGAGGTAAGATCAGATTTCTTCTCAGTATTATTTTTCTCATTTTATCTATAGACTAAAGACAAAGAAAACCAAAAAAGGGGCAATTCTGGTATCAACATGACTAATTAACATAGCAAATATACTGTGTGTGTATATATATATATATATCTTTGCAAATACCGCATAGCACAGTCAGATAGTGTGTACTGAGTGCAATTCCTCCAGGAGGCCGGCTTTTCCTCCAAAGTATACAGTTTCCAAAGAATAAGGCAGCACTTCCAGATTGACGTGAAAGGGTGAAGACCCCAAACTTTAATTCCCCAGCAACGTTTCGGCCTACTCAATGAGCTTGACAAAGGCCTCATTGAGTAGGCCGAAACGTTGCTGGGGAATTAAAGTTTGGGGTCTTTACCCTTTCACGTCAATCTGGAAGTGCTGCCTTATTCTTTGGGAACTATATATATATATATATATCTTTAAATACTTTGAGCATCAAATCTCAGGAACAAGAACAGATTTTATTACCTTTTTAACTTGGAGGGAGCCTTTACCAATGCTTATTATTGCCCCACGCTGAGAGGAGCTAGATATAAGGTAATTTGTACTGGTTGGACAGATAGAAAGAAAAATATAAGTTCATGGAAAAATTAAATATACATAGATATAAGATAGATAGATATGAGATAGACACACAGACAGACAGCTATGAGATAGATATATAATAGATAGATGTGAAATAGATACCATAGGGATTGATAGATAGATAAATATTAGATAGATAGAAATACAGAGATTTGCAAATTTACCATCCTGTTCCAAAACAACAAAAGTACATAAAAAAATGACCTTTTAAAGTTTCTCCCTAAAGGTGCAATCAGAAATAAAGAGAAAATGGCGGAGCTGGAAAGTCAATCGGTATTTTGCTGTGGATTTCAAACACCGTCATCCATCGCTGGCGAGCAGCGGAGTGAACGGGGGGGACACAGTTGTCCATTCTGAGCAAGAGCAGCTCGCAGATCCGGATGTCCAGCATAAATGCGGAGAACCTGGCGACATGAGCTCAGAAACTGCCTAAACATTTTCTAACATTAATATTTCTTATTATTTTTTATTTTTTATGCATTTTACTTTTTTCGTTTAGTAAATGGGGAAAGGAGGCAAGAACATATTGATGCATTGTGTCTTGTAATTAAAGGAAAGGATAGTAAAAGTTTTGGGGAGAGAGAAGGTAGAATACTATACATCATGTTCATGAATTTTTTTTTGGGGGGGGGGGGGTTTCGCCAGCAATATAACTTCATATACAATACAATCCTTTAGTAATAAGGTCAATCTTTTTTTTTCTTTTAATTATTATGTCATTTGAAAATGTTAACAGATAGAAATTAAACAAACTCAAAAATAACATTTAAAAATAAAATCCAAAAAGTAAAGTTACAAATATAAAATTAAAAATTTAAATTTGAAAATAAAAATCCAAACATAAAAATAAAATGCAATAAAAATCCAAAAATGAAATGGAAAAATAAAATACAGTTCAACATTCAAATTCAGTAATAAAAAATCCAATATCAAATTCAAATATCAAATTAAAAATAAAATACAACATTTAAATTCGATAATAAAAAAATCTAATTAAAAAATATAAACAAAAATAAGCTAAAAACTCAAATTAAAAAATAAAATAGAAATATAAAATTCAAAATTCAAATACAAAAATACAAAGGAATACTTTTTATTCAAACTGGTGCAAACAAGTACTATAATCTTTTACAACTTTGCAGTATATTGTTTTTTTATTATTTACAAAGTAGAAGTTGCATATTACCTTTTTTGCCTTCATTTTTGCACCACTGTTTATCAATTTGTCTTCTATTTAAAAAAAAAAAAATGATTTTACCATATTACAAAAATGAAGGCAAGGGCAAATATGTATTTTGGTTTACAACATAAAACTATATCAGGCAGCTTGAATTATTTTTACATTTTTTTTCCGTTTTTTAAAATCTTTTTTTGCTTAGTAAATTTATGAAAAATGTGAATTTAATGATTTGTGTTGAATTCTGTATATAGATTGCACTTGTTATGGTGACGGTGGAGGCAGGGTGTATCTGCACACAAAAAATGCAGTCTCAACGCAAAGTAAGGATTATCATACAGTATTACTTTAGTAATGTTGTAGAATTTAGCAGGGCTAACAGCAATGTTTCTCTTGAACACTGGAAAATAGCATAAAATGTAACAGAACACTAACAGTATTAAATTATATTTTTTAAAAGTTTAGAAAGTTATATATATAAAATTATTATTACGATTATTATTATTAATATTTTGTGAAAGTCTTGCATAACTTTGCCTTGTACCCAGAAATACATCTGGTACATATTTTCTTAACTCACAAGTAATAAGATGTCAATTAACTTTGAAAACACTTTACAATAAGATTAACACTTCATTTTTATTTTAATGTAGAAAGCAAGCATTTTTGAAAATAAGAAAATAAACTGGAGAATTATGTTACATTTTTTAAATATTTTTTTTATCCGTATGTATTAACAGAACACAATAAGGGTAAAGGTACAAAAACAGTTGGAGTCTTGGACCTTTGGCTTTGTCGAATGTAGTGATATTTTTGAATGTGGGATTTGGGTAAATCTGTAGGAAAATCAGGATGTGTATATATAATGCAGAATGTGTATATTAAATGCAGAATGTGTATACTTCATACACTTTACATTATACAAAGAAACTGTTTTTTTTCCCCAAAAACATTGGACTATAATGTAAGCTGTGCCATAGTTCTCTCTGAGCCATTTTGAAAAACTATTCATATTTTATGTGTGGTATAGATAATACTTTCCATTATTACATTCCTAGACATTTAAAAAAAAATTCTTTGCTAACAATTGTAGACCCTGTAGACCCCCCCACCACCAAGTCCACCAGGAACCACATGACCAGTTAGATCAAGTCCCTTGTCTCAACTTTTGACTTTTCTCCATGGATAGAACAATCCATCACAAATGTAACTCTAAATCCTCTGTAGACCCCAGCACTACCAAATTCCACTGAAAGCCCATCATGGTCAAGTAGACCAAGACCAAAGGCTACCACATCTACCACATTTGATGATTCTACATGAATGTAACAATCCAATACAACCTCTCTAGTGTTTCATGATTGGTTATATTAGGTCTATTCTAGAGAAGACAAATTTTATTGGAGATAAGAGCAAGGCTTTTCAAATTTTTTCTACTGGGGGCCTCTCCAGCAAGAACAATATGTTGCCTGAGGCTCATCATTAATTGCAGTCCATGCCAATTTTTCTAAAATTACCACAACATATCATACAATTTCTATTTGAAAAACCAATAAGCACAAAGGAGTTGCTAAACTAGAGGTTGGTGCAGTCAGAAAAATATCTGTGCAGCATAATCAAAGCCGCCTCCTAAACTATACCTCATCAAAAAAAATGAGGCACCTCACCAGTCAGACCCACCTCACAGTTTGAGAAGCACTACACTAGAGCACCCTGCCTTTATGAAAAGGGAAGCTCTGTTAAAAAAGATTTCTACCCAAAAAATTTACTTTTAACAAATTTTTGTAAATTACAGTTAGAGCATTATCCAACCTTTAAGTAATGAACCAAAAGTTAGAGCAGTAGCCAGCCTTTGAATAGTCAATCAAAAGTTAGAAGAGTAACAAACTTTTGATTATTACATTTGATTCTCTCAGGGCTGGATTATAAGGAGGTCAAAAAGGGCAATTAAATACCATTCATTAAATTGTCACTACCAATGGAGAGAAGACCCTCCAGCAAATGTTATGCCAGTGGGGTTCCACCAGCTCTGATATTACTTCAAGAGATTTTTCTACTAAGTTGCAGTAGTTATTTTGAAAAAATAACTTCTTCATTATTGAAGATATTTTACTACTTACGACTATATCTGAGCATTGAAGAACCAAGATTTGGAGATAGTAGACATGGAAAATGTACTCTTTATTAATTTTTATATTATTTAGGTAAAATAATAAAAAAATAACTAAATGCAGAATTCTCCTTTAAATTACTTGTCTGGTGGCTCTTTTTTCTCCCCCAATGTATTAATGATGGACAATTATTTAAAATGTTTAATTTGAAGGTAAAAACGTTCCATAAATACATACAGTACTGGCTGTGTTTCAGAATTTTTCTATTTTGTATCACAGATTACTAATCAGCACATCAAACCAGTCTCGTTTTATATTCTGTACTTTGTGCTTCAATGCATGGTACATTTTCATGATCTGTGATTTAAACGATAGCAACCAGACCATTTTTTAAAAGTTTTGTGGTCTAGGATTTTTTTTTCTTTTGTAATTAAAATATCAACCAAGGTTCTGGATGGTTCAATGATATGTTTATGCACATTGCACTGTATTATTAAATGTAATTAAAGTGTACTTTTTGACTATAGACAATATTCCTCAGAATATGGTATGCCAATTTTTTTTAAACTATTACCACCCCCACCCCAGTAGATAATGTTTGCAGAGCAGTAAGCTCTGATAATAATATAAGTTTCATATGGTTTAATTTTGTTATTTCAATGTTGAAGGAAAATTCCATAAAATTAAATGGGTTGTCCAATCCAAGCAGTAAAAAAGGAATTAAAGTGGATTAGGAAAAAATAAAAGATTTCATATTTACCCCATTGACCCCCTACTGTTCCACTTCTAATGCTTCCTGGGTCCCTCCTGGTCTTTGTATCCTGGTCCCTCTTGACACTGGAAATTTAACCCACCTCAGCCAGTGATTGACCTTTTGTGTGTTGAGAGGTACCAGGAAGTGGAAATCACCCAGGAGGCATCTGGAGTGGCTGGAGATCAGTGAGGGGAGTATGACTATGGGTCACGAAATTGAGACTGGCAGGCGACCCAGGAACCATTGAAACTGGAGCAACTGGGGATTGATGAGGTTAGTATGACCAGGGGTCAAGAACTGGAGCCTAGTGGTAGAGTGAAGAACCGCACTCAATCAATTGTCTCTGGTGCCAGTCAAGGACTGCGAACAGTCAGTGATCCAGGAAACATCAGAACTGGAGTGGCTGGGGATCAATGAGGTGAGTATGACCGAGGTCAGGAAGTGGAGACCGGTCAGAGACCCAGAATGCATCCAAACTAGAGTGGCTAGGGATCAGTGAGGTGAGTATGACCAGGGGTCAGGATGTGGAGAACGGTCAGAGACCCAGGAAGCATCCGATTATACATTGGCTGGGGATCAGTGAGGTGAATATGACTTCTTTCATTTTATATTTTTACATTTTTATTTTTTACATTTACAATCTGCGTAATATACATATTTCCTCCTGTGGATTTGGATCTTCTTTGGTTATTGGAAGATATTGGTCAACTTTTCTTCATGAATTTGAAATTTCTAAGTCATAATTCAGCCTCAAAGCCCCCAACTACATGTAATTATAATAAAAATACAAACTGAAAGAAATATTATAATTAATGTAATATTTTCTATTTCATCCCAAATTTCTGTATTTCCATTACAACAGCAGAGGTCCCTCAAGTGCCTTTTCACAACAGCATTTTTGTGTTTCAACCATCACTGAAAAGCAGCATAAAAATGTCAAAGCAAAAAATATATAAAAACTACTACAAAATATTTTTTGGTAATATTAACAGTATTAAAATCACTCAAAGCAGCTTAAAAGTGTCAAAGCAAAAAATAAAATAAATACTATTACAAAAATATTTTTTGTTAAGAATAGCTAGGATGACTATTTTCAAAAAGAAAGAAAATATATCTATAACATAAAATATAACCTGACAGGTAATTATATATGGGCATTTAAGAACCACATACAGTAAATGTATTATGACATTTTTGACTGTCATTTTGATCTCTACGTTTGATTATATTTACAGATTTATTTTCCTGGTAATTAAACCGCTTTTAATATTAAGGTTCCTTTAAGCAGAGCTTAAGCTGAATGCAGGAAACAAAACAAATAACTAAAATAAAATGAAAAATAAAATCTCATAAAAATAAAACATTTATATGTAAAAATAATTTTAAAATGTAATGTACAAGTATAACACAAAAGCAACACTGATGTCATTTTCCACAGAGCTATTTTTTGTAAATTCTATAGTTATCTGCATTAAACATGCCAAACTTACTAGACACACAACTAGTTATATATTTTTTAGACAAGTCAGTCTAAAATAAGATTAAATTTTTTTTTAAGATTACATTTTTTAAGGTAAAAATGATATCCTAGATGATCGAAATAAGAAATGCAATGTTAAATATTATAGAATCCGAAAATAAAACTTTCATATTCGCAATAAAAATGTTAAAAAATGACATTTTATATTTTTACGGTAACATGAAGTTGTTGATGGATACTGTCCAATATATGAATCCTTAAAGGGGTATTGCAAAAAATATGGAAAAATAAGGCAATGTAATATATTTGAAGTAAGCATGTATGCTCCACCGGCCAGGATTCTCTTGTTTATCTCGTACAAGGCACAGATGAACCAATTGACTGCCTGTCCCCACATCCATGTTGGGGATACTGGCCAATGGGGGAATGTACCATGATTAAATATTTTCAGTCTATCATATTTGCTCATTAACTACTGTAGTTGGACTATATTTACAACTTACTTTCAGAGTTGGGAAACCCCTTTTCAAGTTTTTTTTAAATAATTAATCTTAAAGGGGTTGTCTAGTGGGTATTCATTAGAGTGAAAAAAAGAAGGTATGGTCACTGATCCCTCATTGATCCCGTTCCGTCAACTACCAGGTCCCTGCAGGTCTCTTCTTGATCTAGTCCGGACAAACAGGAAATAGAAAGAAATTCCTGCTCAGCTAATCACAGGCTGAAACAGGTTACTGTGGCTGCCAGTGATTGGCTAAATGGTCATCTCTAGCCATTTCCAGTGAGACCAGATCAGGAAGTAGATATCAGTGGGTACCCAGTAAGAGACACAACAAGAATGGCATGCGATGAGTTGAGGCGAGTGAGGATTAGTATTCCTTTTCATCACTTTTTTTTTATCCCTCTCTGAGCCCTTTCAAACATTCTTACCCCTTGGACAACCCCTTCAAGGTAGCTGATCTGTTGTGAAGAAGTGGGATTTTTTTTTTTAGCTTTATACAGTTCCTCTATGTTCTCATTCATATGATGAACTGATTTTACAATATTTAAATGTAAATGTCAGATATTTATGGTGAAACATTTTTTAAGATTTCATATCCTATCCAAAAATCACTACATTTGAAGGAAAGTAAAAAAAATGTACGAACAGCTATATAAAAAGTGATAAAAAAAAATGTCAAAACAATTATAATTGGGATAGTCATCAATGAACAATGATCCTCCCTCTGAATGGATATCTCACTATATCATTTGGGTTGTAGACCCATCTCAAACAACGTAAGAGAGACAGATCCATACTGAACTATAGCTACAAACACCAAGAATCTGTGCAACTTTCTGAACCACACTCACCATAAGGTTTTATGCAACTATAATCCAAAATGTGGCCAACTGAAATGGGCCAGAAGATGCATAAAAAAGTCAGTAATACAAAAATTCTCTTTTTTTATCCCCATTCTTAAAAATTCATGCCCACTTCTGTGTGTGATACCACCAACTTGAGGAACATTTAGCAAAATTTTCAGAAAGGTTGCTGAAGTTTTTATCAGCTACATATTGATTATGGATTCAATGTAGTGGTCATCTTGAGAAAAGACTTGGTCAAGTGCTGGGTTTCTATATATATATATTATTCATGCCATCTGAAAGAGGGTCTGTACCATGAGAAGTTCCTCAACCATTGACATGATCTCCAATAGCTCACAAGTTCTTACCCCCATCTGGAGAAAACAGATGTAGTTTCCGTACCATAAGGACACAAATAGGGCCAAAAAATTCTGAAATTGTCTTGGTTTGACTTTCACCAGATTTGATGGTAGAAGCTGGAGTCGAGTATAGTTTTCCAAATAGGGGTCCATAGCAACATCATGCTCATTAGATTCTTGTTATAGTTTGTTCAGGAGAGGAATATTGTTTCAATGGCACCCCTATGAGGAATGGGTCAGGAATGATTTGTCTTGGGAGAACTTTAGAGACGTATCTTGAATTTGGAGGACCCAACAAAAAAAGTCTGCAGTTGGGTTCTCCAGTGACCATGTGCCATTTTTAATACTAGTGTTGATATCTGTGGCAGAGGAGCTTTGGACATCCATTAGACACAACGGGCTGGGATCGACTGCCACTTCTACAACCCATATAGTTATCCCCTGGAGATTTCAAGTTTTTCTCCAGTATCATTCTCTTGAACACATTCACTCGACTGTTAGCTTAATAGTGCTCCTAAAATCGCCATACCTATTCATTTACTCTATTATGCATCGTGGCAACTCAACATTTCGAGTGCCTTATTGCAATGACAGACCATGATTCCTTTTATGTGTTTACTGTGATGTCAAAATAAAAAAGTCTTAACTTGTGTCATTGATTCAATGACCTTCCAATGTCTGTACAAAAAATAAAAGATTATAATAAAAAAATGCTACAGCTTTAATACAATGTAATAAGTCCTCCGTTGCTATGTGTTGTACAGTGTCAATGCCAAATTAACTTTTCGAGCTGTGTAGCATGTTGTAGCGTCTAATAATGAAGCCGTGGTGTACAGTTGTGTGTTTTTGTAATAGAGAGAACAGTTTAATTCAATGTATAGTGTATTTTAATGTATGTATAAAATGATAACCTTTAACAGTGTTGTGTATTGTCCATTTAACTTTTTTATTACTTTTTTTTACTTCTTGATTTTTTTTTAACCATGACTTAATATTAAGTTTTTTAATTTTTTTGTTTTATATATATATATATATATATATATATATATATATATATATATATATATAATTTTTTTTTTGTTTAATGAAATTACGTACAATGACAGATGCCCTTGTAGAATTTGATAAAGGGTCTTTCTTATTAATGCTTACTGTACTGCAAATCGGCATCTGCTGCTTCTTAATGTAAAATCATACTTCTTTTATAAAGTGTAAATGAAAAATGTGTTGATGCCAATCAGTGTAGAATGTTGTTTTAACTTTTGAAATATCTAAATAGAAATGTATTGATATTGGGGAAAAAACTGTTTTGTTACAGAAATTGTCAACTTATTAAACAGTGTTTGCTAACTACATATCCCGTGTAAGTATACTATCTATTTCATATCTATCTATCTATCTATCTATCTATCTATCTATCTATCTATCTATCTATCTATCTAATATCTTCTCTAATTTAAACTTTTGTTCTGTGTCTAATCTTAAAATCCATCTCATATCCTTTTATCTATCTCCTATTTCATATCTATCTAATCTCTTCTCCAATTTAAACTTTTGTTCTGTGGCTAATCTTAAAATCCATGGAGCCTCTTCTTGTCCAATTTACACCCCTTTTATTTTTTACAATTTGTTGCATGTCAAAAATTTTCAGATCACATTTTTGCTATGCACATCTATAGATGGCTTAGATGCTCCAGACCCTCCAGTAGATGTTTTTTCAATATCAGGTATATGGTTTGCAACATACATCTTAAGTTTTTAGGCTGTGCAGCCCTCGTACCTAAGATTACATGAAGTGCACTCAATTGAAATACTTGCATATGAAATCATCAGAGTTGCAATTCATAAAAGAATTCTTCCGATAATATAAACTCTCCCGACAATAAAAACATCCAAAAACTATTTAAAAAGTGGCTCTTAGGGAGTTATGCCAACAGTCATAACCTCTTCCAAATGCTGAGCTGAAACTAAAGGTAAGTCCATTAGAGACTTGTTTAATTTCTTTTTGAGTCAGAGTCTTCGAATAAAATAAACAAAATATTTGTGGCCAAATCGATTCTACACAAATCAAATATGCTCTAATTGCTCTAAAAATTATTATATTCTGAGGTCTCCAAGGACTTTTTTTTTAATATTCTGTCGTTCTCTTGTTTTTACATTTTCTTAAATAATTTTTTATTTTTCCCTCCCCACTCCCTAAGCTCTGGAATGCATTGACAGCAACAGTAAATCATGTCCGAGCGACAGTGACATACATAGTTATGGGTAAAGACATGTTTGACGGTGTTAACATATAGCGTGTTTAACATCACACCACGCCAGCGCATGTGCTATGCTTTTTCATATTCCAATCCAAAGCTTCCAAAAATTGTCCCTACCGATGGTATTTAAACACACACTGTGATATGCAAAAAAGAGTGTGGCTTGTTAGAACCAAGCATCCAAAAATTATACCTCAATAGGGGCAGAATGCCAGCCTGTATTTATACACATACACATGGTAATGTCAGAAGAACAAATAACTCATTCTCCACAATCGTGCAAAAATTATGCCTTAAAGTGGGCAGAATGCCTGCCTATATTTATACACATACATATGGTAATGTCAGAAGAACGAATTACTCATTCTCCACAAGGGTCCAAAAATTATACCTCAACAGGGGCAGAATTCCTGCCTGTATTTACAGTATACACATACATATGGTAATGTCAGAAGAATGAATAACTCATTCTCCAGAAGCGTCCAAAACTTATGCCTTAACGGGGGCGGAATGCCTGCCTATATTTATACACATACATATGGTAATGTCAGAATAACGAATAACTCATTCTCCACAAGCGTCCAAAAATTATGCCTTAACGGGGGCAGAATGCCTGCCTATCTCTAGTTTATGAGGGGCCATGGCTCTCTTTAAAGAACCCTGTATGGAGACTTACTGGATGTACTCCATAGTGTTGAGACTTATTGGCAATGCCTCATGGGAAAGAAATATGCAACGAGGTATCTTCCAAGGAAGAGTACTATCTCCCTAGCTCCACCTTGTAACAAGCTTTTTCCATTGTCATATTCCAAGGCTTATTAAACAGTCAGATCACTCATAGGGAGCCACTTCCACAAGGTGGAGCTAGCGAGTTGTTTTCCTTCCTTGGGAGATGCAGCTTTTCATATAGACTGTATTTATATACATATAAGTGTTAATTATCAGAAAAAAGAGAGGTTGTTCTTGTAACAGCGGCTGCTGTGCGCCGCTGTTTTCCTGCTTACCACTGCGGTCTTGGGTGCTGTGTTCAGCAGTGATCTGCTGCCTGTGCTTCCCCATTCACTGCTGCAGTCCTGGGATCTCTCCTTGCAGGTACTGTTGTTCTGGGATCCTCTCCACAGTTTCCTTTCAGCCCTATCCACAGCTTGCTGCTTCTTCCCTGCAGCACTTCCTTAAGGGCCGGCACATGTCACTTCCTGTGCTTTATGGGTTAGATCATGTGACCTTGCTGACCAATCCTACCCCTCCTGCATGTATATAAGTGGCTCAGCCCCCTTCCCAGATGCCTGAGTGTCAAGGTCTTTCTGTCCTGCAAAGGTTGCTGATTTATCTGCTTGTGTTTCTGTGTACCTGATCCGTGCTTGTGTTCCTGGACTCCTGTTTGATCCCTGCCTGCTTGCTTTGTCTCTCCTGTTGCCGACCTGTACCTGTGTCGCCTGCCCTATTCATTGTTTGACCTTGCCTCTGCCTCATCCTTCGGTCCTGCACGACTCAGCCTGTTTACTATGTCTGTACCTCTGGTACCTTGATCAGGTACCTCCTGGTCGCCTGCACCAGCTGCCTCGTGTGCCAATCCCCCTCAAGAGGTAGCGACCTAGTGTTCCTCTCGGGAAAGCCTATTCCCACCACCAGGGGTGCTGTGAAGAACGAGGGGTTCACTTAGACAATGCCCTTAGAGGAGGTAGGACGCATAGCAGAGTGGGTTCACACCCGCTGGTTCGTGACAGTTCTGAATGAGCTTGGAATAATTCCCCCTTTTAATTGGGAGACGAAGCAGTACAGTGTGGATGTGGAAAGGGTAGGTTATTAGAGGCCTGTGGCAGCAGTAGCAGCATTACATGGAACATACAAGGCAGTAGATGTGTGTAGAGGTGGTGACTGTGTATCAGTAATGGAAGTGGCTGAGGGGGATTAGCAGCAGGGAATAGCAGCTGCAGAATGGGTAGCCATACTGTATGGAACATGATGGTAGGCAGGAAGACAGCGACAATGACATGATAGAGGCAGGACAGCAGCAGTGACATGATGGGGCACCGTCAGCGAGGGAAGGTCAATTCATCGGCCTCAGCCAGAGGAGTGTAAAAACCCTCCCAGATCCATGCCTCATTCATTCTGACAAAAGTGATGTCTTGGACACTGGCGTACAACAACTTTGTCCGTTTGGGTGTCACCACTCCCCCTTCCACTCTGAAAATCGTCTCCAAGATGACACTGGAGGGTGGGCAAGAAAGAACAGAGAGAGCATGCTGTGCCAGGTCAGGCCACTGTTCCAGTCTGCCTGCCCAGAAATCCATGGGGTCGGGGAACTGGGTATGCACCAGAGACTGGACAGAGTGTAGGCAGGCCTGAACCTGGGTGCTAAAGAAGGAGCTGTCATTTTGCTGACTGGCCTCAGCTGGGTGTGGCACATGGAAAAACTGCTCCATCATATTGAGGAGACTGAAATGGCTGCTGCTGTGGCTTCTGCTGCTTGTGGTGGTGGGAAGGGAGCGACTCTGTAGGGGGCAGAGAGGGGCAGGCATCTGCTCACCAAAAGCTGCAACAAGCTGCATACACAGTGTTTCCTGGTAATAATGTAATGTGTCCTCCCTTTCATTAACAGGAAGACATTCGTCCATTTTGCCTTGATAGCGAGGGTCTAATGGTTCTCCAGAAATCATCAGACTGCTTGATGTCAACAATACGCCTCTCGAGCATACAGGTCTTTCAAGCTACACCCTCCACTGCAGTAATTGGTCATCATGGGCAGTGTAGTCATCATCATCAGCCTCCTCCACCTCCTCCTCCATGGAAGTTTCTTCTTGTGGGTCCCCAACAGCTACAAGGTGGACAGCAAGATGCATTATCTTTCCTTCCATCGTTGTCCACTGTTGCATTAGTGTCAGCTCCTGTTCTAAGATAAATATTAGGGGGATGATATTGTGAGATTGTTTTTGCCACAGATGTCCCTGCTGACAAACTTTGTGGCCTTTTCTAATGGCTTCAGCACCCAACAGGCATCTCAAATGAGCTCCACTGCCTGACCTCGAAACAACACATGCTTCCTGCCAATGAGTTGGAACATTGCAAATCAAACGGTGCGATGGCAGAAGAACCAGTACAGGAGAACGTTCTTTGCCACATAAGAATGGCTGAAATGAGAAAACAGTCTCCTGGACATTGTCAGAATTTCCCGTAATCCAGCGTACTTTTTCAAAAATCATTGCACCTATAAATTTATTACATGTGCCATGCAGGGAGCATGTGTTATTTCCCCAGGTTCAGAGCTGCCAAGATGTTCCTGCCATTGTCGCTGACCACCTTGCCCAGTTGGAGTCGGCGGAGGGACAGCCAGTGGGATGTTTGCTGCTTGAAGTACTTTAGCAACTGCTCGGCAGTGTGGCTCCTCTCGCCCAGGTCAATAAGCTCCAACACAGCATGACAATGCTTGACGCTACACGTGTGATAGGAGGGAAGAGATGTGGGAGTGATGCTGTGCCCTGCTGCCATTGGTGTCCATAGAGGAGGAGGCAGAGAAGCGCCTGGCGTGGGAACCAGACCAACACAAACAGAGGTGTCAATTGGACCTGGCCTTGTTGCTGTGGTGCTGCATCTACGCTGTTGCAAAAATCATTTATCCAGTGTGCCGTGAAGACATGTGCAATACCCCAGGCAGGGTATCTGCAAATCGTTTGGTTTGTAATGCTACTGTTGTGGGTGGTACTAGCAATGGAACAAACCGCTCCATTTTTCCCCTCTACCGTGTGTCTCCGAAAATAAGACAGGGTCTTATATTATTTTATCCTACGAAAAAAAGAGCTTCGGCTTATTTTTGGTTCCATGTACAACAATCACTCATTTATGCTTGAACAAAAAAAAAATAAAAAATGTATTCAAATACGTTATAATCATGTCATAACATTCTGGAAAATCAGCATAACTCTCCAAACCCTGAACTCCATCATAACTTTCTTCAGATCCTATTTCCTTTTCATGTACATTAACTGGTGGTATGATATTCATGAACAAAAAGAAGTTCATTTATTCAAAAACAGTCATTTTACCATCTTCTGGAACATCATCATGTCTAGCAATAGCTCGTTCCTGAAATGAGGACCTCTTGTCCAAGTAGCCTGCTTTTAGCGCATTGACAACGCAACTGTCAGTGACTTTCTCCCATGAATTCTTCACCCAAGTCACAACCTCTTGCAGTTTTGGCTTCACCAAGTTGCCCCACAGATTTTTCTCCATTCTATTTTCAATGTAGTCATTGATTTCTAAGTGCAAATGGCTTATTTATTGCAATATCACGAGTCTGGAGATAATCAGTCATTCCTGCGGGAATCATTATTTGATCTATTTTTCTGTCATGAAGGAAGTTCTTCATGTCTTTAGCGCGGTGTGTACTGGATGAATCCCAGACTACAGGCCTTTTTGGCCAGCCCGCAAAACAAGGGGCAGCATTAAATCAACCCACTTTCTTATAACTGCTTGTGTGCACTAGGCTTTTTCGGTTTCAAGAATATAAACGCCTGAAATGCGTTCAATCTTATCCTTTTTGCCTTAGCAATCAAAGGTGCACCTAGCCTTTCTGCTGCCTGAGGCGAAAACTGAAACAGCGCCCCCCCCCCCCCCCTTGCCAATTTCTTAACCTAACCCCTTCCCTTTAGCCCATGGCCCTTCGGCTGCCCCCTCTCTTGCCCCTACCTGGTGCTGCCTGAGGCGATCTCCTCACCTGGCCACATTGGTGGTTCACCCCTGTTAGCAATGATTAGAGGTGGGACCTTAGTTCCAACCAGACGAATTGTCAAAACACAGGTAACACGTGCACTTTAATAACCAGTGGAGAGAATGTAGACTGAGGAGGCACCCCGGTAATCAATTGTAGTTTGTGATCCTTGGCCCATAAACACTGCAGTTTCATCCATGGCAATCATGTTGGAAAGTTGGTATTTAGAAAAGTCGATGCCATCAATAAAGGTCTTGGATGCAAGTGCACTTTTAATAACTTCTGCATTGTCTAGCTTAGACATTGTTGTGGATCTTCTTAGAGACAGTTCATGTCGCTGAAGGAAGCCATCCAGCCAGCAATTTGATGCTTTGAAATATTCTGGAGATATGTCTAATTGTGGTCCCATTGCAAGGCTAAATTCTTGAATATCAGCTGTGTGCACAACCAAAGCCTTTGCTCTCCTGTCAGCAGCCCATTCACAGATCATGCCTTCCAGCTCAGGAAATGCACACCTGATCCACACTTGCACTCAGTATCGGACTGGGGTGCCTAGGGCCCATCAGTAAAATTAATTCTGGGGGCCCACTGTACAGCTACATGCAACTGCCACCTGTTCACACAGTGGCAGACAGCAGCAAGATGCGACAAGATGATTGATTATGGAGGTACCTGCAGAGATTTTTGCAGCGACCGGGTCCACAGGGGCAACACGTGAGGCTACAGTGGGCCGATTGGGGTAGTAGTTCATGTACTGCCAGTTAGCAGAGTCTCCCTGGGTCGGCAGTGCAGTGGATAGAAAGACAGCACTAAATCCTGTGGCAGGCAACACCAGCCAGATGGAAGTTGAGGTGTCATTGATGGTGTAGGTGTTTAAGGTGCTTTGGTAGCTGAGCCCCTGTGTTCGTGACGCCAGCACCGTAAGATGAAAATGTTGAGTGTAGTAGTAGAAATGATGAGGAGTCGGTTGCAATCAAACAGTTGAACATTTACTGAATCAATTGTCTTCAGGTAGTCAGTACAGATACAGTTCATTTGTATGGCATGAGTGATGACTCAGAAATAGGTTCAATATTACGCGTTTTTTTCGCCCTATAAGACGCTCCTGCCCATAAGACGCACCTAGGTTTTAGAGGGTGAAAATAGGAAAAAAAATATTTTGAACAAAAGGTGTGTTAAAATTTTTAATAAAATAACAGAACAATATTTTAACACTGTAAACATTAACAGTAGTAACCAGCAGCATTAATAACCATCATTACTGACTTAAATGTCCACGTACACTACTCCTCTATTCATCAGGGAACCCCAAAAACTCCTCATCACTACTGTCCAAGTTAATCATGCTCTGTGGCTCAGTATCACTACTAACGCTGCCTTCAGATTTGTCATACAGCATATTGTCCTCAGTGCCATCCAAGGCATTGCTAATGCCACACTGCTTGAACGATCTGACGACGATTTCATCGTTGACTGCCTGCCATGATGTTTTCACCCACTCACAGACTTGGGTGATGGTGTGCCTCTTCATCCGTCCAGTGGGAGTCAGGTCATGGTTCCCAGCTGCCATCCACTTGTTCCATTCCTCCCTCATGAACACTTTAAATGGTTTATTAATAGAATTGTCCAGGTTGTAGGTGGCTGGTAAGCCCCCCGGGAATGACCGCTAGATGAGTATTCACTTCCTTAAATCTAATTTTTGTGGTTTCGCTGATAAGTGCCTTAAACTGATCAAGCACTAGTAGGGCCACTTTCTTCAGAAGTCCTCCAGGGCGTTTGGACCCCACCTTTTCGATCCATACCTTCATGCCATTTTCGTCCATCCACCCTTTGTCGTGAACATGGACAATCACTCCTTGTGGGATCACCTCTTTTGGCATGGTCTTCCTTTTGAAAATCAGCATTGGTGGTAGCTTGGTGCCATCTGCAAAGCAGGACAACACAACCATGTAATGGGTTTTCTCCTGTCCTGAGGTTTTCACTGTTATGGTTTTTGCGCCTCTCACATCAACAGTCCTGTTCGATGGAACATCAAAGGTTAACGGGACATCATCCATGTTTCTAATCTGGCCTATTCCAAAGCCATTTTTCTTTCTTGAATCCAGCACAAATTTATGAAAACAGAGAATTTTGGACTCATATTCTTTGGGCATTTTTTGGGCAATTCTTCTTTTGGTGCGCATAGCAAGGCCACATCTCCTCATGAATCTGTAGCACCATGATGCCGATCCAGTGAAGTCGTCAATGCCTTTCTCTGCAGCAAGAAGTTTGGCTTCATATATGATCATTTTTGTAGATACTAAGAAGTCGTTGTTCCTGTGACGTGTGATCCACTCTTTCATGTCCACATCTAGCTGTGGCCACTTTGCAACACACCCACGAAGAGTGTGTTTACTTTTATCTGCTTTTTCCAACTGATCCGCCTGTTTCCTCTATTCTCGAATCATCTTTTCAGTTGGAGGCGGCCCAAAATGTCTCTCCGCTGCCCTGTTTCCATGCTCTTTGGTGTATTTTATCACCTCCGGTTTAAAAGGAATTTTATAAGAAAGCCTTTTCTGCTTTGAAATTGTTTAGAAATGTACAGTATGCAGCAGGAGACTATGGTAGTTTTCTGCAACAGAATACAGTAATGGAAGAACTGTCAGCACTACAATTATAGGGGTACTGTAGCTGAGAACATCAGTGGATGACAATGTTATCTGGGTGATCTGCTGCTGACAAAATGTTATGGGGGGGATCTACTGCTGACACACTTGAGGGGGGATGTGCTGCTGACACACTTATGGGGGGGATCTGCCGCTGACAGAAGTTTATGGGAGTAATCTTCTGCTGACAAACTTATGGGGGGGATCTTCCGCTGACACAAGTTTATGGGGGTAATCTGCTGCTGACAAACTTATGGGGGGATCTGCCGCTGACACAAGTTTATGGGGGTACCGTAATCTGCTGCTGACACAATGTTATGGGGGGGGGGGGGTCTGCTGCTGACACACTTATTGGGAAAGGGGGGATCCAGTGTCACTTTATTAGGGGGGTCACTTTATTAGGAGTGGGATCACTTTAATAGGAGTGGGGTCACTTTATTGGGGGGGTTACTTTGTTAGGGGTATCTTAGGGATGATTGTCAGGGCACAGCTCTGCAGCTCTGCCCCCGTCTGCCTGCTCCCGCGCTCCCATCAATTTTCCTCCGCCATAACTGCGCATCTTTCTCCGGACGGCCGGTCCCTACCACCCCGCACTTGCTACGCCGGCTGGTCCCTACGACAGAGCACCCGCAGAGGCGACCGGCCCCTGCATCCCACCATCTGCAGCGGCAGCCAGTCCCTGCACCCGCAGCGCGTGAGGACCTTTCTGTCCAGCACCCGCAGCGCCGCTGGCTCTTTCATCACTGCAGGGGCAGCCAGGTAATATCAAAGGCCACAAAAAAGTGGCGGACATTTCTTTTCTTCCCTATATTCACCCCATAAGATGCACCAACTACCCCCCCACCCATTTTGGGAGGGAAAAATATGGTATTCCTTTTATCAGGTTTAGGCAATTGTCAGTTGAGGGGTTCTCTTTAAGGCTGACACTTTACAGGCAAGACTTCTGTAATTATTCTAAATCCAAACTGTATCACTCTGGTACAAAATATGCTGTTTTCTACTTATCTTGAGCTATCCAATAAGGGCGTTTCTCCCTCACGGCAGGCAAACTCTCTGCAACATTATTTGCAGGATGCTCTCCTGAAGTATTCAGGTTCACTATATCCCGGAAGGCTTCTAGTGAATAAGGATAATTATGGCTTTTAATCATCCTGTCGTGTCCAGGAACATGGAAAGTTACTCTTGGTTGCTTGTGACGTCCATAGGCCAGACCCAGCTCTAACCTTCACTAGGCTTGCTTCATATTTAGACATAGACCTACTGTCTAGTGCTAAGCTGCTGTAACTACTCTTAGTTTGTCCTCTCCAGGATTGATCAGGTCCCGGAGGAAAGACATTGCAGTTACATGGTGGATAAGGCCTGTTTTTCTTCTTCATACACTTGATTTCCTCCTCTCTACAATACACTACACTGGAATGCAATCCCCTGAGCTAGACACACCCCAAGCTATATATATTATGTGGCCCCAGCACCACCTAGGGGCAAATGGGTGTAATGACATTGCCAGCCTGATAATAGGAAATACCATACATTGCAAATACATTAGATAAATAAGCAAATGTTTAAAGTGTCTCTTTTACACACATATGTGGGACGCTGCATACCCCACTGCTAAAAGAAAAGTCGTCCTCGACGTTTGCATTGATAGAAGCTGTGGATCTCTTTGCTATCACCTGAAATACACCAAATATACTACACACAAATATGCATATATTCATTGCAAAGTACTATTATGACACTTCGATAACCTCCTGTAATAAAAAGGGTTATGCACAATAATATAGATTAGGTAATTTATAATAGTTCACATTTTCAAGTAAATTCAGGTGCATAAAGTATTGCATATTATTGCACAAGATAGCAAAAAGGAATAATGGGTGTTGTTCTTCTTCTTTACTTGACGGGGACAAAATGGGCGGTGATCTCACATTTGGGGCAATGCAGTCAATGACTTAGTCCTGAGACAAAGTTCATCCCTGATTTGGGGTATAAATAATTTGCAATCTAATAGTGAAAGGTGTAAAAAGTTTTTAAGGCACAGAAAAGTCTTTTCTGGGTACATTTCTTGAACGTTGCAGAACATTTTGGTTTTTTAAAGTCACAGACAACCTGAGATGGGCGCAAACAAAGGAGCAACTTGGGATATTTTCTGAATGGTGGAGTCCATAATAGAGTCATTTAAAAGGGGCAAAGGGTTCCACAGTGGCTTGGAGGAACTGCCACCACAACAGCAAACATTAGAGTCCCTTTTGCAGTAGTGTCTCTGGCTCCATTTTAGTATTGGCCAACTGGCCTACTAACGGATATGGGTCTGGTGAGCTGGGTACATCTGTATCCAGGGGGCTTCCGGAATCATACTCATCAGGAGACCATGTGGGTACGACCTGGTCAGGACCGGACCTTTCGGCTTGGCTGTTAGTAATAGCTGGCGTGACTGGAGATGGCTGACCTGAGGTATAGGCGGGCGGCACAGGCGGAGGATCCACTCCTCTCTCTCTCCAATAGCACCCCCACACCTCCTGGATGCGGGCCTGCAGCTCCTTTTCATCATGGGCCACAGTTGAAGTGGACTGGATGACCACGAGGGGTGCAGTAAGGGACATCTCTTCCGCTACATTAGATAAATAAGCAGATGTTTAAAGTGTCCCTTTTACACACATATGTGGGACGCTGCATTTTGAGAAGCCAGGTCATGGAGAAAAAGGAAACTTGCCTGCTTCTGTGCCTATAAGTCATCTCAGCGAGCTAAAGCATCCATAATAATAGACTGCCTATCGATATGTAGAGCAGTCTGTCTACTGTGCCTCTTGTGCAGTGGGTGGAGGACTAGGGGCCCACTGGGGGATTCACCTGTTCCCCTGTGGGCCAGTCCAAGCCTGCTTGCACTTTTTAGAATTTCCCTTGCACACCTGTTGACTGAGCTTGTCATACTCTACTAGCCATTTTCTGACCATTCGCAAATCCAACATCTTTTCCTTGCAGAAATTAGTAAGATTTTGGCCCTGCGAGTCCTCAATTATTCCTCTCTTGTACTCCACAGTAGTTTTTTCTTTTTGAACTCATGTTGTCTGGGGGTAAAAATGTACTGTTACCTATACAGTATGATTAGAGATGAGCGAATCTTGTCAAATGGTTAGGGTTACCATAGTAACCATAACCCTAATGCACAAACACAATTGGTGGTGTAGTGTCAGTGGGTGTTACTGGCAGGTTAGAGCTTATTTTTGGAGACACGCGGTAGTTAGGAGAAGGCTGGTCCTGCTTCCTGTTAGGAAGGAGGGTCTGCTAGCCTAGTGAGAAGACAGGGAGCACTTCTATCAGCTCCCACTCCATAGGGCATTAGGACCAGGAATTGACTTGTATGTAAGGAACACTGCTCCAGAGAGAGGCGACGGTCCAAGGGCTGCAGAAATCCATCAAAATAATGGTATATCAGACAGAAGAGTGACCAGCTACAGCTACAATTAGCTTTACAGACCCTGCTGCAAGGTGAAGGAGAACAAGTTAAAACACCCATCACCATAATCCAATTCAGGCAAATCTGGAAGTCTGCATTACACAGTTGACACCTAAAGTCTCATGTGCCTGCTCTATAATCATAGTGAAGGAGAATCAGGAGTGAGAGACTTTGTCAGCTAGCATACAGATATTTCTGAGTGCCATCAATTCCCATCTAACCAGCCACCCACCATATCATCTGGTGACAGAAACTGCACCTTGTACTTACTATTGCTGGATGTAGTGCAAGTTATCCCGTGCACTTAGTAAGACATTTGACGTTCTCCCTTTGTCTGCCTGATTACTTCACCTGATCACCTTTCCACTACACCAATCTCCAGGGAGTGACGGCCTGAGGGAGTGCACCGTGACACAACATCTCATCAGGGCCACTACCACTCCCATCCTTTGCACTGGCTCCTTAGGGCTCTCTGCGCATAACAGCTGCTCCAGGTGTCCACCGTGGCATGCACCTTGCCGCACAGTGACAATTGCATGGAGCAGCCCACATTCTCTGCCACGTGAGAGTACAAGGAAGTGATGGCTTCAGAGTTCATAAGGAGACAGCTGAAGTACAGAGGACGGATATGACAGACTGTGACAATGTGGGGCCTTAGTAATGTAGTTTACTACATACAAGTGCTGCTGCTCATCATCCCTACCCTCCTCTCTGTACTTTATGTCTCCTCATGAACTCCATTCCTACAGAGATTCAGCTGAAGATCTTATCATCTGTATTCAGGATTATAATCCCTGACAAGCAGAGCAGAGAGGAGGATGAGGAAGCTCTTTAGCTTAGTGTTGTGAAGTAACTCATCCTGCTGTTTGATTAGGATGGGTTTTGTGTGTAATAATAGGACGGTGGACATTTTGTCACTACCACTGCCGCTATTGCCACCTCTGTGGTTACAAGGGCCACTACTACTACCATCATTAACACAGCTATGCATGGGGTCCCCGTCTTCCAGTCACCCGCCTCATCATGACATTTCAAACGCTGACTGCTCTCACACAAATCGTCAACAGCGAGACTCTCTTGACTCTCTGCTGTAATGCATGGTAGAGTTTTGTTGCTTCTTTGGAAAAAAAGGTGCCCCACTAGGAACGGGCAGTGAAGACTGGGAGGATGAAACTGAAAGGCTTCTCTGGGGCTGCAAGGAGGAGGAACAGAAGCAATGCTGTGACCCCTGGCTTCATGGCACGGTGTCAGACTCCGAAGTCACTTCCATTTCATCCTACTGTGACTGAGAGGAGGAGTGAGCCATCCAGTCTACAATCTCATCATCTTTCTCCTCAATGATAATGTTGTGCCTTTCCAAAGCCAGGAGGAACTGTGGCCTACTACTACTACTAGCTGGATAGCTAGTGCTGCTACTGCTGTTTGTACCACCACAGCCACCCACCCACATTCTGACTCTCAGATGATGAGGACTGAGTCTTTCATTTTCCACTCTTCAGTATATAAATGGAAAGCCTAAAATAACCCCCTCCCTTGCACATTAGTCTTTACCTTTCTATTCTAGAAGTGTATGATATGTTTAGGCTGTGTACATATTGGCATGCTATAGTTGATGACACAACTGCGCCCTTATTAGCCATCTCCTCTGCAGGCTAAGATGTGTTCCTCTGGTAGTTGGAGCCCACTGTTAGTAAGTGATGTATCAGCTGTTATTAAGCCCCCCTTTTGAATATCATTAGCATGCTGTGCTTTTTGGGTGAAGCTTTGGATTGCGTCCTGCATCTCTTATCAACACCTTGAGTAGCAACCCTCTCGCCTGTTGGTCCACGAAGCTAGGGTCACGCTTTCTGATGCAGGACATGCTGAAGGTTGACCAGAAGGCACCATCTTTAAACAGCACAGTGCAGGTAGGAGCAGCGTTCTCTGTATGTCACAGACACCGCAGTTTTTTCATAGGACCTGGTCCACCTACGGGCGATTCCTATCCCCTCTGGGCACATGCACTCATAAAGGTGCCCATTCTTGATAGCTCTTCTCTCACCATTGTATACATACGCCCCTATATAGTGCCCTGAGGAGTTAAACCAGTGTGACAGAAACATTAAATGTTAGGCAATATTAGGGGTAGCATAGGATGCAGAACCATATCTAGGGCCAGGTTCTGGATGGGGTCGCCCTTGTTGGGGCATTTACTCTCTGGAATGACAATTAGGGACTGCTAGCCCCTAACCCATTACTCAGGGATATCTAGGGTTAGAAACCATTTTACCTCACAGGAGACCCGGATCTACAGCCCAGGGTATCTTGTCTTAAGACGATGACAAATTTATCAGACTAGCCCATGGAGCATCTATTGTATGACAGGATTAGCAGATAGCCCATGTGAAGATCCATTCTACTAGGGCACCTCCTGCCTTCTGCCCACTGATTGGCTCATCCAGGCCGTCTGTCAGCCAATCAGGGTAAGCCCCTTCCCCCACTTCCTCTCAGGGTCATGTGAGCATCCTTCTTCTTCCTCCCTGATGGTTTAGCCTGCGGCACACCATTTTACTGGATTCCCCTGAAGCGAACCTAAAAAGCTTCAGGTTCATTTGGCGGAATTTTTTTTTTGCGACATTTGTAACTAATCAAGTTCATTACAAACTGATTCACTGATCCTTGAAATATAGTTACCTTGTTACCTTTTAGTTAATTATTTCAGGTCCAGTGCAGTGGTGGCTGCAAGTCTTGGCTTTGAACACGATAACTAATGTCCTTTTAGTAGCCTTCACATTTTTATTATGATTGTCTGGGATTTAGTCTTTTTAGGTATCCAATAAATAATTTGTTATAATATTCCCTTCTTTTAGTTATTTAGCTAGACAATTTTGAGGGACTCTGCCTGTGGTATAAGTTTAGTTTTCATTGGTATCATTTTGGGGTACACAACACTTTTTTATCGCTTTTTATTCTGTTTCTTTGTTGGCGAATAAGCAAAAAACAGCAATTCTGACCTTTTTTTGTCACAGTATTCACCTTACGGGATAAATGATATGTAATGCGGGTCATTACGCATGCTGCGATACCAAATATGGGGAAGGGATTTTTTTTGCTGTTTTTTCAATTGAAAAGCTTTTTTATATATATAATAAAAGTGTATGTTTTTTATTTAATAAAATCTTATTTAACTTTTTTTTTGAATCCTTTCCTTGTCCCACATGGGGACTTTAACAGGGGATCTTTTGATCACTTCTATAATACTCTGTACTGCTTATGCAGTACAGAGTATTATACTGTCAATGCTATACTGACAGTCACCAGCGGGCTGGGCCTCCCTGTCGATATACTGCAGGCCATGAGAATACATTGTGTAACACCCCAGAGTGGTGTTACCACTCCTGAACCCTGCTACTTTCTTTAATGGTCTAACATAAATGCCATCTGTGTAATTCTGTTCCAGGTTGACCACAATGTCCATCTATAATATTGTTATGCAGCTGTTATATATGTAATATGCCTGGTTCACCAGCAGGTGGCAGAGTTTCTGGCAGAGCTATCTTAGATAGAATGGAACTCACCATTCCATTCTCCCCCCTTTTGGACAGAAGTGGGCGAGTCCTGTTTGCTACCAGAAGGAACTGTGGCAGTTCTAGATTGTTTAGGTTTAGACTACATGTTTAAGCTGACAGGACACTAACCTATTCCTTGGCCGAAACTAAGTCAGACTAAAGAGTAGAGTGCAGCATAAAGAAGGAATCAAAGTTACTAAGCTAGCCTGTCAGTACAGCAGATAGAAAGAGATAAAGCAGAGCTGAGTTTGCCTGCCAGTTCATGCTAAAGCCTGCTGGAACCAAGACAAAGCCTGAAAACTGTTCGAAGAAATGTTTATTCAAGTAAAGCTGTAATTGAACTTCATCTCAAGGTCTGGACTCAAATTATTCGTTCAAATCCCTCAATTATTCCCTCTATTTATTGCTTCGGAGCCAAAGTCTGGTGTCTAGCAGTGTCCAGGTAGGAGCACCATGACACACATAAAGAGACATTTAGGCTGCACTACACCACTCGGCATTCCTACTAAACCTGGAACACGATATAGAGGGCCTTGGGGGGAGGCGCACGTTGCAATTGGCACCCTGCGATCTCATTTCTGGGGTGCTGATGGGAGACCGAGGGAGTCCCCTCCCTCTAAACCCCTTAGTGCCGTGGACTCTATTGACTGTGGCATCTAAGGGGTTAAATGGCCTGGATCAGTGCTTCTAATGATCCGGGCCATTAGAGAAGGAGCCCAGCTGTCCAGCTGTCATGTGAGAGCTGAGCCCCGACTCTCCTCTGCACGGGAGTTCCGTGAAGCACTAAGACTAGGCCCCTATAAAAAGGTGAAGACCTAGCCTAAGGCCTGTAAGTGAACACCGTAAAAAAAGCTTACTGGCGGCCACTAAGGGGTTAATAAATTTGACAGATCTTACCCCAGCACGTTTTTTTTAAAAATGAAACGCCAGTCTTAGCAAATTCCCCCAATAGGGTCTAAGTTGTTGAATCACACGCAGTGGGCAGAGCCAGACAGGAGGATCCTAAAGAGAGTCAAGCCCTTACTGTACATGAAAATGGGCCCCAGGCACCACAGGGCCAATAATAGTGACATACACCCCCGATCTGCATATTTGAAATTAACAGTTTATGATAAACTTTTTCTGCTGTTTTGTCGGATGGAGCATTGGTCTACAGAACTCAGTACAGAATTTATTAGGATCCACGTTGACAGACCTTCTGGAGAAATCCTGGTGCAATAGGTCACCCAAACATTCTGGACTCCCCCTGATGATACCTACTGACATAATTTTGTGACATATCAGAGGCCCATCCATTGCCTGGTACTGCAGGTCATTCCTAGTCACAGGTGCCTAGCTCAGTGGTAAGTGGAGGAGGGGCTGTGACAGATTTGGGACATTGGGACCCAGGGGCTCAAATGATTTACCATCTGTAATGTCAGGTAGTGGCCCTCCGATCTACTTGTGGGTTGGAGCACACTTTCACAAAATGAGATTGTCCCTTCTGGATATCCACAGGTAACACAGCTCTGATTGGGATTGGGCACAGAATGATTGGACAGCAGAGTGTGGACTGTGTTTTTGTGTTGTGGAGTCCTGAAGAGCCAGGGCATGACCCATGCCATGGATTCTGCTGGCCTCCACAAGACAGGATTACAGGGGGAAATCAGCCTAAATACACACGAGTGGACAGGGATACAGTGCCATCAATAACAAGATGGTGCTTTGTCCACAGCTCCCCTCGGGTATCCTAACCTAGTAGGGTGGCCATCCTTATCTGTTGGGGCAGAGGGATGTGAAGCAGAGGACGCGATCCTCTGAAGGTAGGGTGTCCAGACACAAGTGTTAGGATAACGAGGGGGCCTGTGATATGAAGGGCAGCCCAATAACTTTCTCTACTCATGGGCCAAAGGTATTGGTGCTGGTATTTGACATCTAACTGTACCGTGAGGGGAGAAATCCCCCAGGAGCGCCTGGTATTTTCTTCTGTCATAGATGTGTTCACTATGGAGCAGAGGAAAAACCCAGATGACGCCACAGAAGAGACTAGCTATCCGCCCTGACACCCTTATGAGGCTCCAGAGGATCCCACTGGATTTTGGCAGTCAAGCGACCTTTGTTCAAAGGTTTTTCAAGAGACGGAGAACTGTACTACAATTCAGCGGGAGCATTATCTCAGGCTCTGGAGAAAGATTTGGAGATGTTCGGGTGGACGAACTTATTCAATTACAATCACCCAGTGAAAGTTCTTCTGGTTCTGGTTATCATCATCTACATGGGACTGTGTATCGGAGGGTCAACAAACTTGCTGACCAGTTACACCAGAACCAGACGGAACTTCACAAACTTAACTGTAGGAGGCTCAGGACATAACGCCCACAAAGTCCAGGGACGTCATGGACATTTGTATAGATATTGTTCATTTGTAGGTTTAACTACTTGGTTTGCTATGAGGGTTCAGGATGTATAACCTGTGCTATCCTGAAACCCCATAGTACTATGTACATATATTAATTTTGTATGTTGGTCGATTGTGTACCCATATACACTCTAGGTACAAATGTGTGACAGCCTATACCCAGGGAAACTCGCCCAACGCACTGTGGTGAGTTATAATTTGGCTGTACACATTTGCATCCTACAGTATAGTCGTTTCCCATTGACACATGGGTCTGTGACCTACCTGTGTCTTTGGAGGTGTAGAGAGATATGCCAGGTTGCATGAGTCTCTATGGGTACACACTAAATTGAATTTGGTGGTGTTGGGAGGGATGTGACCTATTTTTGTGTGAATGGGGAAGAGTAGATTCCCTAGGGACAGGCCCCCTCCTTTACCAAGTTCATTTGCCACTTTAACCCCAAGAACGGTGACGTTTGTAAGGGTTGGACTGAATGTTAGTAGTGCGGTGTTCTTTCCCGCAGTTAGAATTTAGGTACCATGGCCTCTCCTCTTACCAGAAATTCTGACCTGCCTTGTAAAGACCTACGTATCTGTCCATTGGAGAACCTCCCCAACAACTGATTTTTCAATCAAGATGGAAGAAGCAGTGTCGGAAGAAAAGTCGTGCCGTTACTAACAGGAGGCCATTCCACTGTTGACCGTACTACCTGGAGACCGTGAGAGTGAAGCTATCCCAGAGTCTGACTAATAAAAGACGACAATGGGGGCGGCGGCGGGTACCTGAAGATCGGCACAGAAACGAAAGAAGGCCAGTCCACGGTTGCTACGTGGATCGACCTAGAGACTGTGAAGGTGAAGCCATTCCAGAGTCCGGAAAAGACGACATTGGGAGTGGCTGATACCTGAAGATCGACACTGACAGACCGCAGTCCAGAGAAGAAGAAGACGGTGTATCCTGTGGATAAAGACTCCTGGTTACGGTAAAGGGCAGGTCGGAGGAGTCGGTCACGATGGGTGATGTCTAGGTACCTAAGGGCCAGAGTATACTTTAGTCCTTCCTGAACTGTCACCAAGAGTGAGTGGGGTTAAGGAGGCAAATATATCCCAACCCTTGGTATAATGGATTGAACTGGCACTCATATATGGAATATAAACATGGTTTATTGTAATAACATAGGGATGATATCACCTATCGCATATACAGTATACCGTCAATAAAATACAATATCAATAAAATTAAAGCAAAACCAATATATTAAAAATCTTAAAATATATATCATTCAATGGTGCAGGAGCCGGTGGCACTAAACGTCCATGGACCTGTGAGGTCCTAGATATTGGTGAAATAGACAATGGTGCCGTCGGTTTCTGCAACTACAAATGGTATTTTCTTTGTATAATTTTTTTTTTAAATGGAGGTGTAGAGAGATATGGGTTGCAGTACCCAGCAGCAGATTAACCCCTGTATTACACTAACCTGTAACCCACGGCTACATCCCTGTCTATATCCCTAGCCTTCAAGTATTAACCCTTTCAGTGCCACCATTGCGTTAACCCCTTGTACCCCGTAGGGACAGTGAGTAGCCAGGCGGGTGGGTTGCTGATATACGTATGAATGTATGTAAGTGTAATGTATAGATAGTGTGTGTGGGGTGGAATGGGAATTGTGTATTGTGTAGTGTAGTTAGGACCGTATTAGTGTGTTGTTATAGTGTGTTTACTTATATCGCTGTGTGCTGCTATCAATATATATATCTATTCCCATTGATATAGATATATATATAATTATAAGCAAAAATTAGACTGTAACGTGTAGTGTGTTAATAAATACCTTTTATTTAAGCACAGTGTGTAGTCTTTTGTTGTAGTAGGCGCCGCAGCAATAGCCGCAGGTAGCTCAGTGTGGAGTAAGGCAATCAGTATTATTCTGTTTAACTTGTATAAATAGGCGGAGGCATCACTAGACGACTCACGCCTATTTATGAAATAATAATTATTGAGATTGGCATAAATTTCAATAATTTATATTTTCTTTAACACTCTGCCTCCTCTCCTCAGCCCCCATTCCTCTGCTCCTCCTTCCTGTCGGCTCCTCCCCCACTTTCTTGCTCCTCATCATTCCCCTTCTCTCCCACTCCTCTGCCTTCTCTTCCCTCCTCTTCCTCTCCTCCTCCCCCATTCCTCTCGTCTCCTCAGCACTCCCTCAGTGCGCCTGCACCGATGACGTCTTCTCTTTCGGTGATGTCATCGGCGCAGGCGCACTGAGGGAGTGCTGAGGAGACGAGCCTCCTCATCTCAGAGCGCCTGCGCCGAATGACCAGAGGCACGCGATTTTTGAATTACTGACAGGGCCGGCCGGAGGAGGAGATCCCGGCTGGCCCTGTCAATCAACACGGCGAGGGGGCGGTTTTCTGCTGCGGCTACCAGCAAGTAGACGCCCTACTTGCTGGTAGAGCCCTCATTTACATATTATAAAACTTCGTTTTATAAAGAATCGGCCGCATGAAAGTAAGTAAGACTATTATATTCTCCTATATCGCGCTATGAGGAATCTAACTATCCAAAAAAAAAAAAATGAGTTTTGTGGGGTGACAGAAACCCTTTAATACAAATGCAGGAGGCGGGTGCCGGAATCACATAGCCGGCACCCGACCTCTGTGACAGGGAGCTGCGATCAGCCTCATCAGCGGCAGTTAACCCCTCAGGTACCGCTCCCTGTCATAGAGGTCGGGTGCCGCTATTTGATTCCGGCACCCGCCTCCTGCATTTGTATTAACAGAGGTCAGTTATCTTCATTAACATTGAGTGCGGCACCCCCCCCCTAGTATAATAAACATTGAGTGCGGCCCCCCCAGTATAATAAACATTGAGTGCGGCCCCCCCCAGTATAATAAACATTGAGTGCGCACTGCGCCCCCCCCCAGTATAATAAACATTGAGTGCGGCCCCCCCAGTATAATAAACATTGGTGGGCAGTGGGCAATGCCAATGAGGGTTAAAAAATAAAAAATTAACTCACCTCCTCCAATTTATCGCGTAGCTGCTGCCGGTCTACTTGTAATTTCTTCAGGACCTGTGGTGACGTCACTGAGCTCCAGCCTCTATCACATGGTCCATTACGCCACCAATGTTTATTATGTTGGGGGGGGCGCACTGCGCCACCAATGTTTATTATACTGGGGTTTAAGGGGGTGCAGGTTTTTATTTTATTAAGGAAGGGTTAAGGGGTCTATTAAGGGGTGGTTAATGGGTTTTATTAAGGGGGGTTAATGGGTTTATTTCGTTAAGGGGGTGTGCAGAGGTTTATTTTATTAAGGGGTTTTATTTTTATTTATAAATATTATTGAAAACATTGAAAAAAGTTTGTGCATGTTTTCTTAAACTTTCTTGGGGGGGGGGGGGGGGGGGGGGGGGTGCCAAACAAAGGGTTTGCCCCGGGTGCCAAATGCTCTAGGTACGCCCCTGGCGATACTATTTATGTTTGTGATATAGCACTATGTACAGTATGTATTATTGGTGAAGTGAATTGTGCCTGTGAAATTTTTAGACCTTTGCATTAACACAAGTGCAAGTCATTGGAAAATACGGCGACTTAAATGCTGCACACTAATTTCCCTGCAATATGAAAAGCTGCAGTGAAAAGCACAAAGTATCCAGGCCAATGTGAGATCGTAACAAATGTATCAATCTGGTATTTCCACCAAACATCGGCAAACGCAAATTGTATCAACGTCACGTCCAATCTGTTACACGAAAGTGGCAATTGTAACAATGTCTTACAGGGGGCGCTCTCAAACTCTAAACCCATATATATGTTCCCGTACGTGAATTCCAACTTTTTGCCAAATGGTTTTGGTCATGGAAAGATGCAGAAACTTCTTTGAGAAAACAAGACAGAAATGAGGTCTGAGGGCAAAAAAAGGGGAAGCGAAGTGGGGGAAAAATAGCGCCCCTTTAATGGCACCATTGAGATTTTTGCAGGAAATTACAGAATGACAGTATCATACATGATAGGTAGAGATGAGCGAATTAAAAAAAAAAAAAATTCGGCCGGTTTGCCGAATTTTTCGGAAAAATTTGCTTCTATCCAAATTTATTCGCTGCAAATTGCGTAAAAAAATGGCTATTTCCTGGCGCAGAGAGCCTTTATAGCGGTGTAGAACACTGTGCCTTGCAGTAACACGCATAGGGAGTCTGCTGTGGTAGTAAAATAATACTGTGAGTCCATATGACATGCAGATGACAGGCGTCGCTCTTAGAATCACTGCACACTTCACTTATTTGGGCAGTCACGGGGCCAAAACTGACCAAATAACTCAAGTATCAACTCAGCCTTACAGGTCGTTGTTAGCGCCAAGAAGAAGTGCACTCCATTTACACCACCGTCAGCTGATTCCACATAGATGTCTACAGAACATGTTCTATTAAACGCTTATACAAGTAGAGCCCCCCGACAGAGTGGAGAGGGTGTTAGCAGTAAGTTTGTGTTGACGTCACTGATTATTTTGCTCTTCCTTGGATCCATCAGAACAACAACCCCCAAAAAAACGGATCCTGTCTGTGGAGCATCCGCCTTCACATGGTCAGCATTTGGTCACTAATCCATCAGTATTACTAAAGCCCAAAAAAAACAGGAGTGGATCTAAAACAGAGATGACATGTGAATTGAATATTTGCATGTCTTCTGTGTTTTGTACCCACTCCTGCTTTTGGCTACCAAATCATAAGCCAATTCTGATGGGACCATATAGGCCTTACAGGTGTTACACAGACAGGTTCCGCTGTGCGTCTTATTTTTCCTTCCTTCTGACAGATCAGAAGAAGGGTCAAATAAATGATGATGTCAGCTAGGCCGAAAGCCAAAATAGTGGACCAGTAATGAAGTGGGGAAGGGTGGGAACAGCATGAAAAGTCCACAGAGTGGACCTATGACATAGTGGTAAGGGGGAAGCAGCATGAGGAGGCCGCAGTGTGGCCCAATGACAGGGTCTGGAGGTGGAAGCAGCATGAGTAGGCCACAGAGTGGCACAACGACAGAGTCTGGAGGTGACAGCAGCAGCATCAGGAGGAGACCACAGAGCGGCACAATGACAGAGTGTGGAGTTGGCAGCAGAATCAGGAGGCCACAGAATAGCACAATGACAGAGTGTCGATAGACCAAGATACTTCTGGGGGAACCTGCCTGGCATGAACAGGACTCTAGTAGCTACAGACAATGACAAGACAAAGCGTCGAGATAGCTTTGAGCCCAGAAGAGTCGCGAAGTTTATCAAGATACGTCACTAAAGATTTTACCGCATATACCGTATTTTTGGCCCCATAAGACGCACTTTTCCCCCCCCCAAAAGTGGGGGGAAAATGCCCCTGCGTCTTATGGGGCGAATGCTTCCATTTTACAGCATCGCGGACTGTGATGTATGAGCCGGGAGAGAAGAGGGGCTGGAGTCCGGAACTAGGGGCGGGGCCCGGTGCAGTCACTGTACTCTTACACCGGGCCCCGCCGCTCACCAAAGTATTTATAAACATGAATCCTCATCCTGTAACTAACGCTGCGCTCTCCCATGTTCCCTGTATCCCCACAGCACTTACGAACAAGCTCCCATAGCAGGCAGAGCGGACGGCAGCAGTAACGTCACTCACTGACGTTGAGCGCCTGCTCCGCCCACTTTATGAATGAAGCAGGCGGAGCAGGCGCGCGACGTCAGTGAGTGACGTAACGCTGCCAGATGCTCTGCCTGCTATGGGAGCTTGTTCGTAAGTGCTGTGGGGATACAGGGGACATGGGAACATGGGAGAGCGCAGCGTTAGTTACAGGATGAGGATTCATGTTTATAAATACTGCGGTGAGCGGAGGGACGGTGTATTTTGGGGTACACTGTTAGGAGGGGGATCTGAGGATGACATATAGCAGTGTCATCCACAGATCCCCCCATAACAGTTCCATCCACAGATCCCCCACCGCATTCAATGCCATCCACAGATCCCACACCCCATAACAATGCCATCCACAGATCCCCCCACCCCATAACAATGCCATCCACAGATCCCCCACCCCATTCAATGCCATCCACAGATCCCCCACCCCATAACAATGCCATCCACAGATCCCCCGCCCCATAACAATGCCATCCACAGATCCCCCGCCCCATAACAATGCCATCCACAGATCTCCCACCCCATAGCAGTACCATCCACAGATCCCCCATAACAGCGCCATCCACAGATCCCCCATAACAGCGCCATCCACAGATCCCCCATAACAGCGCCATCCACAGATCCCCCATAACAGCGCCATCCACAGATCCCCATAACAGTGCCATCCACAGATCCCCCATAACAGCGCCATCCACAGATCCCCATAACAGTGCCATCCACAGGTCCCCCATAACAGTGCCATCCACAGATCCCCCACATGACAGTACGTCATCCACAGATCCCCCATAATAGTGTCATGCACAGACCACCATTAATTCAAAACCCACCATAGCACACCTTTTGGTTAAAAATTTTTTTTTTCTTATTTTTGTCCTCAAAAACCTAGGTGCGTCTTATAGGCCGGTGCGTCTTATAGGGCGAAAAATACGGGTAACTGCAGCACTGACCTCAGAATAAATTTAGTTTTTCGACCAAAATACTTCAATAAAGATTTTACTGCATAGAACTGCATCGCTGAACGCTGAATACAATTTGTTTTTACACCGAAATAAGTTACAAAAGATTTTACCGCATATAACGGAGCACGGAGATGGAGACTACCACCGCTACTTCCGTGAATCCCTGCACCACAACTTCCCAGGTAGGTAGGCTGCTGCGAAGCAGGTGCTCTACCCCCGGCCACGTTTGGCTCCTGACCTCCCACTGCTGCCACCCTGCTGACTCCCAACCATGCGTTTCAACACATATAACTGCCGACGTGAACTGAGAATATATTTTTCTTTTTGTACTGAAATAGGCCAGTAAACGCTTTCAGCAGAAATAAGTGCACCAGTCAAGTACGTATATATTTTTCTTTTTTTACTGTAATACGCCCATATACCAGTGGCAGATCCAGAGCCTGGTCTCAGGAGGGGCACAGTCTGTCAAACTGTCAGTGGCACCGCCACAGTTGTCTGCAACCCGTGAGGTGAGGTCCCATCCCGGCTCCCGAACGGCGCACCTCTGTTCCGGACTTCCAGTTCCCGGGCCCGGAACTTGGTAGGCGGGCCTAATTAGAACGGCCCCGGCTTGTACCGGCTTGATTCTGGCTGGCAGTAAGATGCACGGGGGGGGGGGGGGGGGGGGAATGGAAGAGACAGGGCGGGCCACCAATGTCGCCACCGCGCTAGTGTATGTGAAGGGGCCCTGAAAAACTTATTAAAGCTGACCTTTCATATGTCCAAATATTGCAAGATAACTATCTGTATATGTAGCGTGGCGCCCAGATCTCACTGCACTTACTATTATCCCTGGGTTCCGCTCCATTTGCCCGCTGTGGCCCCGTTACCTTCTCCCACGCTGTATGGTAATTGCTACTATCAGAACACCATTGAGGAGTCTGCCCTGTTTCTCCCTGGGCGTTCCTTCTCTCTGGCTGTGAGCTCTGCGTTGCGATTGGACAGAAGAAGGAGAAGGAACGGCCAGGGAGAAACAGGGCAGACTCCTCCCTGGTGTTCCGATAGTAGCAATTACCATACAGCGCGGGAGAAGGTAACGGGGCCACATCGGGCGAACGGAGCGGCGCCCCCTCTCTTACTACAATTGACCCGTTGCCCCCCCCCCCCCCTGATCCGCCAGTGCCCTATACGCTTTCACCAGATATATCTACAAAAGTGAACTGAGAATATATTTATCTTGTTGGACTGAAATAGGCCACTATACGCTTTCACCGGAAAAAACTTGTCACGGATCAGCGGATGTGAACCCACTGTGCCACTGATTAGCAGTACTCTGGAGGGGAGTAACTAAGCAACTACCTGGATTTCACTAGAGCCTCAGATGGTGAGGATAGACTTGACCGTTGGAAATTGCCAGGGACTACTCCAAAGCGTAAACTAGTCAGTGGCAGCTGGTCCAGGCAGACTAGGAGGTAACTGCGAAGTCAGAACAAGCAATGGGTCAGGGCAGGCGGCACAGGAACAAGGTCAGACAATCCAGATCGGCAACGGGAGAGGCGATGCAAGTAGGCAGGAATCAGACAGAGTACTGTACTGTGCCTAAAGACTACTTGGCCCCCGTATCTGGGGTGTAAGCACAAATAACAAGTAAGCCTTATGGCAATGCGTATTTTTACTTTAGGCACACTGATTGCAGCGATTGCTCAATGGGGTACAGCAGATTAAAACCTAAGTTCCGCCCCCCAACATGTTTCGCCAGCTATTCTGGCTTCTTCAGGGGTATCGGGCAGACTTGAATATCTAACGCTGGTGGGGAAATTTGTACTCTGATCTCTCACTTCCTGCAAGAGGAAGCTCCAATCCAAGAGAGGTATAGATCTAACTGGACACTTCTGACCTATCATTGCTAATGTTATTACCATGGCAGGTATGTTGCATCACTGAAAGGGGAGGTGCGGGATGACCAGGTGCGCACAGGGAGCCGCCGCAAACACTTACCCTCCATACATGCCTGTTCCCTTATAGTGCGCATGCGCTGGGACTTACCCAAAAAAACGGGTCCTCTGCGCACTACCGATCGCCGCAGACACTTGTCCTCTATTCGCGCCTGCTGTTTCTAACTGCGAATGCGCCGGGACTTAGAAGTAAAACAGGGCTAGGGAGAGTGATGCGGTTACTCCTGTACTTACAGTGCGCATGCGCTGGGACTTAGATACAAAGGCCCAGCTGCGCTAAGGGGATCGCCACAGACACTATTCACGCCCTCTAGTTACCCCTGCGCATGCGCCCGGACTTAACAGAGAAGCGGGCTAGGTAGGGTACTGCGGCTGCTCCTATACTTAGTTGCGCAGAGCCAATCGGTCACTATTAGACTTATTATAAACCTCCAAAGAGGTGAAAGTACATCCTATAATGTATATTAATGCCCCTACACCACTAATTTAGTCATAAGTGTCCATAGTTAGTCGACCCTACCATTATATTTTCCTACACTCCTCATAAAGAGAATGTTACAAGTAATTATTCTAGTTGACATAATCACTGTCGACATAAATATGAGGAAATGTTGACCCTATCTGGGGGTCCCTCTATCGGGTCCATTTTATACCCACCACAGAGAACAATAGTAGTGGGTTAGGAAACCAGCGTGTGTATCTGCTCACATTAAAATCTATTTTTTCTTCTACATATATTGTGCTGTCTTCATTTTACAGAAATGATGTATAGGTGAAGCCCTCATTAATCCCATTGGGGCTAAGGCTATTCAGGCGGTAGATCCACCTTGTCTCTTCTTGTAGCAGGATTTTGTCTAGATCCCCTCTCCGTGCCCCCAAGGTCTTTTTGCACACCCACAAAACTTAAGGGATTTCGGATCACCATTGTGAAAAGCTCTGACATGTCTTGCTATTGTTGTGTCCGACTTCGTATTAATACTGCTTATATGTTGGCAAATTCGTCGTCGGAATTCTTGAGATGTTTTGCCCACATATAATTTGGGACACGGACAACGTGCAATGTAGACGATGCCCATTGTTTGACAGTTTATGAATTCCCTGATCTCATATTTTCTGTCATCCAGGGGGTTTGTAAACATCTTTAGTTTTTGTATGTATGGACAAAAACTACACCTACCACATGGGTAGGTTCCTACTATGTTGGACTTCAACCAGGTGGTTTTTGGTGGATCCGTGCTATGGAAGCTATGCACTAGCAAGTCCTTTAAATTTTTGCCCCTCCGATATGTTATTTTAGGTTTAGATGATACAAATCCCTTCAGGTCATTGTCCGTACTTAGTACATGCCAGTGCTTTTGTAATATTTGGAACACCTTCCGGTGTTGTGCATCAAAGGTGCCAATGCATCTTATTGGTGATGTCTCCATGGTCATTTGTTTATTTGCTAGGAGGTCTACTCGATTAGTGCTCTTAGCCCTATGGAAGGCTTTATGTAGGGTCTTTTTCGGGTATCCCCGTTGATGAAAACGATGCAACAGGGTGTTACATTCGCGAGCGAACCCTAAATCATCAGAGGAGTTCCGACGAGCGCGTAAATATTGGCCAGTGGGGATTCCTCTTTTCAATGGCAGAGGATGATAGCTCTGCCAATGCAACAGGGTGTTAGTTGAGGTTGGTTTTCGGTAGACCTCTGTTCTGATGCGGCCACCAGATTCCAGAGAAATTTGCAGGTCAAGGAAAGTGAGCGTTTGCTGATGTATTCCTGAGGTAAATTTCATACCTACATCATTTTGGTTTAGGCTGGCAACAAAGTTGTGAAACAGTGCTGTTGTGCCATCCCACAAAATCAAAACATCATCGATATAACGACCCCAAAACATAATGTGCTTGGTGTACTGTGCAAACTCATCTGTGAACACTATAGTGTCCTCAAACCAACCTAAAAAAAGTTTGCGAAATTTGGTGCGCATTTACTCCCCATAGCTGTCCCAACTAGCGGCAAATAAAAGTGCCCATTAAACAAAAAATAATTGTGTGTAAGAAGAAAACGTAAGAGTGTGAGTACTAACTTATTGTGAGCGTGAAATTGTGTGCCTTTGGTAGAGAGAAACTATGCTACTGCATTGATTCCCAAATCATGCTTGATGTTAGTGTATAAGGCTTCAATATCCAAACTAGCGAGTTGGGTATGTTCTGTGACCTGAATTTCTTGTAATCTGGCGACCACATCCTTCGTGTCTCTAACATAGGATGGTAAAGAGGGGACGAACGGCGAAATAAACTTATCAACATATTCGCTGATATTCTCCATAAGACTATTATTACCCGAAATAATCGGTCGCCCTGGTATGGGGTGTCTCTGCTGATGGATCTTGGGGATGGCATATATAGTTGCTATGGTCGATCGCAGGTTTAGAAGATATTTGTGCTCATCCTTGGAGATGAGATTATCACTTTTTGCCGCCCCTAGAATCACCCTCAATTGCTCCACATACTGTGCTGTGGGGTTGGAATCTAGTTTTTTCACTTAAAGAGTGAAGTGCGTATATATTTTTCTTGTAGTACTAAAATACGCCCCTATACACTTTCACCAGAAATAACTGCAGAAGTGAACTGAGAATATATTTATCTTGTTGGACTGAAATAGGCCACTATACGCTTTGTTATTCAACTCAACAAAAAATGAAGTATCCAAATACCAATTCATATATGAAAGTTTATTGTCTTATCATTAAAAACACATATATATATATATATATATATATATATACAAAATGTGGAAAAAAAAGTAAAGTGCCAACGTGCAATAGCTAGCATTCCTCTAATAAAACCACCATATAGGGTCCCGACAGGATAACAGTCTGTAGTCTAACCTAGACCTAATATATGTCAATGTCTTCTAGGATACACCTAGCCGCTATATGTGGTGCATAGTAGGTAACCACACACCACCATCAGAGGTAAAGAGTTAAATAATTACCATGCCCCATGTCCGATATCTATCATACAGACAGACCAGTATCATAGTAGTCTACATAAGATAATTTGTGACTCATGTCAGGGAGATCTGAAAGCCTGGTCATATATACACTCTTACCTTAAATCCTCTGTGGTATGTGGAGATCGCAATCGCCTGTTGGTATGCCCCTCAACGCGCGTTTCGCTTCTTCAGGAGGCGTAGCTACGCTGTTTCTGTAGAGGTCTTTTAAACTATCCTATCAGCCAATAGTGATCTTCCTGCTGTTCACGTGATCACTCTTCCGTCTGCTCAGTTCTCGGCGCATGGCGATGATTCATTGGTAAGGCTGGTAAAGGACTTCCGCCCTTCCGTCTACGCGATCACAGCGAGGGCAGATCAACGTCTGACATCACTGCGAGCACAAGTGACGGGACTGCGCAAGTCCGCCCACCTCAGAATCGCGATGCGCACTAGAGCCAGAAGGTAACATAGTCTAAGTTGTTATGGGAATCTCTTTACCTGGCCATGACCTATCATATTCTAATATTTAGTATATACATTAAGGTAACATAACATAAGGAGGTGGTGGTGCTATAAGAACATATGAAATGTATACAATGCATACATGCAACATTAAAACATTCCTAAATGTCGGAACTATAAAATATATGTATGCACCTGCAATACAATACCCTATATGAATACCATGTGCAATACTTATTCTAAATAACACTATAAACCACACCTTTCTCCCAGCTGGGCCATGCGGGCAGCCCCACCCCATCCGATACCCCAATGAAGTATTGGGCACTGACGCCGGTATGATGTCTGCCCACACAGCACAGGAGAGAGGATGTGCCATACACCACTAATAATATAAAATAAATCAAGTGAAGTGTTGTAGATCATTGTCTAAACTATACATTATCCATAAGGTGCTCAGTGCAAGCATATTATTAAATATCCTAACAGTGTAAACATAATGTGTATATCCATATTCTTTCATGTTTAGTGTCATCACATCCTAGTGTACCAAATATCAGAATTCATGATGACATCATAATCTCATTAATCATAGTGTACAATATACTAACGTAAAATACATAGTATCTATCATTGTGTATTTAAAACTATCCATATAAATACCCACATGTTATATTACTAGTAAATACATTTCCATTCAAAAAATATATAATAGGTTAGCACTAGAGTTGAGCGAACACCTGGATGTTCGGGTTCGAGAAGTTCGGCCGAACTTCCCGGAAATGTTCGGGTTCGGGTGCGTGTCACGGACACCCCAAAATTCGGTACGAACCCGAACTATACAGTTCGGGTTCGCTCATCCCTAGTTAGCACCACTCATAATCCTAAAATGTCTTCCATGTTATACTTCTTATTATTGGTAGGTTCTTATCAGATGTTTTGTTCTTATTCATTCTTCTAGGGTTCCCATCACTGGACTCCAAGGACTCCCACAAGCTCGCAGCAGATCCGACCACAGGTAATTTCTACAACTCATCAAAAAGACAGTTGTTAAAAACATTTTTACTCACATAAAACCATTAAAACCTTCTACAGAATTTTTATAAAAAGGAGCTAAATCCCAGAGTCTCGTTTAATCCTTTTGGTGCCATAGTACCTAGTCGGAAGATCCATTTGCTTTCTATTTGTGCTAGCCTTTTACTTAGGTCTCCCCCTTGCATGCCCATATGTACTTGATCTATGCCTGTAAATTTAAGTAGATCTCCATTGCTTTGATGGAATAGTTTGAAGTGTCTAGGTATAGTCTTCAAACTATTCAGATCTTCTTCTTCCTTGCTTTTTTCTATATCTTGTATATGCTCTCTAACCCGCTTTTTCAGCTCTCTAGTGGTGAAGCAAATGTATATTTTATAGCATGGGCACTGTGCATGATAGATTACCCCTCTAGAAGAGCACGAGATATATTCTCTAATTAGATATTTCTTGTCATGATTTAATCCTTTCAATTCTTTTGTTCTTACCATGTTTTTACAGGCTTTACATGTTCCACATGGGAAGGATCCTTTAAGCCGTTCCTCATCTCTTCCTTCTATTTTCTGTATATAGTGACTATGTACTAATAGGTCTTTAAAGTTCTTTGCTCTCTTGGCTGTCACCAAGGGTTTCTCAGAGATACTTTTTTTCAGGTTTATATCTGTTTGGAGAATATTTCAGTGTTTCTGCATAATTTATTTAATTTGCCACCATTGGTTGTTGTATTCTGTCAGGAATCTAGTATTGTAGGAAATTTTTTCTTCAATCTTACTTGTATTAGGGCATAGAAGTTGTTCTCGAGTTCTTTTCTCAATTCTTGCTATTCCCTTTTTAATTTGTCTATTACTATAGCCCCTAGCTTTGAATCTTTCCGTCATATTTTTCCTTTGTTCTTTATATTTATTTTTATTAGAGCAAATCCTTTTTATTCTGGCAAATTGTCCTGTTGGTATCCCATCAATCGTTGTTCTCAGATGTGATGATTTTGCATGTAATAGGGCATTAACTGCAGTTTCCTTTCTATATACATCTGTTTCCAATCTACCATCTTCTCCTATATGGATTTTCATATCTAGAAAGGTAACTTCTGTTCCTACCTGGAATGTTAAAAATATATTTTGATCCTTGTCATTAAGGTCTTGGATGAATCTTTTTAATTCCCCCTGTGTGCCCTCCCACAGGAAAAATAGATCATCAATAAAGCGCATCCAATTATGCGCTTTATTGATGTTAGGTATTTGTTCCTCCATAAATATCTTTCTTTCCCAGGCTCCCAAAAATAGATTTGCGTACGACAGGGCACATGTGGCCCCCCATCGCCAAGCCTTGAGTTTGCAGAAAAAATTCATCCTTAAACAGAAAGAAATTGTGATTCAATATAAATTCAAGCAAGGCCAGAATCAATTCATTGAAACCCACCTCCATGTCAATACCTTTAAGAAATTCGGCAACTGCTTTCAATCCATCTTCATGTTTGATGTTTGAGTATAGAGCCTCTACATCAGCTGTTACTAAGATCATATTGTCTTCAACTTGTATGTCTGTCAATCTGTTCAGTGCCGCTGTGGTGTCCTGTATAAATGATGGCAGTGTGTTCACTAGTGATGAGCGGCAGGTGCCATATTCGATTTCGACGAAATTCGCGAATATTCGATAGAATATTCGTTTCATATTCGTCGAAATCGAATATTCGTCATTATTCTAGTTATCGCGATGATTATGCGATTTAACCACTTCAGCCCCCAGTGCTTAAACACCCTGAAAGACCAGGCCACTTTTTACACTTCTGACCTACACTACTTTCACCATTTATTGCTCGGTCATGCAACTTACCACCCAAATGAATTTTACCTCCTTTTCTTCTCACTAATAGAGCTTTCATTTGGTGGTATTTCATTGCTGCTGACATTTTTACTTTTTTTGTTATTAATCGAAATTTAACGATTTTTTTGCAAAAAAATGACATTTTTCACTTTCAGTTGTAAAATTTTGCAAAAAAAACGAGATCCATATAGAAATTTTGCTCTAAATTTATTGTTCTACATGTCTTTGATAAAAAAAAAATGTTTGGGTAAAAAAAAAATGGTTTGGGTAAAAGTTATAGCGTTTACAAACTATGGTACAAAAATGTGAATTTCCGCTTTTTGAAGCAGCTCTGACTTTCTGAGCACCTGTCATGTTTCCTGAGGTTCTACAATGGCCAGACAGTACAAACCCCCCACAAATGACCCCATTTCGGAAAGTAGACACCCTAAGGTATTCGCTGATGGGCATAGTGAGTTCATAGAACTTTTTATTTTTTGTCACAAGTTAGCGGAAAATGATTATTTTTTTTTTTTCTTACAAAGTCTCATATTCCACTAACTTGTGACAAAAAATAAAAAGTTCTATGAACTCGCCATGCCCATCAGCGAATACCTTGGGGTCTCTTCTTTCCAAAATGGGGTCACTTGTGGGGTAGTTATACTTGCCCTGGCATTCTAGGGGCCCAAATGTGTGGTAAGGAGTTTGAAATCAAATTCTGTAAAAAATGACGAGTGAAATCCGAAAGGTGCTCTTTGGAATATGGGCCCCTTTGCCCACCTAGGCTGCAAAAAAGTGTCACACATCTGGTATCTCTGTATTCAGGAGAAGTTGAAGAATGTGTTTTGGGGTGTCTTTTTACATATACCCATGCTGGGTGAGATAAATATCTTGGTCAAATGCCAACTTTGTATAAAAAAATGGGAAAAGTTGTCTTTTGCCAAGATATTTCTCTCACCCAGCATGGGTATATGTAAAATGACACCCCAAAACACATTCCCCAACTTCTCCTGAATACAGAGATACCAGATGTGTGACACTTTTTTGCAGCCTAGTTGGGCAAAGGGGCCCATATTCCAAAGAGCACCTTTCGGATTTCACAGGTCATTTTTTACAGAATTTGATTTCAAACTCCTTACCACACATTTGGGCCCCTAGAATGCCAGGGCAGTATAACTACCCCACAAGTGACCCCATTTTGGAAAGAAGAGACCCCAAGGTATTCGCTGATGGGCATAGTGAGTTCATGGAAGTTTTTATTTTTTGTCACAAGTTAGTGGAATATGAGACTTTGTATGAAAAAAAAATCAAAAAAAAAATCAGCATTTTCCACTAACTTGTGACAAAAAATAAAAAATTCTAGGAACTCGGCATGCCCCTCACGGAATACCTTGGGGTGTCTTCTTTTCAAAATGGGGTCACTTGTGGGGTAGTTATACTGCCCTGGCATTTTCCAGGGGCCCTAATGTGTGGTAAGTAGGTAAATGACCTGTGAAATCCTAAAGGTGCTCTTTGGAATATGGGCCCCTTTGCCCACCTAGGCTGCAAAAAAGTGTCACACATGTGGTATCGCCGTATTCAGGAGAAGTTGGGGAATGTGTTTTGGGGTGTCATTTTACATATACCCTTGCTGGGTGAGAGAAATATCTTGGCAAAAGACAACTTTTCCCATTTTTTTATACAAAGTTGGCATTTGACCAAGATATTTATCTCACCCAGCATGGGTATATGTAAAATGACACCCCAAAACACATTCCCCAACTTCTCCTGAGTACGGCGATACCAGATGTGTGACACTTTTTTGCAGCCTAGATGCGCAAAGGTGCCCAAATTCCTTTTAGGAGGGCATTTTTAGACATTTGGATACCAGACTTCTTCTCACGCTTTGGGGCCCCTAGAATGCCAGGGCAGTATAAATACCCCACATGTGACCCCATTTTGGAAAGAAGACACCCCAAGGTATTCAATGAGGGGCATGGCGAGTTCATAGAAATTTTTTTTTTTTGGCACAAGTTAGCGGAAATTGATATTTTTAATTTTTTTCTCACAAAGTCTCCCGTTCCGCTAACGTGGTACAAAAATTTCAATCTTTCATGGACTCAATATGCCCCTCACGGAATACCTGGGGGTGTCTTCTTTCCGAAATGGGGTCACATGTGGGGTATTTATACTGCCCTGGCATTCTAGGGGCCCTAAAGCGTGAGAAGAAGTCTGGAATATAAATGTCAAAAAAAATTTACGCATTTGGATTCCGTGAGGGGTATGGGGAGTTCATGTGAGATTTTATTTTTTGACACAAGTTAGTGGAATATGAGACTTTGTAAGAAAAAAAAATAATAATTCCGCTAACTTGGGCCAAAAAAATGTCTGAATGGAGCCTTACAGAGGGGTGATCAATGACAGGGGGAGTGATCAATGACAGTGGGGTGATCAATGACAGGGGGGGTGATCAATGACAGGGGGGGTGATCAATGACAGGGGGGCGATCAGGGAGTCTATATGGGGTGATCACCACAGTCATTGATCACGCCCGTGTAAGGCTTCATTCAGACGTCCGGATGCGTTTTGCGGATCCGATCCATCTATCAGTGCATCCGTAAAAATCATGCGGACATCTGAATGGAGCTTTACAGGGGGGTAATCAATGACAGGGGGGTGATCAGGGAGTCTATATGGGGTGATCACCACAGTCATTGATCATGCCCCTGTAAGGCTTTATTCAGACGTCCGGATGCGTTTTGCGGATCCGATCCATCTATCAGTGGATCCGTAAAAATCATGCGGACATCTGAATGGAGCTTTACAGGGGGGTAATCAATGACAGGGGGGTGATCAGGGAGTCTATATGGGGTGATCACCACAGTCATTGATCACGCCCGTGTAAGGCTTCATTCAGACGTCCGGATGCGTTTTGCGGATCCGATCCATCTATCAGTGGATCCGTAAAAATCATGCGGACGTCTGAATGGAACTTTACAGGGGGGTAATCAATGACAGGGGGGTGATCAATGACAGGGGGGTGATCAGGGAGTCTATATGGGGTGATAACCACAGTCATTGATCACGCCCCTGTAAGGCTTCATTCAGACGTCCGGATGCATTTTGCGGATCCGATCCATCTATCAGTGCATCCGTAAAAATCATGCGGACATCTGAATGGAGCTTTACAGGGGGGTAATCAATGACAGGGGGGTGATCAGGGAGTCTATATGGGGTGATAACCACAGTCATTGATCACGCCCCTGTAAGGCTTTATTCAGACGTCCGGATGCGTTTTGCGGATCCGATCCATCTATCAGTGCATCCGTAAAAATCATGCGGACATCTGAATGGAGCTTTACAGGGGGGTAATCAATGACAGGGGGGTGATCAGGGAGTCTATATGGGGTGATAACCACAGTCATTGATCATGCCCCTGTAAGGCTTTATTCAGACGTCCGGATGCGTTTTGCGGATCCGATCCATCTATCAGTGCATCCGTAAAAATCATGCGGACATCTGAATGGAGCTTTACAGGGGTGTGATCAATGACAGGGGGGTAATCAATGACAGGGGGGTGATCAGGGAGTCTATATGGGGTGATAACCACAGTCATTGATCATGCCCCTGTAAGGCTTCATTCAGACGTCCGGATGCGTTTTGCGGATCCGATCCATCTATCAGTGGATCCGTAAAAATCATGCGGACGTCTGAATGGAGCTTTACAGGGGGTTGATCAATGACAGGGGGGTAATCAATGACAGGGGGGTGATCAGGGAGTCTATATGGGGTGATCAGGGGTGATCAGGGGCTAATAAGGGGTTAATAAGTGACGGGGGGGGGGGTGTAGTGTAGTGTAGTGGTGCTTGGTGCTACTTTACTGAGCTACCTGTGTCCTCTGGTGGTCGATCCAAACAAAGGGGACCACCAGAGGACCAGGTAGCAGGTATATTAGACGCTGTTATCAAAACAGCGTCTAATATACCTGTTAGGGGTTAAAAAAAACACATCTCCAGCCTGCCAGCGAACGATCGCCGCTGGCAGGCTGGAGATCAACTCTCTTACCTTCCGTTCCTGTGAGCGCGCGCGCCTGTGTGCGCGCGTTCACAGGAAATCTCGCGTCTCGCGAGAGGACGCGCCGGCGCGTCCACCCAGAAGAGCAGGGCCGCCGCAAAGACGCAATCCTGCGTACGGCGGTCCTGAGGAGGTTAAATAATCGCGTATTGCGATTTTAACTTAAGGCTACTTTCCTATTGGTTTGATATCTAGAATTAGCGAATATGACGAATGTATTCGTCATATTCCTCAAAACGAAGATAACAAAGTATTCTCCATCTTCGTTTTAGCTACCTATTCGTCAACTTCGCTAATTCTAGCAATCATATAGGAAAATTGACTATAGAGACAGCTAAGTTTAATTCGCTATGCGATTATATTACTTTGCTTTTTTTTTAAAAAAAATTGAATAGTTAAATACTTGATTATTATAATGTATCTATTTATAAAAATAAAAAAAAGCAAAGTAATATAATCGCATAGCGAATTAAACTTACCGTATTTTTCGCCCTATAAGACGCACCGGCCCATAAGACGCACCTAGGTTTTTGAGGAGGAAAATAAGAAAAAAAAAATTTTGAACCAAATGGTGTGCTTTTGGTGGGTTTTGAACTAATTGTGGTCTGTGGATGGCACTGTTATGGGGGATCTGTGGATGGCACTGTTATGGGGGATCTGTGGATGGCGCACTGTTATGGGGGATCTGTGGGTGACACTTATGGGGGATCTGTGGGTGACACTTATGGGGGATCTGTGGGTGACACTTATGGGGGATCTGTGGGTGACGCACTGTTATGGGGGATCTGTGGGTGACGCACTGTTATGGGGGATCTGTGGGTGACACATATGGGGGATCTGTGGGTGACACTTATGGGGGATCTGTGGGTGACACTTATGGGGGATCTGTGGGTGGCTCTTATTGGGGTCTCTGGATGGCACTGTTATGAGGATCTGTGTATGACACTGTTATGGGGGGGGATCTGTGTATGACACATATATAGCATCTTATGCTATGTGTCATCCACAGATCCCCTCCATAAGTGTCCCTGTAGTGAATGACCCTTAATACACGCTGGGGGCCGGCATCTGCTTTTATAATGACAGCGGGGCCCGTGCAGTGACTGTATTCTACTACACGGGCCCCGCTCACTGTATAATCCTATGTCTAATAGTTAATTGTAATTGTATGTAATCACATAAGGAGCGCTGTGTATTACCGGTACTTACAACTACAAGCACTCACCGCTCGGTAGGTAGCAGAGAGGAGGGAGGAGGGAGGAGGCAGGCCGGGAGGACAGACGCTGGCAGCGTGAGTCATACGTCATGCGCCCACGCCGCCTGCTTCATTCATAAAGTGGGCGGCGCAGGCGCATGACGTATGACTCACGCTGCCAGCGTCCGTCCTCCCGGCCTGCCTCCGTCCTCCTCTCTGCTACCTTCCTAGCGGCGAGCGCTTGTAGTTGTAAGTACCTGTAATACACAGCGCTCCTTATGCGATTACATACAATTACAATTAACTATTAGACATAGGATTATACAGTGAGCGGGGCCCGTGTAGTAGAATACAGTCACTGCACGGGCCCCGCTGTCATTATAAAAGCAGATGCCGGCCCCCAGTCCTGCCTCCCTCACAGCTGATACACCCGCCGCACGGCATCGCGGCGGGTGTATAATTGAAAACTCAGCAAAATCAGCAGCATTCACTGTATAAGACGCACTGCTATTTTCCCCCCACTTTTGGGGGGGGGAAAGTGCGTCTTATACGGCGAAAAATACGGTAGCTGTCTCTATAGTCAACCTTCCTATTTGATTGCTAAAATTAGCGAAGTTGACGAATAGGTAGCTAAAACGAAGATGTAGAATACTTCGTTATCTTCGTTTTGAGGAATATGACGAATACATTCGTCATATTCGCTAATTCTACCAAGCCAACCATAGTAAACCAGGTCCAAGTTGAAATAGCAATTCGATTAATTCAAGTTATAATAATCGAATTTCGATTTCAACTTAGCACTGCTATATTCCATATTAGGCTAGAATTAACGAATATGGAATATAGCAGTGCTAAATTGAAATCGAAATTAGATTATTATAACTTGAATTAATCGAATTGCTATTTCAACTTAGACCTGGTTTACTATGGTTGGTATGGTAGAATTAGCGAATATGACGAATGAATTCGTCATATTCCTCAAAACAAAGATAACGAAGTATTCTACATCTTCGTTTTAGCTACCTATTCGTCAACTTCGCTAATTCTAGCAATCAAATAGGAAGGTTGACTATAGAGACAGCTGTGTTTAATTCGCTCTGCGATTATATTACTTTGCTTTTTTTATTTTTATAAATAGAATCATTATAATAATCAAGTATTTAACTATTCGATTAAAAAAAAAAAAGCAAAGTCATATAATCGCATAGCGAATTAAACACAGCTGTCTCTATAGTCAACTTTCCTATTTGTTTGCTAGAATTAGCAAAGTTGACGAATATGGAGCTAAAACGAAGATGGAGAATACTTCGTTATCTTCGTTTTGAGGAATATGACGAATACATTCGTCATATTCGCTAATTCTACCAAGCCAACCATAGTAAACCAGGTCCAAGTTGAAATAGCAATGCGATTAATTCAAGTTATAATAATCAAATTTCGATTTCAACTTAGCACTGCTATATTCCATATTAGGCTAGAATTAACGAATATGGAATATAGCAGTGCTAAGTTGAAATCGAAATTCGATTATTATAACTTAAATTAATCGAATTGCGATTTCAACGTAATTCTCAAATCCGACAGTACATTCTAGTATGGAGACGTTCCCATGGTGATGGGGACGCTCCATGAGCACAGAAGTCGTCAGAAGCGGCAACGGGCACTGACTGGAGCAGCCAGGAATCCTAAGGACAGGTAAGAACTACTTTTGGGAAGTGAGAAAGAAAAATATATAACAATAAAAAAGTAAAAAAAAGAATATTCGAAATATCGAATTCATAGCACTATATTCGAAATATTCGCGAATTATCCAAGTGCCGATATTCGCTAAAAAAATTCGATATTCGAATATTCGCGCTCAACACTAGTGTTCACCAATAAACTGGCCCATCTTTTCACATAATCCACCATTTCCTGCTATTATGGGCTTACCTGGGGGATCTTTGATGTTTTTATGAACTTTCGGAGTCATATAGAAGGTCGAGATTTTTGGGAATGGAATTGTTAACAAGGCCCTGACTTTGTTTGAGATGATGTAGTCTTCTTCGGCCTTATCTAGAATATCATCTAGTTTTTTCTGAAATATAAATAACGGGTTAGAGTCTAATTTTCGGTAACATTTTTTATCTTTCAATATCTTGTATGCTTGTCGTATTTACATTTCCTCTGGCCAGATCACCACATTAACCCCTTTGTCGGCCTGTTTAATCAAAATTCCTTTCATATTTTTCAATATATCTATTGCCTCTTTTTCTTTCTTACTATACGCTTTGACCAGAAAAAACTTAGAGTGAAGTGCGTATATATTTTTCTTGTAGTACTGAAATACGCCCCTAAACGCTTTAAACAGAAATAACTGCAACAGTGCAGTGCATATATATTATCCAGCCCCAGCCATCAGTCATGCAGTCTGACATTACCACAGGTGTGTAACATCCAGCCCCAGCCATGCAGTCTACCATTACCACAGGTGTATAACATCTAGGACCAGCCATTTAGTCTACCATTACCACAGTTGCATAACATCTAGCCCCAGCCTAGCAGTGTACCATTACCACAGCTGTATAACATCTAGCACCAGCCTAGCAGTGTACCATTACCACAGCTGTATAACATCTAGCACCAGCCATGTAGTCTACCATTACCACAGGTGTATAACATCCAGCCGCAGCCATCAGCCATGCAGTCTGCCATTACCACAGGTGTATAACATCCAGCCCCAGCCATGCAGTCTGCCATTACCACAGGTGTATAACATCCAGCCCCAGCCATGCAGTCTGCCATTACCACAGGTGTATAACATCTAGGATTCGACCAGCCATGTAGTCTACCATTACCACATTTGCATAAAATCTAGCTCCGGCCTAGCAGTGTACCATTACCACAGGTGTATAGCATCAAGCCCTGGCCATGCAGTCTGCCATTACCACAGGTGTATAACATCTAGCACCAGCAATGTAGTCTACCATTACCACAGGGGTATAACATCTAGCCCTGGCCATGCAGTCTGCTATTACTACAGGGGTATAACGTCCAGCCCTGGCCATGTAGTGTACCATTGCCACAAGTATATAGCATCCAGCCCCAGCCATGCAGTCTGCCATTACCACAGGTGTATAACATCCAGCCCAAGCCATGCAGTCTGCCATTACCACAGGTGTATAACATCCAGCCCCAGCCATGCAGTCTTCCATTACCACAGGTGTATAACATCCAGCCCCAGCCATGCAGTCTGCAATTACCACAGATGTATAACATTTAGCACCAGCCATGTAGTCTATCATTACCACAGGTGTATAAGATCTAGCCCCGGCCATGAAGTCTACTATTACTACAGGGGTATAACATCCAGCCCTGGCCATGCAGTGTACCAATACCACAGGTATATAACATCCAGCCCCAGCCATGCAGTCTGCCATTACCACAGGTGTATAACATCCAGCCCCAGCCATGCAGTCTGCCATTACCACAGGTGTATAACATCTAGCACCAGCCATGTAGTCTACCATTACCACAGGTGTATAACATCCAGCTCCAGCCATGCAGTCTGCCATTACCACAGATGTATAACATCTAGCACCAGCCATGTAGTCTACCATTACCACAGGTGTATAACATCCAGCCCCAGCCATACAGTCTGCCATTACCACAGGTGTATAACATCCAGCCCCAGCCATGCAGTCTGCCATTACCACAGGTGTATAACATCCAGCCCAAGCCATGCAGTCTGAAATTACCACAGATGTATAACATTTAGCACCAGCCATGTAGTCTATCATTACCACAGGTGTATAAGATCTAGCCCCAGCCATGTAGTCCAGAGATGTAGTCTACTATTACTGCAGGGGTATAACATCCAGCCCTGGCCATGCAGTGTAGCATTACCACAGGTAAATAACATCCAGCCCCAGCCATGCAGTCTGCCATTACCACAGGTATATAACATCCAGCCCCAGCCATGCAGTCTGCTATTACCACAGGTGTATAACATATAGCACTAGCCATGTAGTCTACCATTACCACAGGTGTATAACATCCAGCCCCAGCCATGCAGTCTGCCATTACCACAGATGTATAACATCCAGCCCCAGCCATGCAGTCTACCATTACCACAGGTGTATAACATCCAGCCCCAGCCATGCAGTCTACTATTACTAAGGGGGTATAACATCCAGCCCTGGCCATGCAGTGTACCATTACCACAGGTGTATAACATCCAGCACCAGCCATGCAGTCTGCCATTACCACAGGTGTATAACATCCAGCCCCAGCCATGCAGTCTGCCATTACCACAGTTGTATAATATCCAGCCCCAGCCATGCAGTCTGCCATTACCCCATGTGTATAACATCCAGCCTCTAGACATGCAGTCTGCCATTAGTGATGTCCCGAACTATTCGCCGGCGAACACTTCCCGGCGAACATAGCTTGTACGCGTTCGCCGCGGCGGGCGAACATATGCGATGTTCAGTCCGCCCCCTATACATCATCATTGAGCAAACTTTGACCCTGTACCTCACAGTCAGCAGACACATTCCAGCCAATCAGCATTCCCTCCCTCCCAGACCCTCCCACCTCCTATCAAAAAGAGCAAGGACAGCATCCATGTTAGATTTATTCTGAAGCTACAGTGTCACAAATTTGAATAAGTTGTAATCGCAATGCGATTAATACAGGTTATATTAATCACATTGCGAATTCAACTTAGAGCTGGGTTCCTAATGGTTGTATTGCTAGAATATAACGAAGATTGAGAATATAGTGCTATATTCGTTATATATTCGTCAATTCTAGCAATACAATCATTAGGAACTTAGCTCTAAGTTGAAATCACAATGCGATTAATGCAGGTTATATTAATCGCATTGCGAATTCAACTTACCACACTCTGTGCCAACTACGTAATCTTCCATGGGAGTTTTGCCATGGATCCCCCTCCGGCATGCCACAGTCCAGGTGTTAGTCCCCTTGAAACAACTTTTCCATCACTATTGTGGCCAGAAAGAGTCCCTGTGGGTTTTAAAATTCGCCTGTCTATTGAAGTCTATGGCGGTTCGCCCGTTCACGAACATTCGCGGAAGTTCACGTTCGCCATTTGCGAACGGAAAATTTTATGTTCGCGACATCTCTATCTGCCATTACCACAGGTGTATAACATCCAGCCCCAGCCATGCAGTCTGCCATTACCACAGGTGTAAAACATCTAGTTCCGGCCATACAGTCTACCATTACCATAGTTATGTAACATTCAGCTCCAGCCATGCAGTCTACCATTACCACAGGTGTATAACATCTAGCCTCGGCCATGCAGTCTACTGTTACAACATATTTATAAATCCAGCACCAGCCATGCAGTCTACCATTACCACAGGTATATAACATCCAGTCCTGACCATGCAGGCTACCATTACCACAGGTATATAACATCCAGTCCTGACCATGCAGGCTACCATTACCACAGATATAGAACATCCAGCCTTGACCATGCAGTTGCCTTTACAGACAATGATGACAGAATGAATTCCAGCGTGCTTCTGTTATAGGATGCCACCGCTGCCACAAGTCTCTTCCTTTATGTCTTGCTTCTAGATATTCCACCATCACATGTAATTCAGCAACTCAGCCACGAAGTGGAGATCACGTAAAGTTACAGAGGGAGCTTCATGGCATGAGTTTCCATGTCCACTGCATGCCAGCCTTTCATCTCTAAGCACAATGCAAGGCGTCGGATGAAGCGGTCTAAAGCTGCCACCACTGGACTCTGGAACAGTGAAGACATCTTCTGTGCAGTGACCAATCACACTTTTCTATTTGTGCCAGGTATAAAGTCTGGTGGAGGAGAGGTAATGCTATGGGGGGTATTCAGGGGTCGGTGGAGGAGGGGTAATTCTATTCAGGGTTTTTTAGGGGTTGGTGAAGGAGGGGTAATGCTATGGGGGGGGGAGTTTATGGGTCGTGGAGGAGTGGTAATGCTATGGGGGGATTTCAGGGGTCAGTGGAGGACGGGTAATCCTATGGAGGAATTTCAGGCATCAGTGGAGGAAGGGTAATGCTATGTTTTTTTTTCAGGGGTCAGTGGAGGAGGGGTAATGCTATGGGGGGTTTTCAGGGATTGGTGCAGGTGGGGTGTAATGGTCCTCTGTCCTGCCCTAGGTTTGAATCTCTCTGTGATTGTGGCAAACCCTCATTTACATAGCCACACCCATCCGCCTTTCAGCCAAGCTTTTGGACCAATCCCTGCTTACCCTGTTTCAAGCCCTCATTTACATGGCTAATTAGAGGGAGTTTTACAAGGAACCAATAGGGAGTGGTTGTTTGGGGGAGGTGTTCAAACTGTTGAATATAACAGTGTGTTGTGCGCATTCAATAAAGAGATTTTCCGTTTGAACTCACATACAGCCTGCCTGGTGTTTGTTCTGCAAGAATTAAGACAACACGTAGCTGTTGTTCGGGTCCAGATCACCGACAACTGAACAATCTGACATTATGGTCTGAAATTGGGGAGTGCCAGGAGAGTGGAGCAGAGCGAGTCGAGACTCGTTACATTGGTGGCAGCGGTGGGATTTACTCTCCAGTTACTGGGACCCTCCCAAACCACCACAAGGAATGACCAGCTACGCAGTCTGAGGGAGAGACACGCTGATCAAAAAACAAAAAACAAAGCCACCCTGATCAGTGAGTTAGCCGAGATGGATCAGAGGGATGGTGATGCTGGACCTCAGTCCGTTGAAGACTTGTTTCAGCAACGATTTAGAGAGCAATTGGCATTATATGGGGCTAACCCATCCGAGACCGCCATACAGAATGCCATCAGAGACATCTAGCTGCAGGATGAGCGTCACGAGAGAGAACTAGAGCGGCAACATGAGTGGAGAATGGCGGAAATACGACAATCAGAGGCAGCGCCTTTCAGATAGTTGCGCCTTTGCGTGTTCAAACTAAGGAGGGAGAGGAGGAAATTGAAGCGTTCCTACAGGATTTTGAGAGATTATGCCAGATACATAAAGTGCAGCCCTAAGATTGGGTCGCTTTATTGGTGAGTAATTTAACTGGCAAAGCTGCGGATGCGTATAGGGCCATGGAGTACGAGGATGCAATGGATTATGACTGGGTAAAAGAAGCCCTGCTGTCCCGATTTGCCATTACACCTAAGGCCAGTCGGATTAAGTTTTGAGAATCCCGGAAACAAGTCAACATAACCTACGTAGAGTGGGCACATCGTCTGCAGCGGAACCTCAAGGGATGGTTCCAGGGAAGCCACGCTCATACCGTAGAGGACATCACCCAGCTAGTACTTTTAGAACAGTTCTTTGACCACGGACTGTGCAGCAAGCGGCTACTTTGGCCGATGAATATCTGGACTCTCGGAGGTCCGGTGGAGGCGATCGCTATCCACTACCTCGGCCCAGTCTACCAGCCTCTAATCCACCTCTAGTATCTCAGTGGTATGCCTCTAGGCCCATAATCGGATCAAATCCTTCTACCGGACTGTAGTGCTATACATGTAACCAAACGGGTCACCTTCAGCGATATTTCCCTACCCGATCCACGAGGTACCGCGAGACTACCCATCCATCCAGGCAGGCGGCACATTGCCTCCATAACGGGCCTAACCCTCAGGATATTCAAGAAGAGTGTGGCGAGCTTTTTGAGGCTGATCCCGTCCAGGCTGCTGCCGTAGATAATCGGCAGCACCATTGTCAGGCAGTATGGGTTAATGGACAGCCGGCCCAGGGACTTCGCGATTCCGGGGCTACAATTACCCTCATTCAGCCTCACATGGTTCCCCTGTCGGCCCGGACCGACCAAACTGTTGCAGTCAGGGTAGCAGGGGGCAAAGTACTACGCTTATCCACAGACTGAGTCCACTTCGATTGGGGCTTAAGGGCAGCGACAAGTGCAAGTGGGGTTGCTCCTCAAATTACCCGCGGAAGTGGGGGCATTTAACTACCTCATATGCCTCAGAGACTGTCATGGCCTTGACCACTCGATGACAGAGCCAACTTCAAGGCAACTCCACTTCTATGGGGACCCAGGTAAGACCAAACCCCCCTACGTTACCCCGACTTGACAACCCCATGTCCTGGGATTCTCCCTCCGAAGTTAGGCAAGAGACCTGGAGTGACCCTACTTTAGCGGGTTATTGGGACAGGGCGGGTGTTGAGGAAGGGTTGAGACGTATGCATATATACCCATACATGCATGCAATCACGTGCGGCCATGTATGGTATATATGCATACATGTACTACCGCATCCTGGGATGATGTGCACAGATGTGCCCAGCATCTGTGCGCGTTTGCCCATGGGTGCCCACAGGGACTCATGGTGGCCCCTGTGGGAAATATATGCCCCCTTAGCATATATACTGTGGCCCCTTTTCTATATATATGTATATGTATTTCTATAATCCCCCTTTATAATATGTATAGGGCAGTGGCCCCTTGTATACATGTGTATACATATTAGGATATGTATACATGTATATAACTGGGCCCCTTATGCCCCCTGATGTGTGTGTATTTGTCCCCTATGTTGGTGTATACATGTGTATGGATGTCCCCCAAGCATTCACACAGATGCAATCTGGTTGATTGTATCAGAATGACCAGACTAAAGTCCGGTCATCCTGATAACTTCAAAGGACTCAGATTCCACAGAATCTGAGCCCTTTGATATAATTGTCACCAGCGCCGCTGGAGACAATTATACATGATAGAAGGAGAGGAGGCTTCTCCCCTTCTTCTATTATGCGCATTCCGGCAGCGAAATTAACATCTCGCTGGCCGGAATGCTGAATGCCACAGGCGGGAGAATTCAAAGACTTCCCCCGCCTGTTGGCATGAAAGCGCGGCCCCGATGCGCTCGTTCAGGAGACGCACGGGCCGGCGCAGTGAAATCATCTGACTGCGCCGGCCCACGTGTCTTCAATGGTGGTGTGCGCGCGCGCGCGCCACCCTGTGGGCGGTGTGGCAGTGCGGGCCGTGGGATATAAATATCCCACGGACCCAGCACTGGGGTAGAAGAGCCGTGCCGCCCCCCCGCCGCTGAAGGAGATCCCCCTTAGACGAACGAGCGACCCCTGGACAACGAGCATTAATCCTAAGTATCACTATATACCCCCCATACTCTATATCTATATACCCTCCGGACCCCCCTGCATTATCTGTATACCCTCCGGACCCCCCCTGCCATATACCCCACTACTCTCTCTCCCTATATACCCCCTACCACTCTCACCACTCACTATATACCTCCCTACTATATACCACCCCACTATATACCCCCCTACTATACCCCACTACTATACCCCACTACTATACCCCACTACTATATACCCCACTACTATATACCCCACTACTATATACCCCACTACTATATACCCCACTATATATACCCCACTACTATATACCCCACTCCTATACTCCCCTGGTAACCCTATACTCCCCTGGTAACCCTATACTCCCCTGGTAACCCTATACTCCCCTGGTAACCCTATACACCCCTAGTAACCCTTTAATGCTTTGAGGTCGGCTTACACCCTTGTAAGACCACCGTCAACCTTCGTCTACCCCATAGGGATAGTTTATAGTACTAGGTGGGTGGGCTGTTAATATTGAATGTGTGTATCGTATAGTTAGTTTATGGGTGGAATTGGGAACGTGTAGTGTAGTTAAGTACTGTATAATTAGTGCTGTATTGTTAGTGTATTGCGCAGTGTATTGTTAATAAATACTGTTATATTTGTATCTATCTGTGTAACGTGTAGTTATTGGCGATAGTTAGTAAGGCGCATGCAGCTAGTGTAGCGATCAGTGTAAGGCATAGTGAAAATATTGTTATTGTTATATAAGGGCATAAATAGGCGGAGTTAACAATAGTTGGCTCCTCCTATTTATGAATATTAATTACCGATATTTACATAAATATTAGTGATTAATATTCCCCCTTTACATTGGCGAGCCAGGCCCACTGCTAAGAGTTTGTTTTCTGGGTTTGGGTTTGGTGAAGAGAATCGCTTACGCTGTGAACTAGTCAGACAGGAGGGACGCGGTCAGTGGATTCTGAGCGTCCATTGCCTGATAGTTCGTACAGGTAAAGCGGTTTTTTCAATCAGAACCAGACACAGAGCAATCTCTACAGCAGAAAATCTATAATATTTTCTGATTTTTCTGTATTAATATTTTCTGATTCCCTTACACGCCCACTGGAGAGAAGTCATCACCTACACCACTGAAGAGAGAACCATCGTCATTGAAGTCGAACAGAAGTCGTCTGGCTGGTCGGGAGAAGGCGTTCCGAATATTGAAGGACCTCCTCCACGCAGCAACACAGCACAACCAACAACGACACCAATGAAGATGGCCTCTCGTCAAAAAGTAAGTATGAACTTCGCCACACTGCAACACCTCAGCAAACATAGCACATACAACCCCATCATCCCCACCACGTACAAATCCACTGAGCTGCTATGGTCCACTTTATTGGACCAGGCATACGCTCATGACAAACTCTGCATTAATCGCAGCATGTTTAAAAAAAACAAAAAAACGGCTCCAAATGTTAGCCAAATTGGTTCACACCTTTGAGGATATCATTTGGAAGCCGGAACATCTGGAAACACTTAACAGCACGGCAAAGGCAGAGGAAGTTTCCAACACTGCAAACTTCCACTGCAATTGTTGTGTTGAGAACATTAAACAGTTACACACATTACAAACACAACTACAAGAGAAATCCCAGTGTACGGTCGAGAGGGGCAGGGAGATTTGCGTGTTAGAGTCTAGACTCTCGGACAAGGAGAGTTTCTACTCTGACATGGATAAGGAACTGCTCAGACTGTACACTGAGATAAACCAGTTCAGGAACAATATGGTATCTATGGATAACATGATTGTTCAACTTCGAGAGGACCTGGCTGCAAAAACGCAAACCATTGCGGATTTGCAGCAGGTCATCTCGAATCTGTCACGGCCTGGTGCTAACAGTATGGTGCCCACGAAACAGGTTTGTGTTTCGGAAATGGCACAGGGGGAGATAGCGGCAACAGCGCCAAGATCTTCCACGGATCAAACATCCGATACAGTAGACACTAGGGGACGGGTGGAACGGACGATACATTTCACCCACACACCCAGGGAGAATAGTAGCAACCGATCCCAGGAACAGGGCAACGATTGGAGAGAGGAAAGTGGTTGGCCATTTACCACTTCCAATCCGCCAACGCGTCCGGAAAGACAGGAAGATTTTTATCCTAACCATTCCAGTATGGAAAGGATAAACTTCCTGTTACGGATCTGCAAGGAGATCCCAAAATATGATCCCAGTGTAGATCCGTTTACTTCATGTGATATCTTCGAGGGTCACTGTAACAAGTATTCAGTGGCACACGAATATCGCATGGAGTTATTCAAGTTATGGTTACCTACACACCTAAACCAAAGGTATGAGGTAACGGGGAGGACGCAACCCATGAATGGACAGTTTTATGACAAGGAGGAACGTCTCTCCATACTCATGAGACTGGCAACGGGCCATTGGGACGTCACTCCGGATATCCTGTCCAAGTTCAAACCCACTATACATGACGAACCTCTGTCTATGTGTAGTCGGTTTGAAGCAATGTACAGAAGGGTTACAAAAGATCACGGTATCGGAAATCCACAGGGTATGATACGTATGTTTGTGGAAAAATTCCCATACCTTGACACTGCAATCCGGTTGAGTGCAGCTAGGGAGCCCTCACGGATGCTGCTATGATTATTGAGCAGTGCAGACAGGATACACTGCTCAATAAGAAATCCGTCAAAGTGACGGAGCGTGCGCCGGTACACGATTCATCTCAGGATGAACGGGTACAGCACACAAAAGGTAACTCGGCTATTCGCCCCACAGCCCCGCCATTGGAAAGGATGGGAGGCATTCGATGCTTCCTATGTTTGCAATATGGGCACATAAAGAGGAATTGTCCACAATGGTCACGTAATAACCGGACTAATTCTGAGAGAACAGGCAATAATAACGGTTTCAAGATGAAACCTAATTATGCCAAATCAGTGGGGGAATATGTTGAGAGAAATCTGGGACATTCACAGGTCCAGACACCAAAACGTGTGTCTGTGGCGAACGTTCCAGCACGTTCGGTAACGGGTGTGGAATCCCCGGAATCCACACCAAGGTTCCATAGCAAGAACCCACAAGTGGCAGTATGTACCTCACAGGTACCTACGGGGAGTCTGGTGGAAATTGACTAAAGATCAGGGATCCCTAAAGATCTGGCGCCAGTATGTCCTATCATACTGGATTCTTCAGGGAGACCCCACATAAAAGCCAAAATAAAGAATCAGGACACTGAAATCATGCTTGACACTGGTGCGGAAATCTCCATTACCAATGTCAAACATGATTTACATCCCAACAGCCCTCAGTGTGTGGTGATCGGATTTGATCACCAACAAGGGGGAGTGAAGGCCCACAGAATAGAGGAAGTAATCGTCCAGATCACCAGTTACATGACCCTTAGGATCCCCATGTGGTATTACCCCGGTTCTGACAACATTATCGGAACCGATGTAATGACACAAAATGGGTGGATCCTGGATCTGGCAAATTGCATTGTGTGGAAGGGTCCCAGATGAGCTAAGGTGTTTGTTATCCAACGCCATTGTCTGGGACCACCTTTGCAAGCAGTAGAAAATTCTACTGACATGCTCGAACACAAGTGGCCTGAGGTCTCACATAATCTAGACCTGGAGCCTATTGTGTACGAGCATCCCGAACTGTGGGCCCAGAGCAAAAATGACTGTGGCAGACTGATTGGAGTTCAGGTGGACATTCAGGGTCCTGACCCTCCACCTCAACGCCAATACCGATTTCCACCAGAAGCCACCCATTCAATTATGGACACGGTCCAGGAGTTGAAGACTAGGGGTGTGGTTATTGAGGGTAATTCAAAATGCAACAATGCCCTCTGGCCAGTCAAGAAAAAGGACACTAGTGCATGGAGGCTCACCATAGACCTCCGGATCCTCAATAAATACACCCCAATGTCAGCTCCAGTGGTGGCCCAGACTCCCGACATCATGGCCAGAATAAGCGGCAAAAGCCGCGTATTCTCGACTCTAGATGTTGCTAACGGGTTCTTCTCCATCGAACTCACGGAGTCATGCCGGTACAAATTTGCCTTTACGGTGGGGGACAAACAGTACATGTTTGCTGTACTGCCTCAGGGGTTACACAGCAGCCCCACGTATTTTCATCAGGCATTGGCGGCCGTACTGAGTGTGTTCTCACGACCGGAATGCCTTCTACAATACGTGGATGACCTGCTCTTGCATACAGAAACCATAGAGGAACATTTGGTTCTGTTGAAAGAGCTGCTGGGACTCCTGACAAAGTCAGGACTCAAGCTGAGTCCCCATAAGGCAAATTTGGCCAAAGCGGAGGTAACCTTCCTTGGGGTCCAAATTTCCTTTGGAACCAAAGGAATCATGACTGCCCGTGTGGAAGCCATGGTGAAGTTACCCAGACCCGGCACTCTTCAGGATTTGAGAAAATTCCTGGGGGTGGCCAACTTTATGAGGGAATTCATAGAGGACTTTGCTACCAAAGCAAAACCTCTCTATGAGCTCCTTAGAGGGGAAGAACCCTCAATCAAAGGCTGGTCCGAGACACAGGAAGAGGCCTTTTCAATTTTGAAAAGGGACCTATCCTCTGCACCTGTGTTGGCTACTCCACATCCAGATGGGGAAATGGCCATACAGGCGCATGCAGGGATGGAGTCTATCGCAGCGGTCCTTCTTCAGAAAGTAGGGTATGAGGCCCGACCGCTGGGATATTTTTCCAGGCTACTTTCACCCGTCGAACGAGGGTTCGATGAATGTGCCAAACAATTGGCAGCCATACACTATGCCGTCAAGACTACCGAGCATATTGTAGGCTTCCGACCCCTCACCTTGCAGACTCCACATTCTCCTTTAGCCCTCTTGCTCCGTGATACTCTCCCTGGAGTCTCCCAACAGAGATTCGGGAGATGGATCATGGATCTCAGTGGCCGGAATCTGCAGGTGGACCAGAAGGCCAAGTATGTTCTGTCTCAGTTGCTAAACCTGACTGGAACCGAACATGACTGTGGCCAACCCGAACTGGACGACTCTCCACAGATGTTCAGAACCGACAGATGTCCAGACGACAGAGTCATCTTTGTTGATGGCTCTCGATTCTATTTGGAAGGAGAATATGTCACGGGTTTTGCTGTACTGGATGAGACCACTGGTACCCAGAGTCTTGTCAGGCTACCGGGTCACATGTCAGCACAGCGTGCAGAGCTAGAGGCGGTCAAAGAAGCTCTGCTTCTTCAGCCCCCAGGAAAACGAACTATATACAGCGACAGCTCGTATGTAGTTCGCTCCCTCACCCTGCATCTTGACATATGGAAGAAGAGAGGCTTTGTAGACAGCCAAAACAAACCTCTGGCTCATGTGTCGGTCCTGAAAGAGCTGTGGGAGTGGGGCATGGCACATATGACGGAAGCAGCCATTATCAAAATCCCGGCACATCAAAAAGGCGATGAACCTTTGATAATGGGAAACAACAAGGCAGACGAGTTGGCTAAACTAGCGGCAGTGTCTGGTACCCTCCGGGAACCGGGCATGGGGCCGCTACCAACTCACCGGATTGCAGCACGTACCCATCTGAGTGACGGCCCGGTGTCATTTGAAGAGGAACAATCTAAGGATCCTCTTCTAATGACACACATCAAATCACCTCAACACCCCTGGTCTGTACAACAAGGGATCTTGTGTTACGATACCGGTACTCAGCAACTTCCTCTTCCGGTGGTCCCGCAACATCTGCAAGCAGAACTGACGCGATTGAACCACCAACTGTTTGGACACCTTGGCCGGAATAAACTCTTGCCTCTCCTGAGAGACAAATTCTACTGGCCAGGGATTTCCCATTCAGTAGAGGAGGTTACCCAACAGTGCCTGGTGTGTGCTCAAGTCAACCCAAGGGCATCCGCCCTGAAACCAGTGTTGCAACGGGTTCCACCTGCGGATGGTCCGTGGTCCGCGATACAAATCGATTTCATTGGACCATTACCAACCGGAAGTCGTAACTGCCGTTACGCATTGGTAATAGTGGATGTCTTCTCGAAATGGGTAGAAGCCATCCCCACGGTCAATGAAACGGCTACCACGACTGCCCGTGTTCTCTGGGAACAGGTTCTGTCACGATGGGGTATCCCCAGAGTGATAGAATCAGACAGAGGGACACATTTCACGGGTAAGGTAATGAAAGCGCTTTGTGGTCTCTTAGACATAAAGCAAAGGTTTCATGTGCCTTACCACCCTCAGTCAGCGGGTATCGTGGAACGGATGAACCGGACCATCAAAACCCGGCTTTCCAAGGCGCTGCTGGAGAAGGGTTCCTCTTGGGTAACCTATCTTCCAGCAGTGCTGATGGGTATTCGAGCCACCGAAGCCTCCAGTACCGGTATCTCCCCGTATGAACTGATGACCGGACGTAAGATGCCCCTATGTCTCCCCAACGAACCTCAAGTGTCAGAGCCCACGAAAGACGCCATCGCCAGAGACATGTTTCTCCAACAGGTTCAACAGAACCTGAAAGAGCTACTGCCTCACGCAGCAATACGGCTACACAAACCGTATCTACAGGGGGAAACGCCAATGCCCGCTGTAGGAGAAATGGTGATGGTAAAAGTATTCCGTCGGGCTGGCCCCTGGGACGCAAACTGGGAAGGACCATACAAGGTCCTTGAAGTAATGGGAGACACCATGCTGAAAGTGCAAAGGCCAATCACCAACAAAAAGAAATCCCATAGACGGCAGGAACTCTTGTGGATTCACATCGACCAAGCCAAAGCCACCCGAGCTTCCCCAACTCAATAACATATACCGTTCTGAGTTGGGTGAAGGGGGGGAGGGGTAATAGGGCTTGGTGGGTCGATGATAAATCCATTCCACTGATCACACTCCATCTAATTACAGAACACAAGAGGGAGACACGCCATGGGACCACTTGACCAGGAAAGAGCTAGGCATTCTCTGAACGGGATATGTCTCCAGCTTGTGACACTGGCGGTAAGCATGTTGACGGCAGGGTCGGCCTCTTCAGGGGAGGGCCTGGGGACTAACATTGATATGGCAAACATATCACTTAATGGACCCGGCCTTTTAATGGTGGAATGTTTGGGTGGCAAAATCCGGAAACCATACGAGAACTTCGCCTTTACTTCAGGTCAGTGGTATCTGTATGGTTTCCAAAGAGAGGGTTTTGCCAACGGTGTAATTCAGCATTATACCCCAGTGGAGAATGTGTCTGCCATTCAACATGACTTACACGCCCTCTGTCTCAAGGAATTTAGGCATTTTCAGGACTCAGACCCTACACCTATCAAATCCTTAAGATGGGTATCTAAAGACCCACACTTGCACCCATACCAGCAAGTGAGAGCTAACACTACCACGGTGTTATGCACTAAGAAGGGAATACTGAGTCCTGAAGATGTCACTGGGGCAGAGTACAGCGGTTGGCACATCCTGAAGGCTACCTTCCTGGAGAAGGATAGCCTAGACAGGTTAAGGGTTAGGACATATTTTGATAGGCCCATTCCAGTAAAAGGCACCCTGAAGGCTTATTGCATGTTAAGAGATTCCCAGATGATTATCACCAGGGAATCCAGTTACGTTCAGGGACATGTGTCCACTGATTATTTACGAACCAATATAATGATGTTAAAATTAAACTGCAGTGACTCTGGTCAAGCCATCTGGAACGATCAGAGTGGTCTGGTGAAACTGGAAGGCTTATATCGAGCCACAGTTTTAAAGGTACGGACCGACGCAAAGGACCCTAGGTATGCTCGGTTAAAGGGATCTCCATCCATACGGTCTTTCATGATCACCATCATGAGAGACAACTGTGTTTCTGAGGTGACAGGATACTATTTTGTCACCTATGCTCACTGGGAGCAAGAAACCCAGATGGTGATGTTGGACACTAATCCCTGCAGTTGGGATTTGGTGTGCAACGGGATAGACACCCCTACGGTGGATGTATGGATGGATGGTACTCCTATGACTGAAGAATACCGGGGGAGGTATGTGTCTTCCGATTGGAAGGACCCCAGGGGTAGAGATATTAACTTTGACATCAATATAGATGGTTCGTTTAAATGGCCTTTTTGTGAGACAGCAGACGAGGGGTGCTGGACCTTTACTCAGTGGGTCTATCTGTCCCAAACAAAACCTGTAGGGAAGCTAGTGTTACAGGCTGGAGAAAACGATCAGTGGTACCCCTTCAAAGGAAGGGGACAGATCTGTGCAACAGTGGTGAGGGTCCCCTACGATACAGAAGATCTCCAACCGGTAAAACCACATTCCGACTCTTGCACCGCCCCTATCCATCAATTGGCTGATCCTGTAGCTCCTCAACTGTCATCCCCCTGGAAAATCATCACGGACGCCAAATTCATCCTATTTACCTGGAGAATTTCCGTAGATGACTTCCGAGTTGACCATTGGGATCACAGGTGTGAGGAGTTCGTCAGGAACCAAATTGACATGGTAAGAGGTTGGATAGAGGCGGGACAAGAGGTAAGAAAAGACGACCCCCCACGTAGGAAGAACAGGGGGAGGAGAGATCTAGTGGCTATGGGACTTGGCGGAGGCGCTTTGGGAGTGGGCGCCCTGAACACTATGGATATGGAAGTCCTGAGAAATAAGCTTGGAGAAGTTGCGCGACATGCCGGGGAAGGATTCAGGACCCAGCTTGATGTAAACCACGTCCTAGAGGGTTTACAGCATTCGCACATTGATGCCACCACCTCTCTATCTTCTGCTATACGTGAGAAGTTTAGGAGGTTAGTGGTGGGTCTGTTAGAGGAGCAGGATCGGGCTCAGCTTGCTCTGGCGTGTACGCAGGTCCAAAGCGAACTCTCGGACAACCTTAAACATATTGTCTCAGCACTACACAACGGCCACTTCCCATTCAACCTCCGCCAGCGAATAAGTCCACTGATCTCTCCTTTCGCCATCAACCATACCAACTGGTGGGCGGTTCAGTGGCATGGGTGTCGAAATTCAACCTGTACTGCTTCGTCATTGGCACCTGTGTCCGGTCGCACTAGACAGGGATACAGTGTCATCAATCTAGGTACGGTGATGAACAACCGAACGGTACTTCATCCCCAGCTCCCCTCGAGCGTTCTAACCTATGAAGAAGGCCATCCTTCTTTGTTTGACACAGAAGGATGTTGGTTGAGAGAGGATGCCATCCTATGTCAGGGTGGTCGAGATCGGGTGCTTGGGCACCAGTGTTGGAACACCGAGGGGACCTGTGAGATGAAGGTCAACCCAATACCTTCATCCTCTTTAAAATACTTGGGACAGGGATATTGGTGTTGGTACCAAGGGAATAATGGGTCATATACAATTTATGGATTCAATTGTACCGAGCGAGGAATACTCTTCCCCGGAGCGTACTGTACCCTTAGCCCCGTTCTAGGTCTGGACGTCGCAGGACAGCAAGGAAGAACCCCAATCACCCCGGAAAGAAGACTCGACATCCGCCCCGATGTTCCCGTGAGACTTCAGAAGATTTCCCTTGGCCTCGGCAAAGAACTTAAACAGCTCCTGATGGATTTCAGCCAAGAGGAAGAAATCTTACAACATCTTCGGGAGACGGAGAAACAGGCCACTATTCGACTTACCCATGACCGGACGAAAATTACCGCAGTTGCCACAGCTTTGGACAAGGACTCAAAGATCTCATGGTGGGAGAGTCTTTTTGGATACAGTCCTAAGGCAACCTCGTTTTTTAATTTGCTGATACACCCGGTGATAGTGCTTCTGGTTCTGGTCGGTCTCATGTACATAGGACTGGGGTGGATGTACCGGAGGGTCAAGAGACTAACGGAGCAACTAAACCAGAACCAGACAGCACTTCACGAACACAATCGCCGGAGGCTCAGGACTTGATTTCACCAAGCCCTGAAGCCGAGGAAGATTCTAAAGACAGGACAATTCATGTGGGGGGGGGGGGATTCAGGATGGAAAATCTCTAATTGATCTTGAGACCCTATGTGATGTATATTGGACTGGTGCGTATGAGGTTTTGGGAGGTACACCCTGCCCATCCTGAGACCTCATAGTATTGCATATAAATGTTTTTGGGTGTGGGTGGGTTGGAGGAGGGGAAGGGGAATTGTGATATATGTTTTGTATGAATGGGGATTAGATTAGGGCACGACAGGGACAGGGCCCCTCTGTTTGTCATTTGCCACCTTGAACCCTGGAATGGTGAAGTTCATAAGGGAAGGGCTGGATGTGTAGTGTGGCGGAGGTGTTCTCCACCGTTAGAATTTGGGTTCCGAGACATCACCCCGCTCTATGAAAGAACTGACCTGCCTAGTAAAGACCTACTAACCTGTCCATGGGAGTACCACACCTACCCAGACTGAACACAAGATGTTGGCAAAAGTCGTACCTGAAGGTTGGCGCAGTAAAAGACTAAGGTTGCGAAGGTCAACCCGCTCCAGATTCCTTTGGGGCGGGATGGACTTGAAGATCGGCAGCATTGCTGAGAGACAGTAAGAGTGTGGTCACCCCAACCCCAGGGGTGGCTAACAACGGAAGACAGTCACCAATAAGGAAGACCAGTCAAAGACTGCAAGGGTCAAGCCGCTCCGGAAGTCCAAGATGACAGTAGGAGGGACTGATCAAGATAAGAGGTCAAGAAAGTTCTAAAGAAGAAGATGGTGTGCCCGGTGGATGGAGGAGTAGGTTACGGTGAACGGCCGGTCGGAGGAAACCTGAAGGGGTGATGTCTAGGTACCTAAGAACCTGTTGGACACTACAGTTCTTCCTGAACTATCACTGAAGATGGGGTTGAGGGGGAAGGGGAGGCAAATACATCTCAACCCTTCTCCCAAGACATTGTCGTATTCCCGACAACAGGGGGATTGTTGAGGAAGGGTTGAGACGTATGCATATATACCTTCCTCAAGGGTTGAGAAAAATCCCATTGAGAGGATTGAAACGTTGCATGCTTGGTGATTAAAGCTTCTTTTACTTCTTCACTACTCGGATGTGCTGTGGAGTTCATTTATTCTATATTGTTTGGAGGTGGATCGCCGACTCAGCCGCTGGCACTCCGTCTGTACCTTTCAGACAGTGGTGCTGCCCACATTCCTTGGTCTATGCATATATACCCATACATGCATGCAATCACGTGCGGCCATGTATGGTATATATGCATACATGTACTACCGCATCCTGGGATGATGTGCACAGATGTGCCCAGCATCTGTGTGCGTTTGCCCATGGGTGCCCACAGGGACTCATGGTGGCCCCTGTGGGAAATATATGCCCCCTTAGCATATATACTGTGGCCCCTTTTCTATATATATGTATATGTATTTCTATAATCCCCCTTTATAATATGTATAGGGCAGTGGCCCCTTGTATACATGTGTATACATATTAGGATATGTATACATGTATATAACTGGGCCCCTTATGCCCCCTGATGTGTGTGTATTTGTCCCCTATGTTGGTGTATACATGTGTATGGATGTGCCCCATGCATCCATACACATATATAGATATATATTATATGATATCCCCCCCCCCTCCATACATCTGAAACCAGATGCATCGGTGTGAATGTCCCCCAAGCATTCACACAGATGCAATCTGGTTGATTGTATCAGAATGACCAGACTAAAGTCCGGTCATCCTGATAACTTCAAAGGACTCAGATTCCACAGAATCTGAGCCCTTTGATATAATTGTCACCAGCGCCGCTGGAGACAATTATACATGATAGAAGGAGAGGAGGCTTCTCCCCTTCTTCTATTATGCGCATTCCGGCAGCGAAATTAACATCTCGCTGGCCGGAATGCTGAATGCCACAGGCGGGAGATCAAAGACTTCCCCCGCCTGTTGGCATGAAAGCGCGGCCCCGATGCGCTCGTTCAGGAGACGCACGGGCCGGCGCAGTGACATCATCTCACTGCGCCGGCCCATGTGTCTCCAATGGTGGTGTGCGCGCGCGCGCGCGCCACCCTGTGGGCGGTGCGGCAGTGCGGGCCGTGGGATATAAATATCCCACGGACCCAGCACTGGGGTAGAAGAGCCGTGCCGCCACCCCCGCCGCTGAAGGAGATCCCCCTTAGACGAACGAGCGACCCCTGGACAACGAGCATTAATCCTAAGTATCACTATATACCCCCCATACTCTATATCTATATACCCTCCGGACCCCCCTGCATTATCTGTATACCCTCCGGACCCCCCCTGCCATATACCCCACTACTCTCTCTCCCTATATACCCCCTACCACTCTCACCACTCACTATATACCTCCCTACTATATACCACCCCACTATATACCCCCCTACTATACCCCACTACTATACCCCACTACTATACCCCACTACTATATACCCCACTACTATATACCCCACTACTATATACCCCACTACTATATACCCCACTATATATACCCCACTACTATATACCCCACTCCTATACTCCCCATGTAACCCTATACTCCCCTGGTAACCCTATACTCCCCTGGTAACCCTATACTCCCCTGGTAACCCTATACACCCCTAGTAACCCTTTAATGCTTTGAGGTCGGCTTACACCCTTGTAAGACCACCGTCAACCTTCGTCTACCCCATAGGGATAGTTTATAGTACTAGGTGGGTGGGCTGTTAATATTGAATGTGTGTATCGTATAGTTAGTTTATGGGTGGAATTGGGAACGTGTAGTGTAGTTGAGTACTGTATAATTAGTGCTGTATTGTTAGTGTATTGCGCAGTGTATTGTTAATAAATACTGTTATATTTGTATCTATCTGTGTAACGTGTAGTTATTGGCGATAGTTAGTAAGGCGCATGCAGCTAGTGTAGCGATCAGTGTAAGGCATAGTGAAAATATTGTTATTGTTATATAAGGGCATAAATAGGCGGAGTTAACAATAGTTGGCTCCTCCTATTTATGAATATTAATTACAGATATTTACATAAATATTAGTGATTAATATTCCCCCTTTACAGCGGGCAAGGATCCAGGGGGGTTAGGGGAAGACAGAATAGAGTGGGAGGGGGGCTTCTTTACCGTTACACTGAAGGAGTGGGCAACGGGAAGCGAGAAGGGCCCCACAAACAGCTAGTCGTACCCCAGAAATACAGACGAGAACTATTGTGGCTGGCTCACGACAACCCCTTGGCCGGACATTTAGGGATAGCTTAGACCCGGAGTCGGTTATCTTGCGCTTTCTTCTGGCCTAGGTTACATGCGGAGGTGCGAGAATACTGCTGGACCTTTGAGACCTGTCAGCGGGTAGGGAAGACAGGGGATCATCCAAAAACCTCTCTGCACCCCATGACGATCATTAGGGAACCCTTTAGTCGGATAGCGGTAGATATTATAGGCCCACTGGCCCGCCCCAGTGCCACTGGGAAGAAGTATATTCTTACAGTGGTGGATTATGCCATCTGCTACCCAGAGGCCATTCCCTTAGCCAATATTCAGGCTGATACAATAGCCAATGCTTTACTGAGGGTATTCACTAGGGTAGGGTTTCCCCGGGAGATATTGTCCAATCAGGGAACCCAGTTCACCGCTGAGCTGATGCAGTGGCTCCGGCACCTCTGTGGGATTAAATCCCTCCAGGGTGCCCCTACCATCCTCAAACTAACGGGCTATGTGAGAGATTTAACGGGACCCTAAAGCAGTTGCTTCGGGCTTTGTGGAGAGTAGGAAGGATTGGGAGAAATATCTTCTTCATCTACTGTTCGCCTACAGAGAGGTACCCCAAGAATCCACAAGGTTTTCCCCATTTTAGCTGTTGTATGGGCAACGGGTTAGAGGACCTTTAGACTTAGTGAGGGCCCAGTGGGAGGGGGTAGAGAATCCAGAAGGTCTCCCCATCCTTAATTACGTTCTGGAACTCAGGGAGCGACTGCGGGAGCTTACCAATCTAGTCCATGAAAATATGCAATCGGCCCAGATTCAGCAGAAGGTTTGGTATGATCGGTCTGCTAGGAATCACACTTTTTGTGTCGGACAGAAAGTCCTGGTACTAAAACACTTAAAGCAAAATAATTTACAAGCCTCCTGGCTGGGCCCCTATCGGGTAGTAAAACAGCTATGCGACACCACCTACGTGGTCGCCAGCTGTGCAGACACAAGAATTAAGAGGACCTTCCACATCAATATGATGAAGACCTATCACGAGAGGGCTGAGGCAGTAGCCGCCATATGCGCTCCTGCCACCGGGGACTCTGAATATTTACCGATGCTGGAACTTCCCGAAATCAGTGACCGTTCTAAGGGAATGGAAGATGTTCAGCTAGGAGATAGGTTAGGAACTCAGGAACGAGAACAGGTCAGGAATTACTCCAGGACCGAAAAGAGATGTTCTCGACACTCCCTTGGTACACTCACATAGCTGTGCACAAGGTAGAGACCCCTGGGCAGAAGCCCCTGAGACAAGCAGCCTATAGGCTTCCCGGAGCCGTGCAAGAAGAGATGAGAGCAGAGATTAGGGAGAAGCTTCAGTTAGGGGTGATCAAACCATCAGCAAGCCCCTGTGCTTCCCCTGTAGTATTAGTCCTGAAACGGGATGGGACGACCCGATTTTGTATGGACTATAGGCGACTGAACGACTGTACTGTAACAGATGCCTACCCTATGACCCGTGTGGATGAATTGTTGGACAAAATAGCTCAGGGACATTATCTGACGACTATTGACCCGTGTAAGGGCTACTGGCAGATTCCCTTGGAGGCGGAAGCAATTCCAAAGTCGTCCTTCATCACCCCGTTTGGCCTTTACCAGTTGCGAGTGATGCTATTCGGGATGAAATACGCCCCGGCTACCTTCCAGCGGATGATAGATCAACTCCTCGGTGGTCTGCAGGATTTTGCACGCGCATATCTTGATGACATCGCAATCTATAGCCAAACATAGGAGGAGCATCTCAGACATCTGGGCATAGTACTAGATAGGATCCGAGCCACAGGAATAACCCTGAAGCCAGACAAGTGTAATATAGGGATGTCTGAGGTGCAATATCTGGGACATAGAGTGGGATGTGGGAAGCAGAGGCCGGAGCCTGCAAAAATCGAGGCTGTCCGAAACTAGCCGGTTCCCAGAACCAAGGCCCAGGTACTTGCATTTTTAGGGACAGCCGGGTACTACAGAAAGTTTGTACCCCACTATAGTTAGAGCCTACAATAACCCAAAAACCGAACCTCACTCCCCAACCTACTGCAACTTGTACAAAAAAAGAGCAAGGATTTAACAAGGTAAAAAAATCTCATTTTATTCAATATAAAACACATGAACATTACAGGTGAGACTCAAAAGGGACAGAACATGGAGACTGGGCCACAAAAGGGCTCTGCAATGTGGAGAATCACAATGGGGGATAATGTGACCATATGCAGCAGGGAACAGACAATTAACAGAAGCTGTGAATATTGGAGTAGTTGCGGGTGCAATTGCTGTCCCCTAGTGTTGAACAACTACCTAGCTCTTATTCACAGCGTCCAAGCAATGGATGCTGTAGGGTATAATTGGACGGTGCAAAACTACTCATAGAGATGGCATATAACAATAACTGTAAATTACTAGTCCCACCCTAATCCAGATACCATGTTACCTACCCATGTTGCTGCTGAAAAATGGTGACACGGTTCCCCCACTGCTTCAACCTCGACACGTGTTTCGCCACGTAGGCTTCGTCAGGAGGTACAAACACACTAAGACAGGTTTGGGCATATAAAGGCTAAAGAGGAGGGATTAATTATCACCAACCATGATCATCTGTACCAAGGGTGTTCACGTTGTGAGACAGCCTCCTTCAGTGCTTCCTGGTCATTAAAATGCGACCTAATTCCAGCACTTCCGGGTGGCAATCACACAGCACATATGTCAGCCAATCACATAATCGCTACCTGGTCACATGGTCCTGATGTCATGGACATGTGACCATCTCCCAGGTCCTTCAACCATAGCTAAAATACGCCCAGGTCCTGTATAAAGCTAAAGCTAATTATCTATAACTCAACACACCTCTCAATTATCTTCATATCAGCTCATAGATCAATTTATAAAAATCCACATTGCAGAGCCCTTTTGTGGCCCAGTCTCCATGTTCTGTCCCCTTTGAGTCTCACCTGTAATGTTCATGTGATTTATATTGAATAAAATGAGATTTTTTTACCTTGTTAAATCCTTGCTCTTTTTTTTGTAAAATGTACCCCACTATAGTGACATAGCCAAACCACTGACGGACCTGACCAAAAAGAATCTCCCTAGACAGGTCCTGTGGTCCCTGGAGTGCGAAACAACATTTCATCAGTAAAAGAACGCCCATACTGGCGGCACCCGATCCTAACAAACACGTTGTCGTACATACAGACGCCTCCATGCTCAGACTGGGAGCTGTACTAAGTCAAGTTGGTGACGACGGGAAAGAACACCTGGTGGTGTATCTCAGCCGCAAGTTGTTACCCCGTGAAGTTGGATATGCAGCCGTGGAAAAAGAATGCTTGGCATTAGTCTGGGCTTTAAAGAAATTTTAGCGCTATGTGTATGGACGCCCTTTTACCGTCATGATGGACCACAATCCCTTGATATGGTTAAACCGGGTGGCGGGAGAGAACGGCCGATTACTAAGGTGGAGCCTAACTCTGCAACCATACAATTTCACCTTACAATATCGGCCAGGGCCTCAAAACAGGAATGCAGATGGGTTGTCTCGGCAGAAGGACCTGGAACCTTAAGAATATTTCCCAACATGCTCAAGTTGACCCGGTGAGGGTCCCAATGTGGCTGTTGGACTGTTTCCAAAGGGGGGAGTAGTGTAATGGTCCTCTGTCCTGCCCTAGGTTTGAATCTCTCTGTGATTGTGGCAAACCCTCATTTGCATGGCCACACCCATCCGCCTTCCAGCCAAACTTTCAGACCAATCCCTGCTTACCCTGTTTCAAGCCCACAGGGTAAGCAGGGATTGGTCTGAAAGTTTGGCTGTCATTTTCGGTTTGCAGTGAGCTGTTGCATTGCTTGTTTTGTTTAACAGTCTTGTTCTCAGCCATAGCCACGTGCCCCTGCGCTTTGGGATGTGCTGACTGACCACCCTTTTTTTTTTTTCTCTGCAGTTCATGCTGGAGGTGTGGCTGCCTCCTTAGTCGTGCAATCCTGACCAGCTCGTCTGTCCCACAGGTTGATTTTAATTAATGTTAGTATATAGCTTGGCCTGCTCCCCTCACTCACTGAAGCCACCTGGCACCAGGAGAGAGATAGTGTGTGGACTCTCATTGCAGTCCTTGGTGACCATGTTGGCGCCAGGGGTGGTGTGGAGTGGGTGTAGTGTACGGGGACGGTAATGCCCGTCACTACAAAAGTGTCACTTGGTGTGCTGTCGTCCCTCCTTAATTATGGGGAAGTTGGTATATGTCATCTTTATAAATTGTCATGTAATGTAATGTTATGTATTTCCCTGTTACTATGACACTTGCATGTACAGGCCTGCTAGGGGTGTCATTCCAGCTTCTAGTCACTAGAGGGAGCTAGAGAGCCCTAGTTTATATAAGGCCCAGTCAGGGAAGCAAAAGTCAGTCTAGTTTAGAGTTCAGAAGTTTCTAGAGTCTGAGGAAGCTGAGAGAGAGACAGAGGCAAAGCTCAAGAAAGCAAGAGGTACTCAAGATAACAGAGGAGGTACTTTATAAAGCTAAAACCAAGGATATAAGCCAGAGCTAGGTTATTGGGCCTTGGAGAAGATTTGCTATGTTCCAGGATCAGTCAGAGATAGAGTGCAAGCTCCTGTACTGCAAGTCCTGTGTGTTTAACACTCTGTAGTCACCTTGCTCAATCTGTATTGCCTGCATCAACCGTATTGAAAAATCGACTGTATGCAAAGGAACTGCGCTTCCGTGAATGTCTCTATATTTATAACTACTAAAGTTGGAGTTCTGTTTTAACATCACGTGGTTCCTCATTTATTCCTGCTATCCGCAAACGGCGTGCCACCGTTTACTTGGCACTGGCGTCACGAACATTTTCTACCATCACCTGCCTTTGCAGAGAGTCAGCCGTCTCAGGTTAGTGTCTATTGCACTACAACACCCAGGAACACTACTAAACACAACTTGAGTACGCTGCACCTCTCTTTTGGCGTCACGAACAGGATACGCACGCTTTCTAGTGCAAGAAGCGTGAACTTTGTGCCTTATACAGTTGCCCTGTGACCAAAGTGACAAATTGCCTGTTTATTTAAAGTGGACTTTGTGGACTGAAAATCCTACCCAAAGTGTACCTAAAACCTCCAAAAAGCGCTGTGCAGTGTTGCGCTATCAAGAGGAAGGAAATCGCCACATCGGAGTGTGGTTTTGTGGACTTTTTACAATCCTGCTTGCTGTCAGTGAATGGACAGCGTTTTGCTAAAGATGGCCACCGGCCGCCTGGAGTAAAGTTTCCCGCGCTGCTGAGGACCTTCGTGGGCGGATCCCTGCAAAGACACAGAGAATCCCGCCCCTCGTCATCATCGCACTGCCGCGGCCCTGCTTCTTCTACATCACCGCGTACTCAGGACGTCCGGAATCTCTCGAGACTTGGACTGCGCAAACCCGGCGATACCGGTAAGAACTTGTAACCGGAGGGAAGGGGATTGTTCCGGCCCCTTTAGTCGCCAGCGGCCATATCTCAATAGACTACCATGTCAGAACCGGGAGTGCCTGATCAGCCGGCCCCGGGAGAGCTTGCGGCTCCTAATCATCCTACAGCCCCCAGCATGATGCCCTTTACCATGCCTTACTATTTCGGGGCCCCATGGTTCCCCCGCTACAGAGAAGAGACCTATACCCTAAGGGACTTTAAAGAAAAGTTGCTGGCATTATTCAAACTGTACCCCATAAATGCCGACCAGCAAATGGAAATCCTGCTAGCGCAGCTGGAGGGAGCTGCCCGCAGGGAGGTATTATCCTGGCCTGCTACTGAGCGGAGTACTCTAGAACAGATATTCACCCGCCTCAGGGCCACTTTTGAAACTAGGACTGCCTCAGAGATAAAGATGCACTTCTTTGGCAAGAAACAGAAGTCCGGTGAGTCCCTCCGTGACTATGCCCTATCACTTCAGGAGGCTTTAGGGGCTGTAATTCAGATAGATCCCAAAGAGGCTGATAACCAGGACCAGACCCTGAGGGAACAATTTATCAACGGGGTGTCTAGTGAACAAATAAGGACCCAATTAAAGATGCTGTCCGCCCAGCACCCTAACAGTGCCTTTCTGGACTTTAAAGAACTGGCTATAAAAATTCTGGGGTCCGCAGTATCTCCGGAGTTGAGCACCCCACCTGAGTCATCAGCCTGCAGGCCAAAACCGCTTATCACTAACCGAGCTGAGGCCGGCCAAGCTGTTCAAGTGTCAGCTACCGATACTATTGCCATGCTGACAGAGCAAGTAAATCACCTCACTAAAAGTCTAGAGAAGGTGTGCAGAAAAATAGAGGAATGGGAAAAACCCATAATGACAGAAGAAGAATTCCTGTCACCTCCTAGGCCGTTCCCACCTCCTTACCAAGAGACTCACCCCAGGGATCCTGGGAGGCGCAATAAAGGCCGTAAGCGGCCCGTGTGTACATACTGCAAAAAGCTGGGACACACAGAATCCATGTGCTGGCAGTTAAACGGGCAACCCCTGAGGCTGAGGACCACCCCTCGGGAGGTAGAACACTAGGTCCAGAGGATCCAAATTGGATGCCACGTTATGTAGGATCCCATCCTAAAATCAATATAGAGATCAACGGGGTCCCCTTTGAAGCCCTATTAGATACTGGGTCTCAAGTCACTACTATTCAGCTGCCTGCATTTGAAAAGTTCTGGGACACCAACCAGTTGACCCAGCCGCCTGAATCCTGGGTGGAGATTATCGCCAGCAATGGCAAACCAGTAAAGATTCATGGATACTGGGAACCCACCCAAAAGGTGGGAGAAGTAACCCTGCCTCAACAGGGGGTGATAGTAGTACAGGCCGGTGACAGAGGAGGACATCCTGTCATTCTAGGCACCAATGTCTTCAAAAACTGTTATTCAGAAATACTTGCCGTATTACATCAGACTTTGCCCACCGCTTCCTCTGCATCCAGGAGGGTGATTTAAAAGACTATTACTGTGTTAAGTGCCCAGCAGAGGTTTGCTAATGGGAAAGGAGAAATTTGTACTGCCAGGATTAGTGATATTAAGCCTGTGACTTTGCCTCCTAATTCTCAAACTCTTTTATGGTGTCGTGCTGTCCTGGGAATCCAAGGCCGAGATTATCCAGCCCTGGTGGAACCAATCCAGATGGAGGATTACCCTTATGTGAGAGCTGCCAAGTGCCTGGTGAATGTCTCCCAAGGTAAAGTACCTGTCCGTCTGATTAACCTGAGTGATCATCCTGTGGCGCTTAGTAAGCATTGCCGTGTTGCCCAGCTTTCTCAGGTATCCTTCCAAGACATCATTCGTCTTCCAGTGACAGAAAAGCCGCCAGCCGCAGTCAGCGGATGCTCACCGGTGACCCAGCCACAAGTGCCCTGGTGGGAAGAGCTCCATGTGGGGGACGAGACTACCCCCCAACAACAACAAGAAGGGATTATACAGCTTGTCAAGGAGCACCACCAGGCCTTCAGTAAGCATGCCACTGATTATGGAGAGGTGAGTGCCATACAACACACCATACCTACTGGCTCTCATCCTCCTATCAAGGAGAGATACAGACCCTTACCGCCTACTTCATATCAGACTGTAAAGGAAATGATCCAAGAGATGAAAGACTCTAATGTAATCCGGGACAGCCGTAGTCCGTGGGCTGCACCCCTAGTCCTTGTAAAGAAGAAGGACGGTGGTATCCGTTTCTGTGTGGATTATAGGAAAATTAATCAAATAACCCACAAAGATGCATACCCACTGCCCCGCATTGAGGAGTCGCTAACTGCTCTGGGCTCCTCTGCCTATTTCTCCACCTTGGACTTGACCAGTGGCTACTGGCAAGTACCCATGGCCCCTGCAGATAGGGAAAAGACTGCTTTCACTACTCCCATGGGCCTGTTCGAATTCAATTGTATGCCGTTCGGGCTATGTAATGCCCCAGGAACTTTCCAGAGACTAATGGAGCGGTGTTTGGGTCACAAAAACTTCGAAACAGTGCTGCTGTATCTAGATGACGTCATTGTGTACTCAAAAACATATGAAGACCATCTGAAACATTTGGCAGAAGTATTTGAAATCCTTATCAAATATGGCTTGAAGGTAAAGCCATCCAAGTGTCACCTGCTCAAACCTGCAGTAAGATACCTGGGGCATGTAGTAAGCGGAGAGGGAGTGCAACCTGACCCTGATAAATTAGCAGCTGTCCGTAATTGGCCGGTTCCTACTACCGTCAAAGAGGTGAGGAGTTTCCTTGGTTTTGCCGGCTACTATAGACGTTTTATCCCCCATTTTGCTCAAATAGCTGATCCTATCCAGGAACTCTTGAGGGGGCAACCCAAAAAGAGTCCTAGAACTCCTGTGCCCATTGAGTGGAATGAGGAAAGAGAGATAGCGTTCCAATTGCTAAAAAAGAAACTGACCGAGCCTCCCGTGTTAGGTTACCCAGATTATAGCAAGCCTTTCCATCTTTATACCGATGCTAGCAAGCGAGGCCTGGGAGCGGTGTTAGCCCAAATCCAAGAGGGAAAAGAGAGAGTGATAGCATATGCAAGCCGCTCCCTGAAAGGAGCTGAGAAAAATGACCAGAATTATAGTTCCTTCAAACTAGAGTTCCTGGCATTAGTGTGGGCAGTGACAGAAAAATTCAAGGATTATCTAGCCGCCACCCCGTTCATTGCATTCACGGACAATAACCCTCTAGCACATCTAAATACAGCTAAATTAGGGGCCTTGGAGCAGAGATGGGCCTCTCGCCTTGCCAACTATGATTTCTCTGTAAAGTATCGTGCTGGACGCACTAATGATAATGCTGATGCTTTATCCAGGCTTCCCACAGAGACAGCTCCTGATGATGTGCTAGATGCTTGGGAAGATGTAGAGATGCCGGCTTTCTATAACAAATTTGCTCAACAGGACCAGGCTCGAGCTACCAGTGACAGAGCTGCAGTTCCTTCACCCTCCAGTAGGCCTGAACCTAAAGAAGAAAGGTGGGTGAAACTACAGTCTGAAAGTAGAGTGCTGGGTGAGTTGTTGGACTTCATTACTAGTGGCAGAGCCCCTGAGAGGATTCGGCGTAAGAGTGCAGATCCTGAGCTCATCAAACTGTGGAGACAGCGCCATCAACTCTTCATACAAAAGGGCCTATTGCTACGGAGAAGCCTAGACCCAGTGTCCAACGAAAGAGTACACCAGATTCTCATACCCCGACGAGATGCAGGTATGGTGTTGGAGATGTACCACAATCAATCCGGTCACTTTGGGGTCCAAAAGACTGAGGCTACTATCCGCCAGCGGTTTTACTGGGTGGGCATGAGAGAAGACATGGAAAAGTGGTGTCGGGAGTGTGTAGCCTGTGCCTTGAAACGAAGTGAGCACCATGATCAGAGGGCACCACTGAGACCCATTGTAAGTACCCGTCCTCTTGAACTTGTCGCCATCGACCATGTGAAACTGGAGCCTAGTCGCTCAGGGTATGCTTATGCCATGACTATTATTGACCATTTCACAAAGTTTGTTGTAGCAGTGCCTGTGAGAGACCAGACAGCCAAGACTACAGCCGAAATGTTCTGGAAGCACTTCCTCCTGCCCTATGGATGTCCAGAAAAGATCCTCACCGATCAAGGACCTGCTTTTGAGTCCCATCTATTCCATGAACTGTGCTGCTTACACAACTGTAAGAAGATCCGGACAACGGCCTACCATCCTCAAGGTAACGGATTATGTGAAAAAATGAATCAGACCTTGATAGAGATGCTGAGGGCCGTGCCTCCTGAGAACAGAGGAGATTGGCCCAGTCTGTTGCCACAGCTCATGTTCACATACAATCATACCATACATTGTTCCACCGGGTATACCCCTTTTTACTTGATGTTTGGGCGCCAAGGGACATTGCCTGCTGATCATTCATTGGACATACACGTACCTGATTGCATTAACCCATTACCTAACACCGACTGGGTTGCTGAACATCAAAGGCGATTGAATACAGCCAAAGCCATTGTTCAGGAGCGTATGGACTATGCTAGGGACCGACAGCAGAGAGACTATGATCAAGCAGCCCATGCAGAACCCTTGACAATAGGGGCCGTGGTATGGTTAAAGAATAACCGCCGTACCAGTAAATTGGACAGTAAATGCGAGCGAAGTCCCTATGTTGTCACGGCAATCCCAAATGTTGGAACTCACACTTATGAGATCACCCGGGAAGACAAGGGATCCCAAATTGAACACCGAAACCGGTTAAAGCTCTGCCTGACACCAGAACCTAGTGCCGAGAGTTCTGGATCTGAATATCCTGTGTCAGAGTCAGCAATACAGCCCGAGGATCCTATGCAGGCTGTTAGTAATCTGAGGTATGACGCTGATCCCATGCATTGGCTTCTGACACCTTGGTTGAACTTGCTGGTGCCTGCTCCGGCACCTACTGTAACTTCACCTCCGGAAGAGCTGGTTCAAGATGCCCCGGATCCAGTTCCCCCTCTAGTGGATCTAATTGTTCCAGTTGTTCCAGTTGTTCCTGACCAAGATCTCCCTGATGGAGACCCTCCTGTTGCTCCTCTCTCTTCTACCTCGTTGCTAAGGGAAGAGGAGACCCCTGTTTTGAGAAGGTGTACCCGGATGACCAGGGGACGCCCGCCAGTCCGTTTAGGAGACTTTGATTATTCTGGTGGTGTCTCCTCCCAAACAGTTGCCACTGGCAATACCTTACTTGACATTTGTGCGCAAGAATGGACTCCTCCACGTGAGCCCTTGCCTGTGATACACCCACAGGAAACTCCTGGGTAGTTCCGTTTTTATACTGTTTCATCTATTGTGCTGTTCTATTATGGACTTATTCATTGTCATGGACTATCCTGGTTATAATGTTACGCTGTGCCAGGTCAGCGCCCCAGTTCCATTCACTATCCTGAGAGAAGAGAACGACGCCCCTTGTCACTACCCTTCACCTTTGCCAATTGGACCTGATATGAATGTAAATGCAGATGAATTACATATATGTATGCCTGCATGTCTCTTTTTTCTGTTTCAGGTAGAGATTCCAGTTGGGCGAGCCCTGATGGAGTACGAGGTCGTACTCAGCTTAAAGCAGTGGGGTATGTAGTGTACGGGGACGGTAATGCCCGTCACTACAAAAGTGTCACTTGGTGTGCTGTCGTCCCTCCTTAATTATGGGGAAGTTGGTATATGTCATCTTTATAAATTGTCTTGTAATGTAATGTTATGTATTTCCCTGTTACTATGACACTTGCATGTACAGGCCTGCTATGGGTGTCATTCCAGCTTCTAGTCACTAGAGGGAGCTAGAGAGCCCTAGTTTATATAAGGCCCAGTCAGGGAAGCAAAAGTCAGTCTAGTTTAGAGTTCAGAAGTTTCTAGAGTCTGAGGAAGCTGAGAGAGAGACAGAGGCAAAGCTCAAGAAAGCAAGAGGTACTCAAGATAACAGAGGAGGTACTTTATAAAGCTAAAACCAAGGATATAAGCCAGAGCTAGGTTATTGGGCCTTGGAGAAGATTTGCTATGTTCCAGGATCAGTCAGAGATAGAGTGCAAGCTCCTGTACTGCAAGTCCTGTGTGTTTAACACTCTGTAGTCACCTTGCTCAATCTGTATTGCCTGCATCAACCGTATTGAAAAATCGACTGTATGCAAAGGAACTGCGCTTCCGTGAATGTCTCTATATTTATAACTACTAAAGTTGGAGTTCTGTTTTAACATCACGTGGTTCCTCATTTATTCCTGCTATCCGCAAACGGCGTGCCACCGTTTACTTGGCACTGGCGTCACGAACATTTTCTACCATCACCTGCCTTTGCAGAGAGTCAGCCGTCTCAGGTTAGTGTCTATTGCACTACAACACCCAGGAACACTACTAAACACAACTTGAGTACGCTGCATGGGCCCAGCATGCATGTCTTACCATGTTGTGAGACAGCCTCCTTCAGTGCTTCCTGGTCATTAAAATGCGACCTAATTCCAGCACTTCTGGGTGGCAATCACACAGCACATATGTCAGCCAATCACATAATCGCTACCTGGTCACATGGTCCTGATGTCATGGACATGTGACCATCTCCCAGGTCCTTCAACCATAGCTAAAATACGCCCAGGTCCTGTATAAAGCTAAAGCTAATTATCTATAACTCAACACACCTCTCAATTATCTTCATATCAGCTCATAGATCAATTTATAAAAATCCACATTGCAGAGCCCTTTTGTGGCCCAGTCTCCATGTTCTGTCCCCTTTGAGTCTCACCTGTAATGTTCATGTGATTTATATTGAATAAAATGAGATTTTTTTACCTTGTTAAATCCTTGCTCTTTTTTTTGTAAAATGTACCCCACTATAGTGACATAGCCAAACCACTGACGGACCTGACCAAAAAGAATCTCCCTAGACAGGTCCTGTGGTCCCTGGAGTGCGAAACAACATTTCATCAGTAAAAGAACGCCCATACTGGCGGCACCCGATCCTAACAAACACGTTGTCGTACATACAGACGCCTCCATGCTCAGACTGGGAGCTGTACTAAGTCAAGTTGGTGACGACGGGAAAGAACACCTGGTGGTGTATCTCAGCCGCAAGTTGTTACCCCGTGAAGTTGGATATGCAGCCGTGGAAAAAGAATGCTTGGCATTAGTCTGGGCTTTAAAGAAATTTTAGCGCTATGTGTATGGACGCCCTTTTACCGTCATGATGGACCACAATCCCTTGATATGGTTAAACCGGGTGGCGGGAGAGAACGGCCGATTACTAAGGTGGAGCCTAACTCTGCAACCATACAATTTCACCTTACAATATCGGCCAGGGCCTCAAAACAGGAATGCAGATGGGTTGTCTCGGCAGAAGGACCTGGAACCTTAAGAATATTTTCCCAACATGCTCAAGTTGACCCGGTGAGGGTCCCAATGTGGCTGTTGGACTGTTTCCAAAGGGGGGAGTAGTGTAATGGTCCTCTGTCCTGCCCTAGGTTTGAATCTCTCTGTGATTGTGGCAAACCCTCATTTGCATGGCCACACCCATCCGCCTTCCAGCCAAACTTTCAGACCAATCCCTGCTTACCCTGTTTCAAGCCCACAGGGTAAGCAGGGATTGGTCTGAAAGTTTGGCTGTCATTTTCGGTTTGCAGTGAGCTGTTGCATTGCTTGTTTTGTTTAACAGTCTTGTTCTCAGCCATAGCCACGTGCCCCTGCGCATTGGGATGTGCTGACTGACCACCCTTTTTTTTTTTTCTCTGCAGTTCATGCTGGAGGTGTGGCTGCCTCCTTAGTCGTGCAATCCTGACCAGCTCGTCTGTCCCACAGGTTGATTTTAATTAATGTTAGTATATAGCTTGGCCTGCTCCCCTCACTCACTGAAGCCACCTGGCACCAGGAGAGAGATAGTGTGTGGACTCTCATTGCAGTCCTTGGTGACCATGTTGGCGCCAGGGGTGGTGTGGAGTGGGTGTAGTGTACGGGGACGGTAATGCCCGTCACTACAAAAGTGTCACTTGGTGTGCTGTCGTCCCTCCTTAATTATGGGGAAGTTGGTATATGTCATCTTTATAAATTGTCATGTAATGTAATGTTATGTATTTCCCTGTTACTATGACACTTGCATGTACAGGCCTGCTAGGGGTGTCATTCCAGCTTCTAGTCACTAGAGGGAGCTAGAGAGCCCTAGTTTATATAAGGCCCAGTCAGGGAAGCAAAAGTCAGTCTAGTTTAGAGTTCAGAAGTTTCTAGAGTCTGAGGAAGCTGAGAGAGAGACAGAGGCAAAGCTCAAGAAAGCAAGAGGTACTCAAGATAACAGAGGAGGTACTTTATAAAGCTAAAACCAAGGATATAAGCCAGAGCTAGGTTATTGGGCCTTGGAGAAGATTTGCTATGTTCCAGGATCAGTCAGAGATAGAGTGCAAGCTCCTGTACTGCAAGTCCTGTGTGTTTAACACTCTGTAGTCACCTTGCTCAATCTGTATTGCCTGCATCAACCGTATTGAAAAATCGACTGTATGCAAAGGAACTGCGCTTCCGTGAATGTCTCTATATTTATAACTACTAAAGTTGGAGTTCTGTTTTAACATCACGTGGTTCCTCATTTATTCCTGCTATCCGCAAACGGCGTGCCACCGTTTACTTGGCACTGGCGTCACGAACATTTTCTACCATCACCTGCCTTTGCAGAGAGTCAGCCGTCTCAGGTTAGTGTCTATTGCACTACAACACCCAGGAACACTACTAAACACAACTTGAGTACGCTGCACCTCTCTTTTGGCGTCACGAACAGGATACGCACGCTTTCTAGTGCAAGAAGCGTGAACTTTGTGCCTTATACAGTTGCCCTGTGACCAAAGTGACAAATTGCCTGTTTATTTAAAGTGGACTTTGTGGACTGAAAATCCTACCCAAAGTGTACCTAAAACCTCCAAAAAGCGCTGTGCAGTGTTGCGCTATCAAGAGGAAGGAAATCGCCACATCGGAGTGTGGTTTTGTGGACTTTTTACAATCCTGCTTGCTGTCAGTGAATGGACAGCGTTTTGCTAAAGATGGCCACCGGCCGCCTGGAGTAAAGTTTCCCGCGCTGCTGAGGACCTTCGTGGGCGGATCCCTGCAAAGACACAGAGAATCCCGCCCCTCGTCATCATCGCACTGCCGCGGCCCTGCTTCTTCTACATCACCGCGTACTCAGGACGTCCGGAATCTCTCGAGACTTGGACTGCGCAAACCCGGCGATACCGGTAAGAACTTGTAACCGGAGGGAAGGGGATTGTTCCGGCCCCTTTAGTCGCCAGCGGCCATATCTCAATAGACTACCATGTCAGAACCGGGAGTGCCTGATCAGCCGGCCCCGGGAGAGCTTGCGGCTCCTAATCATCCTACAGCCCCCAGCATGATGCCCTTTACCATGCCTTACTATTTTGGGGCCCCATGGTTCCCCCGCTACAGAGGAGAGACCCATACCCTAAGGGACTTTAAAGAAAAGTTGCTGGCATTATTCAAACTGTACCCCATAAATGCCGACCAGCAAATGGAAATCCTGCTAGCGCAGCTGGAGGGAGCTGCCCGCAGGGAGGTATTATCCTGGCCTGCTACTGAGCGGAGTACTCTAGAACAGATATTCACCCGCCTCAGGGCCACTTTTGAAACTAGGACTGCCTCAGAGATAAAGATGCACTTCTTTGGCAAGAAACAGAAGTCCGGTGAGTCCCTCCGTGACTATGCCCTATCACTTCAGGAGGCTTTAGAGGCTGTAATCCAGATAGATCCCAAAGAGGCTGATAACCAGGACCAGACCCTGAGGGAACAATTTATCAACGGGGTGTCTAGTGAACAAATAAGGACCCAATTAAAGATGCTGTCCGCCCAGCACCCTAACAGTGCCTTTCTGGACTTTAAAGAACTGGCTATAAAAATTCTGGGGTCCGCAGTATCTCCGGAGTTGAGCACCCCACCTGAGTCATCAGCCTGCAGGCCAAAACCGCTTATCACTAACCGAGCTGAGGCCGGCCAAGCTGTTCAAGTGTCAGCTACCGATACTATTGCCATGCTGACAGAGCAAGTAAATCACCTCACTAAAAGTCTAGAGAAGGTGTGCAGAAAAATAGAGGAATGGGAAAAACCCATAATGACAGAAGAAGAATTCCTGTCACCTCCTAGGCCGTTCCCACCTCCTTACCAAGAGACTCACCCCAGGGATCCTGGGAGGCGCAATAAAGGCCGTAAGCGGCCCGTGTGTACATACTGCAAAAAGCTGGGACACACAGAATCCATGTGCTGGCAGTTAAACGGGCAACCCCTGAGGCTGAGGACCACCCCTCGGGAGGTAGAACACTAGGTCCAGAGGATCCAAATTGGATGCCACGTTATGTAGGATCCCATCCTAAAATCAATATAGAGATCAACGGGGTCCCCTTTGAAGCCCTATTAGATACTGGGTCTCAAGTCACTACTATTCAGCTGCCTGCATTTGAAAAGTTCTGGGACACCAACCAGTTGACCCAGCCGCCTGAATCCTGGGTGGAGATTATCGCCAGCAATGGCAAACCAGTAAAGATTCATGGATACTGGGAACCCACCCAAAAGGTGGGAGAAGTAACCCTGCCTCAACAGGGGGTGATAGTAGTACAGGCCGGTGACAGAGGAGGACATCCTGTCATTCTAGGCACCAATGTCTTCAAAAACTGTTATTCAGAAATACTTGCCGTATTACATCAGACTTTGCCCACCGCTTCCTCTGCATCCAGGAGGGTGATTTAAAAGACTATTACTGTGTTAAGTGCCCAGCAGAGGTTTGCTAATGGGAAAGGAGAAATTTGTACTGCCAGGATTAGTGATATTAAGCCTGTGACTTTGCCTCCTAATTCTCAAACTCTTTTATGGTGTCGTGCTGTCCTGGGAATCCAAGGCCGAGATTATCCAGCCCTGGTGGAACCAATCCAGATGGAGGATTACCCTTATGTGAGAGCTGCCAAGTGCCTGGTGAATGTCTCCCAAGGTAAAGTACCTGTCCGTCTGATTAACCTGAGTGATCATCCTGTGGCGCTTAGTAAGCATTGCCGTGTTGCCCAGCTTTCTCAGGTATCCTTCCAAGACATCATTCGTCTTCCAGTGACAGAAAAGCCGCCAGCCGCAGTCAGCGGATGCTCACCGGTGACCCAGCCACAAGTGCCCTGGTGGGAAGAGCTCCATGTGGGGGACGAGACTACCCCCCAACAACAACAAGAAGGGATTATACAGCTTGTCAAGGAGCACCACCAGGCCTTCAGTAAGCATGCCACTGATTATGGAGAGGTGAGTGCCATACAACACACCATACCTACTGGCTCTCATCCTCCTATCAAGGAGAGATACAGACCCTTACCGCCTACTTCATATCAGACTGTAAAGGAAATGATCCAAGAGATGAAAGACTCTAATGTAATCCGGGACAGCCGTAGTCCGTGGGCTGCACCCCTAGTCCTTGTAAAGAAGAAGGACGGTGGTATCCGTTTCTGTGTGGATTATAGGAAAATTAATCAAATAACCCACAAAGATGCATACCCACTGCCCCGCATTGAGGAGTCGCTAACTGCTCTGGGCTCCTCTGCCTATTTCTCCACCTTGGACTTGACCAGTGGCTACTGGCAAGTACCCATGGCCCCTGCAGATAGGGAAAAGACTGCTTTCACTACTCCCATGGGCCTGTTCGAATTCAATTGTATGCCGTTCGGGCTATGTAATGCCCCAGGAACTTTCCAGAGACTAATGGAGCGGTGTTTGGGTCACAAAAACTTCGAAACAGTGCTGCTGTATCTAGATGACGTCATTGTGTACTCAAAAACATATGAAGACCATCTGAAACATTTGGCAGAAGTATTTGAAATCCTTATCAAATATGGCTTGAAGGTAAAGCCATCCAAGTGTCACCTGCTCAAACCTGCAGTAAGATACCTGGGGCATGTAGTAAGCGGAGAGGGAGTGCAACCTGACCCTGATAAATTAGCAGCTGTCCGTAATTGGCCGGTTCCTACTACCGTCAAAGAGGTGAGGAGTTTCCTTGGTTTTGCCGGCTACTATAGACGTTTTATCCCCCATTTTGCTCAAATAGCTGATCCTATCCAGGAACTCTTGAGGGGGCAACCCAAAAAGAGTCCTAGAACTCCTGTGCCCATTGAGTGGAATGAGGAAAGAGAGATAGCGTTCCAATTGCTAAAAAAGAAACTGACCGAGCCTCCCGTGTTAGGTTACCCAGATTATAGCAAGCCTTTCCATCTTTATACCGATGCTAGCAAGCGAGGCCTGGGAGCGGTGTTAGCCCAAATCCAAGAGGGAAAAGAGAGAGTGATAGCATATGCAAGCCGCTCCCTGAAAGGAGCTGAGAAAAATGACCAGAATTATAGTTCCTTCAAACTAGAGTTCCTGGCATTAGTGTGGGCAGTGACAGAAAAATTCAAGGATTATCTAGCCGCCACCCCGTTCATTGCATTCACGGACAATAACCCTCTAGCACATCTAAATACAGCTAAATTAGGGGCCTTGGAGCAGAGATGGGCCTCTCGCCTTGCCAACTATGATTTCTCTGTAAAGTATCGTGCTGGACGCACTAATGATAATGCTGATGCTTTATCCAGGCTTCCCACAGAGACAGCTCCTGATGATGTGCTAGATGCTTGGGAAGATGTAGAGATGCCGGCTTTCTATAACAAATTTGCTCAACAGGACCAGGCTCGAGCTACCAGTGACAGAGCTGCAGTTCCTTCACCCTCCAGTAGGCCTGAACCTAAAGAAGAAAGGTGGGTGAAACTACAGTCTGAAAGTAGAGTGCTGGGTGAGTTGTTGGACTTCATTACTAGTGGCAGAGCCCCTGAGAGGATTCGGCGTAAGAGTGCAGATCCTGAGCTCATCAAACTGTGGAGACAGCGCCATCAACTCTTCATACAAAAGGGCCTATTGCTACGGAGAAGCCTAGACCCAGTGTCCAACGAAAGAGTACACCAGATTCTCATACCCCGACGAGATGCAGGTATGGTGTTGGAGATGTACCACAATCAATCCGGTCACTTTGGGGTCCAAAAGACTGAGGCTACTATCCGCCAGCGGTTTTACTGGGTGGGCATGAGAGAAGACATGGAAAAGTGGTGTCGGGAGTGTGTAGCCTGTGCCTTGAAACGAAGTGAGCACCATGATCAGAGGGCACCACTGAGACCCATTGTAAGTACCCGTCCTCTTGAACTTGTCGCCATCGACCATGTGAAACTGGAGCCTAGTCGCTCAGGGTATGCTTATGCCATGACTATTATTGACCATTTCACAAAGTTTGTTGTAGCAGTGCCTGTGAGAGACCAGACAGCCAAGACTACAGCCGAAATGTTCTGGAAGCACTTCCTCCTGCCCTATGGATGTCCAGAAAAGATCCTCACCGATCAAGGACCTGCTTTTGAGTCCCATCTATTCCATGAACTGTGCTGCTTACACAACTGTAAGAAGATCCGGACAACGGCCTACCATCCTCAAGGTAACGGATTATGTGAAAAAATGAATCAGACCTTGATAGAGATGCTGAGGGCCGTGCCTCCTGAGAACAGAGGAGATTGGCCCAGTCTGTTGCCACAGCTCATGTTCACATACAATCATACCATACATTGTTCCACCGGGTATACCCCTTTTTACTTGATGTTTGGGCGCCAAGGGACATTGCCTGCTGATCATTCATTGGACATACACGTACCTGATTGCATTAACCCATTACCTAACACCGACTGGGTTGCTGAACATCAAAGGCGATTGAATACAGCCAAAGCCATTGTTCAGGAGCGTATGGACTATGCTAGGGACCGACAGCAGAGAGACTATGATCAAGCAGCCCATGCAGAACCCTTGACAATAGGGGCCGTGGTATGGTTAAAGAATAACCGCCGTACCAGTAAATTGGACAGTAAATGCGAGCGAAGTCCCTATGTTGTCACGGCAATCCCAAATGTTGGAACTCACACTTATGAGATCACCCGGGAAGACAAGGGATCCCAAATTGAACACCGAAACCGGTTAAAGCTCTGCCTGACACCAGAACCTAGTGCCGAGAGTTCTGGATCTGAATATCCTGTGTCAGAGTCAGCAATACAGCCCGAGGATCCTATGCAGGCTGTTAGTAATCTGAGGTATGACGCTGATCCCATGCATTGGCTTCTGACACCTTGGTTGAACTTGCTGGTGCCTGCTCCGGCACCTACTGTAACTTCACCTCCGGAAGAGCTGGTTCAAGATGCCCCGGATCCAGTTCCCCCTCTAGTGGATCTAATTGTTCCAGTTGTTCCAGTTGTTCCTGACCAAGATCTCCCTGATGGAGACCCTCCTGTTGCTCCTCTCTCTTCTACCTCGTTGCTAAGGGAAGAGGAGACCCCTGTTTTGAGAAGGTGTACCCGGATGACCAGGGGACGCCCGCCAGTCCGTTTAGGAGACTTTGATTATTCTGGTGGTGTCTCCTCCCAAACAGTTGCCACTGGCAATACCTTACTTGACATTTGTGCGCAAGAATGGACTCCTCCACGTGAGCCCTTGCCTGTGATACACCCACAGGAAACTCCTGGGTAGTTCAGTTTTTATACTGTTTCATCTATTGTGCTGTTCTATTATGGACTTATTCATTGTCATGGACTATCCTGGTTATAATGTTACGCTGTGCCAGGTCAGCGCCCCAGTTCCATTCACTATCCTGAGAGAAGAGAACGACGCCCCTTGTCACTACCCTTCACCTTTGCCAATTGGACCTGATATGAATGTAAATGCAGATGAATTACATATATGTATGCCTGCATGTCTCTTTTTTCTGTTTCAGGTAGAGATTCCAGTTGGGCGAGCCCTGATGGAGTACGAGGTCGTACTCAGCTTAAAGCAGTGGGGTATGTAGTGTACGGGGACGGTAATGCCCGTCACTACAAAAGTGTCACTTGGTGTGCTGTCGTCCCTCCTTAATTATGGGGAAGTTGGTATATGTCATCTTTATAAATTGTCTTGTAATGTAATGTTATGTATTTCCCTGTTACTATGACACTTGCATGTACAGGCCTGCTATGGGTGTCATTCCAGCTTCTAGTCACTAGAGGGAGCTAGAGAGCCCTAGTTTATATAAGGCCCAGTCAGGGAAGCAAAAGTCAGTCTAGTTTAGAGTTCAGAAGTTTCTAGAGTCTGAGGAAGCTGAGAGAGAGACAGAGGCAAAGCTCAAGAAAGCAAGAGGTACTCAAGATAACAGAGGAGGTACTTTATAAAGCTAAAACCAAGGATATAAGCCAGAGCTAGGTTATTGGGCCTTGGAGAAGATTTGCTATGTTCCAGGATCAGTCAGAGATAGAGTGCAAGCTCCTGTACTGCAAGTCCTGTGTGTTTAACACTCTTTAGTCACCTTGCTCAATCTGTATTGCCTGCATCAACCGTATTGAAAAATCGACTGTATGCAAAGGAACTGCGCTTCCGTGAATGTCTCTATATTTATAACTACTAAAGTTGGAGTTCTGTTTTAACATCACGTGGTTCCTCATTTATTCCTGCTATCCGCAAACGGCGTGCCACCGTTTACTTGGCACTGGCGTCACGAACATTTTCTACCATCACCTGCCTTTGCAGAGAGTCAGCCGTCTCAGGTTAGTGTCTATTGCACTACAACACCCAGGAACACTACTAAACACAACTTGAGTACGCTGCATGGGCCCAGCATGCATGTCTTACCATGTTGTGAGACAGCCTCCTTCAGTGCTTCCTGGTCATTAAAATGCGACCTAATTCCAGCACTTCTGGGTGGCAATCACACAGCACATATGTCAGCCAATCACATAATCGCTACCTGGTCACATGGTCCTGATGTCATGGACATGTGACCATCTCCCAGGTCCTTCAACCATAGCTAAAATACGCCCAGGTCCTGTATAAAGCTAAAGCTAATTATCTATAACTCAACACACCTCTCAATTATCTTCATATCAGCTCATAGATCAATTTATAAAAATCCACATTGCAGAGCCCTTTTGTGGCCCAGTCTCCATGTTCTGTCCCCTTTGAGTCTCACCTGTAATGTTCATGTGATTTATATTGAATAAAATGAGATTTTTTTACCTTGTTAAATCCTTGCTCTTTTTTTTGTAAAATGTACCCCACTATAGTGACATAGCCAAACCACTGACGGACCTGACCAAAAAGAATCTCCCTAGACAGGTCCTGTGGTCCCTGGAGTGCGAAACAACATTTCATCAGTAAAAGAACGCCCATACTGGCGGCACCCGATCCTAACAAACACGTTGTCGTACATACAGACGCCTCCATGCTCAGACTGGGAGCTGTACTAAGTCAAGTTGGTGACGACGGGAAAGAACACCTGGTGGTGTATCTCAGCCGCAAGTTGTTACCCCGTGAAGTTGGATATGCAGCCGTGGAAAAAGAATGCTTGGCATTAGTCTGGGCTTTAAAGAAATTTTAGCGCTATGTGTATGGACGCCCTTTTACCGTCATGATGGACCACAATCCCTTGATATGGTTAAACCGGGTGGCGGGAGAGAACGGCCGATTACTAAGGTGGAGCCTAACTCTGCAACCATACAATTTCACCTTACAATATCGGCCAGGGCCTCAAAACAGGAATGCAGATGGGTTGTCTCGGCAGAAGGACCTGGAACCTTAAGAATATTTTCCCAACATGCTCAAGTTGACCCGGTGAGGGTCCCAATGTGGCTGTTGGACTGTTTCCAAAGGGGGGAGTAGTGTAATGGTCCTCTGTCCTGCCCTAGGTTTGAATCTCTCTGTGATTGTGGCAAACCCTCATTTGCATGGCCACACCCATCCGCCTTCCAGCCAAACTTTCAGACCAATCCCTGCTTACCCTGTTTCAAGCCCACAGGGTAAGCAGGGATTGGTCTGAAAGTTTGGCTGTCATTTTCGGTTTGCAGTGAGCTGTTGCATTGCTTGTTTTGTTTAACAGTCTTGTTCTCAGCCATAGCCACGTGCCCCTGCGCTTTGGGATGTGCTGACTGACCACCCTTTTTTTTTTTTTCTCTGCAGTTCATGCTGGAGGTGTGGCTGCCTCCTTAGTCGTGCACTCCTGACCAGCTCGTCTGTCCCACAGGTTGATTTTAATTAATGTTAGTATATAGCTTGGCCTGCTCCCCCTCACTCACTGAAGCCACCTGGCACCAGGAGAGAGATAGTGTGTGGACTCTCATTGCAGTCCTTGGTGACCATGTTGGCGCCAGGGGTGGTGTGGAGTGGGCCCAGCATGCATGCTGGTAACTGCTTTCCCTGGATATAATGGAGGCCATTTTGGCACCGAAAATGACAGAAATTAAGGCGGATCCAGCATGTAAGTGGAACCTGCACTTTCTGAATTTTATGATAGCCGCTATGGCACATAACAGGTATGTTTAGTGTTAGGAACCCGTCTAACTAGAGATTGCCTTGACGTTCGGCAGACGGGCTCAAATAATTTTGTACAAAACGATTTGCCAAGTATCTCTAACTTATTAGTTGAGCATTTGCAATTATGATGCAATTTTGTACTTTATTTGGTTTGCAGTGAGCTGTTGCATTGCTTGTTTTGTTTAACAGTCTTGTTCTCAGCCATAGCAACGTGCCCCTGCGCTTTGGGATGTGCTGACTGACCCCCCCTTTTTTTTTTCTTTAGTCTTGCACCAGCAGGAAAAACTAAGTTTAATTCATCTGCAAATGAGTACTCGCAAGTGCCAAGGGGCGGCATTCAGTGTGTAGGTGCCCAGGCTGCTCTGCCTTCTTTTCACTTTACTCCTCCCCAGTCTCTGCCTTTGCCCGCCCTCCAAGTCTCTTGCCTCATCGATAGGTCCGGACTTGGAGGGCGGGCAAATGAAGAGGCTGGGGAGGAGTAAAGTGAAAAGAAGGCAGAGCAGCCTGGCCACCTACACACTGAACGCCGCCCCTGGGCACTTGCGAGTGCTCATTTGCAGATGAATTAAACTTCGTTTTTCCTGCTGGTGCAAGTCTAAAGAAAAGAACAAAGGTACCGTTACAATCCTGTATAGGTGTGCTACAGAGCCATGTAAGCACTGTATATGGCCATATGGAGGGGACAGACTCCCTTTAAACTGTTGAATATAACAGTAGTGTTGTGCGCATTCAATAAAGAGATTTTCCATTTGAACTCACATACAGCCTGCCCGGTGTTTGTTCTGCAAGAATTAAGATGACACGTATCGTCCGGATCACCGACGACTGAACAAGCAGACATTATGGTCTGAAATTGGGGAGTGCCGGGAGAGTGGAGCAGAGCGAGTCGAGACTCGTTACAAAGGGTAATGCTATGGGGGGTTTTCAGGGGTTGGTGGAGGAGTAGTAATGCTATAGGGGGTCTTCAGGGGTTTGTGGAGGAGGGGTAATGCTATAGGGGGTCTTCAGGGGTCGGTGGAGGAGGGGTAATGCTATGGGGAGTTTTCAGGGTTTGGTGTAGGAGGGGTAATGCTATGGGAGGTTTCCGGGGTTTGGTGGAGGAGGGGTAATGCTATGGGGATTTTTCTGGGTTTGGTGAAGGAGGGGTAATGCTATGGGGGGGTTTTCAGGGGTCGGTGGAGGAGGTGTAATGCTATGGGGGGTTAAGGGGGCGATAGAGGAGGCATAATGCTATGGGGGATTTCAGGGGTCGGTGGAGGAGGGGTAATGCTATGGGGGGATTTCAGGGGTCGGTGGAGGAGGCATAATGCTACGGGGGGTTTCTAGGAATTGGCCTCGGACCTTTACTGCCAGTGAAGGGAAATCTTAATACTTCAGCAGACAAAACATTGTGGACAATTTTATAGTTACAGCTTTGTGGTAACAGTTTGGGGAAGACCCTTTTCTGCTCCCCTATGACTGTGCCCAGTGCACAAGCTCCATAAAGACATAATGGGGGAGAGTCTGGAGGAACATTTGTCCATATAGTGCATTTCTGCAGCATGCATTGTCTTGCATTACCACCTCTTGACCAGCAGATGTCACTGCTGTTCTTTTTCTTACTTTTCACTTTCAGGTAATTTAATAATAATAATAATATTGTGCGTTTCCTGAGATTGGCGCATTTGTCACTATTTCATTTCAGACGCTCTCCCCGGCTGGGAGCGATGGAGTCTAGGATGATTACATGCTAGGAAGACAATATTTTCACTTCTTCTGCATTGAAGATGCATGGCTTATATAAATGTAGATTTCATTGCTGATTTTTATATTAGGTTTCACTTCTTTAAATGACAGGAGACAAATATCCCGGTAATAATATGCATATAAATATACAGCAGATATGGAGCAGTCACACATATATGAGATAGACTGACAGATATGTAGATAGATATGAGAGGGCTAGAAATTACACAGATGGATAGATAGATGGATAGATGGATAGATAGATAGATAGATAGATAGATAGATAGATAGATAGATAATAGATAGATAGATAGAAGATAGAGAGATAGATAGATAGATAGATAGATAGATAGATAGATAGATAGATAGATAGAAGATAGAGAGATAGAGAGATAGATAGATAGATAGATAGATAGATAGATAGATAGATAGATCCCGTCTGGACGGAGTCGCACCCCATATATGATGGAGAAAGAACCCTGGACCAAGGCGAGGAGGAAAATATGGGGCCTTGTTGACTGTCCCAAATCACCAGCTCAAACACGAGTCGGGGCACAAATGTGACCATCCTCACTCCGGGTCCATAAAGGCCCATTACGTCTTGTGATCCCCTAATAATGCGAGTCCAAATGATTCATGTAGCCTTATTTAGTACGTAGGTGCCTAAAGAGCCCTACTATAACAAAAAGGAAAGAAAAAAGTAAAATACAAAATAAACCAAAAAATTACCAAAGAGATAAGCCGGTGAGACCTTGATGTGTTCGTTGCCATGTCAAAGATGAAAAAATTATAAGCACCAAAGCAAATGTAAAAAAAAAAAAAAAGATATACAGCGCATCCCCTAGCTAATACCACGTAGCCTACATGGGACAGTGTACCAGCAGGTATAGATGGGCAGATGTCAGTTCAATCAAAAAACTCCAACTTAATCTAGACGTTCAGCCCACAGGGTTTAAGGGTCTTCAACTTAAAGATCCATCGTAGTCCTCGCTTCTTGAGAAGAGCTTCTCTGTCACCACTACTCCTCAGGGGTGGGACATGCCATAATTCTAAATCTGAGGTCTCTATGACCCGTATCTAAGAAGTGTTTGGGAGCTGCCAGACCCGTCCTCCTCTGTCTGATAGTTTACCTATGATGGTTGAGGCGTATCTTAACACCTAATGTGGTTTCTCCTATGTGCAGTAAATTGCCCGGACATCTCGTCTCGGGGAGACACTGTTTTTAAATTTAAAAGCTAAAGGGGCTTTTTATGATTGTCTTCCACTCATTTTGGGCTAAAAATGTTTTATTCATTTGGTCTTTATTGAAAAATTTCAGCAGGTTGTGTGATACATGCAGTTAAAAATCTGTATATTTGCAGACTGCACCTCCTGAGTTCTGTCAGCTGACAGCTCATGTAAAGCCTTATCCCTGATCTCCTGAGCTTATAAACACTCATTATAGCTTAACTTCTTATTAGAATATGGCTTAAATGACTGTTTATGTGGTCAGTAGCTCATACATAAGGCTTCACATGAGCTGTCAGCTGAAGGGACTCAGGAGAGACAGTCTGCAAATATATTGATTTTTTACCACATGTATCGCAAAAACTGCTGACAATTACTAGTAAAGATCAATTGTAAAAAAATTATTTTTAGCCCAAAATGAATAAAATGCAATTATGAAAAAATTCCCCTGAAGGTGTCCATAGTCTTTATGGGACATCTCATGTAATCTCTAAGATACCACTCATTACTCATCCTAGACCACCCTCCTGGCTATCAGCAGCTGACTGACTAAGAAAATGAGATTATCATGGAGCGACAGCTATTGAATCTTAGAAGATTGTTTTGAAATGTTGGTTTGGCGTGATGGTCGTCACTAGACTATAGAGTCCAAAAATTGTACCCAGGTATCTGAATGTACCAATGTTAAACCTTATCTATGGATCTATGTTATTGAGATTATCACTAGACTGAGGTGGTGGGATACATAGACAAACATCTCCTCCTGGTATGCCAAGTACATATTGGTGTAAGTGGGCGCCGCGCTGGACCCCATTGCGGTCCCTCGCACCTGAATAAAGAATTCATCTCTGAAGGCTAAATATCCTTGCACTCATAAGAGAACCGACCCTCATCTAGGGATTCCGGACGACCTCTAACCCTCTGTCATGATCAATGGAAGTGTAAAGACTGGTTAAATTGCCTTAGATGGTACAAAAATATCACACAGTTTATCAAGAAAATCTTTGGTGTCACATAAACAGTACAGACCAAAAGTTTGGACACACCTTCTCATTCAAAGAGTTTTCTTTATTTTCATGACTATGAAAATTGTAGATTCACACTGAAGGCATCAAAACTATGACTTAACACATGTGGAATTATATACATAACAAACACGTGTGAAACAACTGAAAATATGTCATATTCTAGGTTCTTCAAAGTAGCCACCTTTTGCTTTGATTACTGCTTTGCACACTCTTGGCATTCACTTGATGAGCTTCAAGAGGTAGTCCCCTGAAATGGTTTTCACTTCACAGGTGTGCCCTGTTTACTTTAAGAAATTAAGGTCAGTCAGTCAGCCGAAAAATTGGGAAAACTTTGAAAGTAAGGGCTATTTGACCATGAAGGAGAGTGATGGGGTGCTGGCCAGATGACCTGGCCTCCACAGTCACCGGACCTGAACCCAATCGAGATGGTTTGGGGTGAGCTGGACCGCAGAGTGAAGGCAAAAGGGCCGACAAGTGCTAAGCATCTCTGGGAACTCCTTCAAGACTGTTGGAAGACCATTTCAGGGGACTACCTCTTGAAGCTCATCAAGAGAATGCCAAGAGTGTGCAAAGCAGTAATCAAAGCAAAAGGTGGCTACTTTGAGGAACCTAGAATATGACATATTTTCAGTTGTTTCACACTTGTTTGTTATGTAAATAATTCCACATGTGTTAATTCATAGTTTTGATGCCTTCATAGTCATGAAAATAAAGAAAACTCTTTGAATGAGAAGGTGTGTCCAAACTTTTGGTCTGTACTGTATATGATCTCGTATGTATCCATAACACCTTGTGAAGGAAAATGGCAATTAGAAAAAAGTCCTGACTGGAGACAATGGGTCACCAAGAGGATTATCTAGAGACTTGGGAATTTTAGGTAACAGCTACATGAGGGGTGTCTTAGGCTGATTGATCAACAAAAATGAATGCAGTTTCTTATCGATTATATTTGTACGTTTAGCTATGGCCAGAGCATATTTAATGTGCCTCAATATGTCAGAGTTAGGGAAAGATGGATAGGAGATAGATAGATAGATAGATAGATAGATAGATAGATAGATAGATAGATAGATAGATAATAGATAGATACAAAAATGGAAAATCAGACCAGCACCATCAGTAGTACAGGAGTGCCAGCAGTCAGATGCAGACCAACATCAATGATAAATAGGAAAAGACGAACCGCAGCACTTCGTTCCAATTAGAAGGTTTGAGAATAGTCCCAGTAAGAGGACTGAAACGTCGCTGCTTGGATGAATAAAGGACACACATTTTTCACCAATTGGAAGTGCTGCGGTTCGTCTTTTCCTAGATAAATAGATTCTCAACCTAACCTATTCCCTCCTAACATTACATAGAGCAATACAACACATACAGGGTAAGGCAACGTGCAGACCTGCGGCACTACCATCCGGCCATCTGATCCAGCAGAGAATGCAAGGAATTGGCTGGATACAAACTGCAGCATGCAGCGGTTTGTGTCCTGCTGATTCTCTCAATTTTTGCCAGATGGTGGCCGGATCTCTGCCGGACCCCATTATAGTTAATGGTAATGGGGCCAGTGGGTTTTCTGCCTGCGTCCAGCAGTGTCGGATCCAGTAAATCACTAACGCAGATGTGTAAGTAGTCTAATACAGCGCCCCATACCTCTTACATCCAGTGACGTCTTCTTTAATGTAGATGTTCTCGTGCCTCATCTTCTCCTCTCAGACCAGACCGCCATGATGATTTCTTTCAGTCATCTCTCGTCTCTGCAGAGTGTGACAAACAGATATCTTATTTTCCTACTTTTCCAACATCCTCCCACCTTCGGAACACCCCATCCTGCCACCCCCAATACTGTGCCCGCTGTGCTTCCCAATATTATACTTTAGAAACAGATAAACCCCCTGAAAATACCAGAACCACACAAATAGTGTCTTCTTCAGTAATTATTGGCACACAGTGCCCTAAACAATAACTGCACCCGGCTAATAGTGTCCCTGACACTAAAAGTGTAAACATAATGACCCCAAAAATATCTGTGCTAAGCTGATACTGTGCCAGGGTGCCCCCCACAGTAATAGTGCTCCCCAAAGTCCCACCAATGGTAATAATTCTCTGCCAGAGTGCACTTAATAGTAATAGTGCCCTTACAGTGCCCCCAGCAGGACTAATGTCCCCACAAATAATAATGTTCCCCACAGTCCCCCAGTTGTAATAAAGCCCACTATAATGCCCCCCAGTAGTATAAATTATCTTTATAATGCGTGCCAGTAGAAAAATGCCCCCTTAAAATGAGCATCAGTTCAAAAAATGCCCCCTTGTAATACGTGCCAGTGCAAAAAATACCCCTTATAATGTGCTCCAGTACACAAAATGTCCCGCTGTGTGGCAGTAAAAAAATATTTCCTCTTATTGCTCCCAGTATAGCCAATGTCCCCATAGTACCCTGATAATGTGTGCCAATGCCCCCTACTGTGTGCCAGTACAAAACTAAATCCTTTCTTAGTGCCCCCAGTTGAGCTTAGGTGCCCATAGAGCCCCTATAATTTGTGCCAGTATAAATTACTCCTATATAGTGCCCCCAGTAGATGCCCCCATGGTGCTCCTCCCCCGTCTCCATAGTAACCCCCATAATGTGCCAGTATAAAATGCCCCTATAGAGTTCCCCCAGTAGATGCCCCCATAGTGCTCCTCCATCTTTTCCTCATAGTGGGCAACAGCATAGTGTAAATAAAAAAAATAAACACGTATACTTTACCCACACTGCCCGGCCCAGGCGGCGCTATGACATCATCGCGCCGTCTGTATCGGCCTCTGATAGGCTACAGGCACTAGGTCAGAAGCCTATCAGAGGAACGGGGAAGGGCCATGCTGCACCCACAATGGAAGCGCTCATTTTCCTTGGCCCTGCCCCGCCGGTTATAAAGGGCCCCCTCTCACGCTGGGCCCCTGTGCACCCAACCTCGATAGATGGATAGACTCTCCCCTCTTTGATATCTATTTAACCTAATAATAACTCCTTTAACTGAGTTTTGCTGCCAGTACTGCACGGTTGGGCCCTTACAGTCTGGGCCCCTGGGTGCCTATCTGCTGGGTCAGTCCAATTATGTTAGCAGCTAACAGGTTAAATAGAACGTTGTTGTTTTCCTCTCATTTCACCTGTCTTTGACTATTCACTTTTTTCCTACTCGGTCGATGATGACTAATTTTATTACCGCTCCCTGTAACCTTTTTTCTCCGCCGCCGCTCACATCGCTCGTTATTTAGCCGCAATCATGCTTGAGGCGCTCACAGCTGAGGACAGGAGATCTATGCTCCCGCATCACAGGCGTAATACGAAAAGATTGCAACGGACACTACAGGAGCTCATTTATTATTGGATTCAGCCGTAGGCCCCCGAAAAGACATGATAAATGTCCAAAATGATAAATGACATTACGAGCGGGTGGGCAACTTAAAGGAACGGTCCAGTTATCACATAAGGTGTCACTGATGAACCCCGGCGGGACAGCAAAGAAGGTCAAGCTTGAAAATTTCAATCCAAAATATTTAGCTTTTCTGTTATGTCCCATAATACGTCACTCGTAAAAATACCATTTTATAAACCATCCTTACAGTGGGAGGAGCTTAGTTGTCACTGGACTGCACCGGCCGACCGAGCAGAATCTGATACTTACTGACCAGTAGAGGAAAGTATAGGAAATGGAGCCACAAGTTGCTACAATGTAGAAACCATAGTGCTACAAGGCGTCTAGCGTTTGTGTCACATTCGAGGGCGTATTTATTGATTTGGTGGGGGTAGCCAACTCTGAAGACTGTCCGTGTAAATTATTATTATTATTTATTATTAAAGCTCCATTCATTCCCTGTCTCTGTACATATGATAAGCGGCGCACATACATAATACAGACAAGTGCACTAAGCAGGAACAAGACGAGTTACAGACTGGTACAGAAGGAGAGAGGGCCCTGCCCGCGAGGGCTTACAATCTACATGGTATGGGAGAAGGACACAGTAGGTGCGGGTGAAGCTGGTCATGGCGGTATAGAGGCAGCAGGGTCACCGGTTGTAGGCTTGTCTGAAGAGGTGGGTTTTCAGGTTTCTTTTGAAGGATTCCACTGTAGGTGAGAGTCTGATATGTTGGGGTAGTGAGTTCCAGAGTGTGGGGGATGCACGGGAGAAATCTTGGAGGTGATAAGAGGATAGAAGGAGGTCTTGTGAGGATCGGAGAGTGCGTGTGGGGGTGTATCGGGAAAGTAGCTCAGAGATGTAGGGAGGGGACAGGTTATGGACGGCCTTGTATGTATTTGTTAGTACTTTGAAGTGAACTCGCTGGGCAATGGGAGCCAGTGACGGGATTGGCAGAGGGGAGAAGCAGAGGAGTAACAGGGTGAGAGGTGGATTAGTCGGGCAGCAGAGTTGAGGATAGATTGGAGGGGTGCGAGAGTGCTAGATGGAAGGTCACAGAGGAGGATGTTGCAGTAGTCTAGGCGGGAGATGATGAGGGCATGTACAAGCATTTTTGCAGACTCAAAGTTAAGGAAAGCGGGGATGCGGGAGATGTTTTTGAGTTGGAGGCGGCAGGTGGTGGAAAGGGCTTGGATGTGCGGTCGGAAGGAGAGGGCAGAATACAAGGTCACTCCAAGGCAGCGGACTTGGTTGACTGGGGAGAGTGTGCAGCCATTGATTGTGATAGATAGGTCTGTTGGGGGGGTTGAACAAGATGGGGGAAAGATTATGAATTCTGTCTTATCCATGTTAAGTTTAAGAAAGCGAGAGGGTGGGTGTGAAAAAAAACCATGGGGACGGACGAACTGTTGGCTTTAGTTTGTCTGAGCTGGAGAATTTTCTGCCACCAGTAATTCTGGGAGCTACAGTGGATATAAAAAGTCTACACGCCCCTGTATAAATGTCAGGTTTCTGTGATGTAAAAAAACGAGACAAAGAAAAATCATTTCAGAACTTTTTCCACCTTTAATGTGACCTATAAACTGTACAACTGAATTGAAAAACAAACTGAAATCTTTTAGGTGGAGGGAAGAAAAAATATAAAAAAAAAAATAATGTAGTTGCATAAGTGTGCACACCCTTAAACTAATACTTTGTTGAAGCACCCGTTGATTTTATTCCAGCGCTCAGTCTTTTTGGGTCTGAGTCTATCAGCATGGCACATTTTGACTCTTCTTTGCAAAAACACTCCAAATCTGTCAGATTGCGAGGGCATCTCCTGGGCACAGCCCTCTTCAGATCACCCCACAGATTTTCAATCAGATTCAGGTCTGTTTTTTTTTTGTTTTGGTCCAGGGGTAAGGCTTAAAGTGATTTTTACAGGAGTACAAAATGGATGACCTAGCCTCAGGATCAATATCTGAATTGTGGGGGTCTGACTCCTGGCATCCCCACCGATCAGCTCTTTGTAGAGCACAGCGCCATACATTATATAGTGGCTGTGCTTGGTATTGCAGCCAAGGCCCATTTGACGTCATTCCCCCAGGAAAAGGTCGCCGATCTCACGGAGCGCCAATCAACAAGGGGTATTGGATATTGATGACCTATCCTGAGGACATCAATATTCTACTCCTAGAAAACCTCTTTAAACCTCAGCCCCGTTCAACCCCAGGACCACCCTGTCTGTAACAGGACCCCTAACATACCATGCAGCATTTATAGTACTGGCCCAATCCTCTAGGGGCTTGGGGCCAAAACTACTGCCCACCCATAGCGACAACTAGATACATTTGTGACATGTATCGATCTGTCCGCAAGAGTAACGAGGTCTAATAATAATTAAGACTCCTCTAACCCTCAGTTCCCCCAACTAAATACAGTGACCCCAATTTATTTTCTTTCTTCATATTCTAGACAAGCCCTCCTCTAATTTAAAGGGGTTTTCCTCTGAAAAATATTCAATATGAATACTTTTGTAATTGCATGTAATTAAAAATGTATTATAGCCACTGGGTTATTAACTGAAGTCTTTCTGTATAGCGCCACCTGCTGTTTCCTCAGTGAGATGGAAGCACATGCTCAGTTCCACGCCCCCTGAGCTGCCAGCTTGATATCAATCTAGCAATTGGAGCAATGAATGGGTAGATCTCTGGATCCATGTGAGGTAGAGGGCTGGTTCTAGGGGTTTCATGAGATAACCCCTTTAAGTTGTCCAACTCTGGACCCTCCTTAGTTCTGATGCCAATATGTATGGTTTCATCAGTAATTTATGGAGGGGTAAAACTATGTAGTCATCATGTCCCTCTATACTCTTAATTGCTTTTGCGGCAGCTGCCTGGCACTGGTTGCTCGAGGTGATCTTACTATCCACTTACAGACTCGCCAACATTAGAGGCACTGTAGCAAGTCACCTCCTTGACTCACGATCTCCGTCTTGTGTGATTTTCAAAATAGTTTTCAATGGTTAAAATTTTTTCAAAAAATTGGACGCATCTTTAAATGCATCTCTTTATATAAAAATTATAGCATGATGATATTAGAATGCCTGATACATGCCCTCACTGCTCGTACACGGCAGACATTCCCTTCATTATCATGTTCATTAAGTGCATTAATATCGTGGCGATCCGACCGTCAACCTCGGGCTTTTCATTTAATCTCTCCGTTAATGCATCTAAAGGTTTAATCCAATAAAGTGCTTTACGAGCCTCTCCCTTGACGGGTGAATCATTCCTCCATGGCTGCTTATTCTAATCAGGTTAACGTCTTCTTCAGTCAATGACAATAATGGAATCAGTTGCCCATTCACAACGATTTCTTTTATTACAGTTCTGTGGCGACGCGACCTGAGAAACAACAAAAAGCGGTTCATTAAAATTTCCAGGGCAGCGCAGTCCTCTCGTGGCCTCGTTACATTCCAATTTGCAAATATTTTAGGGAAGTTTTATTTATTTATTTTTCAATCAAATGGTTTGACGGTAAAATGATTTAGATTTGGTTTCCTGAAAAAGATAATGTAGTGAGAAGTCTTAAAGGGAAATAAATGAGGGGCTACATTATGGTGTCTGGGGTCTGAATTAGTGGGACTGATTTGGGTTCTGAATTACAGAATCTGGTCTAGGGTCAGAATTTTCTGGGGTCTGAATATTTGGGTTCAGTGTCTGAATTATGGGGTGCATACTAAGATCTAAATTTATGGATATAGAGTCTACATTAAGGGGTCTGGTCTCTAGTCTGAGTTATGATCGTATGAACTACAGGAAATGGGGTCTGCATTATGTAGTCTGGTCTATGGTCTGAATTAGAATTTGATCTGGGGTCTGAATTATGAAGTTTGGGATTTGAATTATGGGGTCTGGGGTTTGATTTATGGAGGCTGTTCTGAGGTCTAAATTATGGAGTCTGAGGTCTGAATTAAGGACTCTGCGCACCTATCCTTTCTGCTTCCGAATGCAAAAACTGAAATGGTGTCCCTCCCCCATCCCCATGCCAAATTCTCAACCTAACCTAAATAGCAACAGATTTTAAGCGCAATCTTCTGGCACCAGTAAGGAATATGGAGGCAGGTTGGTTGGCTGCAGTTTAGCACTAGTATTGGCCTAGTATTGTTCTGGGTGACGGGTGTCTTAGCTGTAGTCCCTCACCTCACAGCAGCATCTTTAAATGCTGGATGTAGCTGTTCACTCTGTTGTCTGTCTTTTCAAGGATTCACTTGAGGCATGATCAAATTTGTCTCACTGGGGAACCTCTTAAGGAGCAGGAGCTTAAACTTGTGCTTCCTCTCCACTTTGTGGTTTACAGGAACTCGCCCCACCTGGCAGAAAGCAGGATCAGCCCACTCCTACCAAGAGGAGAAGAACGGGGTGGTTAACCCTGTTCCTGCCAACGTTTGCCATCCATTCCTTGCTGGTAAGTACATCCAGAAGCATACAAAAAAATGAATAACAAAACTTTGTACAATTGGGGTCTGGGGTCTGAATCATGGGACATGGGGTCTGAAATTTGTAGACTGTTCTGGGGTCTGGATTATGGGGTTGCAGCGTCCCACTACAGAGTAGTGGTACATTGCATAGTGCAAAAGAATGTATCTCTGTGTAAAATATGCCTTTACTGTATATGAGTGCACAAGGTATTAAACGACCACATTCAATGCCATAGTTTTAGTCTGAGCTTAGACTCAGAAGTGAGAGGAGCTAATGCTGACAGCTGACAGTATTGCATGTCCTGGATTCAGGTACCAGCAAGAACAATGCCAGAAAGACTAGAAAACCTACAAAAGCAGGCCAGATGAAAAGGGATTGGAGTGAAAGTCCAGTAGAGATAAACCTTCTGAACAGGATGTATTGGTTCTATGACATATTTGTTCAGGAGTTTGCCTCCGGTGCCTGAGTACACATTCAAGCAGCTTGATTAACTGCATGAGAAGGACTTAAAGGGAATCTGTCACCGGGATTTTGTGCATAGAGCTGAGGACATGGGTTGCTAGATAGTCGCTAGCACATCCGCAATACCCAGTCCCCATAGCTATGTGTTCTTTTATTGTGTAAAAAAAAAAACGATTTGATACATATGCAAATTAACCTGAGATGAGTCTTGTCCATAAGATGAGTCAGAGACAGGACTCATCTCAGGGTAATTTGCATATGTATCAAATAGTTTTTTTTACACAATAAAAGCACACAGAGCTATGGGGACTGGGCATTGCGGATGTGCTAGTGGCCATCTAGCAACCCATGTCCTCAGCTCTATGCACAAAATCCCGGTGACAGGTTCCCTTTAAATCCCACAGAGGACAATTGTGGACGTGTACTGTAGGTACAGAAAACTGTTCAGAAAAGGTGCAGAACATAGTCTGACATTACCAGCCCTATTGCTTGCATGAAAGGAGAAGTATTACACCACATGCCTGGATGCCTAAGTACAAGTCAGCTAGAGATGTGTAGTGTGAAGAAGACAACTTTAGAGACATTCTCTGGTCTATCAACCTGTAATGTCTGTGGAAAGTGCATTCTGTGTAACAACTGCCAGTTCATTGCATGCTGTGCTGTCCTGATTTGTTTGTATTTTAAATCTTCAGTAAAGTGATGTTCTGCTGCTTAACTGCCTCACCATTGCTTCCTGCACTGATACTACACAGTAAAGTGTTGGCATCACAAACCAGGACACTGCCTCGCACCTCAAAACTACCAACATCAAAGGCACCTCAACTGTCACCAGGTAGGAGAACCCAAGAACCCGACTGTGCCCTGAAGGGAAGAAAGGTGCACCTTTCCCATCACTTACACAAGACCAAGGAGCTTCAGAACCGTGAGTACTACTACTCCCATCTAGCCACACACTCACACATGCCTCCGTAGCCCATTGCAGTGTCTGAGTCTGAAGTATAAAGGCTGGTATGGGTCCTGATTTATGGAGTCTGAGGTCTGAATTAGGGGCTTTGGATTAAAGGGTTTACAAATTCTTAAATCGCACCAGAGTTTTAAAAACTACTTTGCATAATGGCTGTGCTCCTTTGCTCTGTGAAGGAACAGTTATGTTTGGACTTCCCTAATGTTTTTTTTTTAGCCATATTATTCCCAGTTTCAACTGCACAGCTAGATGCATTTCACTCAGAAGCAGAGGGCGTCTCCCTTCGGTGGAATCTGTCGGCACTGTACTGCTGTGACATCCTTACTTCTCACTATGTTTGTTTTCAGCTCTGAAGCTCCCAGAACGGATAAGGAGGGATAAATTACACTTACATAAAGTCAGGAGGCTCCTGTGGTGTTCAGAAGCAGTGTAGAAGCAGTTCTTTCATCATGCTTAGGATCTCAGCTAGCTCTGACATGCTCCCACTTCCTCTTATACATCTTCTGATTCCCTGTTACCAGGCACAGATCTTTCCTGACAACAGGCAGTAGACTGCAACTTAGGTGGAAGTGAGACCCCTAGTGGTCATGACTTTACAGCTTTTTCAGGTGGATGCAGGCAGATTTTTTTAATGAAGTGATTTAGAAATGTGCTGCTTACACCATTCTCTATTAAGATGAAATGAACGTGTGTGAAGGTACAGTGACTCTTTAATAAAATGTACAAGTGTCATCTGCAATCACTGTTATGGGAAGTCTCCTACTCTTTATTCTCCCCACTGTAAGGTCCTTGTAGGTAGGGCAGTAGACACGGAATATTTGGAAAAAAACATATATATTCTGACATCCCCTGCCCACTGGTAAGTCACGCCTCATCAATTCTTGCCCAATAGCCAACCACGCCACAAATCCCAGCCGGTCAAAAACAAAGTATCCCTATACCATACCAGATGGGACCATGGAAGAGAGAGGACTGAATTTTTTCTGTAGAAACAAAGTAGCAGGTCCAGCACTCAGGTCTTGAATAAAACCATGAATTTTTTATTTGTAAAAATCCAAAAACAGCACAAAGCAGGACATCTCCCCATACCAGTCAACGCGTTCGATCAGTACTTAGTCCTTATTGATGACTTGTCAAGAATAAGGATGAATAAGGACTGAGTACAGTCCAAAACGCATTGATTTGTGTGGGGAGATGTCCTTGCTATGTGCTATTTTTGGATTTTTAAAAAATATTTGAAATAAAAATTCATGGTTTTATTCAAGACCTGAGTGCTGGACCCACTACATTATTTCTACAGTTCATTTGCTTCTCCTAAGGATCCGTGCACCGAGGACTAACAAAGGCGGTGAGCTGATTGCATTTACCGTATTTCTTTCTGTGGTCCATGTATTTACACGTTGGGAAATCTCCTGCACCGCCGGAGGATGTGATTAAGGGCTCATGCACACAGCTGTGTTTTGCAGTCTAAAAAAAAAATCACAGATCCCGGCCGAATGCATTCATTTTTTTACTTCTGTATAAATGTCCTATCCTTGTACGCAAAAGGGTCAAGTTCTATTTTTTATGCAGGGTCACGGAACGGACAGCACAAGGTCTGCAATCCACATCTTTTGCGGCCCCATACAAATGAAACGGTCCGCGTCCAATCCACAAAAAATGCAGACAGAAACTACAGCCATGGGCCTGAGCCCTAACTGATGATGAGGCTCAGGCCTCATCATAAATTATACACACCTCTGGGTGTTTGTGCACCAGAATTGGCTTAGGCAGGGTGCTGAAACTCCATAGAGAGACCAGTCCTGTGTGGAGACTTATGGAAGTCCCCCATGGTATCGAGACTTATTGGCAATGCTCTATGGGAAAAGAATATGCAAAGGAGTATCTACCAAGGAAAAAGAACCATCTCACCAGCACCTTCTACTGGAAGTGGCCCCCTAGGAGTCAAGATCTGGCTTTCCGATTTGCCTATTCAATTCCCATGGAGCTTTGCCAATAAATCTCTATATAGGACTGGTCTCTTTAAGGAGATTGAGCACCCTGTCTAGGCTGCATCTAAGGCATCGCACTAAGACATCCAATATCCTGCTCCATACTGGTTAGAGGCACATACCCCAAAACAGCTGTTAATGGATGGACGGATAGCTATCTGGCCTAGCTATATTACCTTGTCAATCCCCAAAGCTTGTTGGAAAGTTGGATCTTGAGTTATAGAGGACTACATCCAATAGGTGGTATAAGTGAGATGGGTCTCTTTGTAAATACAGATGTGGCCAGCATTAAAGTCATACCTGATGCATTATCGCATTTGTTTATCATGCTGGTTTAATTTAACTCTGTGCAAAGCTTCTAAAGCTTAAAGGGGTTGACCACTTTCCAATCACTCTTGATCAGTGAGTTTGTGAGATGACTATATGGCACTCACTAATAAAGTCTTGATGTCCTGTGCCTTTCTCTATATTTCCTAAGGAATTCTCCATTGTTTGCCAGGCCTTTTGCGCTGTCCAAACAGAATTCCTGTCTATAAAATGGCTGCTGATGGAGGATCATGTGACCAGGAAAATCACTCAATCTCCGCCATTCAAATACACCACACCTACACTAAATTTCTACATTGCAAGTACAGATGGCAGATGTGGTGTTTTTGGTTGAGTGATATGTCTGGAATTTTTTTTGCCTGGTCACATGCCCCTTCGTCAGCGGCCATTTTCTGGACAGGTCTCTTGTGTGGACAACACAGAAGATTTGTCCAACAGGGGGACATGATTTATGAAACAAAGCAAACGGCACAGGAAATCAACAAAGGCTATATTAGTAAGTGCTATATAGTCATCTTACCTATACACAGTGGCGTACCTACCATATAGGCAGACCACGCAGCTGCTATGGGGCCCATGAGGAAGAGGGGCCCGCAGTGGAGGAGAGGCCCCACCCCCTAATTGCTCCTGTCTATCTTTCTAAAGCTAAAGGACCTTTGATGATGTCATCACAGGTCCTGTAAGGGAATTGCACAGTGAAAAGTGTGGTTCCCAGGTAAGGACAGCACATCTGCCAGGACCTGTGATGACATCATCTTCAACATCACAGGTCCTGCAGGATCTAGCAAAGGAACTGCACCAAAAATAGTGTAGTTCCTAGGTTTTAAAGGTACATCTGCCGAGACCTATGATGACATCATCACAGGTCCTTCAACCCCTAACAGCAAGTATTAAGTGCAGTACAGGGTATATTATAAGTCCACAATTAGCTCTGCATTGATCCATACAGACTGGAATGGAGTGGTAAGAGGAGGTCCTCCACTTCTCGTCATTTCTCGCCTCCACTTCTCGGCACTTTTACTGATTGCTCACTCATGTATAATACTTCAGACAGTTACAGTGACCACTACCTCATGTACCTCACACAATGACCATAATGTATTACTGACCACATATTTCTGTACACACTGCATCTACAGTATTTTACCTTGTATGTCTCACATCAATACACTGCTCTGTATATATATATATATATATATATATATAAACAGACACACTGCATATATTACACAGTATTATAGATGCAATATGTACAGATATATAGTATATACAGCAGTGTACTGATATGTGAGGTACGAGGTAAAATAAATGCAGTGTGTACAGATATATAGTATATACAGCAGTGTACTGATATGTGAGGTACGAGGTATAATAGATGCAGTGTGTACAGATATATAGTATATACAGCAGTGTACTGATATGTGAGGTACGAGGTATAATAGATGCAGTGTGTACAGATATATAGTATATACAGCAGTGTACTGATATGTGAGGTACGAGGTATAATAGATGCAGTGTACAGATATATAGTATATACAGCAGTGTACTGATATGTGAGGTATGAGGTATAATAGATGCAGTGTGTACAGATATATAGTATATACAGCAGTGTACTGATATGTGAGGTATGAGGTATATTATATGCAGTGTGTACAGATATATAGTATATACAGCAGTGTACTGATATGTGAGGTACGAGGTATAATAGATGCAGTGTGTACAGATATATAGTATATACAGCAGTGTACTGATATGTGAGGTACGAGGTATAATAGATGCAGTGTGTACAGATATATAGTATATACAGCACTGTACTGATATGTGAGGTACGAGGTATAATAGACGCAGTGTGTACAGATATATAGTATATACAGCAGTGTACTGATATGTGAGGTATGAGCTGTAATTTATACCTCATACCTCACATGTCAGTACCTGCTATATATACAATATATCTGTACACACTGCATCTATTATACCTCGTACCTCACATATTACACTACTGTATATACTATATATCTGTACACACTGCATATAATATACCCCGTACTGCACTTATCAGTACACTGCTGTATATACTATATACCTGTACACACTGCATATATTATACCCTGTACCTCACATATCAGTACACTGCTGTATATACTATATACCTGTACACACTGCATATATTATACCCTGTACCTCACATATCAGTACACAACGGTATATACTATATATCTGTACACACTGCATCTATTATACCTCTTTTGTGTGCCAGGGCTGTTTTGTAATCCCAGTCCGGCCCTCAAGGCATAAATTATAAAACGCAGCAGCAAGCATAGTTCATAGAACAAAGGGAGAGGCCTGGAATGGGTAGTGGGTGGGGCTATAAAAGGGGAATGGGGGCCCAATTTAGATTCTTGCTATGGGGCCCAGTGATTTCTAGGTACGCCCCTGCCTATACAATGCCCAAAATTAGCCAGAAAGTGGCCATGCCCTTTGAAGTTGGTATATTTGGTGCTTGATACATCTGTACCTCTTTGCATGCACATCCACCAAAATGAAATCTACGGCAGCTGTGAGCTGCTGTAGATTTCTGTCTTCATTTGTGCTTGACAACATACGCAATTGAAGATAAATGTGAAGAACCCGCTCGCCACTTTCCAAAAAGACAAAGTTTGTTGAGAGTGGCATTTAATAAGTCAACAAATCTCCCCCAATGTCCATTATTGTCAAATGTTGTAGCTCCCATGAAGCAACTAGTGAGGTAATGAGTGGCACCCCATACTGTAGGTGAGTTTGGGTACACTTTCTCCTCAGGAGTCCTGACAGCAGCATTTTCTCTATGGCTTTGATGGTGACCCAACCATCAGCTCTTGTTTAGTATAATGGGTGATCCTACAGCCTTGATGGTGGCCCAACCACAAGCTCTTGTTTAGTATAATGGGTGATCCTACAGCCTTGATGTTGACCCAACCATTAGCTCTTGTTAGTATAATGGGTGACTCTACAGCTTTGATGGTGTCCCAACCATCAGCTCTTCTTTAGTATAATGAGTGACCCTACAGCCTTGATTGTGTCCCAACCATCAGCTCTTTAGTATAATGGGTGACCCTACAGCCTTGATGGTGGCCCAACCATCAGCGTTTGTTTAGTATAATGGATGACCCTACAGCCCTGATGGTGGCCCAAACACCAGCTCTTGTTAAGTATAATGGATGACTCCACCAGAACTCCACAGGACCATGGTGTCTGTTGCTAAGCAGCAGCAAAACATATTTGGACCTCATATGGCCTAGGCCCTTGTGTCTTGCATGTTCCTGCACTGAAGCTACATGATGTCTTGGTTGGAGCTTAATTTTCCACATCTGTGGGAGGGACATAAAACAAGTCTGTGTAGCATTGAGAGGAAGTCTCTATTACCAGAAGTAGAAATTCCTGTGACCACTGGGTGAAAAATGAGGTACGTGTCTATCAGTAGTGATGGATGAACATCGGCCTGGACGTTTCGCGGCAGGCCCCATTGACTTTAATGGCAGGCGAACCTGAAAAACCTTCAGGTCATATTTGCAGCCACCAAATACTTACTAGAAGTGCTCAAATAGTCCCACAACATGGACAGTGACATACCAGAGGGGGATCATTGGCAAAAATTCCCACAAAAAATATGTATTTTAATCAGGGGCCATTTTTATGCGTCTTAAAGGGAAACTTTCAAAAATGTGCCCTGCTGGAGCCTAGAAAAGTTTTATTTTAGGCCACGGGAGTACAGGCCCCAAAAATTAGGCATTCACCTGCCAGAAAAGAACTTGTGATGATGTGGCTGGAGGTACATTAGGCGGTCACTGGATACAAATTTTACTGTAGGCCACTGGATTACAGGCCTCAAAAATTAGGCATTCACCTGACAGAAAAAAACTTGTAATGATGTGGCTGGAGGTACATTAAGCAGTCACTTGATACAAATTCTACTGTCGGCCAGTACAGGCCCCAAAAATTAGGCATTCACCTGACAGAAAAGAACTTGTGATGATGTGGCTGGAGGTACATTAGGCGGTCACTGGATACAAATTTTACTGTAGGTCAGTACAGGCCCCAAAAATTAGGCATTCACCTGACAGAAAAGAACTTGTGATGATGTGGCTGGAGGTACATTAGGCGGTCACTGGATAAAGTTTTACTGTAGGCCACTGGAGTACAGGCCTCAAAAATTAGGCATTCACCTGACAGAAAAGAACTTGTAATGATGTGGCTGGAGGTACATTAAGCAGTCACTGGATACAAATTTTACTGTCGGCCAGTACAGGCCCCAAAAATTAGGCATTCACCTGACAGAAAAGAACTTGTGATGATGTGGCTAGAGGTACATTAGGCGGTCACTGGATACAAATTTTACTGTCGGCCAGTAAAGGCCCCAAAAATTAGGCATTCACCTGACAGAAAAGAACTTGTGATGATATGGCTGGAGGTACATTAGGCGGTCACTGGATACAAATTTTACTGTCGGCCAGTACAGACCCCAAAAATTAGGCATTCACCTGACAGAAAAGGTCTTTTATGCCACTGTATATACATAAGACAAGGACTATTCTTTGTTCTGGGTGGTGGCGGATATTTGTGGGCTGGAATTAGGAAATTCAATTACACATGGTCATCATAGGTGTTGAATTCCTCAGAGATCCATGCCTCATTCATTTTTAGAAATGTGAGGTAGTCCACACTGTGTTGAGCTAGACGAGTGCGCTTATTGGTCACGATCCCCCCTGCTGCGCTGAACATCCTTTCGGACAGGACACTCGACGAGGGGCAAGCCAAGAGTTCCATGGCAAATTGTGCATGCTCTGGCCACAGGTCAAGCCTGCATACCCAGTAGTCCAGGAGTTCCTCACTTCTCAGAGATTCCACATCGGCCGTTAACCTGATGTAGTCCGACACCTGTCGGTCTAGGCGTTCCCTGAGGTTAGATCTGGAGGGCAGCTGTCAATGGGTTGGCTGAAAAAATGATCTTATATCCGAAGTGACCAACACATCTTCAAATCGCCCTCTTCTTGCAGGCGCGGTAGGATTGGTACACGCACCTATTTCGCTGTGGGTGGAAATTCCTCTGCCAGCGCCCGCAACAGAAGAATGAAGCATCTCTCGCAGCAAGGCCCGGAAATACTGCATTCTGCCAGCACTCTGTGATGCTGGTAACATGTCCGACATTTAGTGTTTGTACCGGGGGTCTAAGTTCGTCGCCACCCAGTACTGGTCCTTGCCCTTTATGCTTTAAAGTCCCACTCAAAGCCTGCTCTTCTTGCTCCTCCTACTCCTCCTCCTCCCCCCAGCCACCATCCTCCTCTGACTCCTCTTGAAACTCCTGCTGACTTGTCTCAGATGGAGTAGCCACCCCCCCTGGTAATTCATTCATCATTGCGACTTCCTCATCTTCCAGCTCCTGCTCCTCGACGGCTTGATCAATGACACAACCTAATGCACACTCCAGAAAGAAGGCGTAAGGTACGATGTCACTGATGGCGCCCTGGCTGCGACGGACCAGTTTGGTGATCTCATCAAATGGCTGCAGAAGTCTTCATGCGTCGCTCATGAGCAGCCACTGGCGCGGTGAAAATAAATCAAGCTCCCAGAACTTGTCCTGCTGCAGAGTTCGTACAGGTAGTTGTTAATGGCACATTGCTGCTGGAGCAGCCTATCAAGCATATACAAGGTGGAGTTCCAGCGCGTCGGGCTGTCACAAATTAGATGTCTAACGGGCAGGTGGTGTCGCCGCTGAACGTCAGCAAGGCAAGCCATGGCCGTGTAAGATCTTCTAAAATGGCCAGAGATTTTCCTGGCCTGCCACAAGAACCTGCCCTGTACCCCAGGGTATTTGGTAACGAATCGCTGCACGACTAAGTTCAGGACGTGTGCCTTGCATGGCACGTGTGTCATTTTGTCCTGTTTCAGCACACTCAGCCGATTGGCACCGTTGTCACACACCACTTTGCCAACTGTCAAATTGAGTGGGGTTAGCCACTGATCAGCCTGTGACTGCAGAGATGAAAGCAGTGCAGGATCGGTGTGGCTCTTGGCTGCAGCACAGCATGGCAACGTCTCACCTGGCACGTCGAATAGGTTCTGGGGTGCTTCGGGGGCACAGCGGAAAAGGCGGTAGCAGTGGAAAAGGAGGAGTCAGCCGAGGAGGAGACGGAGGATGGAGTAGGAGGAGGAGAAGAAGAGGCAGGCCTGTACGCAATCCGTGGCGGTAACACCAAATCGACACGGGAGCCACGGGTTACATGCTTGATGCTTGACGGCCGTCAGAAGGTTCACCCAGTGTCAGTAAAAGTTATGTACCTTCCCTGCCCGTGTTTGCTAGACCTTGTGTCTGTGGTCAGATGTATCTTGGCACTGACACTGTGTACCAGAGATATATTCACTTGCCGCTGAACGTGGCCAAATAGCTCTGGGATGCCCTTCTGGGAGAAATATTTCCTTCCGGGGACCTTCCATTGCGTTGTGCCAGTGGCCACAAATTTTCGAAAGGCATCCGAGTCCACCAGTTTATATGGCAGTAGTTGGCGACAAGCCAGAGGTCAGCCGTTAAGTAAGAGGGTTATCCGGCGTCATCCACTTTTTAAGCTCGAACATTTGAGCCACGGAAGCCTGCCTTCTGCCAGATGAACGCGATGATGGCACGGTGGAAGGTGGAGTAGAGGACAAATGGGAGGAAAGTGGAGAAGGAAAAGAAGCAGGATGTGGAGCGCCGGGAGTGTGACTTTGTGGGTTCTGACGGCGTTGCTCCCACTGGGCTCGGTGATGGGAGGCCAGGTGCCTTCTTAAGGCAGTCTTCCCTAGGTGAGTGTTGGGCTTACCGCGACTTATGCTTTGACAGCACAGGCTGCAGATGGCAACACTGACACGTTAAAAAAAAGCCTACACTGCGAAGCCATGTGCCGGCGTCTTAGGGACGCCAGATGTGACCGTGCATGGTGGATGGCTTGCTCCAGATACATTTGCAGTCTGCTTTTTGCCTCCTGTGCTCTGCAAGCTCTGCCTGCTTCTCCTCTTTCTCCTCCCTCTCTGCTGCTCCGTCTCTCCCTCTGAACTCCCCTCCTCTTCCTCTTTTGTGGGCACCCACGTGACGTCCATAGACACGTCATCATCGTCACCTTCACCACCACTGACATTTGAGATCTCGGAGTAGGCAGCAACAGCTGGGACCTCCCTCCTTGGGCTGATCTGGGTACTGTCGTCAGACTGCTGGGTGGCGGCCGTTGCTACCTCCTCTTCCTCATCTGATGTGAAGAATGGCCTTGCATTGTTAAGGTCTGGGAATGGATGGGAAAATAATTCCTCTGACTCGCGTGGAGGGACTATGGTGGTGGTGGTGTCTTTAGGGGTGCACACAGCAGAGAGTGAGGAGGGTGCAGATACAGAGGATGAGGAGGGTGCAGAAGCGGAAGGCTGAATGAGCCACTCAACCAACTCTGGTGCGTCCTTTGAAGTAATCGCATGCGCCTTCTCCAACTTCCCACTTAGACTCCAGCCTGGTGCACCTGCCCGACCCCTACCACCCCTGCGGAACAGCCTTCCTCTTCCTCTGCCTGTCATTTTCAAAATGACCCTGTGCCAAAGTTCCTAGAGAAGAGCAGTATTTGTGGAAGCAGGTATATCGCAGACCTCAATCAATGTTTTGTGGAAACAGGTATATTAAACACCTTAATCAGTATTTGTGGAAGCAGGTATCTCGCAGGCCTCAATCAATATTTTGTGGAAGCAGGTATATTACACCCCTCAATTATTTTTTTTGCCACAACAGTTATATCACACCAACCTGTTTATTTGGGGCAACAGGTGTAAGATCCTCACCTGTCTCGCACTCCGGTGTGACCAAAAAGGGTCCTCGTGGATCTGCGGGACAGGTTACGCGTGTCTCCATTGATACACCAGCTCCGACCCCTTTGCGAACCGAGGCGGGGATGCGTTTGCATGTGCGCCGGAGGGGAAGTCCGCATGGCTTTCGGGGACAGCTTGGCCGGGTTAGTGGCAGTACGCTGCGGCCGAGCTTGTCTCTGGTGCCTGTTGCGGATTCCATTCCGGTGTCTATGTCAACGCGCTAACGCACTCTCGCAGAGCCTGTTGTGCATCTGCATTTACGTTTGAAAACAGGTTCGCAAGGGGATACGCGGTTGCGCGTAGGTGCTATTTATGCGCTTCGCCAACCAGCGAAGGGAATAGCACCTAGCCTTAAGTTCAAAGCAGATTAGGGGGCCGGCATTGGTCTAATTGACTATTGACTGACCAAAGCCTTGTACACAGGTGTAGGGCAGGATCATGACCTATGGAGAGTAGACACCTGGCGCCCTGGGATTTGTTAGCAGGCACATAAAAGGTGGCCTCCCAGGTCGGTCAGTGCCCACTGTTATCCTTCCTTATCCAGGTGCAGGTCAGTACTGCTAGCTACTGACTGAAGTTTGCTGGGACTCCGTCTGTTCCAGTGGGACCCAGGACCCGGGACTTTCCATGACGCATCCGTTTACCTGGCAAGTTGCACAGAGACTTATGCCCGGATTGGGACTACTCCTGGCTTTCCTCTGTTTTTTGTTTGCCTGATTTTTGCCCAGTGAAGTTTACCTGGACTTTGTTTATTTTGTTAATAAACCCCTTTTACTTCACCCTCACTCGTCTGTTTTGTTGGTGCCTTGCATTACAGAATAGTGGCTCAACAAACAGTTGCCATGGAAAGAATCCAGCAGCAGCTGAGTTAACAGGAGTTAACTTCAGAGACTCCTGTCTTTTATATTTCCAGTTGAGGCCGATAGCTTCTGGAAATATCAGACAGAGTATTGGGATCATAATGTCCTTGCTGCGTGGAGATTCCCAACATTGGGCATTTAATTTGCCCCAGGACCACGTCGAAGCTTTCTTTGAGGCCATGGCCGCTATCTACGACGCCCCAGATCATACCTGTACTGCCGAGAACCATCTCCAGCATATTCAGCAAGGTCGCCGCCCTGCCGAAGAATACGCTGCGGAATTCAGGCAATGGGCAGCTTTTACCACCTGGGGCGACGCAGCCCTTTGCCATCGTTTCCGGCTGGGACTTTCTGATGCAGTCCGGGATCTTCTTTTAGCCTTACCTACTCCCGTCTCATTGGAGATGGCCATTTCCCAGGCAATTGATGCTGACAGACGGATCCGGGAGAGGCGGTTAGAACGGTCGACTCGCTTTACACTTTCACGGCCACATCCAGGGGCCACCAAGCCGGCAGAAGAACCAATGGAGGTTGGGTCCTCCCATCTTACACAAGCGGAACGAGTTTGTCGCCTACAGAAAGGTCTGTGCCTGTTTTGTGGAAAAGCAGGACATCTCGTTAAGACCTGTCCCCTCCTGTCGGCGGGAAACTAATGTACCTAGGGGGCATGGAGGAGAACCTCCTAGGTGCCATTATCCCTCCTCCAACTCGAATGATGGTACCCATTTCACTACAGTGGCAAGACAAAGTCCATGTGTTTTCTGCCCTGATTGATTTTGGAGGAGCAGGGAATTTTATGGACTCAGTCTCGGTGCATCGACTTGGCATCCCGCTTATCCAACCAAAGACCACCCTGTCGGTGACCGCTTTTGATGGATCTCCTCTCCAGGATGGTTGTGCCATATGGATGACGCCCGGGATGCAGGTAACAGTAGGGGCTGATTATAGGGAGACCTTAAGCCTTTTTGTCCTGGACATGCCATCCACTCCTATGATTTTGGGTCTCCCTTGGTTGAGACTACATAATCCAATAGTGGACTGGCGCTCAGGTCAGATTTGCCGGTGGAGTACTGAATGCCTCACTCGGTGCATATGCCCTGAATTGCCACTAGCCTCCACAGAAGTATTAAAGGGAACCTGTCACCGGGATTTTGTGTATAGAGCTGAGGACATGGGCTGCTAGATGGCCACTAGCACATCCGCAATACCCAGTCCCCATAGCTCTCTGTGCTTTTATTGTGTAAAAAAACCTGATTTGATACATATGCAAATTAACCTAAAAGAGTCATATCTTACTTGTCTGACCAGAGAAGAGTCATATTTTCAAGCTCTGACTCATCTCAGGTTAATTTGCATATGTATCAAATCGTTTTTTTTACACAATAAAAGCTATGGGGACTGGGTATTGCGGATGTGCTAGTGGCCATCTAGCAACCCATGTCCTCAGCTCTATACCCAAAATACCGGTGACAGGTTCCCTTTAAGTACATGACCCCAGCATTACCATCACTTCCAGGACGTGTTCAGTCCACAGGGGGCTGATGTGTTACCTCCCCATAAGTCATATGATTGTCCCATAGATCTGTTGCCAGGTACCATGCCACCCCGGTGACACCTATATAATCTCACTGGGCCTGAGATTTAGGCCCAGCGTGATTATATTAAAGAGAATCTCGAGAAGGGTTTCATTTGTCCATCCACTTCCCCCGCTGGGGCCTGGTTCTTCTTCGTGGAGAAGAAGGATGGAGGCTTGAGACCCTGCATCGACTTTCGCGCCCTCAATCGGATGACGGTGAAGAACCGGTACACTCTGCCTCTGATTGACAATTTTTCTCAGGTGGCAGGGGCCCGGATCTTCACCAAACTCGATTTGAGGGGTGCATATAACTTGGTACGCGTCAGAGAAGGTGATGAATGAAAGACCACATTCAACACCAAGGACGGGCATTACGAGTATCTTGTTATAAAACAAATATATATTGTGGCTCACCCGTATCTGTCAATGTGGTTAGGGTGCTCTGCTTTTTGGATGAATCACCTATTCATCCGGCAAAGTGACTTACAATTAGTTAACAATAAAAGCAGGCACTCACCAGCTGGCTAGTCTAATAAGTAGTAGCTTTATATAATAATATAAAATTTACAATAAAAAGTATACATAAAATGTTTAACATATAATGCACTGGGGGTAATTAGAACACTGTGGTATCTTGCTTTGGTTGGCTAACTGAATGGAAATTAGGCTTTGGGTCTATGGGTGTATAGAATACATATAATCAATTCATATAAATCAAATAAGTGTCCTGTGTAAGATAACACAAATACAAATACAAAACTCAAATGTCCTTCTGTGAAAAAAAGCCTGTGAAGAATAAAATGAAGATCCTGTGGAAAATGAGTGAAAAAAAGTATATATACTGTTGATAAATTTTGAGTGAATATAGTGTTAAATAAGGTCGTTCATAGACCCAATAGCGATTCCTCAAATGGGGTATGTATTGTTTCAATTCAGTAGCGATTCCTCTATGCGCTAGGCAGTAGGGCTTAGGTAAAGAGTGGTCGGGTTTTGGAACTGGGGCGTCCCCCTGGTTCTTCAAACCCTCTTACCTTGCCCTTGGTTAAGGCTAGACTCTTTAGGGGTGCCTCTCTCCTAAACGCTAGGGTCCTTGGTGCAGGATCCAATAGTGTGAGAATTTTCTCTCGCCGGTCTCAGCGTTCCACGAAGGTGCTTCCTTGCGTCTCAGCAATCAGGAAGTGATCTCTCAAGTTCTCGTGGTCTCGCGTAGTCTCGCGATAGGTTGGTCCAGCTTGCATCTACAATCCAGTGCAAATTTAGCTGGACCAACCTATCGCGAGACTACGCGAGACCACGAGAACTTGAGAGATCACTTCCTGATTGCTGAGACGCAAGGAAGCACCTTCGTGGAACGCTGAGACCGGCGAGAGAAAATTCTCACACTATTGGATCCTGCACCAAGGACCCTAGCGTTTAGGAGAGAGGCACCCCTAAAGAGTCTAGCCTTAACCAAGGGCAAGGTAAGAGGGTTTGAAGAACCAGGGGGACGCCCCAGTTCCAAAACCCGACCACTCTTTACCTAAGCCCTACTGCCTAGCGCATAGAGGAATCGCTACTGAATTGAAACAATACATACCCCATTTGAGGAATCGCTATTGGGTCAATGCACGACCTTATTTAACACTATATTCACTCAAAATTTATCAACAGTATATATACTTTTTTTCACTCATTTTCCACAGGATCTTCATTTTATTCTTCACAGGCTTTTTTTCACAGAAGGACATTTGAGTTTTGTATTTGTATTTGTGTTATCTTACACAGGACACTTATTTGATTTATATGAATTGATTATATGTATTCTATACACCCATAGACCCAAAGCCTAATTTCCATTCAGTTAGCCAACCAAAGCAAGATACCACAGTGTTCTAATTACCCCCAGTGCATTATATGTTAAACATTTTATGTATACTTTTTATTGTAAATTTTATATTATTATATAAAGCTACTACTTATTAGACTAGCCAGCTGGTGAGTGCCTGCTTTTATTGTTAACTAAGAGTATCTTGTTATGCCTTTTAGTCTCTGTAATGCTCCTGTGGTCTTCTAGGAGTTCATCAATGATGTGCTCAGGGATTTCTTAGGTAGATTTTTTGTTGTCTATGTAGACGACATACTAATCTACTCGTCGGATCTGGTGTCTCATCGGAGACACGTGTGTCAGGTTTTCCAGAAACTGAGGGAGAACCGCCTCTTTGCCAAACTAGAGAATTGTCTGTTTGAGGTAACGGAATTGCTTTTTCTGGGATACATTATCTCAGAAAGAGGACTGGCTATGGATCCATCCAAACTTTCTGCTGTCTTGGATTGGCCTCGGCCTAAGGATCTGAAGGGACTGCAGCGTTTCTTAGGCTTTGCCAACTTCTATCGCAAGTTTATTAAGAATTTCTCTGCGATAGTGGTACCTCCTTCAAAGTGGACGAGAGAGGCAGACAGAGCCTTTAAAACGCTAAAGCAGGCCTTTTGCACTGCGCCAATCTTTACACATACAGACCTTTTGTCCTGAAGGTCGATGCCTCCAAGGTTGGTGTTGGGGCAGTTCTTTCACAGTATTCTGGGGTCCCTGAGAGCTTACATCCCTGTGCCTTCTTCTCTCGGAATCTCTCTCCAGCCGAGTGTAATTATGACATCGGCAATAGAGAGCTTCTGGGAATAAAATTGGCTTTTTAAGAGTGGAGACATTGGCTAGAGGGTGCGGAACATCCCATTACGGTTTACACTGACCGCAAAAATTTAGAGTACCTAGAGACTGCCAAGAGACTCAACTCCCAACAAGCTCGGTGGGCATTGTTTTTCACCCGCTTAAATTTGCACCTCACGTATAAGCCAGGTTCTAAAAATGTGAAATCAGATGCTCTGACCCGCTGCTTCCCTAAGGCTGCTTCCATCCTGAGCTCTGAGCCAGAGACTATTCTTCCCACTAAATGTTTTCTGGCCGCCCTAGGGACCTAAGAGTTATTGGAGGACTTGTCCTCTCTTCTCGAGCCTTCACAGGCATAGAGTCCGCCTAACAAGCCCGAGGGCTTGTACCAGTTAACCTTCAGTTAAAGGTTATCCAACAGCTTCACGACTCCAAGTCTGCAGGGCATCTGGGTGTTAGGAAAATACTTGCCCTTGTTAAACATCACGTTTGGTGGCCCAGTATGTCCGTGGTTGTTAAGGCCTACATCCAGGCATGTAGTGTGTGTGCTCAATGTAAACCGTCTCGGTCCGCCCCTTCTGGTACTTTGCTCCCATTGCCTATTCCTCAGGCTCCATGGACTCACATCTCCATGGACTTCATCACAGATTTGCCAAGTTCTTCTGGAAGTACGGTAATCTGGGTAGTGGTGGACCGTTTTAGTAAAATGGCCCATTTTATACCACTTCCCGGATTTCCCTCTGCCAGAGAATTGGCAGATCTGTTTTTGAAACATGTCTTTGGATTACACGGAGCGCCGAATGATATTGTTTCAGATAGAGGTGTTCAATTTATCTCTCGGTTCTGGCGTTCTTTCTGCTCCCGGTTGGGTATAAATTTGTCTTTCTCTTCCGGTTTTGACCCAGAGACCAACGGTCAGATGGAAAGGACTAACCAGACCCTGGAGCAATATCTCCGGTGCTTCGTGTCAGACTGCCAGGAGGAATGGGCCACGCATCTACCCTTCGCGGAGGTCGCTTGTAACAACTCTGAGCATGCTTCCATTAAGATTTCTCCATTCAGGTGCGCGGGAGGCAGGGATCCAAGACTTTCTTCTCTGGCCAGGCCCTCCACTGATTCACCAGTGGTGGATCAATGGTTCGAGGATAGATGTCCCATTTGGTCGTCGGTTCATCGGAATCTCCACAGTGCGGTGGCGCAACAGAAGAAATTTGATCACTATCGCACTGTAGAGCAAAAGTTTAAGGTGGGAGATCAGGTGTGGGTCTCCACCTGGAACATTCTGCTGCATCAGCCATCTTCCAAGTTGGGTCCTCGATTCATTGGTCCATACCCGGTGATACAGAAGATCAATCGAGTTACATACAAGGTTGCTCTTCCACCGTCGATTCGAGGAGTGAACACCTTTCATGTATCACTTCTCAAATCGGTGGCCGCCTCCGCCTCCTTCATTCAGACTCCACCCCCGTTGGAGGTCCAAGGGTTGTCAGAGTTCGAGGTGAACAGGATTTTGGACTCTCGTTTTGTCCAGAGGTCTCTCCAATACTTGGTAGACTGGAAGGGTTTTGGTACAGAGGAAAGCTGTTGGGTACCCGCTCGTAAGGTGCATGCGGATGAGTTGGTGGCAGCCATCCACCAGGATAATCTGGGGAAAGCTCGCTTGGAGTCTTCTGAGCCGTCTCCTCGAGGGGGCGTAATGTAAGATCCTCACCTGTCTCGCACTTTGGGGTGACCAAAAAGGGTCCTCGTGGAGCTGCGGGACAGGTTACGCGTGTCTCCATTGATACACCAGCTCCGACCCCTTTGCGAACCGACGCGTGGATGCATTCGCATGTGCGCCGGAGGGGAAGACCGCATGGCTTTCAGGGACAGCTTGGCCGGGCTAGTGGCAGTACGCTGCGGCCGAGCTTGTCTCCGGTGACTGTTGCGGATTCCATTCCGGTGTCCATGTCGACGAGCTCGCGCACTCTCGCAGAGCCTGTCATGCATCCGCATTTACGTTTGAAAACGGATTCGCCGACCAGCTGAGGGAATAGCGCCTGGCCGCAAGTTCAAAGCAGATTAGGGGACCGGCATTGGTTTAATTGACTATTGACCGACCAAAGCCTTGTACACAGATATAGGGCAAGATCATGACCTATGGGGAGTGGACACTTGGCGCCCTGGGATTTGTTAGCAGGCATATAAAAGGTGGCCTCTAGCCTTACCTCTCAACTTCTCCCTAGATGATTTAACTATACTAAAAACTAACTTTCGCTTTAGATGGCAAGACACAAAGCTGCGTTATCTTGGAATTAGCCTAACTCCGACATATGGTTCACTATATGGTCAAAATTTTCCAAATACTTTCCGTGAACTAAAGATGCTCATGACCAGGTGGATGTCTCTTCCCATTTCCTTATTAGGTCGCATAGCAGCGGTCAAAATGACAATTTTGCCTAAACTTTTATATTTGTTTGAAACACTACCGATCCCTGTTCCTCTAAAGGACCTAAGGACCTTTCAGACAAGTATGCTAAATTTTATATGGAATGGGAAGAGGCATCGGATTGGATGTGCAACTCTCACGGCACTCAAAACTCAAGGTGGTCTGGCAGCTCCAGATGTTACGAGGTATTATTGGGCCACACATCTCAGAAGGCTCCCGGCATGGTCTAATTTATATGCTTATTCCAGGTGGCTAGAAATAGAAAAATTATGGTTAGCCCCTATACATCCCAATTCACTTTTATGGACACCACTTCCGAACACGTTGGTTCCGGAAATGTTAGGTCCAATCACTCATACATATAATATTTGGCGTAGTTGTAATCGTAAATTCTCCCTAGCACCTGAAAAGTCTTCAATGACTTCCTTCTTATTTAATCCCCTGTTCCCGATGGGTATGCACGCCTCTTTTCTTAAGCCTTGGTTCTCCAATAAATTATTTCGCTTTGTGGATATAACTGACCATAAAACACTCAGTTTATTGCCACTGGATAGGTTAAGAATGTCCTTTAAGTTATCTGATTCTTCTGGATATCAATATCTACAACTTCAGCATCTGCTTTCTAGCCTCTTTAAATCCTCGACTGTCTCCACCCCTTCTACATTTGAGAAATTATGCAAGTTGTCAAGCACCACTAGGGGTCTCATTTCAGAGATTTATGGTATATTGTCGTCTTCAACTGTGAAACATCCTTATATGATTAAATGGGAATCTATCCTTGGTCGTTATGTGTCGCCTGCTGAATGGAAGCTGATTTGGGAAAGGACTGCAAAGACCTCCTCCTGCGTTACACATAAGGAAAACTCTTACAAGATACTTATGTTTTGGTATCACACCCCAAAACTATTGAGGCACCTTAACCCTAACATCTCAGATAGATGTTGGAGATGTGCTACAGGAGAAGGTTCTCATATACATATTTTCTGGGAGTGCCCCCTGATTCAGTCTTATTGGCATATGGTACAGGAGGTTCTTTTCAGTCTGCTCAATATCAGATTCCCACTAGACCCTTTCTTTTATTTGTTAAATATGCCGTCGATATCATTGAGGAGACATGTTTTATTTCTTACTTTACACATTCTGACCGCAGCCAGACGTCTTATAGCTAGATTCTGGAAGAAAACAACTTCCCCCACCCAGCTAGACCTTCTTACCAATATCACCGAGGTTAGAAGGATGGAATATCTATCAGCTGGTCTAACTAATAGTATGGAAAGGTTCAACAAAATATGGCAGTTATGGGACAACGTTCATGAGCATAACCAGTGAATGAATGGCATCTACGTTTTACTTCCTTTCCTCTTGTGTCGTGTCTCTGTCAATTCCCCCATTGTTTGTGTCATTTATTTATTTTTTTCTTCTTACTTACCTAAGTTAGGATTACTTTTACTGCTGATTTTTTTTTTCTTTTTTATTCTATGCACAATCCTATACAATTGGATACGGTATTATATAATTGTACCATCATTTGCTTATGTTCTCTATACTCTAAGATTATTGATAACAAATAGTCTTTTGTAAATGTTAAGCAGTTGGAAAAAAATGATAAGTGATGTCAACTTGTCTACCTGTCTATGCTTTTAAAATGAAAATAAAAAGATAATTAAAAAAAAAAAAAAAAAAGGTGGCCTCTCAGGTCGGTCAGTGCCTACTGTTACCCTTCCTTATCCAGGTGCAGGTCAGTACTGCTAGCTACTGACTGAAGTTTGCTGGGACTCCGTCCGTTCCAGTGGGACCCAGGACCCGGGACTTTCCGTGACGCATCCGTTTACCTGGCAAGTTGCACAGAGACTTATGCACGGATCAGGACTACTCCTGGCTTTCCTTTGTTTTTTGTTTGCCTGACGTTTGCTCAGTAAGTTTACCTGGACTTTGTTTTTTTTGTTAATAAACCCGTTTTACTTCACCCTCACTGGTCTGTTTCGTTGGTACCTTGCATTACAACAGGTATATCGCACCTCTTAATCAATATTTTGTGTAAGTAGGTATATCACAATATTTTGGGGGGCAACAGGTATATCACACCCGTCGTGAATTGTTGTTCCAATAGCTCTTGTCCCTCTATATAGCTGCGGTATCGCAGCAGAACCGCACACAACTGCTGCACAATGCAAATGCACTATAATATACTTTCTATGTTAGAAAGTATATTATAAGTATATTACACCGCTCTGTGTATCACACCTATCGATAGCACACCTATACCAGTCCTTAAAAGGTCTTTTGTGGCCTTATTAGCTAGCGTTTGGTGTCCCTAACAGCCTGTCCCTGCTCCACGCAGCAACCTCTCCCTACTCTGGCAAAACACTCAATGTAAAATGGCTGCCAGATCAGGTTCTGTGATAGGGTGGGGGTGTGTCCATGTGCTAAAACGTCTCAATTGGCTGTCCTGTCCCACCTGATGGATGTGTCATGGGTCAAAGTTCAGCGGCATAGCAAAAAAATATGGCACCGGTGGACATCGCCATATGTTCGCATGTTCGGCGAATCGCGAACGCGCAAAGTTTGCCGCGAAACGACCATCGGGCGAACCGCAAGGACATCTCTATCTATCAGTACTGAAGTTGGCATTATGCTGATAGAGCAACAAGTCTGATACTGATTGGTGCAGCAAGATCTTCAAAGATAAGCAGCCAATAATCATCCGTATTTTTACATAAGAGGTCAGTCTCCTTTGCCCTCATATTCACCAACATTAAAATACTAAATTGTGTAACATTTGCAAGCTTCAGCTCACTCCACCCAGGAACAACGTGTTCTGTTAGTTGTATAACATATTGCTACTCAACTCACAAATAACTAGAAATATATATTGACACCCTTTGTGGTTTGGGCCAATGGACCATACAACATTGGTTGGTGCCTTATCTCTAATTCCCTTACCAAAGAGCCCCTCTGCCATCAGCCTCTTCACCTCTGTGTGGCCCATTGGACTCTCTGTTCACCACTGAAGGTTTCATGCTCTCCATGCTTGGTTGTATCCTAGACACCTGATGATGTCACCAATTATTAGTTTGTTTATCCTGGTTCCAAACTTTGCACATACTTGCCAACTCTCTTGGAACGTCTTGGAGGTACCCAGACTAAAGGAAGACTTTGCCAATCTCCCAGAAGAGTTGTTGCTGCAGAAGCCTCCTGGAACTTCTTGGAGAGCAGCCTTTAGGCTGCATCTTTAGACCCAGCCCTGGCATCCAAACATACACTGAGGGGAGGCACCACCACACTTAAAGGGTTTATGAAAAGAGTTGTGTCACCCTCTAACCCCTGCACAGGGATCTGGACTTCGCTGCAGGGGAGCAACCTGATCAATACTTCTTAGGATAGTCCCAGTATACTGTAGTTGGCAGCTGACCTACTGGGGTCAGTGACTCTGGTGCAAGCACTAGAAGCTCTAGGCACAAAAAACATACCAAAACAGCAGGTATAGTCTGCACAGTCACTTTTACTGATTATGTGGTTTTTAACTGTAGCTAACTTGGCTGGATGGCTGAGACATAGGGAAACTGCACCACAATTGCAGACGTAGTCTGAACAGTCTCATATACTGGAAATGCAGATAATGGCAACACAGAAGTGGAGATACTAAGAGAGCTTGCAGACTGGGCGGTGATGGATGCAGAAACAAGGCCTGGAACAGCTGGATTATTATCGTATCGTCGTAATAGTAATATTACAACTACTACTATATAAGTGTTGTTTAGATTAGTAGATTCTTTATTATTATTTCATCTTATTATTAATAATTGTACTATTTTATTATTTTATAGAGCAAATATAGGGGCTCACCCCCTTGCTATGAAGGATATGGTGCTCTTGCCAATTTGACTCACCCCGTCAAAATAATGAACATAAAGTATATTATAGATTGAAGACGGGCACGCTGCAACTGAAACCATTCAGAGAAAGTATAACCTAAAATAAATATTTTTAATATAATACATCCACATAAATGATAGATAAAAAATAATAATAATCAATGGACCATAGATAAAAGTAGAATAAAGATATCTTCTATTCATCTATTACATATAGTACAGTGGCGATATTATACCAAAAACTGTATGTATGGTAAATCTAATGGTGTGTTGTTAATTAGGATTAATAGTTACTAGAGATGAGCGAATTTTATATTTTGAAATTCGTTTGCGATTCGTTTACTGGTAAAAGCAGAATTGCGTTATGTATTCCGTTACCACGGACCATAACGCAATTCTATGATGGAATGCATAATGGAATATCTTTAGAGGCATTCCGTTATTCATTCCGTCATAATAGAAGTCTACGGGCTTCAAAACGGATCCGTCCCGTTTCCGTTATGCAGGGGAGTCCTCTCCTGCCTCTAAAGGCATTCCGTTATGCATTGCGTCATAGAATTGCGTTATGGTCCGTGGTAACGGAATCCATAACACAATTCTGCTTTTACCAGTAAACAAATTCGAAAACGAATTTCAGAAGCGGAAATTCGCTTGGTCTGCTGATACTCGGCATCCACATGTTCCAATGCACCGGTCTAGGACTTGTAGGACCTTTTAGTTGAATGGGGGATTCTGGGAGGAGGATTTGGTTATCCGTGAAGCGCTTCACATTAATTGATATAGAGATATTTTTTCAGATATCCATGGATTTTAACAAATTGGACTTAGGGGTTGCCGGCATATCTCTAAATGCCAGACGCGTTTCGACTCCTTCCTCAGTGGCCACTGCAGACCAAGTCACGTGGGACACCAGGTTCCGACTTTGGGGATTACAGAGAACGCAGCCAGGAGTAGAGGTATTACTAGCTGAATCAGCTATAGGAAGGAGGAAACAAAGGTCAATGTACCGATCGCCACGTGGGACGCCACGGTCGGCAGATGTTAGTGACTGACGGCAAGTATTCAATATTGATCATTGAGAGAAAGCCCTATTATTAACAAGGTTGAGTGAAGCATCGTTATTAAGAAGGCTGAGCGTTGCAAAGTATAATGGATACAATATGAGCACCTAAATGTATTTAATCTGATGAATCAACTAACATTCTCACAAGTATCATTAAGAGTGAACTAATTTCAAAGGAGACATTATTTCTATAAGGAAAACAGCAGTCTCGTGGGTTTAACAAATTGTGTTACTATTTTTAAGATGTGTTATTTTTTAAAGGTATTGTCTATAATTTAACACCACTTTTTATAATTGAGGTACTTTACTGTGGCGGTTTTCTACAACTGTATGGATGGTAACTATTAATCCTAATTAACAACACCATTAGATTTACCATACACACAGTTCTTGGTATAATATTGCCACTGTACTATATGTAACATCTTCTATTAATCTATCTTTATTCTATTTTTATCTATGGTCCCTTGATTATTATTATTTAATTTTTTATCTATCATTAATGTGGATGTATTATATTAAAAATATATATTTTAGGTTATACTTCCTCTGAATGGTTTCAGGTGCAGAGTGCCTGTCTTCAATATATAATACATTTTATTATTTTGCTATTTTATTCCCACCGTTCTGGTGAACCTTCACTTTGAAGTTACAAATATATATTTTCTTTTTCATAATCGCAATTTTCCCTGAAGAGCGCACAAAGAAAACCCTTTTCAATCTCATTTTAGAAAAAAATAAGATCCTTTGTGTCACCTTTATAAGAGAAGATGAGAGAGGAGCACAAGTGTTCCATTCAAGATCAAGATCAGGGACTGCTGGGACCCCCTCCTCCCTTCCTGTTTGCCTTGGTTGCCCCATCCTCCTTTTTGTCCTTTTTAGGGTTTGGGGTATGTTGGTTTCCTGGGCTAGCACCAGGCTGGTTGCCGGCAGTGTTGGGGTTAAAAGCAGCACTGTGCGTCTTGCTGCCCCCTCCCCTTAACTCCATGTGCCCAGTTGAGCCAGCCCCCATAGTATAAAGGTGCCTCCCCCTCCTCCTATCTCCCTCTTGGCTGGCCAGCATTGGTTCCCGCCCGCCTTGGTTTTGTGGGCAGTGGCTTCGGGTTGTGGTTTTGGGGATTCACGGTTATTTAACAGTGTTGCCTGCATTCCTGATTTCTGTTTCCTTTTGTAGTGTGGATCGGTTATACTTCCTTTTAAGTCACAAGCGATATGAATACAAGCAAGAGTATGGGGTGAAGAAAAATGGTGGACTTGCCCGCTAGGAGTCCAGAAAAATGGTGGACTTCCCACTCGCCTTGGTTTTGTGGGCAGTGGCTCGGGGTTGTGGTTTTGGGGATTCCCGGTTCACCACCCAACAACTTGGTAGTCCTGTGTTGATTTTCTTTGGGTTGGGGTGGCTTTGGAGGAGGAGGGGGGGAATTGGTTGCTTGCCCTAATTCGGGGCTGGGTTTTCACGGCAGTCTTAGAAAGTCCCCTTTTTTATTCCTTCACACTGTAGTCTATTTGATGACATAGACACAGAAAATGACACCAGAGAGAATTGTGATCATACAGTGAAAAGTTCAACTATTCATACCAGGTATGGTTCACTCTAATGGTTTTATCTACTATTAAGATCCACTTTTACAGTCTTGTATCGTGTTCTCGAAAGCTGTACCCTTCTATCTCCAGCCATCCTATACAGAGTGAATGGAGTAGTAGCTCACATACACGACCTGCCGTGTAGGCAGACTTAGACACTTATGCCCTATGCTGTAGATAGGTGCTACGATCAGAACTTGGCAAGCCCCTTTAGAATGACACAATGTATTAACCCCCTCTTTCCTAAACCAATGAGGAAACATTCATTAACTCCTCCACTACCTGTGACCACCATAGAAGCATCCATGATCAGAGGGTGATAAATGTATGATCACTGGGGGTCCAAATCCTGGGACCTACACCAATCACAAGAAAGGAGGCACTGAGATGATGCACAAGCAGCGGTCAGACTCCCAGCGTCCATACCTTTACTACCCATTCCATAGATAAATGTAATTAATAGGAAAAGCTCTTTAACCCCACACTACCCTAGACCCCCAGGGAATCTGGCATTAACCCCCAGGGCATCTGGCTGATATTAACCCCTCCACCACCCTCGATCACCCGAGAATCATTTATTATCCCCTCTTCTAGCCTTGATGATAATAGTTCACATAATCCCCCCCCCCACACACACACACACACATGCACTACACTAATCTCACCAATGAAGAAAACAAACATTGACTGCTATACTACCCTCAAAAACAGATATTTTGTGCATTAACTCCACAGTACCCTAGACCACCAGGTGAACTTGCAATAACCTATCCACTATCCTTAACCATTAGGTAGACAGATATTAATTCCTCTAATACCCACATATAAGCCACTACAGATTGTGAAATTAACCCTTCCACTAGCCTAGACAAACAGTGATGATGAAACTAACCCGTCCACTAGCCTAGATCAACAATGATGACGAAATTAACCCATCTACTACCCTAGACCAACAGTGATGATGAAACTAACCCCTCCACTAGCCTAGATCAACAGTGATGATGAAATTAACCCCTCCACTAGCCTAGATCAACAATGATGATGAAATTAACCCATCTACTACCCTAGACCAACAGTGATGCTGACATTAAACCTTTCACTAGCCTAGACCAACAGAACAGTTGACATTAACTTCTTCATTACCTAGACCACTGAGAAACCCTCCACTAATCTAAACCATCAGGGACGCTAAAGTTATGAAAGACAGTTTGAACTGAAGTGTGGCTGGGTCTGGGTCTCTTGGCACCAGCAGCCGCCAAACTCAGTGTTTTGGTTTCTTTCCCCTCCACAAGTACAACATGCTGCCCCATATATCTTCAAAACCTACCAACACCCCATCTCCAAAAAAGGGACCTATTTTGGCATTCCGCAGACTGTCAGAAAATACTGACATGGATTCAGTGGCATCATACATTTCCTACAATATGCATCATTGTAGCATTTTCAAGAACCCCTTTCTGTCTATTTTACATCTCATTGAACTCTTTCATCAAATAAGAAGCACCAGGAGGTCTCATATGATAACATTGTCCCATGTCATAGACTTATTTACAATTAGAGGTTTGAACGACTCTAGAACAGCGCTCCTTAAAGTGTGTGGTGGATCTAGTTGGTGAGGCACCATCCAATTCTGGATCAGGTGCAGCATGAATACCTAGCATCTACCATTTCCACAGACATAAGGCTTTTTTCCAAGCAGAAGGATATACAACATATGACATTCAGAAAGACAAAATCCTGTGCAGGATGGA